>NC_140580.1:109712896-110312896 GCF_964204655.1 Triturus cristatus
CTTAATAATAATAATAATAATAATAACTGTATGGATGAGTCCGTGCTTGTATCAGTGATTGTATAAGAGCGTAAGTATGTGCTAGTATTTGTATGAGTAAGTGAGCTGGTGTGTGTATAACTGTGTAGGTGAGTAAATGGCAGTGTGATTAATTATTTGCGTGACTGACTAGGTGTGTGCGTTTCTATATAGGTGTATGAGTGCATATGATAGTCCTGTACTGAGTGACCATAAGTATGAGTGACTGTACAGGTGAGTGAGTGGATGTGTGAGTAAACCTAAGAATCAGTGAGTGGGTATGTAGTTATTGGTGTTGGAGTGTCTGTGGTTTTGAGAATGGCAGTCTGTAATTTAAAGTGGGTGTATCAAAGGTTATATTAGGGTGTGAGAAGATGCATCTAATTATCACATGGATGATGTCATCAGTGATGTCGTCAGTGATGTAATCAGTGATGCCATCAGTGATGTCACTGACCATGTTATGAGTGATGTAATATGTGACGTCATCAGCAGTGCATTGCGGTGGCGCGAGTTATAGTTAGCTGAACTAACTATAACGGGGGAATTTCTATGATTTTGTATGAGTGAAATGTCCAACTAACTATAACTTTCCCTAAAACCTATGGTTTTTTCAGTGAATGTATAAGTATTTTAAACATTTACCTCATTTCATGTCAATACTGCACAGCCTAATGCATTACATGTTTATATCCACCCAACCAGTATTCTGATATGTACCCAATCAAGCACCTATGATAAGCGATGTGCTAGGGTGCTATGTTAGATGAGATTACAATTTCACAAAGTTAATGAAATGATAAGAAGTATTTTGTAGTGAATGTATACTACAATATTACTGAAATCACGTATGGTGAGAAGAGTTCTACGAGTGATTAGTAGAATTCAAACACTGGTTGGTTGCTGCTTATGTTTTACAGGTCTCCTTCCCTGGTGTACCTTCCCTAAATTCCCTTCCCCCCATCTAGCCACTCTGATCCTGTGTTCTTTTATAATCATGATAATGGTCTTTCAGTGGCTGTGAGGTGGTCCTGGCCATGGGGTCAACTTCCCGTGAAGTTCTGTTTGGCCTGGTAGAAGTTTATTCACCACTGGGCTACCAGTTGCCGGTTTCGTGGTTGCTGCCAAGTCCTTCCCCAGGTTGATAACTTGTCTTCTGGGTGACCAAGCAGCTCTCTGACAACACTCTTATGTCTTGCGGACACATGTGCAGGTTTGAGCATTGGGCCCTTGTCTCTGGTACTGCACCACAGTGGTTGGGGCAGTGTGAAGATTCTGGGCTGCCAACCTGCCCCAGCAGGCTTCTTCATTTGTTGTAGCCCTGTACTGCGAACAGGAGGTCAGCCAACTGACCTTTACAGTCTCTTACTTCGGGTGGAATCCAGAGATTACTTCTCCGTGAGCAGTACACAGCTAGCACTGTTCCTTCTCTTTTGCTAGCCACCAGGTTCAGCATGTGTAGTTGACACCAGTGCAGCCTCTCTTTGCCAGGTCGTTGGTGCAGCAGGGCAGTTCTCCTTCAGTCCTTTTTCAAGTCCAATTGAGATCTGAGTTCTGGGTGAATGGGGTGCACATTATATGCTCAGAAAGTGCCCTCAGGGTAAACATGGTCATTAGCCATGGGGCTACTAGGCTCCCTCCCTCATGGTGACCTCTTCCTGGGAAGTGTGGCACCTTGCTATCCCAGGATGCACCATTCTGCCCACTCCCAACAGAGTAGAACCCATCTCTTGGCCTCTAGAGCTCCCTGGCCCAACCCAGAGGTGTGGCTACCATTGGGGCTTTGTGGTCGTGGAAAACCGGTTTGATAATTGGCTTCCCCATCCCTTTCCCTAGTGCCAGCCTGACTGTCTAAACCATAGAGGTGCCCCACTCCCAAGTATTTCCCCCTTTTCACACTTTTCTCACTTTCCCTTCAAAGGTGACTTCTCCTGTGAAGCTCGCCTTTTGGGCTAACACCCGTGTGACTCCCTGCAGGAGGTAGGTAACATCTCTCCTGTGCAGGCTTTTATTGTAAATTTACTGGGAGTATCAAGTCAAGCTTAATATAACGAGTTGTTTGATACCTTGGAGTATCAACTTTTCACAATCTTCCTGAGTTAGCACAGCTGAGGTGTCAGCGTGTAACTCCATATTCACCAATTGAGCAACTAGGTCTTTTCCACAGTAAAAAAAACAGTTTTGTGTTTTTACTGTCAGAACATGTAAAATACATGTTCTGCTGGTGACGTATGCCACACCCCGCCATAGAGATCTGTAGACCTTCCATAGGAATGACTTAAAAATATTGCAGGAATTGCCAGTGTTTTTTAAAGGCAAAGTCTGGCTAAAAGTTGAAAACTGCTCTTCAAGTCTGCAATGGCCGACTAGGAGACTCGTTTTACCTGTTTCACACCTCCCAGGGTGGTACTATCAGTGTTGCAAACCCTGGGATGACCCTATAACTTACATGCCCTGAGTACTTTGGGTACCATATACTAGGGACTTATAGGTAAGTTAGTTTATGCCAAGTGGGTATACGCCAATTCAACATACATGTTTTAGGGTCAGGGCACTGGCACTGAGGTCTGGTTAGCAGGCCTCAATGCACTCTCAAAACCAGCAACATCAGTCCAAAAACATGGAGGTGACTATATAAAAAGAGGCATTTCCTTACAGTTAGAAAGTAATATAATAATAATAACCCAGGCAGAATCACTACTACCTCCCCAAACATGCCGTTTAGAAGTCTTTCCACATTGGCAGCGCCATTTCTAACCTCTTTAGCAGGTCATGGTAGTTAGCTTTATATAGTGTGTCTATTTCCCTCATCAGGCTGAAACCCTAAAATCGCAAAACTCTGGCACCCATGGAAGTCCTACACCCCTTTTCCAGCTTGGCCCTCTCCTCTTCCATCATATTAAATCTAACATTTTGGACAGCTCAACATTAATACTGAAGTCCAGCACTTTTCGAAATACCTCTAGTTAACAAAATAGTGGTGGCAGAAGTTGGGCAGGCTCTGCAGTATGACCTTGAAAAGGATTTATGTTTTGCTCCTTAATCCCTAAAGTAAAAACAACAATGTTCTTGTCATCTCGTATCTTTGCTGGGAAGGATCCAGTGCCCTACAAGAAGGAGGGGGAAAGCAGAATCTCTTGGGGGCATATCATCAAGGCGATGCGATAAAATTATCGCCGCTTTAGCGTCCGTTTTTGGACGAAAAGCGGCGATAATGTTATTGCCCTATCAGCATGGACTCGCTAACGTGTTAATCCATGCCTTAGCGCCTGTTTCCTGAACGCCCAGCTTTGCATCTCTAATGAGATGCAAAGTGGGCGTTCCTCCCCAAAATAACTGGAGAAATGTCGCTAACCTACATTTCTCCAATTATCAATGGGCACGCTAACAAGCATAGCGATAAGAAAAGTAGCGCTAACCGCGGTTATCGCTACTTTCCTTAAGCCTGCTTTTAGTTTGACTTAGCCATGATATCCAATGGAAGGTGGATATCATGGTTAAGTCTGCCCTGCCCTATCAGCAAGCTATCGCCAAACGTTGTGCGATTATCGCTGGATTTCCAGCGATAATCGCACATTTGGCAGCTTGCGCCTGGTATTTTATCGCTTTTGAGATAAGCGTTGGTGATAGCACGCTATCTCAGCGATGAAATTCAGCGTTAGCCGGCAATAATTATCCTCGTGCTAGGCGTGCTGAGCGATAATTATCGCCCGCCCTTGCTGATATGCCTCTTGTTTTGTCCCTGTTGTACTTGGCCCTTTCTGCAGGGTCAACCTCAGACTTTTTGTCTTCCTCTTTCTATTTTTGCTGAATTTGTTTTTTTTGGCAATAGGCTCTGCACATCTTACCACTGCTAACCAGTGCTAATTTGATTGTGCTCTCTCCTTAAAACATGGTAGAATTGATTTACACTCACGTCATATCTAATTGACTTGTAAGTCCCTAGTAAAGTGGCACTACTTCTGCCTAGTGCCTGAAATGAAATGCTACTAGTGGGCCTGCAGCACTGATTTCACCACCCACCTAAGTAGCCCTTTAAACATGTCTCAGGCCTGCCATTTCAGCTTGTATGTGCTATTTTAAACTGCCATTTCGACCTGGCACAATAAACCTTTTACTAGGCTCAAACCTTCCTTATGTCACCCCCAGGCTAGTCCCTAGACCACCCAGAGGACAGAATGCAGTTTAAAAAAACCCACAAACATTGGAGTCACCTTATTACATTTATTAGGCTGTCATTTCCAAATGGTAGCAGGTAACCAGTTCATGTTTTGTGTCTTTGGAAGGACTTGTAATGAGAAATCCTTTTTCTTAGCGAAATCGGATTTTAAATTACAATTTTGAAAATGCCCCTTTGATAAAGTTGGTATTTTTCTGACTTAGCCATATAGGGCCTGCAGCCTGTCTCTGGGCCACATGGCTGGGTGTAGATTACAGCTGAGCTTTGTGTTTCCTCCTAGACAGGCACACACAATAGAGAGCTTAGGCATGCCTGGTGGGCCATCACTGGCAGGATGGGAGGACGGGGCTGGGCACAGTGCTATTTACACTTGAATAGGCTGTGTGCTGCTTTCACACAAAGGGGTGCATAACCCCTGTAGTTAGTCCTGTGCCAGGGCAGGGCAGGGCAAGTAGGATGCCTGTGCACTTCAAAGAGAATTTCTAGAAGCTTCTGCCACCTTCCAGAGGAAGGGCACCAGCTATGAATATTTGACCTCAGGCACCAACTCTTCAGTACAATTTTGGAGCTGTGGATATTCTGCCAGGAAGAAGGACTGCTATGCTGCTGAAAGGACTTCCACTCTGCTGGACTCCTGCTCTAAAGGACTGTTGCACTGATGAGCTGACGTTTTGCCTGCTACGCCCTTGCCTGGGTGAGACGGACTGGGCCTGCAATTCTGAACTTAGAACCCCAGAGTGACTCCAAGGGCTAGTCAGCTAGCCTTCTGATCAGAGGCCTCACGGACATAACAGACTTCCAACAACCCTGAACCCAGCATCTGGACTCTGCCATCTGTGATTTCTGCCCTCCCAAGTGGTGTCACCCCAGTCCTGGTCCCTTGGAAGTGGGCCTGAAGGTGCTCTACCCAGATGTGGTCCACATCAGAAATGACGTAAAGCAACATGAAGTGATGCGAAGCTCCACAAAGCCTCACTGCACAGCTGCCAGCCTCATCAAAATTGATGCAGAATGATGCAAATCCCTGCAAAGCCTTGCCACCCACCTGCCAGATCCATTAGAACCAATGCCAGCTATGCCACACAGCTCACAGGAACCAGTGCAAAGCGAAGTGAAACCCCGCAAAGCCTCACAGCACAGCTTCATTGGAACTGATGCAGGAGAACGCAAAGCCTCACAAAATAACGCAGCACAGATGCATACTAGGATTTAAGGTACTTTGCTCAGCGGGCCTAACTCAGTCCCTGTAGCAAGCCCACACTCCTTCACGGTCAACCTTAACTTGTGACTTTGTCCCAGTCTGGCACGATCAGATAACGACAGTTGGTGCTTTGAGCTTTTTGATGCTTTTTTACTTAAATCTTTGGAATTGCATATCTCTGGTTCTACCAATTGGATTGCTGTCATTTTGCTCTTGATTTATTTATTACAATTTGCTGTATGTTTGTAAGCTGGTGTGGGATTTCTCACTCCTTCACGGGCAACCTTAACTTGTGACTTTGTCCCAGTCTGGCAGGATCAGATAACAACAGTTGGTGCTTTGAGCTTTTTGGCGCGTTTTTACTTAAATCTTTGAAATTACATATCTCTGGTTCTACTAATTGGATTGCTGCCATTTTGCTCTTGATTTATTTATTACAATTTGCTGTATATTTGTAAGCTGGTGTGGGATTTCTCTTGTGTTGTGTTTTCACTTTATCTACTGTTTGAAGTGCTGTATAAATACTTTACACATTGTCTCTAAGTTAAGCCTGTCTGCTCTGTGACAAACTACCAGTGCTATGAGCCTCACTGTACCCATTATAGGGTACACATTTGTCCTATCTTGCTCTTCTTAACGGCTCTGGTGCTGATGTTTTACATAGTTAGGTGCCAAATAGATGTGTGTTTTTCAACAACTAGCCTAATGCATGACGATCCTTAGTATCACAGCAGGATTACCATCTTCTGCATAGTAACTCTGTACAAGAGTCACCACTATCGTCTTCTTTGGCTGACAGACCCACAGTACCATGACACATCTAGGTAGAACCCCGGAGGGAACCTTTCGGGTATATAAGTACCACATCTTCACTGGGCAAAAGAGAGGAGAGAAACGTCCATGCTGACACGCTGACATGAGACGTTGAAGTCCCTGCCCGCAGACACTCCATGACGCAGTGGTCTGACATCCCTTGCCGGGTGTCCAACTCGAGACCAAGGCGGGGTTCTTCGTTTTCTCCCATTAGGTAATGGAGTTGGATTCTTCCTAGGGTGATTCTTGGCTTTTACACCTACATACATTCTAGGCACACTTAGGTACATCTAGTTAGGGTTTGCATCTTAGGAGTACTCATGATTACTGCCATGTCTCTACATGCCTGCATATATTCATTGTTTAAGTTCCATGGTAGAATTCTGCCTTTTATTTACTCTGTTGGTGCTTATTACCGTATATATCCGTTTCTGTCTAATGGTTGTTGCAGCACACGTATTTCATACTAGAATGACGGTGGTTCAATAAATACTTATTAAAAACGTCCCCTCCATTTATTCTGTATATCTCTCTGAGACCGCGTGAGCATTAGAGACTGAGCGAAAAGTGCTGTGCTGTTTCAACAATCCCTGAGGGGTCAAGTTTGTGATGTTCAATAGTTGCCAGAAACTATTCGCTCCTTGGTAAGTTTGTGGGGATTATAGTGGCACTGTGAGCTAACTGGTCTACAGACTAACATATCCTTTGGGGGTGTCTGAAATCAGTCAGGACACCATTCCCTTAGTTTATGTAGTCTAAATACGCAGATGCTATATAGATTTGTAGGAACTACACAACACCAGAGGGCTCTGCATAGTTTAATTTGGGGCTCCTTGTGCCTTCACCGTGACAAGGAATGTGGTTCCTGCATGAGAAGGGTTTCACCCCTCTCAACCAGTAAACCAATTTCGTACACCCCTCTACCAGGTTCAAATTGATCCAAAACCCCTAGTCCTAGATTGAGGCCATGTATACTGGACATCGGGCTTTCCTTCTGACCGTATTGTGCACACCTAGACCAGATGACCTGCAGACTCACAGCGAACCCACTCTGCAAAGGGTAGTGTTGTGCACCGTAGGTATAGTGTGCATGACTTGGCCTTCAGCCCAGCCAGGTTTCTATGTCCTGAACAGTCACTTCACATGGGGGACCTATTCACAAAGGAAAATTAGGTCATAACCGTATGTTTTTGAATGATTGTACCTCTTATACACCTTCCCAGAATAAACAAAGAACTTGTGTGCATTGCTAAGCTCTTCTCCATTCCATTTCAACTCTGGAAATGATCGGAAATGTATTCCAGCACAGGATAGGATTAGCTAATTTTCTACGAAAAGCAGAATGGATCACTCCCAGATTTCGTGAGGGTGTAGGGTATGGAGTTTCTCCAGAGGAAAGAGGGCTTAATTCTGCCTGCCTGGACTTCTCCGCTATGGAGAACTCTACACAGGGGGATTAAGAGACTTTTTAAAAAGTTGTCTAACATCCTTGGTAGTGTACCTGTAAACTTTTGCTTTCCAGCCATACTACCACGTATGCTAGTGAATAGGTAATAAACATAAACGTCTGCTCCGTTGGAGGTGTAAATCTCTGCTGGTTTTTTTTCTGACACTCTTATAATTGTTGAACGATTTCACCTAAGTGCATCAAATTGGTGCACTTGGGCTTATAGTTTGTATGTTGCACTCCCACAAGTTTGGTTCAAATTTGTCACATGGAAAGAAAGTAAATCAATCAAATATCTTTATTCGATTCAGACAAAGTGAATCATAAAAGAGTACATGCATTTAAAATTTCTTAAAACAAATACATACATATAAAATTCATTGGTCTAAAAAATGAAAAAGTGCAGTTCACATTTCAGCCAAGAGAACATATATCAACACTTTACTACTATTGTTTTCATTCTTGCTTGAGTCGCCCTAAGAAATCTTGCAAGTACCACACACGTGTACAGGCTGGGGAGCAATTGTAGGTATAAAAAGGCCGGCCTGCATTGTTTAAACTGTAGTGATTTCAATAAAGGTACAATAAAAAAACTTCTCACATCCTTGTAGAATTTACAAAAAAGTGCGATGTGCATGGTTGATTGGTTTGATACATTATCAGATGGGCAACGTTGTAAATCTTTTGACCAGTCATTGGGGTTTGGGAAACTTATCAAGCGGTGGAAGATGTTTAGTCTAAAACGAGTTAAAACAAATGTTGTGCATTAAGAACATTAAAAAGGTATGGTTGCATGGAGAAAGTAGTCAGGACCGTTTGGTTGTGTTTCACAGTTGTTTTGCCTGATTCCACGCATAATCGCAGATCCGCCAGATGGTTTAGAAATTCTGTTTTTAATCCTTTCCTCTAGATGTTTAACAGGGATTCTGGATGCTCATAGAAATCCAAATGTCCATATCTGTCAAGGAATTCTTAGTAAACTTTAGCCAGGTGATCTTTAGGTCCATTTCAGAGTCATAGCAGTCCTTGACTATGGCACGATTCAAGTCCATATGTTCCGAGGTCCATATTTTGTGCCATAGCAAGAGTGGTTGAGTCCTTACCAAGTCTATTAGGTAATTAGTCCCCAGGTCCGAGTGACATACATAGTTTGAGCAACTCAAGGGAAGTGCTAAAAGGTTTTTAAAAAACACATTTTCCACCGCCTGTAATGGTTCAACGTTAGCATAACCTCAGATGTCCGAGACATACATTGCAATAGCTCTACACTTTGCATAGTAGATAGATAACATTTCTTTAAGTTGTATGTTCCCCAATTTTCTAGCAAAATTTCGAAGTGCCACAATCGATCTTAAAAATTGCAATCTTCTGGATTGAATTTCACTTTTCCATGTACCTTCGCTATCAAATAAAATACCCAGATAGGAAAATGTTTGCGTTTCGGGTACAATTTCCTTTCCTAAATCTATATTCCGGTATTTCTTCCCCCCCCACCCATTTTCATAACAAATGTCTTGCTTGTTTTAATTCGCAACCCTAGATTTTCCATGAACAGGGTAAATTTGTCAAGAAGAAGTTGCAGAGCTACAGGAGTGCGTGCCATGAGAACGGCATCGTCCGCATAAAGTAACACCGTAATTGGTCGCTGTTTTACTTGTGGCATATCCGCACACAAACTAGCCAGAGTGTTACCCAGATCATTTATATAAAGATTGAATAGAAAAGGGGTGAGCACACACCCCTGACGGACCCCTTTTTCTATTCTGAATGGGCTGGTACAGTCTCCTTTAATGCCAAACCGTACCCTGTCGTGGCTGTTCGAGTACAGTTGTCATAAGAGAGCAATAATTGCACCGTCGATACCCATTGAGCTCATCACTGACCACAGTTTCTCATGGATAACACATTCAAAAGCTGACGACAAGGCAACGAATACCGTGTACAGATTGCTATCTTTAATGCGTGTATACTGGCCCAGTAGCAAGTTCAAGTTAATTGTTTGCTCAGTAGTGCCTATACCCTGGCGGAATTCGTATTGTAGGGCAGACATCCTGTTGTTGCTGTCAGCCCAGCTTTGTAACCTGAATAAAATTATCCGACCCATCACCTTTACTAATGAGTCAAGTAAGGAGATTGGTCTGTAATGCGATGGGCAGTTAGGGTTCCCTTTTTTGAATTTAGGTACAACTTGAGACTCTGCCCCGTACGTCGGTAAGATCTAAAAACATCAGTAAGAAGGGGAGCCCAGAGATCGATATTAGCTTTGAATAGATCGATTGGGACACCATCTGGCCCAGGAGCTTTATTTCCCCTACTAGATCTAATAGCAAGGGAAACTTCTTCCGAAGTAAAGTTTAGAGCAGCCCAGTCAGGTGCGGGGACAGACACCTGTATGGCAGCCTCGTCACTTAATATCGGAAGATAAGGTGCACTAGTTTCATTAGACGAATAAAGGGCAGAGAAGTGTGTTACCCACTCTTCCTCGGTTACAGCAATCTAAATTTTGGGTGTATCATAGTTCATGAGGAAAGGGGAGTTAACCACACGCCAAAATGTTGTGCTATCATTATAACTGCTAGCCTCGTGCAATTTCTCCCACATTTCCACTTTTAATATTTTCTTACGTTTTTTTAAAAACGAGCTTATATTCCCGCCTCCAGTACTGAATCTCCTCCGTGTTTCTAGGGTGTTTCTTCAGTGCTCCTATAAGTTTTGTATGGGTCTTGCTACATGCGTGATCGAACCATCCCTTCCTGTGTTCTGAACCTGCCTTCTGCCGTGATAGTAACCCTGCCTTAATGGCACCAGTTATTTGTTTGAAGTATTTTGTAATATCGATAGCCTCCTTTGTGTTATCCAGACAAACATTAAAGGTGCTTTCATGTTTCTGAATTAAGTTCTCTAAAAAGACAATTGGTTTAACCATTGACCAGCATAGTGCAAATCCGTTGTTACAAGTGATCTCTAAATTCTCTGCGGCAAGAAACCCTCCGCTCATTTACTAATCCTAGATTTAGTGAAAGGCTCTGGGGGTAGTGATCACTTAGTGCACAATCATGTAAGGTGAAATTGTATATGTGAGATGAGTAGCGGTGTGGGAAGTGCAAGAAGTCAATAACACTTTTGCCCATAGTGCCGTCAAAGGTACAATGCACCTCAGTTGGAAATGTACCAAGCTCATTACAGTAACCTAGATCATATTTAAAAATGAGCTTGTTGAGCTTCTTACCATACTCAGAGTGTGCAAAGAGGGTGATATCTCCGTTTGTTGATAAAGTCAACCCACAAAGGGATTTTGAAGGCATTTTACATAATTGAATGTTAAAATCCCCCACCCAGAGTATTATTTTCTCCCCATCCCCCTGTAGGAGAATGGCATCCGGGTCACTTTCAAGGGAGGACAATGTGGCGAAAATATCAGAGCCACAAGCATTATTATAAAATTTTACTAAGCAAACCATGAGCCATCCTGAAAGAACAATTCTAACAATTTTGTAAAATAAACTACTAGCCCTAAGTTTTACGGGAAAAAATGAATATTTATTTGATACATACATACAAAGTCCACCCCTATTTCTACCATGCCTAGATTGAATAGCCGACAGGTTATAGGTTTTAAATCCATTTAGATGACAAGGATCTATAACCCATGTTTCTTGGAAGCAGACCATAGAAAATGTACTTATTAGTTTTAGCCACTCTGGTAGATTAAGCTTACTGCGCAACCCTGCTAAATTCCAGGAATTTTCCTTGATATTAGTAGGGTCTAGAAGCGTGGGGTCACACGAGAGCTCTTTAGTTTGCTCAAAAGGTGACAAGGTCGTTATATCTCCAGGGCTAGGACATAGCTGCGAGTTTGTATCAAAAACGGGGTGCCAGACCTTTGCATTGGAATGATCGTAGATAAATTATCATTGAGTCAGTCTACCCCAGCGAGATTAGAAAGGGTGTCATATCTATTCAAAGTGGGGATAGAAAATGGGGGGAAAATGTGCATAGTTTGCTCCAACAATTTGAGGTGGATGGTACTGTGTGCCTAGTGTTGGTGGGCAAAGTGGGGTCAATACAATCGGTTGACTATTACATTGCATCGGGGATTTGTAAAAAAGCTAAGCGGGAGAACCATAATTTGCTCTTCATTTAAACGCAGGGATTTAAATCTGCATAATATGTCATTAACTACTCTTGGAGATTTAAATGATAGAACAATACAGTCACCCGCAAACGCCTTAGGGTCTCTGCCGATCCAGCCTATCCACCTAGCCATTTTAAGGTCAGCAAAAAGTATGCCCCCCAGCCCCAGTTTAGAATTAAGACAGTTGAGGGATTTATTCCTTAGTGACTCCCAAGTGTCATACTGGGGGGACTCTGTAGGTGGAACGTTAGCCAAAATGACCACATAAGGGGTAGCGTCTGGTGGCAAATCTAATTTATCCCTTGCTGCAGAGGGAGGGTTGGGAGTTCTGCCCTCTTCATTCTTATTAAATTTGGGGATTAATGGAGTCCCCTTATTTGTAGGCCCCCTCATCTCTGTTGCAGGAGTAGCTGTCTGTTTAAGGGGTGCAGCCCTTGTAGCCTTCATGGTGATTTCTATATGAAAATCAACCCCCCCTTCGTATAATTTCATAATTGCCCCTGTCCCAGATAATATATCCACAACCGTTTTATGCATTAGTTCCACACTTGATTCCAGTTTTTTTATTCTAGCCAGGATTAGTAAAAAGTGTTGGGCAATAGTACTTTCGATACATGATATTAGTGTCGTAATAATTTGCGAGGATAATCCTTCATATTGGAAGGTTGAGTTAGTGTTAGAGTCAATCAGAGGAGGTGGACTATGCAAACTGTCAGCTGTGGCTTCTGGGGCCAAGACTTGAGTCTTTTTCTTCGATCTAGCCCGTATGGCCCTCAGAGGTTCCAAGTGTTTAACATTCTTTTTCTTTTTTGCTGGGATTTCAAGTACAGGAATAGTAGTGGGTAATGGGGAGGGGCACTGATCGGTGGGTTTGGCTGATGGGCTTCTAGTACGTACTTGATTTATTAATGTAGAGACACTTGCGGGGGAAACATGTATGATACCCTCCGCATTGTGGCCAGCTGAATCCCCTCCACTGACAAACGTCGCTCAGCAACCTGTATCTCCTTATCAATAGCCTTAGCGGCCCGTAGGAGGAGGCAGACTAGTGTGGAATTTATTGATGTTTTTGGGGTACCCTCTTTCCCCCCAAGTGGTTTCAATTTGGCCGCCATTCCAGGTAGAGGAGTAGTAGAAAAGTAGATCAACTTACTTAGGCAGAGATGTTCCTGTCAAACTACCCCTTGTTGTGTGACAAATATTGAAGTCAGTTAAGGTCAGTTTGATAGCCGGATCCAAAAAAAATAAGGGACAGGGCCCAGCCCAGCCTCTTCCAGGCTTCGACGGGCGTGGACGGGCCCGCCCTTGGCCCGGGCAAGTCCACACGTGTCCCGCGCTTCGGGAGCCATGCTGAAGCTTTGTAGCGCCTCCAGCGCGGGAAAGACGTCAGCGCCTCCTGGCGCGCATAGCAGCCTGAATCTGGGAGTCCTCGAGGGCTGGTGTGCTGGTATAGAGTTGTCTCGCGCTGAAGCTTTGTAGCGCCTCCGGCGCGGGAAAGACGTCAGCACCTCCTGGCGCGCATTGCAGCCTGGATCTGGGAGTCCCCGAGGGCTGGTGTGCTAGTATAGTGGCGTCAATAAAAAGTCATAAATGGGCCTATTCACAAAGGTAACTTACACTTGTAAGTCATTTAAATGTGTATTTTACACTTTTGAATAACTTTGCTACATTGAGCTATTCACAAAATCCGAGTGTAAAGTGTAGATTTACAGATTTCCATTCCCTGGAAAAGTGATTGGAATCAATTCTACAGGTGTAAGTTACTACTGTCAAAAAGTCCACCATCACAAATGGCCAACCGTTGATACTGCAACATCCTCCATTAGAAACTAATGGAGTTAAGGATTTAAAAATCCCATAGGAAAAAATACTTAATTAAATTAAATTATTCAAAATAGTTTGAAATATAAATAAATATCATTAAAAAAATGAAAGACATTTAACATGTCATCATTGTAAGCTAAGTTAACAAACTTTTTTAAATTTATAAATTCATGTAACATTATTTTTATTAAAACATAATTAAATTACTTTTAATTAATTCTTTAAATCACTTTTAATAATTATCAATGCACAATAAAACATATTTTTTACATTAAGTAGACATTTATTTTTTAATTAAAACCTCAGAAATATAATTTTCATTTTATTTAATATATTTAAATGAAATACAAATTTAATTCAAAATTAAATCGTGTTGTAGCATTGTATATTTTGCTCTACATTTAAAATATAAAATAATTTACATTAACATTTAACAGAAAAATATGTTTACTATTTACAAGTTATGGTTAGGACCACAATTAATAACTAACCCATAATTTGCCCAATAGACATTCAGACCATAACTGGAATTGCTGGCCACTCACAGCGGTTGACTGCAGCCAACCCACAAGCTCCACATGGCTAAAGATCATGCACAGCGTGGGCCTGGGTGGGTCAACAAAGATGAGTATTCATTGAAAAACTAAAGCTTAAAGTGTCATTATATTAGGTGTTGAAATAAAAACGAATGCAGAAAAAACAATAAACACTGAAATTCACCATTCATAGTTTACTGCAATAGCTGTAACATGCACCCCTACCATGCACTGCTTGTGACCTCACATATTACATCAGTTCATGGTATGCTAGACGATATCATTGATGACGTCACTGATGACATCAGAAATGACATCATTGATGACATCACTGATAACACCATAGTCATTTGCAGCCTAGAGTTACTGAGTGTACAAGTGTAGCTCTGTAGCATGGAGATAGCATAAGCCTTGGAGGCAAGTGGGATTGTGCTTGTTGAAAGCTATGTGGTGCACTGTGCTTGTTGAAAGGTATGTGGTGCACTGTGGGGGTGCAAGTATGCAAGCAATATTCCACATATTATATATATATATATATATATATATATATATATATATATAGAGAGAGAGAGATATATATATATATATATACACAGCAAAACGATACTCCTACCGGGGTGTTGGAATCCGAGGAGGGTGGCGTACACACCGGTGGAGCCAACCGGAAATGTAAATGTCCCAGAAACTAAATATAATTCGTACGCTCTCAGGAAGAAGGGCACCGCAACAGTAAGTGGGTCCAAAGTATTTAATTACACAACGCGTTTCAGCACACAGCCTTGTTCACGTGTAATAAGAACACCACCACATCGGGCATTAAATAAAGTTTCCTCATTTGACAGTCAGTCAGCAAAATCAACATAGGACTAATGCAAAATACATAAAGAAAATTCAATGGCCATCTTGGAATGGTAAAGATTACGATAACAGTACATAATGGAATCCCCTATCCCACTGTTCATTCCAGCCCGATTCAAAACAGTTTAAGATTTATGTAATCATGATTTAAGACATTCATAAATTCAAAATTGTAATTAAGCATTTTTTTAAGCATTTTTTGCGAACAAAATAAGCAGGCAAATGTCAAAATATATACGTGCAATCTCACAGTATATGCTAAATACGAATCTACAAAGGACTTCCAAATGGCGCCCTAATAAACGGACTGATCAGGCATATGTAGGGATATTTAAATGCAAATTCGCTGTATATATTAAATAAATACATACATACAGCCGAATGACCGATCACGTGACCGACATAACAGCACTGCATTGTGCTGTACATGGCAGTGTTCTAATATCCAAAATGCTAAATAATGAAGGACAATTGCCAATCAATAAGAAAACCGCTGTGTAAAGGAAATCCAAATACACAACCGTATGCCCGACCATAGTGCCTCCATAATGTTATAGGTCAACACTGATATCCCCATCTGAAGACAACTAACAGTCCAAAACCCTGACGGGATGTACACAGATCGCAGTGCACGTGCCAAGAAAATCACATTAAGCAGATATGAATAATCAATACTATTTGTTGTTCATGCCACCGAGCTCCTGCCATGTCTCAGTTACTAATAACAACATATTAACGTCACTCAGGCAAGTGCCCTAATGAGATTTGCACAGGTAGCAGTACGTTATTTATCACATAATGACCCATCTCGGGCAAGTGCCCTGATAGAATTGACAAAGGTGGCAGTACACTAGTGTCAAAAATACAATTCAGAGAGAAAATGGACAAGTGTCCAGTTATTGGCAATGAACAATCAATATTGCAGTTATAGATGACACCATGTTCATGCTATAGCTCTTCAAGTTCGCAGCTCATAATTCTTCATGCTAACAAAATTTATCTAGGGGCTTATACACCCTCATGTTGACAGCTGTTGAGGAAATATTTAATGTACCAATACCACGTGTAGAGGTGTAGAAAACTTAAACGGAGGAAAGGGTAGGATGTCCGTGTTGGTGAGTGCAATTGAGAGGGCTCCTTCCTTCGCTCCTGTTAAGAAAACAAAAAACATACATAACAATCCATTAAGATCAATATAGATACAATCATCAGCATAGCACATCAATAGAGTCATGGGAAGCAGAGAGAAATTCAATAAAACTTCTAAAAATTGGATATTCTAGAATAAACAGACACAGCAAAAAACGCAGGAGACAACAAGAATTACACAGCAGCACAGTAGTACATCTATAAAGATGAATCAAATAATTCAAGTTTATCAAGTTTTTAAATGAATGGACAACTCCTCATCCATATTAAGGCCTCCTGGGTTCTTAGTCGAAAACTCAACTATGTATCTAGATTCCTTTTGTCTTAAAATAAGAACCCTATCCCCACCTCTTGGGTTTCTCGGGATATGTTCTAAAATCACAAAACTTAAATCAGCATTGAGTTAGTGGGAATATCTTGACTTGAAATAATATATTTGTATGATATTATCGCTACTATCTTCCAACTATCTATAATACATGGTTTACTACATACTGTATACTATCTTTATCATCTTCTCCCTAGTCCACCTTTCCTATTTCTTCCTTTCCAGGTTTTATGAATACCTCAACTATTGTATCTTTTGATATCTGTATTATCCTTTTTATATTTAAAAATCTGAGAAGGTAACATTTCATAGTAATTTATTGTGTGGCCATAATTTGATTTGTTTATACTCCCTTTTTTATGTATTGTTTATAAACTGACATGTACTTCTCAATAAACATATACCAAAAAAAAAAAAAAAAAAAAAAAAACTTAAATCAGCAGCATTCGCAAAATGATGGTCATTAAAATGACGAGCAACCGGGTACTTAGGATCATTATTCACTATGGCTCTAAGGTGCTCGAGAACCCTCTTTTTTGCAGGACATGTAGTGCTTCCAATATACCACAATTTACACGTACATTCAATTGCATAAATAACAAAATTAGTACTACAGGTTAAAAGCTGAGTAATTTTTTTGGAAATACCATTATATTCGATGGTTCCCTTAAATTTGCTATTTCTGCACGCTTTACAGTGTCCGCATGGGAAGAATCCCACTAACCCATGTTCAGTGTTGGAAGGGTATTGAGTGATGTCATGTTTAACAACCAGATCACGTATGTTTTTATCCCTTCTATATGTTATAGTCGGTTGTTCAGGTAAGGTTGTCCCCAACACCCCATCTGATTTCAAAATATCCCAATGTTTAGTGAGAATACGTTTGATTTTTTGTGCCTCAGAGTTAAAAGTGAGGATCATGCGGGTGCCTGCCTTATCAGCATCCTCTTCAAGGGTAGGTTTATCTTGAAGGGTGTCAATTCTTTGTACACTATCTACCCGATCATTTGCTTTTTTGAGAACCCAATTAGGATACCCTCTATCCTGAAATCTTTTGATGATAATGTCTCTTTCTTCAGAAAAAGCCACAGAGTTGTTGCAATTCCTTTTTGCCCTCAGCAGTTCCCGATAAGGTATGCTCCATTTGAGGGCTTCTGGGTGACTGCTGAGGGCGTGAAGGATGCTATTACCAGCAGTTTCCTTATGAAATAAGGATGTACAGAGTTTGCCATGTTTTATCTCTAAGCAAACATCCAAATACTCAGGTGCCGATTCCGACTCGTATCTGTATTTTTTCCCGTACGAATCGTACAAGTCACGTCCGAAACGTGAAGTACGATTCGTACGGGAAAAAGTACATACGGATCTGCCCGATCCGTACAAATCGTAGCGGGAAAAGTTGTACGAGACGTACCCGGACACTTTTCCGTACGATTCGTAAAAATACGGTCCGAGCGTACAAATACGATCCGGACCGGCTATCCGATTTACGAATCGTACGGAAAACGTCCCGTACACGGTGAATGACTCTATCCGCTACGAAGCAAAGTTTGCACAACTCGTAGCCCGGGAAAAGTTGTTCCCGGGGTATGAGTCGTACAGGCCCCCACGTATGTACGCACCATACCCCCCCCGCATATGTACGCACCGTACCCCACCACCGTACCCCCCCACGTATGTATGCACCGTACCCCACCCGCGTATGTACGCACCGTACCCCACCACCGTACCCCCGCGTATGTACGCACCGTACATACGCGGGTGGGGTACGGTGCGTACATACGTGGGTGGGGTACGGTGCGTACATACGTGGGTGGGGTACGGTGCATACATACACGGGTGGGGTACGGTGGTGTGGTACGGTGCATACATACGCGGGGGGTATGGTGCGTACATACATGGGTTTGGGGGGCCTGTACGACTCGTACCCCTGGGGACTCAGCTTTTACGGCTGTTTTTGGCTCCCGTAAAAAAAGAGCCATACGGAGTGCCGTAGGGACGGATCGTACTTGCTAGGCCATAAAACGCTGCTTACATACGTACGGACGTCACGTACAGGCTGTTCCGGATCAGATTCGTAGGGTTTTTTTTACCCGTACGGTCTTTTGTATGATTCGTACGGAAATAGGCTTTCTGTAGGAATCGTACTTCCTAGGTTGTACGGACAGTTTACCGGGTACGAGTCGTACGGAGAAAACGCTCCGTATGATGATTCATAGGGCCTTTTTACAGGATAGGAATCGGCACCTCAGTCTTTTGTGCATTGATGTTACCTGACAGAAAGATGTTGTACTTGTTGGTATTAAGTTTGGAATATGAAATCCTCCGCTTCTCCCTTCAGCCCATTCCAAACGATGAATAAATCGTCAATATAACGAAGCCATTTGATTACCTTCTTAAAGTCATCGTGAAGGGTAGTGCTGGCAAAGATTTCCTGCTCCCAGTACCCCATGAATAAATTGGCGAAACTGGGAGCGAAACACGAACCCATCGCAGTACCCTTCACTTGCCTGTAGAGGGCGCCATTGAACGAGAAAATATTGTTGCTCAGGCAGAAGTGAGTCATCTCAATTAACATCTGACTGTGACCACGATATTTCAAGGGTCTATTCTGAAGGAAGTGTTCACATGCTTCCAATCCCTGTTGGTGGTCAATTATCGTATACAGGGATTGTACGTCCAGAACTATAAAGACGTAATTAGAATTCCATGTCAGATTCTCTATTTTGCCAAGAAAATCCTTGGTATCCCTGAGATAGCTGGGTAGTTGTACAACAAAATCTCTCAAAAAATTATCGACATATTTTGAAATATGTTCAGTCACACAACCTATCGACGAAACGATAGGGCGTCCCGGAGGTTTAAGTTTGTCCTTGTGAAGTTTAGGTAAAAGATACAATATGGGAAGTTTAGGATGGTCTTTCTTTAAAAAACAGAATTCTTCCCACTCAAGACGACCTTTCTTTCGCCATGTTGTTAATTTCTCCCAAATGCTAACAATACTCTGATTATATACGTCAGAGGAAACAGGTATATAGAACAAAGTGTCATCCAGTTGCCGAAGGGCTTCATTATGTAGTCTTCCCTGTTAAGTATGACCACATTACCCCCCTTGTCTGCTGGACGAGTCACAATGTTAACATCTTCAGTTAGTTTTCTGAGAAATTGTCTTTGGACAAAGGAGAGATTATTCTGAGAGTTATTATTACCTTTCAGGTTACTCTGTCTCAAATCCATCAAAGATTTTATAATGCAGTCATGAAAAGTGTCAATATCATCATGAGGAAGAGGGGGTACACAAGTAGATTTAACCCTAAAAGGAGTATGTACCGAAGCCCCTTGATCTAATTCCATATTGTCAAGAACCTGGGTGGTATTCAGTTCTGAGGTATTGCCCTCATTCTCTTGGGCCAAAACAGCTACAGTAATAAGATTATCTATGTCACTAATCGTAAGATTATCACCAATGTTGGTATTACAACTATTACTAGATTGGTCTTGACCTGATCTTCTAAGAATATGCCACTTTTTCAGTTTGAGTTTCCTCACATATTTAAATAGGTCAATCCTAGTATCAGTATACTTAAAAGGGGAGGAAGGGCAAAAAGACAGACCTAGACATAAAGTTTGTTTGTCCATATCACTCATAGGTCTAGTTGACAAATTTACCACTGTTTTGTTTACCGTGTCTTTATCCATTAGTAGTTTTTGTTGGAGCGTGTACGACGATTTCCTATAGCGCCCCTTCCTCTGCCGGTATTCCTACCGTTCCAAATTTGTCCAACAAACGGAACTGCACTCAATTGCAGGCGGGCCCCGCAGTCTCCCGCCTAGTCCTTTATTCTTTAAACACCAGCGTACATAGTTGGACACACCAAAGCCCAACGCGTTTCGGGGATCCTTCCCCTTGATCACTGGCATACGTTAGTAGGATGACGCGTGCACACAAAGTCTCATGCTATTTAAGTATCAGGCCCACAGATGGGCCGCCTGGGACTTGTAGTGCTGCTATTTCCCCACAGATGGGCTCCACTTCTTTAGTGAAGTTGTATTCCTTTATCAAAGCTCAAATGAGCCTCCAATTATTTCCGCTAGTGTTCTTTCTCGATACCTGCATTTCTGTATTACTTTCCGAAATCCTGAAGGCAACAGTCCGCCCTCTTATGGTGGCGGTGCAGTCCCCCGACCTTGGACAGGCCGGAAATATATACGCTCCAAATTTGTCCAACAAACGGAACTGCACTCAATTGCAGGCGGGCCTGCTAAGAAGGAGCCCAACGGCAGGCGAGTCAATGACCAACATTCTTTAATGGAGGAACACACTGGAAGCACTGCAACACAGGTGTGAGTCTAACCTGACGCGTTTCATGCCGAAGGCATTTCTTCAGAGGTGCCGAACTTGTGAGGCATCAGCACAGCATTTAATGTCAAAACCCATGGCTTTGTGGATCTTGTAGTACCAATTTTCCTACAGTGAAGTGTTGTGCTCAAACCTCCGTGCAAAATTTAAATATATATATATCCATCGAGCACCACAGAGGCCCAATACTGGAGTTCACAGCTTTATTTTCAGAGCAAAGCAGCACATCATGCCTCCATTCTCCTTTTGTGTTTCAGCCGTAGCCTTGATCACAGGTGGGGACACTTGTGCAAAGTGCGTCGTGCATGCTTTTAAAACCAATAAAACGCGTGACTTACTCAGAACTTCATCTCCCATAGTGCAATTTAAAAGTTATTTTTTTCATTTCATAGGAAGTCCTTACTTCTTGTGGTTTTATTTTGATATCACTTGCCACTTCAAAGTGCACCAGTAATAGCATAAATCCAGATGGAAGTAAGTCATACACTTCGTTTTGTATGCATAGGGCTGGAATTCTGGATCCTGGATACCTCGCTGGACCTGCGCCTGGAGCCTGGAGTGGGATGCGGAGGAGCTGTGGAGTCGATGAGCCATGGCAGTAGACATTGAGGGGCAGCAATCGTCCGTACCTGGTGGTGAAGCCTGGCAGGTTGCATGAAGACACGTTGATGACCTGTGTGAGAAGACTGCCATGAGCCCCTTGGAGCTGTGAATGGTAGAGGCGCTCCTGCGCACCAACGTAGGGAGGTCTGCATCGCATACTACGATCCACCACTACGCCGGGGTGCATGGAGGGATCACCAAAGGTGGGCGGCGCCTCTCTGCATCACAGGCTGGATGATGTTGCGCTGACCGGACACTGTGGAGGGTGAGGCCCCTGAGCTGCACCGAACTTGTGTGGCCGGAGCGCTGCAACTTCATGCCTAAGGGGGCCCTGCTGCATCAACTGCATTGGGAGGTTCACCAGCGGACTTTTCAGTGACTGCTGTACCCAGGCTTATGAAATCACACCTGGCTGAGGCTCCTGCTGGCTGAGTCACAGATTTGGAGAGAGTGCAGCAGATTGCGCCACTGTGTCAATGTCCGGGTAAGGAGAAGGTGGGATGCATTGCGGAGGAGGCCCGAGGGTCAAGTCGCCCAGGCCTAGCACATGTAGATGACGCATCCCCAGTGGCGGCTCATCCATATTGGTGGAAGAGCATCGTCCCACGGCTTCCAAGCAGTGCAAGAATAGGAAAAATCATCACATGATGATAACTTCCTAATGTAATCTTGCTATGTTTCCTTTGCGGGCAGGAGGGTGGGTTGTGCTGCTCCACTCACGGAGCAGGGCAGAGGCGGAGTGGCATGCCCACTCAAGTGCGCAATGACTGTTCGGTCAGCCCACTCAGGCCACCCAAAACCACCCAAAGCAGTCATGCACACTGTCCTTTTCGCAATACAGGCTGCATTATAGCCTGCATAGAGAACATGCCCACCCCTCCAGCCCCTGGCAGAACGCCTTAGCCCGACACCAATGCCCAATCCCAGCCACATTGCAGCATTGTGATTGGCTTAGGGGAGAGAGCCTGGCTGACTACTTCCTGTTCCTGGAAGCAGACTCAGGAGCAACGAAGACACGGGACCCGGCCTCGAGGTAAGATTTCTCTCATTTAAATATTCACAACACCCGCTCACACACACCCCCATGCGTCCATGCCCCATCCAGTGTCCTTTCCGGCGTTTTCCACCTCCTGGCTGTCCAGTCCCCCCGCAGCACTTCTCAATGGCTACCGCTGTGCGGCCATGCGCAGCAGGCGTACCACTGGTGTGTCAAAGGTATATATGAAGTTACGACGCATACCATTACATCGCACTCCGTTGCAATGCATACTAATACTAGGCATATTGCAACAGTAGGGAAGGTGTTGGATAGTGGAGATGAAATATTACTATTCCCACTTCAATGAGTGAAACCCTAAAACTAACCCTTGCACCCCAAAGCAAACCCTGAGCCATAACATTCTTCTTTGAGCCCCCAAAACACACTCTAAAAAACATATTTAACCCAAATGCACACCCCAATTTTCATAATTGACCCCAAAACACACCCCAAATTTCAAATTTTACCCCATAATTCACCCCAAATTTAATCTCCGACACTTAAAACCCATACCCTCCCCAAAACTTAAAAATGTCCCATTACTGTCCTCACAATGCGTTGTAAGGGCACCTGCATTGTTGGAATTACGTTGTAAAAGCATTACGATGTAATGCCTGCATTGTGATGGACGTCTACCGTGCCAAAGGCAAGCCATAGGCAAGCCCATCAGCGTCCGTCTGCTCTTGGACCACGCTCAGCATCAAAGACCTTTCCTCTCGGACACTCCACCGCTACGGCACCAGCCCTCTACTCGGCATCAACCCTGGACGCCACATCGCCTGTTAGGACCAACATCTGCTCTGGACCGGACATTGCCATCGCCATCACTGACGGCTACTAAATCACCCGCAAGGACCACCCGACCATCCAGGAGGAGGCATTGCCCTCACCTACAGAAGCACACTCCAATTAACCACACACTCTAATGACCCAACGGTGACCATGGAACACCTCAACTTCCAGATCTGGACCAACCCCAACCCCATCCTCTGCTGCATCCTGATCTGCATGCCCCCCGGACCATGGACCCCCATTCTCCGATACCATTGTAGACCTCATTGCACCCCAGGCTCTCCCAGCCACCAACAACATCCTACTCGGCGAACTCAAGTTCCACCTGGACAACCCCAGTGACCAGAACAACACCCCCTCCTGGGGAAGCTCCCCAACATCAGACTCAAGCAGATAGTAACCACAGCGAGAGGGGAGGAGTTGGCCTAATGGCTAGGGCGCTCGACCTCGGACCTGGGGAACTGGGTTCGAGTCTCGGTAATGACGCTGAACTTCCTGTGATTCTGGGCAAATCACTTTTATCTCCCCGTGCCTAACAAAAAATGAATGCGTGTCCTCATGTAACATAACTGGTGCTATGTAAAGCGCTCTGATACCTGATTGGATTGAGGTCAAGTTCGAGCTATATAAAACTATTTAAAAAAAAAACAAAAAAAAACAGCAAGCCACATAGCAGAACACACGGTCAAGCACATCTCCTCCACCAGCGGGAACTTCAACTACAACCACACCACCGGACTCTCCTGGACAGACCATTATTGTATACATCACGCCTTCACCATGCCCACCATACACCACCGCAGTCATGGCCCCCCCCCTCACAGCTGGATCAAGGCCACTGAAGAATGTCTTGTCAACTCCTTCAGCACCACCACTAAGCAAACGCTTACAGACGATGACACCGCAGCGCGTAACTTCCACCGATGGCTCTCCAACTGCGCAGACACCCTGGCTCCACTTTAGGACGGCACTGCATCAGTACCTTATGCTTGCCTCATGGCAGGCATAAGGGTGAGGCAGTGCCATAGGGATAGGCTGACCCCATGCATTGCTGGAGTTGCGTCATGGTTGTGACACAACTGCAGCAATGCGTGTCTTTAGCGCAGACAGATACGTCAGGATTCCAGACGTAACTGTCATTGCTTGCGTCATGGAGCGCTGTCCAGTGAATACAGCACACAGTAGTGTCGCAAGAAGGGGGTAGTGAAAAGTGCCTATAACTTTGGTGCCATTTGACCAATCTTCATGAAATGTTTCAAACAAAAGTGTCAAAGTAGGTTCTATGTGTCATTGAAAGTCTGGGGGTGATTTGTGCAGTGGGGACTGAGAAATAGGGGCATGAAAACAGGGTGCGTTTTCATGCCCAGGAACACGTTGTCAACCTTCAGCCCGAACCGCTGGACAGAATTACACCAGATTTAGCAGAAAGGTAGATGTTACGTAGATTGTGCTTTTTGTTATTTGGTTCAAATCCGCCCCTTAGGTTTTGAGAAACGTAAGCCAAAGATTATAGATATATCTCTGGCCACAGATATTTTGCGGTGGTTTTGTGATTAATCGTGGATGCGTGTGCCATCGAGAATGCTGTGATTGGCTGGACGCAACCTGAACAGAAAGTTGCGGCTGCCATTTTATCTTTCAGGAACAGTTCCCAGGGCTGAAAAGTTGTGTGAAAGTTAACATAAGGGTTCAGAGTGGAGATACTCTGACCCCATGTTTGAAAAATGGGTGTGTTAGTGACACAAGTTATGTGTCCAAAATATATTATTTTAATCACCCACTATATTCACGATGCCCACCAGCGTGGCCCGGGGTGTACCGTAATGGGGACATTGCAATAATCATGACATCATCACGAACATTAGTGAAAATATATTTAAAAAAATATATTTTTACACACTCGTCAGTCACTGTTACACACTCAAGTATCAACTCACAAACACACTCATACACCCATTCACATACCCATTCACACACTTATAGATCCAGTCATATTTCCACTCAGATACTTATGCACTCACTCAAATACTCAATTAGGTACTTATGCACCCAGTTACTGACTCACTGGGAGAGTGACACTCCCATGTATAGACCCACTCAGAGACTCATGCACCTACTCAGTCATAGACTCATGCCTACAGTCTCATACCTACTTAGAGAGTCTAACACCCACTCACAGTCCCACCTGGATACTCAAACACCCCCTCACAAACCTACTTAGATACTCATGCACCCACTTACAGACTCACTCGGAGAGCCTCACACCCATGTACAGACCCACTCAGAGACTTGCACCCACTTACATACCCACTCACACACTCAAGTATGTTCTCAAAGACCCACTGAAACACTCATACACCCACTTACAGGTCCACTCAGACACACCAATACAGTCACTCACACGCTCAGTCACAGACCCTCTCAGACCCTCTCAGACTTATGGACTCAGCCAGTCACTCATTCACTTAGAAACTCACACACCCACTCACAAACTCAGTCAGATATACACGCACCCACTCACCCACCCAGTCAAGGCTCATGTATCCACTCACAGACCCACTCAGGTACTCGCCCTCCCAGTCAAAGACCCACTCAGACACTCATCCCTGCACCTATTCACTCACCCACTCAGAGACGTATGCTCTCACTCACAGACCCATTGAGACACTCACATACCAACTCCCAGATCCACTCAGACACTCAAACATCCACTCACAGACCCACTCAGGCACTCGCACACCCATGCAGTCACTCACATCGCCTCTCATAGACCCACTCAGAGATTTATGCACCCAGTCAGTTATACACTCAGAGATTCTTGTACCCACTCACAGTTGCACTCAGAGACCCACGCACCCACTGACAGAACCACTCAGACACTCATGCTGTCAGCCATAGACCCACTGAGAGACTTATGCACTCACTCACAGTAACCACTCACTAATGCACCCACTCATTCACCCACTTAGACACTCATGTATCCACTCACAGATCCAGCCAGACAGTCATATGCTTGCTTTCAGATGCACAAAGGCACTCATGCACCTACTTACAGATTGAGTGAGAGACTTACGCAACCAATCACAGACCCATTGTGACACTGATGCACCCACTCATAGATGTACTGAAGCAGTCACATATTTTGTTACAGATGTGTTGATAGACTGATGCAACATCTCACGGATCCTCTCAAATACTTATACAGTGAATGAGAGACATAGTGATACAGTGATGCATGCAGTCATAGATTACACTGAAAAAGTTATGCACTTTGTAATAGAGATATTAAGGGAGTAGTACATGCTATTATACAGTCCTTTAGATAGTAATGTGTTTAGTGTTTTGGATATAATCAATATTGCGGTTATAGGTTTTGAATGTGTGGTAGCTATTGAATGTCTGCATTTGTTTTGTCATTTCGTGATGTATTTGCGGTAAGCACGGGTACCAATATCATCACGACACCCAGTGTCACCGCAAAAACAGAAAATTGGTTTAGATGGTTGTTTTTATAAAAACTCCCTACAAAAATATGACTTTAACCCCTTGTGTGCCCCGCCCTTTCCCCGCCCTGTGCCGGGCGTTGAATTAGCGGGCGGGGTTCATGACGAGATAGTCTCGTCATGGGCACAGCGCAACCGCGGCCCATGACGAGACTATCTCGTCATGGGCACTCAAGGGGTTAAAGTTTGCTGTAATAAAAGTGTCTGAAATACTGTAAAATGTGTGCATATATGTGTTTTGCACCCCCTAAAAAAGGCGAGATCATAGCAGTTACCGGAATCATCGCGACTCTGGGAAGTAGGGTTTAAAGAGTTTCTTATGGGGACGTGGCCAAGATGGTGAGCAGGAAAGACATGTCTTGATCGTCTCCCCACTCAGGTTCGCCCGCCGCATCGCTTCTCGGCACTCCTGAAACGCCACAAACACCTTAAAGGGACAGGGAAGATAGCGGGAGCTTGGAAGAGAATTTGAAAACCCAGGTTCAGTGCGAGAAACACCCCAAACGGAGAAGCAACGACCACCGAGCAACAAGTCCCAAAATGGCCGCACCGCTTGTGTCCAGGAACTGAGGGGCGGCACTGGGAAGGACATCGCAGCCGGCGCGTGTGCGATGGTGGACTCCGAGGTACCCTTAACAAACAGAGGGTTTTAATCTGCCACTCCTGACAAGCGGTGCCTCCCATGACCGGAACATAGAGAGGTGCGACTGGTGCACAGAGTGCCGCGGGGGAGTGATGGGAGCGGACGCCCATGCGACTACGGGCGGAGCCCCCTGGCATCTCAGCACAACAGGGAGACCCCAGCGTGAGATCCAGCATTGATTACGCTCTAACAACACTTGCCAGCCCCCAGTAGGTGCAACATTACAAGGATCCCCCTGAATCGGACTTACTGAAGAGGGGCAGGGGAGCCGGACGGCTTGGTCTGGGGAGCGTAAGGGATTTGCATCCGAGAAGAGCCTGGGAGCAAAGGTTATAGCCCCTCTGAGAAATACTCACAGCACACACAGCCCAGAAACTTGAACAGCCACGCGTTTCGTGAATGTTGAGAGGAAATGGCGGTCACAAGGAGCTGGGCCTGGGCAGCTTTCCCGAGTGAGGCGCCAGAGGCGACGGCAAAGATTTTAGTGGCGCACACAGCCCAGCCACACTACACAAGGCAGGAGGCTACCTGGAGCATCTCCCCTTATGGATGTGCTGATCCGGCGCCACCTGCGAGAGGACGGAAAGACATAGTGAGAGCTGGGCCATAGCCCATGGGCGTGCTGCAGGTGAAGGTGAGGTAGCCCAAATTTATCGGCGTTAACTGCACTGCTTAGGGGGAGCGATTGGAAGTGGCTGACCAAGAACACTCCTGTGACGGTTTGCTTAGTAGTTTAGAGCTCCCGCTCATACAGGGCGGTTGGCTCAGTGGCTTAGACCTCCCACCCATACGAGGGGAATGGGCCCCCATCACCACAGAGCAGCTCCCAGCACACTGCCATACCCCAGCAATGTCAACGACACGTGGGAAGAAAGACAGGAACGTGAAGGACATGTTCACTGAAATGGCCGGGGTGAGTGGAGGTGACAGCCGTGAATCACCAACTGTTTCAGGAGGGCAGGAGATTGAGATTACAGAGGAGCAAGTCACGTGCACTTTCCTGGCGCAACTGTTCTGTACCCTACTTGAGGATCTACAGGCCCTCAGAAAAGACTTTTCTAAGGAAATAAAGGATGGGCGCCACGATATAGATGAAGTAGGGGAGAGAGTCGCATCCATGGAGGAGCATGAACAAGCCCGGGACGAAGAGGTGGAGCACTTGCAACAAGAGGTGTTCCGCCTCCAGGCACAACAGATAGAAATCCAAGCCTACGCGGAGGATTTAGAAAACCATTCCTGCAGGAATAATATTCGTATTAGGGGTGTGCCGCCTAAAGAAGAGGGAGCAGACATCACTCACTACCTCCAGGGCCTCTTTAGACATATATTGCATGAATCCCAAGACATTGACATCAAAATCGACAGAGCTCACAGACTTGGCCTGCAGAGGAAAGCACAGGCATCTCCCCCAGATATCTTGGCATTCCTACCGGATTTTCAACTTAACGAACTTATTCTGAAAGCAAGGGACGCTCAACCACTGACCTATCAAGGTCATGCAATTGCTCTATACCACGACTTAGCAGCGATTACTTTGCAGAAGCCACAAGACTTCTGTCCAGTTACGAAGCACCTCCGTGGGGTCACCCCTTTCGAATAATCTTCAGATGGGACAGTAAATTGAAGCAACTTCGGTCCTTACAAGAAGCTTGCTGCTTCCTTGGCATCGAGAACCATCAGCAGGAAGAATCGGGGAAAGTAGAGAAAAAAGGACAGAGGGAAAGGTGGCGCCGAATACATGAAGGTAGAATTTCGAGGTGGCGTTGACACCGAGCTCAGAGACCATCGCGCAAGAGAGACAGGCCGTGCTGAACTCTTTGTCCCATTAATCTGGCTCCAGAGACAGCGATTGATTTGACGCAGGGGTCAGATAAGTGGTAAAATGCTGTGTCAGGGGGGCGGTGGACGGAATTCAAGGGAGCAGGGGGGATTATACTGGCCACAAGATGCGCCCTACAAACTGGTTCACCAATGATGCGCGGACGAGATCTGCGGACCCCGGACAACTCGGGGGTATATTTATTGTTTTTTCCGTTTGGGTTAGAGGGGGGCAGGAGATTCCTGTGTCCAAAGAGTAAGTGCTTCATGGATTTCAAACAGACGGTTACAGTTCAGACCAGAGGAGGGGGAAGGCGGGAAGGATCGATTTGCCCTGAGGCCCAGCTGATCACCGAACACCAACACCTGATATGGCCGGGTAGGTAGTAAAAGTACTCCCTCTTAATGTCAAGGGGCTTAATAACCCCATTAAAAGACGAGCAATTCTCTTCTATCTGGAAAACGCAGGAGCCGATGTGTGTCTCCTACAAGAGACGCACCTTTTATCCAAAGACTGGCATCAAGGGCGTTCCCTCAACAGTTCTTCTCTTCCACGGGGGAGAAGAAAGCGGGGTTGTCATCTTAAGTGCTAAACAATGCAGGGGGGAGGTGAAAGAGCAAGCGGCCGAAATAAGAGGGTGAGTGTTAGCATACACTATTCAGTTTGGGCCCAAACTATGGTTCTGGGATCCTTATATGCCCCTAATACGGGACAGGAGGGATTCCTTAAAGCAGCTGTAGCGAAAGCTATGGTCCTGCAAATTTACATGACATTGATAGGGGGAGACCTGAATATGGTTATGGATATGGGCAAAGATAGATCTAAAGCTACTTTTCATCCAAAAGGGGAGGTATCAAGGGAGGGGAAGAAATGGCTGCAAGAACTGGGGCTGGTGGACATCTGGAGGGAGACTCACCCTACTGCATCACAATATTAATTCTTTTTGCATGCACACAGATCACATGCCTGCCTGGACTACTTCTTAGGGATGACAGAGGTCAATAGCGCGGTAAAAGACATGGACATAGAACCCATGGCCCTCTCTGACCATGACGCAGTGACCGTGCAGCTACAGGTAACAACAACCCAAAGTAAGACGGGAGGTTGGAGGCTTAAGGAATTCATGCTATATAAGAAGGCAGTGGAGCAGCAGCTCACCACGAGTATTTAGAGTTTAATGACTCCCCTGAAGTGGGAAGCGATATAAGCAGTAGTCAGGGGGGAACTAATAGCTCTATTGGCGTCTGACAACAGGGAACGTAAAAAGCTATGAGTGTACTTGACTGCACAGGTTCGAGAGTTGGAGAGGGTACATAGTCTTATGGGGGCACCTAGGGTGTGGAGACAGCTAAAAGCAGCAAGAGGGCAGTTAAGGGTGGTAGACTTAAACAATGCAGAATATGCAGCGCTCAGATTAAAGCATTCCTATTACAGTGGAGGAGACCAGACGGGTCGCTTGCTTGCAAATAGGTTACGGCCCAATGGCAATATGCAAAGGTACTTTCGCTAAAGAGAAATGGACTGGGGGAGGCCACTGATGATCAGAGGATTGCTCACACTTTCCAGGGGTTTTATGAAACGCTCTACACGGCGGACACCCCACCTGGCTGTGACACGACAGCATACTGACAATCGGTTCATATGTCCTCGCTAACACCAGACCAAGCAAAATCCCTAGACGCCCCAATCAGGATCGAAGAAGTGATTTCGGGAATGGGTGGGATGTTGCTATGGAGCGCCCACAGCGTCAATCAGGGTTAATTGCGTTTCCTCGTGCCCCTTTGTTATTCAAAGGGGCACCAGGCAGGGATGCCCGCTCTCACCTTTCTTGTTTGCTCTGTGCATTGAACCCTTAGCACAGAAAATCTGAGACAATCCCAACATTAAGGGGATCCTGTTCGGAAGGGAAACCCCACCCTATTAGTTTATACGCGGATTATATTATAGCGGCACTAACGGAACCAAGAAGTTCACTGCCTTCATTTCTAGAGAAACTAGAGGCCTTCAGCTGGGTCTCGGGTTTCCGGGTCAACGTGGGCAAATCGCTTATTCTTAACCTGAATCCAACAAGTCAGGTACAGTGGTCTGCGGGGGGGTCGGCTCTCGGGTATACAGGTGGTTGACTCTGTTCCATATCTGGGACTGGAATTGGCGACGACTATGCTGCATATGGTCAGAATAAATTATGTCAGACTGGCGCTGCAGTTTAAAAAGGACTTAGGCAGCTGGGGAAAACATCATTTGTCACTGCTAGGGAGAATAGCTGCGGTTAAAATGACCCTCTTACCTAAGGCACTATACCTGTTCCAGACTATACCGGCATCACCACCGGTGGGAGCGATCCCCTCGCTACAGCAGGACATTATTCATTTTATATGGACTGGGGCCCGACCACGCATGAGCAGAGATATAAGCTGCATGCGACCCAAACACGGAGGTCTCGGGATGCCGAAGTTATTGGATTATTACAAAGCAGCCCAATTGCGCTACTTGGTGGAATGGAATAGGCCCGAGTCCGAAAAGAGGTGGCTTTTCCAGGATAGAGCACTCGCGGGAAGTCCCTTATGGAAGGTCCCATTCCTGAAAAAAGCACATAGAGCCTAAAGCCCACTGGGATTGCCGATCACAAAATTGGTAATGAATGTTTGGGATGGGGTGGCGACTGCAAGGAAGCTCACAACATTTCCTTCGCCCTTAATGCCTCTATTTGGAAATAGTGAGTTTACCCCGGGAATGACAGACATGGCACGCCCTGCCGCTCGGTGGGACATCTGTTCGACCTGTCGGGGATAGTCCTGTTTATACAGCTGAAAGAAGACTATGGGGTGTCAGAGACGGAACGGTTACGATATATGCAACTAAGGCACTGGGTGCTCCAACATGAGAAGAGACTGATCTCAGAACCTTATGATTTGATCAGACACTCGCCGCACTCACACGCCACACCCAGCCAAGAAAAGCTGGGGAAAGGAACAAGGCGGAGAGCTAACACAGAAAGATTGTGAAGGGATATACTATAGGGCAAAGCATACAGCTCGCAACATGGCCAGTATTGAAACAGCTATGAAAATAGCTACATACTGGTACCTCACGCCAGTGCGCCTGCATAGGGGTAACCCTGGACAGGAGCCCTACTTGCTGGAGAGGATGCGAGGATGAAGGAACACTAATACACTTGCTATGGGAGTAAACCGATACTAACCACCTACTGGTCCAGAATCCTAGACGACGTAGACCAACTATTTGATACACAGATACCAAGTCTGCCAGTGTATGTGGTCCTGGGCCTCCCCAACCCAATCACATACCCACTCAAAAGTGTAAGGGGACAACAGATGGAGCTGGCACTGGGGGCAGTGCTTCAGAACATTCTGACACATTGGGGGACATCAACTTCCACAGGGTGGCTTCACAGGATATGGTACATCCTGGGCATGGAGCGTATCTCTGCTTCTCTCACTAGTTCTGAGAACTCGTTCCAGAAAGTATGGAAACCATTTTTAACATTATTATCAAAAGAATTTAATGAGATCACCCAACCCAGGTACTTGAGAGTGTTATGCTTAACAGACCTAGGAAAAGAGAGCCAACCTCCTGCGAAGGCCTGATATGAGAAACCATCGATCCATAAACAGCTGCACCTTGTATAACACAAGGACCACCGGAAGGGGAGGGAGGGGAGTTCAAGTTATTGGTTTAATGTGTAGACATAGCATTAAGATGTAATGTTGAGTCATATCTAACAATGGCAAGGCTTGTTAGTACATTGTATTATGAATGTACCACAAGCACGAACATTTATAGCTGGTTGCTGAATGTAAAGCACGTGGGATGTACTGATCAAAACAATGTATTGCTTTCCAATAATGAAAACACTAATAAACAGATTTAAACATAAAGAGTTTCTTAAAAACTTACTAATATGTGCACAAATATGTTTTTAAAGTAGTGAGGTGGTTAGTAATGTGTGTATTGTAGTAGTTAGAATTAATTGTTTAAGATAAAAAATGTTAATGTGGTATTGGTTGTTGAATGTCTGCTTTTGTTTTGCAATTCCGCAACGTTATCATTTTCATTGGGACTTCATCACGGATTTCAAAGATTAAATAAAAAACTCTTTGACAAGAAAATGAACACAAGTTTGGCCTCTTGGGTGGCTCTGACAAGAGCCTTTGTGTTGAGAGTGTGTATAAGACAGCTACAGATAAGACTGTATGCAGCGTTTCAGGTTGCTTAGAAACACCTTTTTCCATTTGTCTGTAAAGTGAACTCCATCACTTCTATATGTTCCATGCATGTCAAAACGCAGATTGCTGTTATAGATAGAGCCCATATTATGGTCTCTGAGTAAAGGAGAATCAGTTTTATGAACATGTTTCCTGCCTCTCTCAATCTGTGGACAGAATTGATTTGATCACTTCCATTTCTCTTTTTGACAAATTATTAGAGTATAATAAGACAGTGTGAGGGAAGAGCAAGATCAGTGCAAAGGTATTCTTCATTAGGATTTCCATCCCCACCCCAGTCAATGTGTCTAGGTCATTGCCACGACAGTGCACAATCATGAGGTAAAGAGCTTGGAAATCCACAATGGTTTTAACCAAATCAAGTAGCTGAAGAAACATTAACTCTTTCTGGCCAAAACAACTAATCTCCACACTTGGCAAACCCAAGTTCCTGTCAATACCGTTGTTTTTTGCAGCCTCTTTAGCACAATAGACATAGCTGTGACCGTCAATAAACACTCCAAGCATTTTGTAGGAATAAGGAGTAGCACACAGAACAGGTCTGCAGTGCACTATCACAGTTGGTACTATGATGGACCGTGAAAATACATGTGTGCTGGTGGTTTGAAAAAAACATGAAAGTTGATTGAATGAAGGGAATATGCAGGTGAACAAAAGTAGGTTGCATTTGGAAATGATTAGTAAATTGATGTTTCATTGGCTCTGGTAAATAGAAAAAAATGTAATACAGAGTTGGATATGCTTTACAGAATGTGCAGTAAACCACATCTGCTGTAGTGCATTTAGTAACTAGTATGGTCCTTCTGGAATGGTTTGTTAACTTGTGACCTACTGGTTCTAGTGGGTTTTTATGTAGAATCTGCAGAGGGTGTATTGGGGAAAGGGTGTTAAAGAAACAGGTTTTCATTTTTAGAAATTGGAGAGGTTTAGGTTCATTGTTTTATAAGGAAGGTAAAATTCCCTATTGAGGATGTTCCAAGAATGCAAAGTATAGTGAGAGAAATATAAAAGTAATAAGGAAGGTAGGTTTTCCAACTCCTGTTTTGTTTCACAAATTCATCGAGATGATTGCAATTACGTCGGCAGTGTTTACACAAAGGCATGTATTTTGGACTACCTTCAAACAGGAGTGAAAGGGTTAATGGACAGTAACCATTCAGAGATGCAGTTACAAGACTGAAATATGAAAGTCATGTTTTTCTTTGTTGACTTTTGCAGTATCAGGCAATGCAAAGTTCAGAAGGCTGCCATTTATAGTTGCTTTTCATGAGAGTGGTGTGCCATTCTTGTGCTAAGGTTTTACAAACCCTGAGAATATTGCATCTACCTAATATGAGAAAAAAGGGTTTTTTTCAACAAACTCAATATTCTGGTATAGACTCAAAATTCTAACTTTACTACTACTAAAGTTAGACTTTTGGTCTAAGTTAGACTTTTGGTCTAAATTTAGACCAAAAGTCTAACTTTAGCAGTAGTAAAGTTAGACTTTTGGTCTACATTAGTCATTTGGTCTAAACTTAGACCAAAAGTCTAACTTTAGTAGTAGTAAAGGTAGACTTTTGGTCTAAGTTAGACTTTTTGTCCAAACTTGGACCAAAAGTCTAACTTTACAAAAAGGGTTTGTGGGGCTGAAATCACAATTTCTCCAGATTTTAGGGAATGACAGATTTTTGGCAGAAATCCAACATTGTTTACACAGTTTTGACATTTTTCTGGGACATACCCTATTTTTGCTATTTTTTGTGCTTTCAACTTCCTTCCAGATAATGTTAAAAATGGGTAGAAAAGCAATAATGGATCCTGGAAAGCTATACATTTTTGAAACGTAGACAAAATTCTGAATTCAGCAAGGGGTCATTTGTGTAGATCCATCAAGGTTTCTTTATAGAAACTAACAGGTAAATATAGGAAAAATTAAAAATTTGTTGAAAAAAGCAGCCTTTTGAGTCAACGTTTTCACCTGTAACTTCTTCGAATTATGACATCTCTTTGAAAGCAATGTACCGTTACATCCGGTGGACCTTCCTGGTTGTGGGGATATATAGGACTTGTAGGTTCACCAAGAGCCCAACGAACCCAGAGTAAAAAACTGAGCAGCATTTTGTAATGTTTTTTTTTTTTTTGTTCCGGGTATATAGCAATTATTGTGGGAAAATGTATACATGGAAAAATCGGTATGAAAGACACCTATGTATTTCTGAAATGGGAACAAATTACAGAGTTTAGAAACAGTGCATATTTGGACATTTTCGAAATTGGGAATACTCATACTTGCATGACAATTATTGGTCATTTTTCAAAATGACTTTTTTGTTACACAATGTCTTTCATTTGGAAGGGAGAAATGCATCAAAAATCAATAGGTAATAAACAGTTGCTTTACAAATATGAACTACCCTAAGTCTCCCGATAAAAATGGTACCTCACTTGTGTGGGTAGGCATAGTGCCCACGACAGGAAGTGGCTCAAAACCTAAGGTGAACACACCACATTTTCACACTGAAAATTTACACTTTTTTTGCGAAGAGTCTAGCTGTAGTTTTTGAACCCTAGCCCTGCCGGCACCTACGGAAACCTAGCAAACCTATACATTTTTGAAAACTAGACACCCAGGGGAATCCAGGATGGGGTGACTTGACTGCCTCCCACTATGGTCTGTTACCCAGAATCCCTTGCAAACGTAAAAAATTGACAAAAAAAACACATTTTCCCCATATTTCTGTGATGGAAAGTTCTGGAATCTGCGTGGATCCACAAATTTCCACCCACCCCGTCGTTCCCCATAGTCCTACGAGAAAAATGGTACCTCACTTGTGCGGGTCGGCATAGTACCCGCGACAGGAAACGGCGCAAAACGCAACGTGGTCACACCTCAATTTTGCAGTGAAAAATGACCCTTTTTTGGCAAAGTGACTAGCTGTAGTTTTTGAACCCTAGCCCTGCTGGCACCTAGGGAAACCTAGCAAACCTATACATTTTTGAAAACTAGACACCCAGGGGAATCCAGGATGGGGTGACTTGACTGCCTCCCACCATGGTCTGTTACCCAGAATCCCTTGCAAACGTAAAAAATTGACAAAAAAAACACATTTTCCCCACATTTTTGTGATGGAAAGTTCTGGAATCTGCGTGGATCCACAAATTTCCACCCACCCCGCGTTCCCCAAAGTCTTACGAGAAAAATGGTACCTCACTTGTGCGGGTCGGCCTAGTGCCCGCGACAGGAAACGGCGCAAAACGCAACGTGGTCACACCTCAATTTTGTAGTGAAAAATGACCCTTTTTTGGCAAAGTGACGAGCTGTCGTTTTTGAACCCTAGCCCTGCCGGCACCTAGGGAAACCTAGCAAACCTATACATTTTTGAAAACTAGACACCCAGGGGAATCCAGGATGGGGTGACTTGACTGCCTCCCACCATGGTCTGTTACCCTGAATCCCTTGAAAACGTAAAAAATTGACCTAAAAACACATTTTCCCCATATTTTTGTGATGGAAAGTTCTGGAATCTGCGTGGATCCACAAATTTCCACCCACCCCACGTTCCCCGTCTTACGAGAAAAATGGTACCTCACTTGTGCGGGTCGGCATAGTGGCCGCGACAGGAAACGGCGCAAAACGCAACGTGGTCACACCTCAATTTTGCAGTGAAAAATGACCCTTTTTTGGCAAAGTGACGAGCTGTAGTTTTTGAACCCTAGCCCTGCCGGCACCTAGGGAAACCTAGCAAACCTATACATTTTTGAAAACTAGACACCCAGGGGAATCCAGGATGGGGTGACTTGACTGCCTCCCACCATGGTCTGTTACCCAGAATCCCTTGCAAACCTAAATATTTAACAAAAAAAACACATTTTCCCCACATTTCTGTGATGGAAAGTTCTGGAATCTGCGTGGATCCACAAATTTCCACCCACCCCGCGTTCCCCAAAGTCCTACGAGAAAAATGGTACCTCACTTGTGCGGGTCGGCATAGTGCCCGCGACAGGAAACGGCGCAAAACGCAACGTGGTGACACCTCAATTTTGCAGTGAAAAATGACCCTTTTTTGGCGAAGTGACGAGCTGTAGTTTTTGAACCCTAGCCCTGCCGGCACCTAGGGAAACCTAGCAAACCTATACATTTTTGAAAACTAGACACCCAGGGAAATCCAGGATGGGGTGACTTGACTGCCTCCCACCATGGTCTGTTACCCAGAATCTCTTGCAAACGTAAAAAATTGACAAAAAAAACACATTTTCCCCACATTTCTGTGATGGAAAGTTCTGGAATCTGCGTGGATCCACAAATTTCCACCCACCCCGCGTTCCCCAAAGTCCTACGAGAAAAATGGTACCTCACTTGTGCGGGTCGGCATAGTACCCGGGACAGGAAACGGCGCAAAACGCAACATGGTCACACCTCAATTTTGCAGTGAAAAATGACCCTTTTTTGGCAAAGTGACGAGCTGTAGTTTTTGAACCCTAGCTCTGCCGGCACCTAGGGAAACCTAGCAAACCTATACATTTTTGAAAACTAGACACCCAGGGGAATCCAGGATGGGATGACTTGACTGCCTCCCACCATGGTCTGTTACCCAGAATCCCTTGCAAACGTAAAAAATTGTCAAAAAAACACATTTTCCCCACATTTCTGTGATGGAAAGTTCTGGAATCTGCGTGATCCACAAATTTCCACCCACCCCGCGTTCCCCAAAGTCCTACGAGAAAAATGGTACCTCACTTGTGCGGGTCGGCATAGTGCCCGCGACAGGAAACGGCGCAAAACGCAACGTGGTGACACCTCAATTTTGCAGTGAAAAATGACCCTTTTTTGGCGAAGTGACGAGCTGTAGTTTTTGAACCCTAGCCCTGCCGGCACCTAGGGAAACCTAGCAAACCTATACATTTTTGAAAACTAGACACCCAGGGAAATCCAGGATGGGGTGACTTGACTGCCTCCCACCATGGTCTGTTACCCAGAATCTCTTGCAAACGTAAAAAATTGACAAAAAAAACACATTTTCCCCACATTTCTGTGATGGAAAGTTCTGGAATCTGCGTGGATCCACAAATTTCCACCCACCCCGCGTTCCCCAAAGTCCTACGAGAAAAATGGTACCTCACTTGTGCGGGTCGGCATAGTACCCGGGACAGGAAACGGCGCAAAACGCAACATGATCACACCTCAATTTTGCAGTGAAAAATGACCCTTTTTTGGCAAAGTGACGAGCTGTAGTTTTTGAACCCTAGCTCTGCCGGCACCTAGGGAAACCTAGCAAACCTATACATTTTTGAAAACTAGACACCCAGGGGAATCCAGGATGGGATGACTTGACTGCCTCCCACCATGGTCTGTTACCCAGAATCCCTTGCAAACGTAAAAAATTGTCAAAAAAACACATTTTCCCCACATTTCTGTGATGGAAAGTTCTGGAATCTGCGTGATCCACAAATTTCCACCCACCCCGCGTTCCCCAAAGTCCTACGAGAAAAATGGTACCTCACTTGTGCGGGTCGGCATAGTACCCGCGACAGGAAACGGCGCAAAACGCAACGTTGTCACACCTCAATTTTGCAGTGAAAAATGACCCTTTTTTGGCAAAGTGACGAGCTGTAGTTTTTGAACCCTAGCCCTGCCGGCACCTAGGGAAACCTAGCAAACCTATACATTTTTGAAAACTAGACACCCAGGGGAATCCAGGATGGGGTGACGCGACTGCCTCCCACCATGGTCTGTTACCCAGAATCCCTTGCAAACGTAAAAAATTGACAAAAAAAACACATTTTCCCCACATTTCGGTGATGGAAAGTTCTGGAATCTGCGTGGATCCACAAATTTCCACCCACCCCGCGTTCCCCAAAGTCCTACGAGAAAAATGGTACCTCACTTGTGTGGGTCGGCATAGTGCCCGCGACAGGAAACGGCGCAAAACGCAACGTGGTCACACCTCAATTTTGCAGTGAAAAATTACCCTTTTTTGGCAAAGTGACGAGCTGCAGTTTTTGAACCCTAGCTGTGCCGGCACCTAGGGAAACCTACCAAACCCATGCATTTCTGAAAACTAGACACCCGGCGGCTTCCAGGGAGGTATGGCTTGCGTGGATCCCCCAACGTTTCCTTACCCAGAATCCCCTGCAAACCTCAATTTTTGCTGAAAAAATCACTTTTTTCACACATTTTGGGGTGGGAAAGTTGTGGCATCACCGGGCTCACACAAATTTACCACCACCCAGCGTTCCCCCAGGTCTCCCGGTAAAAATGGCGCCTCACTTGTGTGGGAGGCCCAAGTACCCGCGGCAGGCAAGGGCCCAAAACGTAGTGAGGCGACATCAAAATGGCCTATCGCAAAACCACCTGGTTTTGCAAGGGGGGTCACTTGGGTTTTTGGCCCGGTGCTCGGCGGCCATCTAGGGAAACCTACCAAACCCACACATTTCTGAAAACTAGACACCCGCGGCAGGCAAGGGACCAAAACGTAGTGAGGCGACATCAACATACCTCCCTGGAAGCCGCCGGGTGTCTAGTTTTCAGAAATGTGTGGGTTTGGTAGGTTTCCCTAGATGACCGCCGAGCACTGGGTCAAAAACCAAAGTGACCCCCTTGCAAAACCAGGTGGTTTTGCGATAGGCCATTTTGATGTCGCCTCACTACGTTTTGGGCCCTTGCCTGCCGCGGGTACTTGGGCCTCCCACACAAGTGAGGCACCATTTTTACCGGGAGACCTGGGGGAACGCTGGGTGGTGGTAAATTTGTGTGAGCCCGGTGATGCCACAACTTTCCCACCCAAAATGAGTGAAAAAAGTGATTTTTTAAGCAAAAATTGAGGTTTGCAGGGGATTCTGGGTAAGGAAACGTTGGGGGATCCACACAAGCCATACCTCCCTGGAAGCCGCCGGGTGTCTAGTTTTCAGAAATGCGTGGGTTTGGTAGGTTTCCCTAGATGGCCGCCGAGCACCGGGCCAAAAACTCAAGTGACCCCCCTTGCAAATCCAGGTGGTTTTGCGATAGGCCATTTTGATGTCACCTCACTACGTTTTGGGCCCTTGCCTGCCGCGGGTACTTGGGCCTCCCACACAAGTGAGGCACCATTTTTACCGGGAGACCTGGGGGAACGCTGGGTGGTGGTAAATTTGTGTGAGCCCGGTGATGCCACAACTTTCCCACCCCAAAATGTGTGAAAAAAGTGATTTTTTCAGCTAAAATTGAGGTTTGCAGGGGATTCTGGGTAAGGAAACGTTGGGGGATCCGCGCAAGCCATACCTCCCTGGAAGCCGCCGGGTGTCTAGTTTTCAGAAATGTGTGGGTTTGGTAGGTTTCCCTAGATGGCCGCCGAGCACCGGGTCAAAAACCAAAGTGACCCCCCTTGCAAAACCAGGTGGTTTTGCGATAGGCCATTTTGATGTCACCTCACTACGTTTTGGGCCCTTGCCTGCCGCGGGTACTTGGGCCTCCCACACAAGTGAGGCACCATTTTTACCGGGAGACCTGGGGGGATGCTGGGTGGTGGTAAATTTGTGTGAGCCCGGTGATGCCACAACTTTCCCACCCCAAAATGTGTGAAAAAAGTGATTTTTTCAGCTAAAATTGAGGTTTGCAGGGGATTCTGGGTAAGGAAACGTTGGGGCATCCACGCAAGCCATACCTCCCTGGAAGCCGCCGGGTGTCTAGTTTTCAGAAATGTGTGGGTTTGGTAGGTTTCCCTAGATGGCCGCCGAGCACCGGGTCAAAAAACAAAGTGACCCCCCTTGCAAAACCAGGTGGTTTTGCGATAGGCCATTTTGATGTCACCTCACTACGTTTTGGGCCCTTGCCTGCCGCGGGTACTTGGGCCTCCCACACAAGTGAGGCACCATTTTTACCGGGAGACCTGGGGGAACACTGGGTGGTGGTAAATTTGTGTGAGCCTGGTGATGCCACAACTTTCCCACCCCAAAATGTGTGAAAAAAGGGATTTTTTCAGCTAAAATTGAGGTTTGCAGGGGATTCGGGGTAAGGAAACGTTGGGGTATCCACGCAAGCCATACCTTCCTGGAAGCCGCCGGGTGTCTAGTTTTCAGAAATGTGTGGGTTTGGTAGGTTTGCCTAGATGGCCGCTGAGCACCGGGCCAAAAACCAAAGTGACCCCCCTTGCAAAACCAGATTAACTATTGTTCCTACAGCGTGAGAATTTTGGAGTAAAATTGCAAAGAAAATGTGGCAGACATTTTGAGGTTTGCAGGACATTGGGGATAAAAAAAACTTTTTAAATTCACAAGAGAGACATCACCATGAACTCCCATGGGTTTTCGACAATATCTACAGTTGGTGGGTTATTCTTACATGGAAAGTGTACCTTGGCAGAGAAACTAAAGACAAAGATTGCTGCACAACCATCTATTCCTCAAACACACACACATACTGGTTGGATTTGGCACGAGGGCGAGTCATGGTTCAGTGTATTAAATTTTATTAACTAGAGATTTCACAAAAATGAAATGCACTGTCAATAATTAAATTCACAAAAAACCAAACCAATGACTCGCAGCTCGTGAGCTGTAAAGCCACGTCAAGGCACCAACCACTTTACAGGCCATTCACACACCTTTCATACGTGATACAAACAAGACCATTCGCACCACCAGGTACAAAAGCAACACAGTACAAAATTCACCAAAAAGGGACAAGGTACACCCTGCTTCAAAAAGACAAATATTACTGCACAGCCATCTAATCCGCAAGCACACACACATACTGGTTGGATTTGGCACGAGGGTGAGTGATGGTTCAGTAGATACAATTGTATTAGCAAATGATTTCACAAAACATGAAATGCACTGGTAATAATTGAAAGGGCGAGAAACTGAACCATTGACTCACAGCTCGTGAGCTGTAAAGCCACGACAAGGCACCAACCTCTTTACAGGCCATTCATACACCTTTCATACGTGTGAGACATACAAAACCATTCACACCGCCAGCCACGGGCCCATCACATAACAAAACTCACACCAGCACACAGCGCCATTCAAGGGCCCATCACTTTCACACGCCCACAATCCAGACACAGCAACTACACATGCTGATGGATTGCGTGGAGTGACACTCAGCTAGCAGTGTGTGTAGTGACCAGCAGAAAGTCACTACTCACACACAGCCAGCCGAGCTCCAGTCCACACACACCGCTAGCAGAGCGCCAGTCCACACACACCGCTAGCAGAGCGCCAGTCCACGCACACCGCTAGCCAAGCGCCAGTCCAGGCACACCGCCAGCCAAGCGCCAGTCCAGGCACACCGCCAGCCAATCGCCAATCCACGCACACCGCCAGCCAAGCTCCAGTCCACGGACACCTCCAGCCAAGCACCAGTCCGCACACACCACCAGTCCACGCACACCGCCAGCCAAGTACCAGTCCACGCACACCGCCAGCCAAGCACCATTCCACGCACAACGCCTGCCAAGCTCCAGTCCACGCACACCACCAGCCAAGCTCCAGTCCACGGACACCACCAGCCAAGCACCAGTCCGCACACACCACCAGTCCACGCACACCACCAGCCAAGTACCAGTCCACGCACACCGCCAGCCAAGCACCATTCCACGCACACCACCAGCCAAGCTCCAGTCCACGCACACCACCAGCCACGCACCAGTCCACGCACACCGCCAGTCCATGCACATCGCCAATCCACGCTCACCGCCAGCCAAGTACCAGTCCACGTACACCGCCAGCCAAGCACCATTCCATGCACACCGCCTGCCAAGCTCCAGTCCACGCACACCACCAGCCAAGCTCCAGTCCATGGACACCACCAGCCAAGCACCAGTCCGCACACACCACCAGTCCACGCACACCGCCAGCCAAGTACCAGTCCACGCACACCGCCAGCCAAGCACCATTCCACACACACCGCCAGCCAAGCTCCAGTCCACGCACACCACCAGCCACGCACCAGTCCACGCACACCACCAGTCCATGCACACCGCCAGTCCACGCTCACCGCCAGCCAAGCACCATTCCATGCGTACCACCAACCAAGTGCCAGTCCACACACACCAACAGCCAAGCGCAAGCCTACACACACCGCCATCACATTTAGGATTTAAAAAAAAAAAAAAAAACACAAACAAATCGCAAATAGATACAAATCTTCTAACAGAAAATCAGCCACTAAATACATTGCACTAACACCAACCTTGAAACAGAATCAAATTATCCAAAGAATACAGACCAGGCAGTTCACTTTACCACTCATGAATGCTCCCAATAATTCTTTCGCGTGTGGTGCGCTCTAAAACAAGCAGGGAGACACAGTGCAGGATGAGAAGGACAGTCGGGGCAGTACATACGACTCTCCTTTCGCGAACCTCTTCGCCAACAGACTCTACATCTCCTACTGGGAAAATCTTTTGAGGGTGTGGGAGGAATGTGATCTGGAAAGTGGCGATCTTTCAATCTAGCAACACCCTCCACCACTCCAACTCTAGGAACACTTGCCTGTTCCACTACAACAAGGCTGCCTATTACAGACTCCTGAAACTTAGCAAAAGTCATCTTTGACTCAGGGCAAGAATCCTGGAACACAACAAAAGCATTAAACATTGCCAAGTGGAAAAGATGGATAGCCAACTTCTTGTACCAAATGTAAGCCTTCCGAAGAGCAGTGTAAGGTTCCAACCTCTGATCTACTCTGTCAACACCACCCATGTGCCTATTATAGTCTAAAATGCACACAGGTTTGCGCGCTTCAGCGACCTGACCCCAAACAGTCACAGGTGCAGTGCTTTCATCATGGATGGTAGTCAGCATGTAGACATCTCTCCTGTCTGAAAACTTCACAGCAAGAAGCTCCTGGCAACGCAACGCACTGCACTGTCCCCACACAAGCTTTTGACAAACAAGTTCTTTCGGGAAACCTTTATGGTTAGAGCGGATTGTGCCACAAGCAACAGTGTCCACTTTGGCCAAAACAACCGCACACCAGTGTAGAAGTTATCTACATATAAATGGTGGCCTTTGTTAAAAAATCCTCTACCAAGTTCCCAAACAATTTTCTCAGTCACTCCAAAAGTGGACGGACAACCAGGGAGGTTCATCCGAGATTCCTTACCGGTGTACACCCTGAAATTAGACACATATCCAGTCCTACTGTCACACAGCATATACAGCTTTATTCCATAGCGTGCCCTCTTACTAGGAATGTATTGTCTAAAAACCAAGCGGCCCTTGAACAACACCAAAGACTCATCCACTGCAATTTCTTTCCCAGGGGCATAAATCTCAGAAAATCGATCAACAAAGTGATCAAGGACAGGCCTAATCTTAAAAAGACGGTCACAATCAAGGTGATCTCGTGGCAACGCTAAACAATTATCAACAAAATGCATCATCCGAAGCAGAAGCAAATACCTGTCACGACTCATGACTGCCGGAAAAATAGACGTTGCCATCAAGGGACTGCTAGACCAATATGAAGACATTGATGGCTTCCTTAGCAAGCCCATCAAAAAAGTTAAACCCAAGAACTTCTTCATCTCTTCAACATTTGTGGGAGTCCACCGGGTAGCTCTAGAGTGTGGCTTAAGACTTGCACTGTTGTCCCTCAAAAACTGTTCGGCATACAAATTAGTCTGCTCAACAATCTCTGCCAAAAACACATCGTCCATAAACAACTGAAAAAAATTTACCGGCAAAAAGTTTTCAGTATTCACTCTAGACCCTGGAACACCAGTAAACTCTGGCAATGCCGGCTGCACCATGCCAGGGGCAACCCAGAGGTCATCACTTTCAAAGGGAAGCCTTGCAGCCCCAGCCTGCAGCCCAGATGCCTCTTGCCGCACTACACCAACGGGAAGCCTTGCAGCCGCAGGCTGCAGCCCAGAAGCCTCTTGCCGCACTACACCAACGGGAAGCCTTGCAGCCCCAGGCTGCAGCCCAGATGCCTCTTGCCGCACTATCGGCACATCAGTCTCCTCCTCTAACACAGGCACTTCATCCGTACTAAGAGTATCTTCATCATCCGATGACTCCATATGGAGAGAAAACTCACTGCCAGAATCGTCCCCTGCCTCCTCTCCCTCAGATGCAGAGTCAGTCTCTGAACCATGGTCAGAGGAAGACTCAAAAAGCAAACCAACAACCTGCTGAGCAGTAATCCTGCGGCTAGCCATTACACTTTCTAAGATAGAAAACTGCACAAACAAGTCAACAACAACCAACAATGTGCAAACCAAGTAAGTAAAGAAATGTGTACCTTTATCACAATGATCAATGTACTCAAAAACTATAGAATTCAATTACAAGAGACAGCTACACTCACCAGAACCTACTCTGCAGTGACACAGCAAAAACCAACGATATCCAACTAGAAAGAAGAAAAAAAAAACAAATTACTCATATGACAACAAAATACACATCGAGCACAAATGCAAACAGTTTTTGCCAAGGGGTCATTTCCTCATGCAGAAAAATACATCCCTGGTGTCTAGTGGGCTTTTCTGCCCCCCCCCCCCCCTGGGAGCAGAAACGGACAGAAAGACGACCGATCTGCCCCCAGGGGGGGCAGAATAGTCTTCCCATTATTTATGCCCCAAAGGAAGCGACCCTTGCCCAAGGGGTCGCTTCCTAAATTAGGAAAAGACATCCCTGGTGTCTAGTGGGCTTTTCTGCCCCCCCCCCTGGGGCAGAAATGGGCAGAAAGACGACCGATCTGCCCCCAGGGGGGGCAGAAAAGTCTTCGAATTAATTTGGCAGCCAAGGAAGCGACCCTTGCCCAAGGGGTCGCTTCCTAAATTAGGAAAAAGACATCCCTGTTGTCTAGTGGGCTTTCCTGCCCCCCCTGGGGGCAGAAACGGGCAGAAAGACGACCGATCTGCCCCCAGAGGGGGCAGAAAAGTCTTCGAATTAATTTGGCCGCCAAGGAAGCGACCCTTGCCCAAGGGGTCGCTTCCAAAATAAAGAAAAAAACATCCCTGGTGTCTAGTGGGGCATCCCTGCTTCACGATCGCGACGCTGTGCGCGATCGTGGAGCAGGAATGCCCAACATTGAGACATCAGGGGAGAGGAAATACTCTTTCCTCTCCCCCGATGCCTCAAGGCCTCGCAATTCCGCCCCCCCCCTCCCCCGCCAAACACCTACCTGATCCGTTGGACGCGCTGGAAGAAATGAATTCCAGCGCGTCCAACACTTCCTGATGACGTCGGCGCACGCTGTGCGCACTGACGTCATCAGGAAGCGTGGGGGGGCTAGGGGGTGGGAGCGGAAGCTCTTCCGCTGCCATCCCCCTCTGTGGGGGCACGATCGATGCCCCAGGGGGAGAGTGCCAGCGCTTCCCCCGGGGGCTGTGCTCATGACGGAGCGGTTCCGTCATGAGCATCGAAGGGGTTAAACTGAATGAAGAACGTGGACAAAATAGTGTTGTCTCTGAGAAGACAGGGCCAAAAGAAAAGACTTTTCAATAGAAGTAACTTTTGCAAAGTTTTTAGTGGTGAATGGATACATGCTTCAAATAGTTGGCCTTTCTTTAATGAAGAAGGCTATTTCCAAGACAACACATTAGTGCATGCAGTTGATGAATCTGGATGATGTTATGAGATGAAAAATTGTATTCCTGTTACAAAGGAAGTAATGGTACCTAGAAATGTTGAGGAAGAGATTGCTGAAGAAATGCAAGGAAGTCGTAGACAGGACCCTGTGTACAAATGGAATTGTAGTAGTGTTATTAGTATTTGTCAACAATCAATTGATATATTGAGAATGTCCTCCGTATGTTTGCTTCCAGACGTTTAAAACAGAAAATATGTACTTTTCAAAGATTAGATCCATGCAAAGTGAGAAAACATAATAATTTACAAGGACACTCACAAGCTTATCAGTCAAAAAAAGTAAACTTTTATCAGAAGACTTTATTATGTAAAAACTCCTGCTGTATGTCTAGGAGAAATGAATAGATTTTTTTTGCATTGTAGTGTAGTAGAAGTAGAAAAAGTTTGTGATGTTGAATTTTGTTTTTTGGATCGAAACAGGAGTGTAGGGAAAATGAAGAGTTGGTAACAACAGGAGTTGTGGAGCAGAACAAATATATTAGTAATTTTGTAAAAGAGATTAGAAAGTTTAACACAGTTTCTTCAGAGCAACCAAAACTGGGTTTGTATTCATTGTTGATGCACTCACTACAAAAATCAAACTCGTAATGTTGATTTGCACATTAAAACTGAAAAGAAGAATTATATTAAGTGGCGAGAATTTGCTGTTTATTTATTTGTAGAGGGACGATTTGACTTGTAAACCCGAAAAGTTATATGTAAGTACTGCTATAAAAAGGTAGAGGAAAACAAAATGTCTACTAGAGCAGTACACAACAACCTAGAAATAGTGCCTGTTCCATAAGTACTTAAATATGTGAATGTTTATGAATCCATATTCATACAGTCTATACATCCATTTTAAGCTATAGTTCGCACGGAGCCAAAGACAGGGAAATTACCTCCAACTGAGCTCCAGAAAGGTCTCAAAGGTAGAGAGGTATACTTGTCATTAGATGTTAAGGAAAATATTGAAGCTATACGGGTACAGAGAAATTTGTAAGAGGGACTAACAACATGGCTAGAGTTAGTAGATGTTCGTAAAGTTAAAAATGCAACTTCATATCTGGTACAAAATAGCATATATTATAAAAATGCAGAAATTCTTCAAGATATCACACATCCGGAGGACAACACATCCTCATCAAAAGGTCAGATAGAAAAAGTGCATTCATCCCCTACATTCAAAAGAGATTGTTGGTGATGCTATTGATCTATATCAACTAAAAGAAGCAAAAGGAACTCCCTTAACAGTGGCGGCTCGCAGAGGGAGTGCAGCGGGGCAGCAGGGCGGGGCGGGAGAGCGGCAGGGTGGGGGGTAATGGAGTCAGACATACGACGGCATGGAGTAAGGTAAGTAAATAAATAAAACTATTTACCTTGCGCTTGCTGCATTGCCGAGTTGGCGATGCAGCGAGCGCAAGGTAAATATTTGTATATATTTACTTGCCTTACTCCATGCCGTCGTATGTCCGACTCCACTACCCTCCACCCTGCCCCTTCCCCGCCCCACCCAACCACCCCACCGCACTCTCTCTGCGAGTGGCCACTGTCCCTTAAGTGTGTGGGAAAAAAGTTTAGAAGCTCACTGTTACCCTCATCTCTTTCCTACTGGAGTAGGTGGTAGGTATGGTGATTGGTCTGTACAAATACATGCAGCCGAGTACAGATCTACTAGACTTTATTTAGAGAATCCTAGATTTCATCAATGTATCCCCTATAGGTTTCATCTATTATTTGAAAGTGATTTGCCTTCATTGTCTCATGCTGTGACCACATTTTGAAAACAGGTGTAAATCTGGAAAATCTATCTGCAAGAGAATTTCCATGGAAAAGATGAACAACTGGAATACAACTTGATTAATCTCATGGCATGTCAACGTGGAACCAATGAATATTGGTATCATCGTCATGGTGAACTAAAATGCATGTTGAGAAATTGAGGGTCACCTACATGGTTTCTAACACTCACTTGTGCTGAGCAAGCATGGGATGACCTGCTTCAATTCTTGCAAATTCAGATGTATAAGACTTTGATCTAAAGACTCCAGGAGAACTCTGCTAATTGGACCCTGCAAATGTTTGCAGATATTTTAAACGCATATTTTAAGCCATGATGGCTTTTATCTGCAACAACAGCAATCCACCTCTCTGTGAAGTGACTGATTTCTTTTGGTGCAAAGAATACCAAGCAAGATGTGCTCCACATATTCACATGCTAATATGGGTAAAAGATGCTCCAAAGTTCGGAACAGACACTGATGAGTCTGTGTTGTCTTTTATGGAGCAGTATGTCACTTGCATAATAAAATATTAAGACAACAAGTTCTAAGATTCCAAAACTATAGGTGTGGAAAATACTGTGGTAGAAAATATAGATCTGATGGGAAATTTTATACAAGATGTTGTTTTGGATTTCCACGATCTGTGATGTCAGAAGGAAGAGTTAAAAGCTTTTTGCCTGCAGTCATACACACACAATCCTGTGATTTTGTAGATGTGGAATGCGAATATGGATCTACAGTTTGTTGCAGATAACTCAATGGCTGTTGCTCAGTGCATCACCTCTTATATAACAAAGTCAGAGAAAAACAAGTTGAAGGAGATCTAGGAGGAGATTTCAGCAGAAAAGTCTCTTACAAAGAAATTGTACAGTTTTAGTTTGAAAATCCGTTCTCACAGAGAGATCAGCTCTTAAGCTAAGCTAGCTTTTTTTCTAAATCTAGAGGAGTTCTATGGGTGAGGTTGGGGCTTGCTAATACTCGTAACAGAGTACTGAAGTCTTTTTCTGAAATCCAATAGCTTGAAGAATTTGAGCCACACAGTACAGATATTCTGAAGACTAACATGCTGTATGTGTATTATCCAAGAAGGAGTCTTCATCTAAAAAGAATGTGCCTGTTGAAATATTTCAACATTATACATACAGAAATGTCAGTGAAAACATAGAAGAAGGAAAATTTGCCATTGATGGATGAGATGGATGTTTGGTCAGACATAAGAAAGGAAGTTTAATCAACCATTGAAAGCTAAGTTGCCAAACTCCAGACAAATGAGAGTTTCTCTATTGAGCCTGGTTACAGTTGTTCAAGCCATGGCAAACTAAAAGTGAGCTACTTGGAGAATTTGACTGTTATGAAGACTCTTTCAACACTGTGAAAGACAGTATTGAGTCCTCTGTGTTTATGGTGTATCTTCAAATGTTGAGAGATGAGATTGAACAAGAAGAAACAATTGCTGCTGAGATAGCAAGAGAGAGTTCTTAGAGCTGTAAAAGTTCAGCACCTGGAAGTCAAGATCCTCTTGGACAGACAATCACTCAAAACAAAGCTGCAATTGCCATAAATGAAGTGGAGAATGCAATGCAGCAAGCAAGACAGGAAACTCTGGATGTAGAACAACTAATACAGCAATTCAATACAGATCAGAAAGACATTTTTGATTAAGTAAAAGGTAAAATAGAACATGGATTTCTGCGTGAGAAAAAAGAGTGTGGTTGTTCTACATATAAACCAGTTCTTTTATACATAAGTGGTCTAGCTGGAACTGGAAAAAGCTTCTTGATTAAAGTACTGACACATTATCTACAGAAGACAACAGATTCCAATTTGCCATGTGTAGTTACAGCACTAACAGGATTAGCTGCACATGATATTAAAGGAGTTCCCCTTCATCAATTATTAATGTTGCCTGTTGAAAATTACAACAAATTAGAAAACAACAAATTATCTGATGATGCTTGTCATGAAGTGGCAAGAGTATTGAATATATTAAAGCTACAAATTATTGATGAAGTCAGAATGGTATCTAACCTAAGGATAGCTTTTATACATTTAAGAATGCAGCAAATATTAAAAGCTGACTACCGCATGCTTTTTGGAGGAAAACTCTTAATAGTCTTTGGAGACCTGCTACAACTAACTCCAGTCAAAGGACAACCTGTCTTCAAGACACTGCTACATAATGAAACTAGGAATTCTCTAAGAAGTATTGGAAATGGAAATATTTGGGAAAACTTTGAATACAAAGAGTTAATCACAAACATGCAACACGCATCATATATGCAATGTGGAGATATACTAAAGGACATTAGAGTGGGAGTTCCCTCAAAAGAAGGAAAGAGAGTATTACAACCCCGTCTCATCAAACATCTGTTTCCAACAAATGTTTCAGCTGCAGAAGTAATGTATAACTTTGTTAAGGAAGAGAACTTTATAGTTTGATGCCGCCAACTCTTGAGGAGTGTAGTAAATTCAATGAACAATTATTGCAACTGGAAAAGAAGAGATAATTGAAATTCGAGCAAATTATAAAATGGAACATCAAGGAGTTACAGTTCTACTAACAAAAAAACTGCAATCAAAATTCGAGAGTTTAGAAAAGTCTGTGCCAAAAATTGCAGGATTAGAAAAACAGTTATGTATCTCTAAAAATTGTCGTGTAATCTTATGTCATAATTTAAATGTTGAAGAAGGGCTAGTGAATGACGCAATGGGTAAAGTTATAAACATTATTAATTATCCAAACAGAAATCAAGTCGAATACTTAGCCATAAAATTTGATGATGTGGTGCAGTTAAGCAGATTGGTAGATGCGCTGTACGTTTCCTACTCGTGAAAGACTTGAACGTCCAGCGAAAGCAGTTCCCAGTCTCTTTAGCATATGCATTAACTAATCACTAATCACAAGGTTTAAGCATAGATACAGCTGTTGTTCATATTGGTAGTAGTGTATTCAAAGAAAGAATGTCATATGTAGCTTTGTCATGAATTAGAACATTGTCTGGTTTATTTCTGATTGATTTTGATGAGAAGAAAGTAAGTGCTGATGTGAGCTGGGTAAGGGAGTATAATTGGTTGGTTGGTTAATATGCTCCTCATTTAGGCCAGTATCCTGTGTTTGAAAAACCGATAATGTGTCAAAAGTGGAAAATATCAAAGCTGTCTATCAGAGCTGAACAGAAAGGTGAACAAAAATAAAAACAGCAAGAACCAAAAACTACAGCACAGTGAGGAAATAGAAGGGTATGACTTTGATAATAAATCTGGAGTGAACTGTTATGCAAATGTAGTGTTAAATGGACTATACCATTTGCAGATAAAAGAATGTGTTCATAACTATGTAGTTTACTCGAAGAATTAAGAAGTGACAGAAGTATTATACATTCTGCTACTGTAATAAGAAAACTTACAGATGACTGTACTGGATCAGTAGTGTTTTCTCAAAATCTTCAGCAGGATGCTCAAAATTTGTTAATGGTAATTCTAGGACTATTAGAGGAAGAAGATGCGAATATCAATGGATCATATAGTTTAACTTGTAAATGGAACCATAACTATGAAGATTGTGAATTTACATCTAGCACTGAAATCAATTTAGACGATTATTCTACTTGACATTTACCAGATTGTAAAGCTGTGCCCTTTGAAAATGTAACTAAAAATGCCAATCAAGATATGACCTGTTCAAACTGCTGACCAGAACTTAGGTCAACGGTGTTTCTACAAAAGTATGCAAAATACGTCATAGTCATGCTAGAACGATGCAGAGTGGATGGTAGTAAATTAGGAACTGAAATTACAAACTTTGTAGCTGGACAAATTTCCATTTCAAAAAGAACTTCCACAACTATAGCAATCATATTTCATGAACGAGTTAATATACCTCTGAACACTACACAATATATTTAAGATGTCAAAGTGGATGGACAGAGTGCAATGACATAAAAGTGACATTCAGATCAAGACTACCTAAAAAGTTACCAAACTCATATCGGCTATTTTTAGAACCGAAGTTCTAAGGAGAATTTAGGTTAAGAAAATGTGGTATTGTGTTGACATATATATGGATTATGTGTTTCTGAGACATTTTTTGGCTTATTAGGGATATCGTATACAGCAAGCTGTTAGAAATTAAAGACACTTTTTAACTGCAGGAAAGGAATTTATGAAAAATTTGAGGACTATGTTCTGTTACAACAGATAAAAACTAAGGGGCCAATTATGATTTCACCAGGAAAGCATTCCCACCGAATCAGGTTAGGAATACTTTTCAAACGATTCATATCTGGGAGTCCTACCGACCGATTACGATGTGTCCAGATGCTTACTGACTCAGTTCGGTCAGACTCCCATTGACTTCAATGGGAGCCTGTGTTACGAACGAGAACACAGGCTCCCATCGCAAAAAAGGGGTGGGTGGGGACAACCTTGCACTCTGTGGCGGGCACCCCATGGTGCCTGCCACACTGTGCTTGGTTGGGAATAGGGGTCCCTTGGGTACACCCACGGGCCCCATCCGGAGGCCTCCGGGTGAAGGGGGGCCTGCTATAGGTCCCTAAATTCTGATTCCCACAGCTGTTTCATCTCAGTCAAACCGATTCGGTACGGCTGTCCGAAACGGTTATCTTACTTGCTCATTCGGAAACCGTCTCCATTGGGCTGTATGATTTGGCTCCGAATGACTCGGGCTGCCTGAATCCCTTTCCGAACCAATTCGGACAGTGGGACAGCTTCCTAGCACCGTACTCAGTCGCCCGGAAGATGGCCGATTCGGTCGGGAAGAGAGGCATCCTGTTCAGAGCCTTTCCTGATGACATCGTAATCGGCCCCTAACTGGAGGTGCTATAATACCAGTAGCCTTAAGTTGCATCTAAAAAGTCTCTTCACCAGTAAGAAAATTCCCCTTTTTTTCTGGTACAGCTACTTGTACGTAGTACGGTGTGTTATGTTTTTCGTACATGGACCAAGAACATTTTAGACATCATTTGGCCTAACAGGGATGATGTTTATAAAAGGATATCAAAAATCGAAAACTGCTTCATAATTGTTGGACATTTTGTACCAGATATAAAAATATTAGAAACAGTTTTAACATATATTTGTTTTCATTAAGGTAGTAACCTATCAGCAAGCCACTATTCAAAAATGTGTAGTGAGTGGAGGACACAGTATGACATATTTGTAATGATGTATTGAGCACATTTTTTTCTTTTACAATCAATTGCTTGTTTTTCCCCACTGTTTGATGATGCTGCTGCATACAGAGCACTGTTGAAAGTGAAAAAGTATGAAAGCTGAAAACAGTAAAAAAAAAGGAAAACATTTGTCTATGTTAAATTAAAGTTTTAGACTAAAAATATTGTGTGTTGTTAGGTTGCCTAATGTACAAAATGAAAAGCCAATACATTTTTCTCTGTTTAGATTTTTTCACAGTGGTTGGAAATCGAGATATATTACGTGTGTGAAATCCCTAATCTAGTGATGGATTAATTGAGTCACTACTCATATAGTCATTCCATCTCCTAGGCACTACAGTTCACTCATCCAATCACCCATCCACTACCTAGGCAGTCATCCAATCACTCAGGTAGTGCATTTGCATTCAACCAATCTCCCAGCCACTACTCAGGCACTCATCCAATCACCCAGGCGGTAACCATGGAGTCATGCCTACTTTCAGGCACTACTAATGCAGTTATGGAATTACCTAGGCACTACACTTGCACTCATTCATACATCCAGGCACTGCACATGCACTGATCAATTCACCCAGGCACTACACCTGCAGTTATCCAATCACCCAGGCAGTACCCATGGAATAATCCATTCACTCAGGCAGTGCCTATGCAGTCATGCAATTACCCCAGCACTGCACTTGCACTCATTCATTCACCCAGGCACTACACTTGCACTTATCCATTCACTCAGACACTACACTTGCACTCATCCAGGCACTGCACTTGCACTCATGCAATCATCCAGGAAGTACACTTGCACTCGTACAATCACTCAGGCACTACCCATGCAGTCATTAAATCACCCAGGCACTGCAGCTGTACTCATTCATTCGCCCAGGCACTGCACTTGCAACCATTCATTCACTCAGGCACTGCACTTGCACATATACATTTACCCAGGCCCTACACTTACACTAATGTAATCATCCAATCAGTGCACTTGGACTCTGACAATCACTCGAGCATTAACCATGCAGTCAGGCAATCACCCAGGCACTGCACTTCCACTCATTCAATAATCCAGGCACTGTACTTGCACTTACCAATTTACCCAGGCACCGCACTTGCACTCATACAATCACACAGGCACTACCCATGCACTCATCCATTCACCCAGGTGCAACACTTGCACTCATTAAGTCACCCTGGCAATACCAAGACACTCATCCAATCATCCTGGCACAACCCATGCACTCATCCAAATACCCAGACACTACTCATGCACTCAACCAATCACCCAGGCATTACTGCTGCACTCATGCATTCACCCAGGCACTACACTTGCACTTATCCATTCACCCAGTGCAGTACACCTGCACTTATACAATCACTCAGGCACTACCCATGCAGTCATGGAATCACCCAGGCACTGCACTAGTACTCATTTATTCACCCAGGCACTGCAATTGCAATCATTCATTCAACCAGGCACTGCACTTGCTTTTTTCTATTTATCCACACACTGCACTTACACTAATGCAATCACGCAACTATTACCCATACATTCATCCAATTATGTGAGCACTACTCATGCACTCATCCAATCACCCAGGTACAACCCATGCACTCATCCAATCACCCTGTCACTACCCCTGCACTCATGTAATCACCCAGGCACTACCCATACACTCACCCAATCACCCAGGCACTACCCATGCACTCATCCAATCACCCAGCCACTACCTATGCACTCATCCATTCACCCCATCACTACCCATACACTCATGGAATCACCCAGGCACTAACCCTGTGCTCATGCAAATGCAATTAACCAGGCACTACCCATACACAGATCCAATCATCAACCAGACACTACCCTTGCCCTCATCCAATCATCCATACATAACCATGTAGTAATCAAATCAACTTGGCAGAACCCATACACTCATGCAATTATCCAGGCCCTACCCATGCAGTCGTACAATAACCCAGACACTACTCATGCACTCATTCAATCACCCTGACACTACTTGTGTACTCATACAACCACCCAGGCACTACCCATGCACTCACCCAGACACTGCCCATGCACTCATCTAATTACCTAGGCAGTTCCTATGCACTCATCCAATCATCCAGGTACAACACATGCAGTCATGCTATTACCCAGGCACTACCCATGCTCTCATAGATTTACCAAGGCACCACTCCTGCACTCATTGAAGCATCCATGCACCAGTAATGCACTCATTCAATCATCCATACAGCAGTCATATACTCATTCCAACATACATGCATACTTTATCTTTGTTTAACAGAAAAAGGTTGTTCCAACAGGAACCTTTTTTGTTTCCTAATTCCCCCCCTCCTTTTTATAATTTATTTATTTCTGTTCTTTTTGTGCAAACAAAAATGGCAACTGGGACAGGAAAAATTACAAAAATCTGCACTAAGAAATGTGCAAAAATTATTAAAGGGGGTAAAGAAGATTAGCACTTGTGGTTTTTCGCAGCAGTGCAAATAGCAGTAACAGACCTCTCCCCAGCATTTATGACAACCTCACACTCCATACAATAAGTGGCCATTGTCGATAACTCTGGAGCGAGATCAGTGGAAGTAGTTTGGACATTTCATGGTACTTTCCTGTCCAGGAATTGTTGCTGCTGCAATTGAAGTTGACGATCCTCCGCTTTCTCTTTGCTTTAGTTGCAGATGTTTTCTGTGGTAGGTTTCGAGGTGGTACAACATGGAAGCCGTCCCACATGAACATTTTTTGTTCGTACCTCTGGAGAGGGTCTTCTCACAGATGGTGCATTGCACTATCTTGGCCACTGTTTTAGATTCACCAGATGGGATTTTTACAAAGTTCCATGCTACATTGGCTCACTTTTGTGGGGGCTCCTCTTCTAATAACTCTTCAGTCTCCACCGCCTCCACATCCTGGTCCTGTTATTGTTGCTTCTGAACCCCATCTCCTGCCTGTGTTGCCATTTTTAATGTAAAAAAGGGCAAACACTCTCCACACTAAGATGGATCCACCTGTTAAGAATAAAGTTCAATGAAAGAAGATACAAGAAAGAGGCGTGGGTGTGTACTTCCTATTAATTTTGCTTGCACAGTCATGTGATATTCGCGGTGACCTACATATTCGTATCGTATTGTGCGTATTGTGGCTGAAAGCCATGCCCTGGGCTTGAGGAGTACTGTTAGCAAAAGTCTATGTTTTGTGCCCAGTACGTAGCCAGTGACAGGGGTTCTTGGTGCAGGACTGGGCCACGCACCATACCCTGTGCCCAATATATTCATTTACACCACACACACATATTCACAAATTTACTCTGACACCTTCTTGTTCTTTATAAAACATCCACACATATTCACACAAAATATCCACTAGCTGTGCCAGTTTCAGTCTCAGGCACATGTCCTTTCACACAATCACATGATTGCTTTCTGTTACACATTTTCTTTTTTTTAATCTTTTCCTGATGAACTATAAGACTTTCAGTCTATCCTTTATAATTAAACACACTCATATTCACCAAATAATGCTTTGGCTATGTAATATGTGGATTAATGTGGCTTTCGTAAGCATGTGTAAATCTAGTCATTTGGCTGCAGTTGATACATTATAGACAATGCACTTGGACTCTGAGCAGGGTCATTAAAAACACTAAAATGTGAAGTACATGGCAAACACAAAAATCTATTCAGATAATGTGAATTATTCAGCTTGCAAGATGTGTGCATTCCTTTCAGTATTCCCTCTTTTTCCCAGTCCCACTGGGGCCTGTGCTCGAGCTGCATTCCTCTATTCCTCATGTTCCATTTGCTCCCTTGCCACAGCTGCTAGGCAAACAAGCACTGGCAATGCCAATAGGTCTGGCTTTTAACTAAAACGGCCTCTTTAATGAATGGTGAGTTTAAGCACTCAATAAATCATCATTGTACATACACTCATTCAAACATTGCTACCCTCATGCTAGCATTCAATCACCCACTAACATATTCTTGCATTCACCCACTTACCCATCCACAATAAACCACATTCATAATGTGAAGCAAACAAGCATACACAAGATAAATTAAAAGAATATATGACGAAACAAGAAATCATGCCACTGACTAAACATGGCAGGTATAGTGTGCAATAAAATATAAATATATATATAGTAGATGGCGTCCATTTTGTAACTGTATTGTACATAGTATAAATAAAATTCCAACACGGCTGCCAAGTTTAGAAGCGATGTATTGGCCTCCTTGGGGCACTAAAACAACGACACACTATCCACCATAGCAATCCAAGATGATCATTCAGTAAACATCACACTTGGTGGCCATCTTGGACTAGTCTTGTGCATTGTGTATTATTGATGCACAGATCCAAAATGTCTGGCATAATGCATCTAAGCCATGTAGTCATTTTGCAATGGTAAACAATCATACACTGAGGCCAGTTCATTCCAGGATGGTCACCCACTTTAGAAGTAGTGGCCACTCACAATGCGACACACAGCAGCTAGCGCAGCAAGAAAATGGCCCTATGCAAAGAATGGGGAGTTGCAAAATGTTACACAAAAAGAAAACAAAGGAAATAGAAAAAATGAAAAGGAGCCTATAAAAGAAGAAATAGAAAACTGAATGACTAGCCCACCATCGCTGGCACTGACTTCAGTTATTTAAGCGGATGTGCACCCACAATTAGGCAAAATGTTGCCCTTCAAAGCACAATACAACCAGTGACTGAGGGGGGCTGATGCATTCCCCCATGCTCTATGCTTTGATCGGCAGAAGAAGAATGTGAGATACACTCATACAGACCACTGGCACAAGAGGACTGACTCAAAGCCCTTTTACGTACATATTTGAATGTAAGTCTATATATGGATGGATTTGTAAGATTTTCTATGACAGTGCCTGGCATAGAACTAATTCTGTCACGCCCTCCTTTGAAGGCTTGGCCCGGAATTTCACAGTGCCAAACTTCTGTTCCCAGGGTTTGTGAAAGGGTTATCCTACACCAAAACCCTTTCCTTAGAAGATCATTTGTGAGATTCCTTGTAATAAAATATTAGGCCTTCATGCTTTTAGAAAGTGTAATAACAATCAATCCTAACAGGCTTATTGGTTTTAATATATGTTTTTATGCTAAGCAAGTTATTATTATTATTAGAAAAAAGACTTTAAAGCGCGCAGCTACCCAAAAAGGGTTCCCTGGCACTGGAGCGCGGCAGCAAGCAGAAAAGCAGAAAAAGCTGCAGGTAACACAACAGCTACCCCGTGAAGCGGAGTTCAGACATGACAGCTGAAGAGCAGAGTCCTCAGGTTCTTACAAAAGATAAGCAGGGAGTGACAGTTCCTGAGAGCTACTGGAAGAGAGTTCCAGAGTTTCGGGCCCAGGTAGGAAAACAAACAACCCTTCATGTGGGCAAGACGAAACCTGGGTGTCATGAACGGTGAGAGGTTGGATGATCTCAACTGTCGGGTGGGCACATAGGGTGGCACCATTCATTGGATATATGAAGGGGCCAAGGTATGTCTGGCTCGGAACATATGACATAAGTCCTTGAATTTGATACACTTATCGACCTTAAGCGAGTGTAGTTTATGGAGCAGAGAAGAAACTGAAGCAAGTTAGGACTACTGCCCTTGTTGTATCTTTTTATACTAAACATATCAAACCTATGGCATCTAACATAGCCTTAAGCAACTTATTCCAGCAAAGTGTACATGCGCTTTCCTATAAGGCAACCATCAGATTATAAATGTATGAAATTACAGTGGGAAAACAAAATACAACTTCTGTTATGTGCTCTAATGAGGATTCTAACAGTACACATCTACCGATAAGTTTTGCCAGAGGGGTAACCAACACCCAACCCCTGGCCTACTAAGTAAATAGTGAGATTTTAAGTAGCAAAATATCTTTGTACAGGCCTTCACATAATGTAATAACAATCCACCCTTAAAGGCATACTGGCTTTAACATATAGCATTCAGCCTTCTACTTTTATCAGAACTTTTCAGAATAAACAGGTTAGACCTATGGCATCTTACATAATATTTCACAATCCACCAATCAGACCTAAAGCCTTTCTGTTTGACTTTTCAGTGTGAGAAACTCAGGCTTCCTGTATTGCACCTAAGCTTTCATTCAAGACACCCATCAGGCATGCCATCATAACTTTCCAATTGTGTACAAAATGTAAGTTAGCACACATTGCTCAACTTCTTTTAACAGGGCACAGCTTATACTCCCAAGTTTTGTCAGAGGGAGTGGCCAACATGAAATCCTTGTCTTCTAAAGAAATATATGAGACTCTATGTAACACAAAACCTTCTCTACAGGTTTTAGCACAGTATACTAATAATCAACCCTCGGATACCCATTGGCTTTCACATATTCTTTTCACAAAAGATAAGTGAGACCTAATGCTTTTTCGATAAGTTTAAAAAAATAGAAAGATTAGACTTATGGCATTTGGCATAACTTTCCTTTTGACTGAACAAATAAGGCCTCTAGTTTTCAGCATTTTTTTTATCCTAACCAAATCATATCTGCTGAATAAATTGTAAACTATCCCACAAGGCAACTATCAGACATGCAGTCAAAAAAATGCAAATATACAAAATTAAAGTTTTCAAAATTATATATTTGCCCTTTTATGAGTGCCTAACACTGATTACCACACTTCAAATACCCTATCGCCATGGGTCATCAGAGGGTGCAACAAAACCAATTGCCAACTATGGTAATCTGTGACATTCCATGTGCCAAACTATTTGTCTATAGGGTGTAACACTCTATAACAACAGTCCACCCTCAAATGTCTATTGGCTTTGACATATGTTTTTCACAATAAATACATCAGGCCTATTGGCTTTGTCATAACTTCTCACAGTAAGCAGGTCACCCCTTGGGCTTCTGAATTAACGTTTCCCAATGAACCAAACAGGCCATTAACATTTATCGTTGGCATGTCACCAAAACCACCCCAGGGCCACTGAATTGAACACAAGCTGAAGAGCATCTACTCCGGAGCCCCCTCGGATCATGTCCGCATAACATCTTCCACAGAGCAGCCACCACCATCACCCGAGCACCACTGTACCATCAACTGCTCCATCGAGACTGCCACCTTCCCCGACCACTGGAAACACGCATAGATCAACCCCCTGCTAAAGAAACCCGAAAGACCTCAAGAAATTCAGACCCATCTCCCTGCTCCCCTTCCCAGCAAAGATCATCAAGAAGGCCATCAACGCCAACTCTCCGGCTTCAGGAGCAACCACAGCAACGAGACCGCACTCGTCGCTGCCACCGATGACATTCTTTCCCTCCACGACCGAGGCAAAACTGCAGCTCTAAACCTCCAGGACCTCTTGGGTGCCTTCGACACTGTGTTCCACCGCACCCTAATCAAGAGACTCTGCGACAAGGCCCTGGACTGGATCCTCTCCTTCCTCACCGAGCAAACAGAGAGAGTCAGACTACCTCGGTTCTTCTCCGAACCCACAGATATCAGCTGCGGAGTTCCCCAGGGCTCCTGCCTGAGCCCAACCCTCTTCAATGTCGACATGGCCCCTCTCATGACCATCATAAGGAACTACAGACTCTTCTCCCTCACCAACGAACCAACAACCACCAAAAACAACTTCCACAGCGGAACCTCCACTGGCTCCCCCTCGAGAAGAGAGTAGCCTTCTAGACACTCACCCACTCCTACAAATGCCTCCACAACCCCGGACCCCAATACCTCAACGAGAGAATCTCCTTCCATGTTCCCAGGAGAAACCTCTGATCCGCTGACGCTGCCCTCGCTGAAACCCCACGCATCTGCAGAGCCGGACTGGTGGAAGAGCCTTCTCCTACATCATGGCCAAGACCTGAAACATGGTCCCAATCGACATCAGACGTGACCCATCTATGCACATCTTCAGGAAGACCCTTAAGACCTGGCTCTTCGACTGACCGGAGCTGCTTTCCCCCTTTCCCAGTGTCTTGAGACCCTCACGGGTGAGAAGCGCGCTCGACAATTCCCTGATTGATTGATTGATTGATTGATTGATTGATTGAATGAAGGCTGTCGCAACCTGGAAGAAGAGCAGCTGCCTCAAACTGAATTTGGACAAGACCGAAGTGCTCATCCTAGGACCCTCACCCTCCGCACAATACCTTTCTACAAGTTTTAGTTCAACATATTAACAATCCACCCTTGAATGCCTTCTGGCTTTAACATATGCTTTTCTCAATCAATATGTCTAGCCTACTGTTTTTATCATAATTTCCACAATAAACAGATGAGTCCTGCAGCCTCGATCGCTGGCTTGTCACCATATCAACTCAGTCCTGCTGTACTGAGCATGAGATTTCTACAAAACAAAAGTGCCATATAAGCATTCTTTTTCCCTGGAAGCACACATCTGGCCAATCAAATGAGGCCTCGGAAGTACTTTTTAAGGTTCTTTTTCAGTTGATCGCACAAGGTAATGCAAAAGCTGAGCTAACGAGCTCAGTGGCGGCTAGTAGTTCAATCTGGTGCACAGAGGTGGGCCACACACACATACACTCACTCATCTCCATGGACACTCACTGACTGAAACCCATGCAATTACAAGCATGCACATATACATCCACCATTCACCGGGTGGGTAGAACAGACCACATCTGTATCATGCCTTTGATAGCTTGCAGGGCACAGACCTATGCTTTTCTTTGCTTTTTTGGTTGTTGCTACTCTTGGCAAGTACGATCTCTTTGTACAAAAACTATACAATAGCAGTGCTGGCCATTTTGATATCGCACTAGTGTATTTTTTCACTATTTTGTAACTTCACTGCGCTCAACTTTTCGTGACCCCACTGCTTAGGAGCCACGGTTAGTCAAATAACAAGCACAACAACTGAATAGGGGCGTACAATGTATCATAAATACCACTCAATTAGAGCATTGAAAAAAGCACATCAGCCAACACATGCTTTGCCCCTTCCCTGTACGCAGGTTTTGGGCTTTCTCAAGGCTGCTGAAATGAATGTGTGTAGGACTTCACGATTCTCCTCCTCGCTAATTTCACAAGCCTTGAGAAAGACCCATAACTGTGTGCTGGGAACAGGCGAAAAATGTGTTGACTGATGTGTTTTCTTCTAAATCTGGTTCAATGTTCAAATCAGCACATTGTATTTGTTTAAATAAAGCAGTGTATTTTAAATACTACGACGTCATTATAACAAATGACTTCCTATTCAGAGTATGACCAAGGATATTACAAAGTCTGACTGGACCTCCAACCCTCTCAGGGGTTGTTCTTCCTGTAACCTGTCTTGCAAGTCGCGAGATGGAGGACAGGAAGCAGGAAGTTGCCAACCTGACCAGCGTGTCACTTCCGGCCCTGATGCCGCAATGGGGGCTATGTAGGCTTGGCTCGACCTGGCTTCCTCCTTTCATTTGGCCATCATGATAATGGGACTGACTGAGTAGATGTCAGAGTACATGACAATGTTGATACCCACCCATCCAGCTTCTTAATCTTGAAGTGGTTGGGGTTAATAAATCTAAAGAGGTTTCATGGATGGAATAGCGACATGCAACATTATATCTACTCAGCGAAAGAGGGACTCTCTCTGTAATACTTCTTAGGTTAGCACTGAGGGGATGGGCAGCAATCCTTTTCCTGCAAAGGGCATCCACACAGCCTTGGGGGCATAGGCTCACAGTTTACCACTTTAGGGCATGGGGCTTTGTCCCTGGTCTCCCATCCTGCGGCTGCTGTGGCAGCGTGGTATTGGGGGGCCGGACCATGCCAGTGGTCAGTGGTACAGAGAGTTAGGACAGCCCCTCTGGGATACAGGTGGTTTCACCTGTGTTATCTGAGTAGGATGAATTGAAGCATGTCCTTAGTGCTGTGACATTTTCAGGGAGTGCTTCATTGGGTTAATCATCTTTAATCTGACAGATTGTTTTTTATAACTGTCCAGAACTTGATATTTTGTATTGTGTGAATTATTGTCCTCTGGTGTTATCTGTTTACACCTTCTTGTGATTTACTAACGTTGTGTTTATGATTCTTGGTAAATAAACATACCCAATACCCATGACACATTCTAGAGTGATAACTTGTCATTGATTCGTTTGAGTTGGAGAGGGGCGTGGTCCAGATTGAGGGTCACCAGGTCCTATTATTTGGTCAGAAAGAGGCTCCATTTTAAAATATCTTACAGTGTCAGGCCCCTGCTGCAGAGATCGTTGTGTGGCCCGTACTTCTGAGGGGATTTTAATAGTGATAACATAACTCTAGTGGTTAACACAGTTCTGAGAGAAATCCTTTTTTTCCAGTCATAGTTTTGACTCAAGATGTAGCAAAGGGATTAATGTGCCTGCTGCATAGCACATTGTGTAAGATGCAGATCACACATTTGCATTTTATTTAGATAGGCAAGTGGGCTGCTGCTTTTGACGCTGAGATCATTTTGTTACTTCTGGTTCATAAGTTGCAAGCTTTATCAAATTGCACAGTAAACCTACTTACCGGAATCAAGGAGCTGCATGCAAACTGTAAATCAAAGGTTTAGATCCATATTTTTATTCTAAGATTGCAAAAAGGGTTTCTTTGGAAAGTAATCAAGTCTTATTAGTACAGACAACCGCAATCACTATTTTATGTTTTATATCCTGACTTTGTTTTTATCCCGACCATTCACTCATAACATAGAATGTCTACCCGTATGAATGATACGCGATTCCTAACCTTATAACCCTAATTTTCTTGTTTAACATTTCCTGTACATCGATTTACACATGTGTATGATTTATAGTGTCTCTGTGTGATATAAAGCACTCTGCCCCTCTGCACTGTGATGAGTGGCACTAAAAAAGAATTCAACAAAACTAATTTTTAGGTGCCATTTAAATCAATATTTGTGTATTTCTGATACAGATAGATAACTCTTGCATTCTTACAGTGTAAGCACATCTCTTACATGGAGAGATGAACAACGTTACAAAAAACCGCTTGCAAAGAATAGCTTTTCTGAAGAAGTTGTGAAGTGATACCAAGGTGTGTGCCTTCATTTCCTTCCATTGCACTTGTGTGTCGCTGTTAGGCTCCAAATGACTCCCAGCCAAGTTGATACTTAAACAAAAGGGCAGTCGCTCACCCGATGTCCGTCGTGTAATAAAGTGTTGTTTTATTATGAGGCTTTCCTTATAAATGGAGTAATATTTGCCAAACGAATTCTCAGCAACATTGTTCAAAATTGTGGAATAGGAGTAGCTTGCAGTGGCTAAACGTTCCCATAAAATCACCCGTTGAAGAAAATAAAGTTGCAAAAACGTGGGTATCAGTTTTATCATCTGAATAGGATTAGCATTAGTACGAACTACAACTCCTTACTTGCTCCAGGGTGCACAGTACTGAGGAGCCTGGTGCTAAGACCCTGCAGAAAAGAGGAGCAAAACCTAGCTCCACAAATGTCAGCTCTCCCCTCTCGCCGGCTGTCCCGGCCAGGTGTGCACAGGCTGACCTTGTGGGGGTCCTCCTCCAATCATAGTCACCATGTCAGCGCGCTGCGCGCTCATTCACCATGATGGACCTCGCAACACAGATGAGCCAGTGTGATAGGCACACACTACCGGCTCGTCGTAGTCGGCGACACCAAAGCCAGTATTTTACGCACACTGGCCTTAAATCAGCCCAAAAAGTAGCCTCCGCCAGGTATGGCTTTTTCCGGCACAATTGGGAAAAATGTCGCCCAATTGTGCGGCAAATAGCCCAATCTGGCAACATTGTTCCCAGAGTGTTCTAAAGAACAACTAGCGCGCTAACAGTCCTACTTATGACAAACGTATGGCACACCTGAAGCCATCTTGATTGGAATAAAGTGGTAAGTGTTAAAACATTTAATTTAAAAAGGAACAAAATGAGGGGGTTCATTTTGCCATAGAAAGTATGATTAGTGCTGCAGAAAGAAAAAATAGGGCACATTTTGAGTGACTTCTCAAATCCTCTTCTATTTCATCAAAAACTTCTGACATGCACACTGAAACATGCACTTTCAATACCAGCAGCAGACTTCCCTGGTGAGCAGTAGCTTTACTACAGTGATCTAATGAGCAACTAAAGTGCTAACATTCTGAATTTATGGCAAATGTGTGACACATCTGAATGCCTTCTTGATGGAATCAAAGTAAAAAACTGAAAGTATATTCTACTGAGGAGACTGTAGTAAATGAGGAAATTAGGAAACTTCATAACAAATAAGTCTCCCAAGATGGCAACCAGAGACAAAAGAGCCCAAATGTAGCACAAATATCACCCAGATGTAGCCCAAGTATAGCCCAATGACAGAATGTCCCAGAGTGCTCTAAAGAACAACTAGAGCGCTAACAGTCTTACTTATGACAAAAGTATGGCACACCTGAAACCATATTGATTGGAATAAAGTGGTAACACTTAAAACATTTAATTTGCAAAGGAACAAAATGAGAAGGGTTCATTTTACCATAGAAATTATGATTAGTGCTGCAGAAAGAAAAATTAGGGCACATTTTGACTTCTCAAATCCTCTTCTATTTCATTAATAAATTCTGAGATGCAGACTGAAACATGCACTTTGAATACCAGCAGCAGACTTCCCTGATGAGCAGTAGGTTTACTAGAGTGATCTAATGAACAACTAGAGTGCTAGCATTCAGAATTAATGGCAAATGTGTGACACATCTGAATGCCTTCTTGATGGAACCAAAGTAAACAAGCATTGAAAATGCAATAAGTCTCGCCCTCGTTTAAGTTAAAGCAATTCTGTTTGTAATTAGGTGGCTTTTTAGCTTTGCTTTTATTAGTGTTTTTCAAACTTTCATGTACATAACATGCATATGTATTCATATATGTATATGTATATGTATGAATGCATTTATATTTGTATTTATATAGATATGCAGATTATATATCTATATTTATATGCATGTATATATATATATACACATACATATATAAATGCATATGCATATATATGCATATATATATGTGCATATGTGTGCGTGTAGAGAGAGGTAGAGGTGTAGTGGTGTAGAGGTAGAGGTGTAGAGGTAGAGAGGTAGAGGTATAGAGGTAGAGGTAGAGAGGTAGAGAGGTAGAGAGTAGTAGAGAGAGAGGTAGCAAGAGGTAGAGAGGTAGAGAGTAGAGGTTGAGTATTAGAGAGTGTGGCGAGATTAGTAGAGAGAGTAGCAGAGAGTGAGCAGCAGAGAGTAGTAGAGTGAGTAGTAGAGAGTGAGTAGTAGAGAGTGAGTAGTAGAGAATAGTAGAGAGTGAGTAGTAGAGAGTGGGTAGTAGAGAGTGAGTAGTAGAGTAGAGAGTAGTAGAGAGTAGTAGAGAGTGAGTAGTAGAGTGAGTAGTAGAGAGTAGTAGAGAGTGAGTAATAGAGAGTAGTAGAGAGTCAGTAGCAGAGAGAGTAGTAGAGTGTAGTAGAGAGTGAGTAGTAGAGTGAGTAGTAGAGAGTAGTAGAGAGTGAGTAGTAGAGAGTGAGTAGAAGAGTGAGTAGTAGAGTGAGTAGTAGAGAGTAGTAGAGAGGGAGTAGTAGAGAGTGAGTAGGAGAGAGTAGTAGAGAGTGAGTAGTAGAGAGTGAGTAGTAGAGAAAGAGTAGTAGGGAGCAGTAGAGTAGTAGAGATGGAGTAGTAGAGAGTGAGTAGTAGAGAGTAGTGGAGTAGTAGAGAGAGAGTAGTAGAGAGTGAGTAGTAGAGTGAGTAGTACGGAGCAGTAGAGAGTGAGTAATAGGGTGAGTAGTAGAGAGTAGTAGAGAGCGAGTAGTAGAGAGCAAGTAGTAGAGAGTGTGTAGTAGAGAGTGAGTAGTAAAAAGTAGTAGAGAGTGAGTAGTAGAGAGAGTAGTAGAGAGTAGTAGAGTAGTAGAGAGTGAGTAGTAGAATGAGTAGTAGAGAGTAGTAGAGAGCGAGCAGTAGAGAGTGAGTAGTGGAGAGTGAGTAGTAGAGAGTAGTAGAGAGCAAGTAGTAGAGAGTGAGTAGTAGAGAGTACTAGAGAGTGAGTAGTAGAGAGAGAGTAGTAGACAGTGAGTAGTAGAGAGTAGTAGAGTGAGTAGTAGAGAGTGAGTAGAAGAGAGAGAGTAGTAGAGAGTAGTAAAGAGTGAGTAGTAGAGTAGTAGAGAGTGAGTGGTAGTGAGTAGTAGAAATTAGTAGAGTGAGTAGTAGAGAGTAGTAGAGAGAGTAGTAGAGAGTAGTAGAGTAGTAGAGAGTGAGTAGTAGAGAGTGATTAGTAGAGAGAGTAGTAGAGTAGTAGAGAGTGAGTAGTAGAGAGAGAGTAGGAGAGAGTAGTAGAGAGCGAGTAGTAGAGAGTGAGTACTGAAGAGTGAGTAGTAGAGAGCAGTAGAGAGCGAGTAGTAGAGAGTGAGTAGTAGAGAGTGAGTAGTAGAGAGTAGTAGAGAGTGAATAGTAGAGAGAGAATAGTAGAGAGTGAGTAGTAGAGAGTAGTAGAGTGAGTAGTAGAGAGGGAGTAGTAGAGAGAGAGTAGTAGAGAGAAAGTAGTAGAAAGTGAGTAGTAGAGTAGTAGAGAGTGAGTGGTAGAGAGTAGTAGAGAGTAGTAGAGTTAGTAGTAGAGAGTAGTAGAGAGTGAGAAGTAGAGAGTAGTAGCGAGTGAGTAGTAGAGAGTGAGCAGTTTAATTTAAAAGGAACACAATGAGGGGGTTCATTTTGCACAGAAATTATGATTAGTGCTGAAAAAAGAAAAATTAGGGCACATTTTGAGTGACTTCTCAAATCCTCTTCTATTTCAATAAAACATTCTGACATGCAGACTGAAACATGCACTTTCAATACCAGCAGCAGACTTCCCTGGTGAGCAGTAGCTTTACTACAGTGATCTAATAAGCAACTAGAGTGCTATCATTCCGAATTTATGACAAATGTGTGACATATCTGAATGCCTTCTTGATGGAAGCAAAGTAAAAAACTGAAAGTATTTCCTACTGAGGAGACTGTAGTAAATGAGGAAATTAGGAAACTTTATAACAAATAAGTCTCCCAAGATGGCCACCAGAGACAAAAGAGCCCAAATGTAGCACAAATATCACCCAGATGTAGCCCAAGTATAGCCCAATGACAGAATGTCCCAGAGTGTTCTAAAGAACAACTAGAGCACTAACAGTCTTACTTATGACAAAAGTATGGCACAACTCAAGCCATCTTGATTGGAATAAAGTGGTAACACTTAAAACATTTAATTTGCAAAGGAACAAAATGAGGGGGTTCATTTTGCCATAGAAATTACGATTAGTGCTGCAGAAAGAAAAATTAGGGCACATTTTGACTTCTCAAATCCTCTTCTACTTCATTAAAAAATTCTGACCGGCAGACTGAAACATGCACTTTGAATACCAGCAGCAGACTTCCCTGGTGAGCAGTAGCTTTACTACAGTGATCTAATGAGCAACTAGAGTGCTAACATTCAGAATTTAATGGAAATGTGTGACACGTCTGAATGCCTTCTTGATGGAACCAGAGTAAACAAGCATTGAAAATGCAATAGGTCTCGTCCTTGTTTAAGTTAAAGCAATTCTGTTTGAAATTAGGTGGCTTTTTAGCTTTGCTTGTATAGAGTTTTTCAAACTTTCATGTACATAACGTGCATATGTTTGCACGACGACTCACAGAAGGAAGATACGGCACTACATTAACCAACAGGCCACTCGGGTGGCCATGCCCACCTGGGCGGGAAGTAATATATTTAAATGTACTGCCGAGACCTGCCGTTTGATGGAACCAAGATAATGCCCTGAGCCCTTGAAGAAGTGTCCCTGACATGAAACGCGTCGGGCAGGACTTTTATTTGGCTAAGCACCGAGCTGTTCACTTTGTTTTCCCTGAATAAACATGAGGCAAGATTCACTCACCTGTGTGGGCTCCCTCACTGCAGGTGAACTTGTGTGTTGATGTTAGCGGTCCAGCCTGAGCCGCGAGGTGAGCCCCATCGCACCCTTGTGCAGCCCCGCTGTTGCGCAATCAGGTGTAGCAGCAAGAGGGACATGGAGTTGCCATTTGAGGAAGGAAGACAGCAATCTGTGCAGCAACAGTGTGAAGCAACCCACTTGGTATTTATAAGTTTAAAAGGGACCACACGGCAACTCACAGAAGGAAGATACGGCACTACATTAACCAACAGGCCACTCGGGTGGCCACGCCCACCTGGGCGGGAAGTAATATATTTAAATGTACTGCCGAGACCTGCCATTTGATGGAACCAAGTTAAAGCCCTGAGCCCTTGAAGAAGTGTCCCTGACATGAAACACGTCAGGCGGGACTTTTATTTGGCGAAGCACCGAGCGGTTCACTTTGTTTTCCCTGAATAAACATGAGGCAAGATTCACTCACCTGTGTGGGCTCCCTCATTGCAGGTGAACTTGTGTGTTGATGTATGCATATATGTATATGTATATGTATGCAGGCATTTATATTTGTATTTATATAGATATGTAGATAATATATATGTTTATATATGTATGTATATATATACACATACATATATATAAATGCATATGCATATATATGCATATATATGTGCAAATGTGTGCTGGTAGAGAGAGGTACAGAGGTAGAGGTGTAGAGGTAGAGGTGTAGAGGTAGAGAGGTAGAGGTAGAGAGGTAGAGAGTAGTACAAAGAGAGGTAGAGAGCGGTAGAGAGTAGAGAGTGAGTAGTAGAGAGTAGTAGAGTGAGTAGTAGAGAGTAGTAAAGAGTGAGTAGTAGAGAGTAGTAGAGAGTGAGTAGTAGAGAGTGAGTAGTAGAGCGTAGTAGAGAGTAGTAGAGAGTGAGTAGTAGAGAGTGAGTAGCAGAGAGAGTAGTAGGGAGTAGTAGAGAGTGAGTAGTAGAGTGAGTAGTAGAGAGTAGTAGAGAGAGAGTAGTGGAGAGTAGTAGAGAGTGAGTAGTAGAGAGTGAGTAGTAGAGAGTAGTAGAGAGTGAGTAGTAGAGAGTTGTAGAGAGTGAGTTGTAGAGGGTGAGTAGTAGAGAGAGTAGTAGAGAGTGAGTAGTAGTGAGTAGTAGAGAGTGAGTAGTAGAGAGTGAGTAGTAGAGAGAGAGTAGTAGAGAGTAGTAGAGTAGTAGAGAGTGAGTAGTAGAGAGTGAGTAGTAGAGAGCAGTGGAGTAGTAGGGAGTGAGTAGTAGAGAGTAGTACAGAGTGAGTAGTAGAGTGAGTAGGAGAGAGTAGTAGAGTGAGTAGTAGAATGACTAGTAGAGAGTAGTAGAGAGCAAGTAGTATAGAGCAAGTAGTAGAGAGTCTGTAGTAGAGAGTGAGTAGTAGAGAGTAGTAGAGGGTGAGTAGTAGAGAGAGTAGTAGAGAGTGAGAAATAGAGAGAGTAGTAGAGAGTAGTAGAGTAGTAGAGAGTGAGTAGTAGAGTGAGTAGTAGAGAGTAGTAGAGAGAGAGTAGTGGAGAGTAGTAGAGAGTGAGTAGTAGAGAGAGTAGTAGAGAGTAGTTGAGAGCGAGTAGTAGAGAGTGAGTAGTGGAGAGTGAGTAGTAGAGAGTAGTAGAGAGCGACTAGTAGAGAGCGAGTAGTAGAGAGTGAGTAGTAGAGAGTGAGCAGTAGAGAGCAGTAGAGAGAGAGTAGTAGAGAGTGAGAAATAGAGAGAGTAGTAGAGAGTGAGTAGTAGAGTGAGTAGTAGAGAGTAGTTGAGAGCGAGTAGTAGAGAGTGAGTAGTGGAGAGTGAGTAGTAGAGAGTAGTAGAGAGCGACTAGTAGAGAGCGAGTAGTAGAGAGTGAGTAGTAGAGAGTGAGCAGTAGAGAGTAGAGAGAGAGTAGTAGAGAGTGAGTAGTAGAGAGTAGTAGAGTGAGTAGTAGAGAGTGAGTAGTACAAAGAGAGTAGTACAGAGTGAGTAGTACAGAGAGAGCAATAGAGAGTGAGTAGTAGAGTAGTAGAGAGTGAGTGGTAGAGAGAAGTAGAGAGTAGTAGAGTGAGTAGTAGAGAGTGAGTAGGAGAGAGAGTAGTAGAGAGTAGTAGAGTAGTAGAGAGTGAGTAGTAGAGAGTGAGTAGTACAGAGAGTAGTAGAGAGTAGAAGAGTAGTAGAGAGTGTGTAGTAGAGAGTGAGTAGTAGAGAGTGAATAGTAGAGAGTGAGTAGTAAAGAGAGAGTAGTAGAGAGTTAGTAGAGAGTAGTAGAGTGAGTAGTAGAGAGTGAGTAGTAGAGAGAGAGTAGTAGAGAGTGAGTAGTAGAGTAGTACAGAGTGAGTGGTAAAGAGTAGTAGAGAGTAGTAGAGTGAGTAGCAGAGAGTAGTAAAGAATGAGTAGTAGAGAGTAGTAGCAGAGAGTAGTCGAGAGTAGTAGAGAGTGAGTAGTAGAGAGTAGTAGCGAGTGGGTAGTGTTGAGTGAGTAGTAGAGCGAGAGTAGTAGAGAGTAGTAGAGAGTGAGTAGTAGAGAGTGCATAGTAGAGAGTAGTAGAGTAGTACAGAGTGAGCAGTAGAGAGTAGTAGAGACTGAGTAGTAGAGAGTGAGTAGTAGAGTGAGTAGTAGAGAGTAGTAGAGAGTGAGTAGTAGAGAGTGAGTAGTAGAGAGTAGTAGAATAGTACAGAGTGAGCAGTAGCGAGTAGTAGAGACTGAGTAGTAGAGAGTGAGTAGTAGAGAGAGCGTAGCAGAGAGTAGTAGAGAGTGAGTAGTAGAGTAGTAGAGAGATGTCAGTCAGTGTCAGTCTGTGTCAGTCAGTGTCAGTCAGTCAGTCAGTGTCAGTCAGTGTCAATCAGTCAGTGTCAATCAGTCAGTGTCAGTGTCAGTCAGTCAGTGTCAGTCAATCAGTGTCAGTCAGTGTCAGTCAATCAGTGCCAGTCAGTCAGTGTCAGTCAATCAGTGTCAGTCAGTGTCAGTCAATGTCAGTCAATCAGTGTCAGTAAGTATCAGTGTCAGTCAATCAGTGTCAGTCAGTGTCAATCAGTCAGTGTCAGTCAGTCAGTGTCAGTCAGTCAGTGAGCTCTGCTGACCTGGTTCTCTGGCTCTAAAGCAGCTCTGCTGACCTGGTTCTCTCCCTCTAAAGCAGCTCTGCTGACCTGGTTTCTCTGGCTCTACAGCAGCTCTGCTGACCTGGTTCTCTGGCTCTAGAGCTGCTCTGCTGACCTAGTTCTTAGGCTACAGAGCAGCTCTGCTGATCTCGTTCTCTGGCTCTGCAACAGCTCTGCTGACCTGGTTCTCTGGCTCTAAAGGAGCTCTGCTGACCCGGTTGTATGGCTCTAAAGCAGTTCTGCTGACATGGTTCTTTGGCTCTAGAGCAGCTCTGCTGACCTGGTTCTCTCCCTCTAGAGCAGCTCTGCTGACCTGGTTATCTCCCTCTAAAGCAACTCTACTGACCTGGTTTCTCTGGCTCTACAGCAGCTCTACTGACCTGGTTCTCTGGCTCTAGAGCAGCTCTGCTGACCTGGGTCTCTGGCTCTAAAGCAGCTCTGCTTACCTGGTTCTCTCCCTTTAAAGCAGCTCTGCTGACCTGGTTTCTCTGGCTCTACAGCAGCACTGCTGACCTGGTTCTCTGGCTCTAGAGTAGCTCTGCTGACCTAGTTCTCTGGCTCTAAAGCAGCTCTGCTGACCTGGTTCTATGGCTCTAGAGCAACTCTGCTGCCCTGGTCCCTTGGTTCTAAAGCAGCTCCGCTGACCTGGTTTTCTCCCTCTAAAGCAGCTCTGCTGACCTGGTTCTCTCGCTCTAAAGCGGCTCTACTGACCTGGTTTCTCTGGCTCTACAGCAGCTCTGCTGACCTGGTTCTCTGGCTCTAGAGCAGCTCTGCTGACCTGGTTCTCTGGATCTAAAGCAGCTCTGCTGACCTGGTTCTATGGCTCTAAAGCAGCTCTGCTGACCTGTTTCTTTGGCTCTAGAGCAGCTCTGCTGACCTGGTTCTCTGGCTCTAAATCAGCTCTGCTGACCTGGTTCTCTCCCTCTAAATTAGCTCTGCTGACCTGGTTCTCTGCCTCTAGAGCAGCTCTGCTGACCTGGTTCTCTGGCTCTAAAGCAGCTCTGCTGATCTAGTTCTCTCCCTCTAAAGCAGCTCTGCTGACCTGGTTTCTCTGGCACTAGAGCAGCTCTGCTGACCTGGTTCTCTGGCTCTAAAGCAGCTCTGCTGACCTAGTTCTATGGCTCTAAAGCAGCTCTGCTGATCTTGTTCTCTGGCTCTAGAGCAGCTCTGCTGATCTGGTTCTCTGGCTCTAAAGCAGCTCTGCTGACCTGGTTCTATATTCCTCTAAAGAGCTCTGCTGACCTGGTTCTCTGGCTCTAAAGCAGTTCTGCTGACCTGGTTCTCGTCCTCTAGAGCAGCTCTGCTGACCTGGTTCTATGGCTCTAAAGCAGCTCTGCTGACCTGGTTCTCTGGCTCTAGAGCAGATCTGCTGACCTGGTTCTCTGGCTCTAAAGCAGTTCCGCTGACCTGGTTCTCTCCCTCTAAATCAGCTCTGCTGACCTGGTTTCTCTGGCTCTACAGCAACTCTGCTGACCTGGTTTTCTCCCTCTAAAGCAGCTCTGCTGGCCTGGTTCTCTCGCTCTAAAGCAGCTCTACTGACCTGGTTTCTCTGGCTCTACAGCAGCTCTGCTGACCTGGTTCTCTGGCTCTAGAGCAGCTCTGCTGACCTGGTTCTCTGGCTCTAAAGCAGCTCTGCTGACCTGGTTCTCTCCCTCTAAAGCAGCTCTGCTGACCTGGTTCTCTGCCTCTAGAGCAGCTCTGCTGACCTGGTTCTCTGGCTCTAAAGCAGCTCTGCTGGCCTAGTTCTATGGCTCTAAAGCAGCTCTGCTGATCTGGTTCTCTGGCTCTAGAGCAGCTCTGCTGATCTGGTTCTCTGGCTCTAAAGCAGCTCTGCTGACCTGGTTCTTTTCCTCTAAAGAGATCTGCTGACCTGGTTCTCTGGCTCTAAAGCAGTTCTGCTGACCTGGTTCTCTGCCTCTAGAGCAGCTCTGCTGACCTGGTTCTATGGCTCTAAAGCAGCTCTGCTGACCTGGTTCTCTGGCTCTAGAGCAGCCTTTCTGACCTTGTTCTCTGGCTCTAAAGCAGTTCTGCTGACCTGGTTCTCTCCCTCTAAAGCAGCTCTGCTGACCTGGTTTCTCTGGCTCTACAGCAACTCTGCTGACCTGGTTCTCGGCCTCTAGAGCAGCTCTGCTGACCTGGGTCTCTGGCTCTAGAGCAGATCTGCTGACCTGGGTCTCTGGCTCTAGAGGAGCTCTGCTGACCTGGGTCTCTGGTTCTAGAGCAGCTCTGCTGATCTGCTTCTTAGGTTCTAGAGCAGCTCTGCTGACCTGGTTTCTCTGGCTCTACAGCAACTCTGCTGACCTCGTTCTCTGCGCTCACGATGCACGTACCCGACTTCGCAAAAATATATTTAAAAATAATATGTTTATTATAAGTGCAAATATATTATTTTTATGAATATCTTAGATAATCTCTTGCCCTAATATGTATATTAAAGAGACATACATATCATTTTGGAACCTAAAAATTTTTTGCGTGAGTCGCGCACCCAACGCGCCCCAGCATGTATATGACGTCACGCGGGACCCGCAACCACGCAAACATCTCGTACCGTAATGCGCATGTGTCGCAAATGCGCGGGAGCTGGAGTCGTGGACTGGTCGCATACCAATCGCGCACATCACGTAATATTAAATGTATATGATGTAACTGAAAAACACGCAGCCATCGCACACCGTACGCGGATCCTTCACAACTTTTCTAAAATGGCGGCTAGAATCCGCGCACCCACCATAATGTGTACGCTTTGAGTGCGCTACGCCGAAAAAAATGTGGATTTTTTTTTTTAAAGAAAATAATATAACTATATTAAAATAAAAAAATGACAAAAAAATTAATCAATATTTCAGTTTGATTGTTTTTAAGACATTTATTTTTGCAATTTTCAGAAAAATATATATTGTTATTTAATGAATAAAATATTTATAAATAAACAGTTAAAAAACTGTAGAAAATCAGTACAAAAAATAGGTATAACTACTATCACACTTAAAAATTTGCATTTAAAAAACCTTTGAAATTAACTGAAAAAACCCATAGGTTTCAGAGATGTTATAGTTAGAAATTAGCATTTAAAAAAGCTTTGAAATTCACTGAAAAAACCATAGGTTTCAGAGACGTTATAGTTAGAAATTAGCATTTAAAAAAGCTTTGAAATTGACTGAAAAAACCATAGGTTTCGGAGACGTTATAGTTAGAAATTAGCATTTAAAATACCTTAGAAATTCACAGAAAAAAACATAGGTTTCAGGGGTGTTATAGTTAGCTGGCCATTTCACTCGTACAAAACCATAGAAATTCCTCCGTTATAGTTAGTTCTGCTAACTATAACTCGCGCGCCCGCAGTGCACTGCTGATAATGTAACATATTGCATCATTCATGACATGGTCAGTGACATCACTGATGACATCACTGATGACATCTCAAATGACATCACTGACAACATCACTGATGACATCATCCACGTGACAATATGTGTATAAGTGCATTTGATAGTGTTCTATTAATTAGTGACTGCATGTATAAATTATTCTGTTGTTGAATGGGGAGTTGTGTGTGTAGACTTAGGAATCAGTGAGTGGGTATGTAGTAACTGGTATTGGTGTGTCAATGGTTTCAAATATGGTACTCTGTATTTTACAGTGAGTGATGAAAGGTTATACTAGTGTAAGATGAGGTGTATCAGATTGTCACGTGGATAATGTCATCAGTGATGTCATCAGTGATGTCATTTGAGATGTTATCAGTGATGTCACTGACCATGTCATGAATGATGCAATATATGACATCATCAGCAGTGCATTGCGGGCGCGCGAGTTATAGTTAGCAGAACTAACTATAACAGAGGAATTTCTATGGTTTTGTACGAGTGAAATGGCCAGCTAACTATAACACCCCTGAAACCTATGTTTTTTTCTGTGAATTTCTAAGGTTTTTTAAATGCTAATTTCTAACTATAACGTCTCTGAAACCTATGGTTTTTTCAGTGAATATGTATATGACTGAACTGCTATGGTGCATATACCTCAGAGGAACTGTAATAAAATCAATAAAATTGTGTTTTAAAAAAAAATCACACTTTTGCTTCCTCTGATAATTTAGTTGTATTGCTCTACTGCATTCACTGCAACATCATCGTCTACTGTAACGTTTATCACCCGACTGTAAAGGCATCTGTAACAGAAAACGTGTTTATGGTCAGTGCTGTACAAAAACATAGAAAATAAATAAGAAAAAGAGATGCTTAGAAGTCGATGTAATTTATGTATTTAATAAATAAACATGACTTATGAGATACACCGTACTTTGCATGGGCTTTTACAATAAATATAGAATACATCATCTGTTATTGTAACACGAGTCACAGGCAAGGGAGATGGCCTTAAACAACCGGTATAACCAGAAGTATTATAATGCTATTAAAAAAGACAAACATTACAATGTTGAAGCAGAACACCAATAAAAGCCAATATTGGCCCGTAGCCATCCAATCGCCTTCAATAGAACTCTCAACATTCCAATGTTCTAATTTCCCTTATTGCATGCAAAGGGTGAGCTAGGAGAGACCTTTTATTCCATGTCATCGGGACACAGTGGGGCACATGCATCAAGGTAGGCTTTTGCGATTCCTTAATTGCGGTTATTAAGGAATCGCAATTAGGGAATCGCAAAAGCCTATGCATGTAGGAATCGCTAAAAAAATAGCGATTCCTACACATTCCTTAATTGCGACTTGCAAATTGCGAGTCGCAATTAAGCAATGTCTTTCCATTCATTCCTATGGGCCTACAGGCCCATAGGAATGAATGGGAATTGCATGCGCAATTTGAGAGTACCCAATAGATTCTTGCAAATTGCGCATGCAATTTCAAGGGTGCAAGGGTACCAAAAGGAGACCTTGTTGCACCCCTGAAATATGCATGTTTGCAGATGTTGCGCACATACATGGCTCAAGCGCATGTGTGTGTGTAACATGGAATTTTTCAAAGTTTTTGCAAATTACCATCAAGTTCAAATTGATGGTAATTTGCGACCCCTAATAGCGAAATCGCTATTTGCGATTGTATCATGCATTGCATTTAGGGAATCGCAATTTGTGATTCCCTAAATGCAATTTAAGTAATCGCTATTTTAGCGATTACTTGAATTGCGATTTTTGCATTTGGGATGATGCATCCCAAATTCAAAAATACCGGTCGCAAAGGGGAAGATTCTGCTAATCTGCCCGTTTGCGACCAGTTTTTCGGTTGATGCCTGGGGCCCCAAGTTTGTTGTAGTCCTGTCATTTCATTTAATAGCAACTACTTACTGACGGTTGTAGTTCGGGTGCACTCCACTGAAAAAAAAACCAGGATAATAGTTTGTAATAGAAAAGCTCAGGGCTGAAAACATGGTTCTTTGAGGCAGAAACTGTGCAGGAGGTTCCGGGCGGTGGGCTCCAGCACTCACTTATAAACCGAGACTTATCTCATCAACAGATTTGGGTGCAGAGGGAGAGAGAGAAAGGGTAAAAGAGAGAAATAAGGAGTGAGACGAAGATAGGAAAAAAGAGACAAAGAGAGAATGTGTGAAGGAAAAATAAGTAAGGGTGAGATGAAGAGAGGTGGAGTGCAGTGTGTTAGAAGAAAGAGGAAAGAGTTAGTATCAAGGCTGGACAGCCTTAGTACCGTAGTGCAGGCAGCGGGCTCCTAAAAAACATCCCTAGGCCGCCACATTTGGACGTTTTCTACACATTATACACAGGTTCTTAGTGAGCTAGATGTCATCTTGGGGTTGCTCAAGAGTGAACACGCTACTGCAACCTTCCCCACATTAAATGAGAATGAGCAGTATTGACTTATACAGGAATTATAACCAACGTCCTTCCGGCACTCTGGCCGGCCTATCCGAGTGCAAGCGTCGTAGGTGAATCCTCGCCGGCTGTGTACAGATGGCGTCCGCTGGGATCTCACTTCTGAACGTGATAACAGACACCGCTTCCCCTCGCGGTTGTTTTGCAAAGTGCACCTGTTCTTGTGGGGGAGGGGGCGCTCCGCGGCCTACTCGTCTCTGTGTCCGGAGGGGCCGGTGACAGACTGATGGGCAAGTCCTGCTGTCCATGCAACGAGACCCTCGTGCGGATGGAACAGTCACCCGCGCATCCACGGCCAGCTGTGCGTCGAAATCCAGCTGCTGCGCCCCGCGGCCGGCTCTGCCGTGCACTGCCACTTCTGTACCCAGCGCAGCTCCGGCATTACACTCTTCGCTTCCGTGAACAAAGAATCCCACTTCAACCCAGCCCCTGTCCGTGACATCCGCTTGTGGACCCGGTAGATATGCCCCCGTGCCAGCTTGGCATCCGCACCTCACAGCACAAACGGCAAGAGATCCACACACAGCCTCGTCTTCTGCATGCTCTGCACTTTTGTAAATACATACTTGCTCTTCAACCCAACTCCGGCGCTCCACACAAGCACCTATGCAATGTCAGCTGGGCATCCACGCCTGCTGTTCGCACGCTAGCACCTCACATCCAGTAGAGTCAGCTCTGCCCTCACAGTGACCCTGTACACCCAGATGCCATTGTCACTCCTCTCCCCCCTCCCCTCCTCACACCACACTCTCCACATGTTCAAAGAGCATACATGTGCAGCTTGCTTCCAAATCCACTCAGTATCTCAGTGCCCCTGCATATAACTGTTGATACGAAAGTTCACTGGTTCTTCCTTCTACCAACCGCTGTAACCTAGAACTCCGGAATACTTATTTCAGGAGCGAGGAAACACGTCTTCTTGTAACCCTGTATACTTGTTTCTTTCACTTCAACAGTTTTACATTGCAGAAAACACAATACCCACATTATGTCATGTTTCCTGTTGGTTTCATACCCTCAAAACATGACAACACAAGCAAACGAACTTTGTTTGGCCTGCGCACAACCACTTGTAAATGTAGATATTTGTGAACAGTTTTTTCGGGTTTTTGAACCGTTTTTTGGGTGCTCCCGGGGTGGCGTCTTCCGTCCTGAAGAACGTCACTGTCGTAAATACTTTTTGGTGCTCCCAAACACCATTGGTTGTATCCCCCTAGGCACTCCTGAGACCCTGTGACAAGGATTGATCAAATCGTGTCGATTTGTAGTTTATGTTGCAATAAACATTGACTCATGTGTCATTTTTTCAATTGAATTATTTTCATTTTCACGTCGAAATTAATTTCCTCCGCGGAGGCTGTGGGCGGTAAAGACCATCCGCCGTTAGGTAATGCTCCCTGAAGAAGGGCGGGTAGCCCGAAATGCATTGGAGCCCATAGAAAGCATGTTGTAACTAAGATGCCGTAAAAGCAAGTTGAAATGAAATTAATTTCGACGTGAAAATTAAAATAATTCAATTGAAACAATGACACAAGAGTCAATGTTTATTGCAACATAAACTACAAATCGACATGATTTGATCAATCCTTGTCACAGGGTCTCAGGAGTGCCTAGGGGGATGCAACCAATGGTGTTTGGGAGCACAAAAAAGTATTTAACACAAGCAAACGAGCCATAGAAAGGGAGAACAAACGAGTCTACGGTGTTCTCCACACAAATACATCCAGAGCCTCCCCAGGGGTCCACGAGCACCGTGATAAAGGGGCAAAGACACACTTCGAAGGGGGAACCCCATATGAAAAAGGAGAACACAAAGAACGCAAAACAACTTTACCATACAAGAACCCTATCCAAACACTAACAGTTGACAACCCGCTGATTTTTTTTAGGTTATATCTGAAACCAACCAAGAGGGACTGCCTGTGCAATCACCCCTTATGACCTGCTCAGCTCTGTTCCAGAAGCGCCCTCCGGTGACACCCACCAACCCTACCCTAATTATCCTTGTCACTAGCTGGCCTTCCTGGTAGGCAGAACTTTCTCAGCCCCTTCAACAACACAAGCACTCCACAAGAACGGACCTAGACCAGCGGCAGGACATTCAGCACAAGCCAACCTTCTGACAAAAGCAGCTGACTTCAGCATTTGCTGCATAGACAAGCAGCTCCTCACAGCAGGGTCAATGTTGCTGCTCGCACCCGATGCACACACCTGCACCGAACTGCCCTCAGTGCAAACAGTTGCACAGTTGAATCAGCAGTCTCACGGTGAGAGCCCCAATATGGGCCTAACCCAGGTATCATTGGCCTCCAAACATTCCCGTTAAATTAACATCTTCCTGGAGGAGGAAAGACGAATCCCACTGGGTGGGATGGAGTTCCGGCTTGACAATAGCACACCTGCCATCAAAGATTAACTCCTCTAGTCATTTAACAAAATCACATTTTGGGAGACGGGAGGGGCGGTGCAGCCGATGTGATCATTTTGACGACATAACCGGCAAATAAATTGTAAACTCCAACTACTAAAGCGTTTAGTACTTTATGATAACATACCCCACCGGCCTGAACAGATCATTTAGTAAGTCAGCAATCTACTAAAAGCCAGGGTAAAACTTCAACTTTGGGAGTATTGCAGAGTGGGCCTTTTAAACATGGCGGCTGCTCTGCAAGCCTGCTGTGATGCGATGGGAGCCAGCTAAGCCCTGTCTCCCTTCATAGCTGAGAGATCCCCTCCAATCAGGCAGAGATCTCTTAATTGGTCGGACGGTCAGGTCCTGACATCAAGGTGTTTCGAATTTAAAAGGTGAGATCGTTATTGCCTTTTCTGAGTTTTGCCTGGAAAAATGGGGCAGGGCATGCATTTTCTGATGCATATTACACCAAAATCCACATGTTCCACAATTTACAGGGCCTTGTACTTGAGGAAATGAAACAGTGAATGTGAACTTCATCGCACCCGGCAAGTACAAGGTGCAATATTAATTGCTTATACACCGTATTCTCCCACAAAAGAGCAAGGAGACTAGGGGATCATTTAGTATATATGAGACTTAAATGACAAACAACACAAGAAGCACAATACACAGACATCTGGGCCATCCGGCAGTATACAATGCAGCATGTGTCATCTTCTGCCCACCACCAAGACAATTCATCTAGTCTTACCTTCCCTCTGGCAGATCAGAAAACACACTTGCTTCAATTCAAAGCAAGTGATATGTATGATCACATGCCCTTGTGTGGACATGTATATAGGAATGACCACCCACAAAGTGAAAACTAGGATTTGAAAACACAGGAGCAAAACATGCCCTACAAGCGGAATGCCACAAAAATGGCAGAATAGTTAATCTCTAGGGTACATACAGTAAAGGATCTCAGATGGGTAGCGATCGAACAAGTACACGGGGGCAACATACATATAGAAAGGATCCTTTTTGAAATGTAGCAATGTTGGATATATGGATTATCAACACTCAGAAGAGGCCTAAATGATGACATCCCCTGGTGGAGTGTGCTATAAAGCATCTGCATTAGGATGAGTTGCTTGTTCAATCGATAAGAACCTGTCACATACATACCAACACTGGGCTAAGCGATATGGACCACACATCGGATAATTACTTTATATGAATGACAGTCAGACGTATACTCACTGCTCAACTTGTTGGCAGCATATGTTGCTTCCTCCTTTATTATTGCAAGAGAAAGAAGGTTTAAAATGTTATCAAGGTCTATTTTTGTTAGTTCCTCATTTACTAGTCGCAGTGCCAGGGTGCGTCTCTCTGCCTCTTCTGCTACAGTTAGCTGCATGGGTTTTTTGCCTGAGGTGAAGTCTCCATGCACATGATCTTTGTTTACAAGGGTAGCCGCTGGTGGGCTTCTCATCCTACCCATTATTATGTCTTCTAGCTCTGGATCTGCTTCTTCCCCTTCATCCTCTGGCTGTGCACCCACAGGAATACATGGGAAGACCTCAATTACATCCAATTGATTTTCTCCCCAGTTTACCCTAACCTTCTGATCTACTGCTTGTTTCCAAAGCCCTTTTTTTAACCACAACAATTCGTCAGGCACCTTGTCTTTCACATCACTAGTTGCCCGCAATTCTTGCAAGCTCAAGTCCCACATCCAAAAGGAGTCCCACCCTGTTGGACTTCTTTTCTTCCCTTTCAAAATCAACATCTGCCTTAGATATGACAACCTAGCCATGTCATAGGTGCCATGCAACGGAAACTGGAAGTCATTTCTTGTTGCGTTTAGTGCATTCCACTTTTCTTAAAAGAGACATGCACTAAGGCTGTGGTGGAGGGCCACTTGATAAGCAGGGGAGTGTTTTGGCGGAGCGGGGTTACTGCTCTGTAAGTCACTTTTGCTCATGGTATTGCCCATTGTATGAGCGTGCAAGCAGCTGAACCTGTAGTGTTACAAACAGTTCAGTTATACTGATCACAATGGAATGAAGGTAAACTAACTCTACCGCTCATACCCCAGGAGACACGGTAGGGGGGACGAACACATTCAGGAGCACCTCAGGCATTCAATCAGCCAGCTACTGGTTTGTTAATTTAACCCCTTCGCCGCGGGGGTAATTCCCCCACGGCGCGGGGGGAGCAGCGGCGGCGGCGTTGTGCTCGTCACGACTCCGCCCACTGATTGATTCTACGGCACAGGCGGGGAATCAATCGCGGGTGGGAGGAGCACGACCGTTATGACGAGCCCAGCTCGTCATGAGTACAGCTCCACTGTGCCTCATGACGAGCTGGGCTCGTCATGAGCACACAACGGGTTAAGCAGAGTGTGCAATTCAGGATTAAAAAGGACAATTCATTTGCTACTAGTTCACCGTAAAAGCTTTCACAAGTGAGAGGAGAGAAAAGAGCTGGTAGGTGCTAGGTGACCGGTGTCCTTTCAGCCGAAAAATGATATGACAAGAAAGTAAGAATGAGTACAGTATTTAAATGTCCTTGCTACCCTCCCCCACAACGGGGCGGCTAGATCCAAATGAAACCATCTGAATCCACAGTAGGTGTATCATTCAGTAGTACAGTTCAGAGGATGGTGAACTCTGCATGCCTTCACACATTCATACTGGGAGACTCGCCCTTAATATTACCGGTGTATCCTACCCTTACACGGTACCCAGGGTCCTAATCCCAGGAAATGAGGAATTGTAGCAGCAGGCGTGTGATGGGGACATCGGTCAGTATGGGAAAAATAATGCAGGCTGGGGGTAATGTGCAATATACCAGAAAGAGTAAGAAGTCTGCAAACAAGTCTGGCATTGCATATGAACAACACATCATTGGTATTGAAATATACTGAACCATTAAACAGTAATAGAGCTTTAGTAAATAACACAATGCATTTAAACCGTAGCAGCAAATTATTGCCAGTTCACATTATTGTCAGGAAAGTGGTTGTCAGACCTCTCCGGCCCAGGGCCAAGGCAGCAAGCCATTATTAGCATTCAGCAGTCCAGGAGCCACCTTCTCTCGCCAAAAGTAGAAGTCTACATAAAATCAGAGACAGACTCCGTTAGTTCATAGAAAATAATATTTATGTTTACGTGATACAGGGACAGCTGGCATAGAAAACTAAGGGGGAGATTTACTAAGATTGCGCTGTGTATGTGTCACAAAAGTGACGCAAAATCTTTTTTTTCCTAATTAACTTTCCAGCGCTAAACTTGTTTAGCACTGGAAATAACGTAAAACTATTGCGAAGCAGCGCATTACGCTGCTTCGCATTACTTTGCGTCTTGGAGCCGTGCCAAGGGTGGTGCATGGGTGTTCCCATGCAACCACCCACGCTTTCTCACGCTAAACCCAAATTACTAAAAACAGTAGATGGAGATTAGCGTGAGAAAACTGGGCCCTTTTCAACTAGGCGCAAGGAAGGAGAAATGCTTTTATTTCTCCTTCCTTTTCCGACTTTGCGTGCGTGCTGCACTGTGCAGCATGCATACAAAGTGGGGAAAGTTTTCCCTTGTGTCTAGCATAGTATTTTATATAGGAAGGGTACCCTTCCTGTAAAAAACCTATGCTACACTCATGCACACAACCTAGCGCTACAGCTCTTAGGTATGTGCATGGCGCATGGCAGCTGAAATCAGCACCGGCGCGAGGGAAAGGGGCGGAGAGAGCAATATCTTTAAAAATATGGCGCTCTCCTGCTCCCTCGCGCAACGCAGCTCAGCCTCAAGGGGGCTGCGCTGCGTTGCATGACTTATTTGTAAATCTCCCCCTAAGTGTCCAAAATGCAGAAGTTCAGCACATCTTTTATTCCTGCAAACCTCAAAAAGACGTTTAAGTACATGTCCAATAATATCACAAGTGCAAGAGAATTTCTCGGCAACTATGGACCAATACATCATATATCCATCGTCAGACTGTACAAGTTACACAATTATTAGATACAGAGCCAATCAGACGAAGCTAATAATGAGTGCTACCTGCATGATACAGGGTGGTGCATCCCCATGTGTCCAGTTTGTGACAGTAGGGTATTTCCAAGCCTAAACAATGCAGTCATAGCCAATTAGAGGCAGGTGATTTATCTCATCCATGTATGGTGTGGTCACAGGGACTAACAATGCCTTGTTGCTGGACTTGCATGCAATTGCCAGTCACGGGTGATGTATTTGAGCAGGACTTGCACTGTGTTGCGCTAGAAGCTGTTTAATCCAGCAGAGTACATTGGTTTACCAAAGGTCATAATTTGCTGTGCACGTTCCACAAGCTTCATCCTCATTGACTATCACAGAACCAAGCAAGACAAAATGGATTCCATGCATGATGGAAAAACATAGTATCACAGTACGAGTGCTTATATACCACATACTGTAATTGTTATGAACATACTATGGCCGAGGGCACGACACCCTACGGTTTCATAACCTCAGGGAGTCTCGCTATCTTGTGATCCATGTCTCCCACAGGATGTGTCAGGACAAGGTCTGCCATCATTGAAAGACGCCACTTTACGTATTTGGTTGTTCCAAAGAAGTGCAGCGGGCATAGCAAAATGCGCCCATGGGACTCCATTTCTCAGAATGGGAGCATGGGGGGCGGACGAGCAGAGCGAGGTCCGCTCCCCGGGCAGATTGGGAGGGGGGAGGAGGGGGCGTGGCCGAAGCGGCCATTTTGTAATTTTTGGGCTACATTTGGGAATAGCCCAAATGTAGCCCAATTTTAGTAAAAGTAGCCCAAAAAGTATATAAGCCAGTTACGCACTTTCCCAGCCACCATTTTAGGTGTGGTGACCTGGTGGCTGGGAGCGCTGGCAGTAGAGTTTAAAAATTTTTTGGTCAGGTTTGGTAGAGTAGTTGCGGCGTTATGGCGGCTGGCGGCGCCTAAAGGAGTTGGAGGCGATTCGCCTGCTGAGCGAGGCGGGGATGGATCTCCTGATCCCGGAGGGGCCGTTGGCGGTATCGGCGCGCCCCGTGAGGCGCGCATCGGCGGGTGTGGCGGCCGCCGTCGCGGCATGTTCGCCCCCTGCGAGTGGTAGGGGCGGCGCGTATGTGAGGAGCGCCGCCCCGGGGTTCGTGAGTGGGAGCCCGGCTGGGGCGTCGCTGGTGCGGGGGCAGGGTCGAGCGCCCCGGCGGGGGAGCGCGTCTGGGCCTCTCCCGCTGTGGGCACAGTCGGCGTCTGACGGCCGCTCCCGGACACGGGGAGCGGCAGTGAAAAGAGCGGCGGAGGGGGCGCGGGGGCATTCGTAGCAGGGCCGCTCTGCTGACACGGGAGCGGCCCTGGAGGCGTCGGGTTGGTGGGAGGGGGCGGAGCTTGGGGTTTTGAATGAGGACGAAGCGCGGGAGAGAACGAGGCGGGCGGTGATATCCCGGGGCAGCGCGGAGCAGAGGAGCGCTGCCCCGTTTGTAGTGGAGCTGGGGGACGGTGTGGGGGGCCGGGGCAGTGGTGGATGGCGGCGGTATCGTTGGGCGGCGCAGGGCGGAGGAGCACGGCCCCGTCCCTGGCACGACTGGGGGAGGGTGGTGGGGGGGGACAGGCGCATCAGGCCAGGGAGGAAGGCGCGGGGGGAAGGCATGGGCCCTCAGTTGGGGTGTGCGGGGGAGGGGGAACGCCAACAGGGGGACGGTCCTGTCCCCAGAGGGGGTTTGCGGCAATATGGCAGAATGGCTGGCAGAGAGGCTGGCCCGGGGGTGGGAAGGGCGAGTGGGGGAGCACACGGTGTGGGGGGGTTCAACCGGGAGGGGGGGGCTCGGGTTGACGGCATGCGTCGGGGGGAGGGTGGGGGAGCAGGTGGACGGCGGGGGAGTGGGGGGTGCAGCAGGGGGGGATTCTCCGGTGTTGTTCGAATCGGAGGGAAGCGAGCGGGATTGGGAAGGCTTGGACATTTTTGAGTCCTGGGCGGAGGGGTTAGGGGGGGCGTCCGGGGCGGGGGAAGAAGGCGACGGGGTGGGGGGAAGCTCGGAGGGGGCGACAGAGGGGGGGGTTTCGGGGGGTGGACGGGGGACGTGGAGGGAGCTGGACCGAGCGGGCACGGGGTGGGGGGGTCGGGGGCGTGGGAGGGGGGCAACGGGGAGGAAGGGGAAGGTGAGGGGGGGAGGCAGTAGATCTGAGCACGGTGGGGAAGGCGTTGGTAGCGGGTAAGTGGGGGGCCGGTAAGCGGGGATGGGATGGTAGGAAGAAAGGAGGTAGGCCCAGCACACCAGACCATTCCTTTTCTTTGCAGGCGGGGGACCGACAGCTGGACCGTCGCGGGGTGCCGGACTTGGTAGGGCTGGGAGCGGCTCGACGGCACCAAGGAGAAGGGAGGGTGGAGCCTTGGGCGGCGTATCCTGTACCGGCGAGGGATCACGGCGCTGCTGGCATAAGTAGGCCCGGTACGGGCTCGCCAGCCCCAACACCCATGGGGTCACAGCACCCCGGGGGACACCGGCAGCGGAGCAACACAATGGAGGATGTTGGTTTACTGACCAGGCAGTTGGTGCCTCCAGCGGGGAGTGCTGGGGGTGTAGGGCAGGAGGAACTAGACTACGAGGAGGATAGCATGGAAGAGGGGGAGTTGCGAGATGTGGATGACAGGGCGGGGGGCCGAGTAATGCTGTGACTAGTTTTTTGCAGGTGTCACGACGCCAGGCGCAGCCCACGGGTCGGACATTGAGGTGGGAGACCAATTCGGCCCTCAGGACAGGACGCCAGGAGCGGCGAACAGAGACACTGGCGCCAGGTAATACACATTTGCTCGGGCGCCCAGTGATGGTATCCAGAGGAGTGGGGGGGCCTGTTGAGGAGGGGGGGGTTGGGGGGAGGTTGAGCAGGGGAGCGTATGTGGTGGATGTGTCTGTGGGCACGGACGGTGCAGGTAAGGGGGACGAAGGGAAGAGCGACACGGGGGTGACGGATAAGAAGGGGACAGGCGACGGTAAGGCAGGGGAGGTGGAGACGAAGTTGGAAAGTAAGGAGCTCAAGATCAAACGGTTGCCGTAAATGGGGGTCACAAAGCCTTTGGGGGCGCATCTGATGGTGACGACCAAAGAGAGAATCTGGAAAGGGTAATACGTGGAGATGCTCAAACTTCTGCACAGGGAGGTCAGGGCTAAGGAGGGCTCAAAAGAAGAGGAGTTTGAGTTGGCAAAGCGGCTGAAGGTGCCGTTGACGATAGAAAATTGGACGGCGGCTTTTCTCATTTACGCTAGTGTGTATTGTGAGAAATTCCCGGAGAGGTCGGTGGCCATGTTTAAATACATGGATGTAATTCGGAAGGCACAAATCACAGGGGGTGGATACGCATGGGCACAGTACGACGAGGAATTCAGGGCGCGCATGGCGTGGGATACGGAGGCAAAGTGGGGAGAGCTGGACACGGATCTGTGGCAGCACACGATGGGGCTCGCGGGGTCGGGGAAGACCATTTTTATGGCCAGCGGGCTACCGCTCGTGTATCAGCCCTTTCGAGGGGGTCCCACCCGAGGGGGGGTGGGAGGAGTGGGCAGAGGTACGACAGGAGAGAAAGGTGCGTGCTGGGACTATAATAAAGGAATGTGCACGCGGGAATATTGCCGTTTTCGGCACGAATGCTCAGGCTGCGGAAAGCGGCATGCATTGGTCAAGTGCTGGGGAGCCCAGGGACAGTTGCCAGGGGGTCAGCAGTGGCAGTCAGGCGCATTTAAGGCTGGGGGACAGCAGCAGTCACAACAGACGGGAGGAGGGAGGGGGGCTAAGGGGCCTGGGCCAAAGGGCTCATACTCCGGTTAAGGTGGAAGTTTTGTTGGGGGCTCTGGGGGGGTATCCGGACAGGACAGCGGCGGAGCGACTACGGTTGGGATTTCTGGACGGGTTCAGACTGGGGTATGAGTGTCCAAGGGTACGTAGATGGGCAGACAACTTGAGATCGGCACGGGAGCACCCACAGGTGGTACAAGCGAAACTGGATAAGGAGGTACAGGAGGGCCGTATGGCGGGACCCTTTCGGGAGTGGCCCCTGCATAATTTGATTGTGTCACCCATTGGAGTGGTGCCCAAGAAGGAGCAGGGTCAGTTTCGCCTGATACAGCATCTGTCATTGCCGGAAGGTGACTTTATTGAGGAAAGTGCGACCACTTTATCTTACTCTTCTGTTGACGTGGCTATGTCACTGGTGGTGACCGCGGGCGCAACAGCGCAGATGGCAAAGTGCGACATAAAGTCAGCTTTCCGGCTGCTGCCAGTTCACCCAGATGACTGGGATCTGTTGGGCATACAATTCGGCGGCCACTGGTACGTGGACAAAGCACTGCCGATGGGCTGCTCCATGTCTTGCGCACTTTTTGAATGTTTCAGCACGTTCCTACAATGGTTGTTTACGGAACGGACGGGTCACCAAGGCGTGACGCATTACTTGGATGACTTCTTTTTTGTCGGCACCTCGGGCTCCGCGGACTGCCAGAAGGCTCTGGACAGTTTCCAAGAGATCACGAGGGACATGGGCGTGCCGCTGGCCCCAGAGAAAACACAAGGGCCTAGCACGGCACTGGCTTTCCTAGGCATTGAGGTGGATTCCGTTTTGATGGACGCACGCCTTCCGGCGGATAAGAAACAACACATGTTGGAGCTGCTGGCGAGTGTGCTGGCACGACAAAAAGTGACGGTCAGGGACATCCAAGTGTTGCTGGGACATCTCAATTTCGCCTGTAGGGTGGTCAGAGTAGGGCGGACGTTCTGTAGGCGACTGGGGAGAGCATTGGAGGGGCAGAGTCCCCCGCACCACCATGTGCGGCTGTCAGCCGGGGTGAGGGAAGACTTGAGGATGTGGCAGTTTTTCCTGCAGCAGTTTAACGGGGTGCCGTTGATGAAGGATGTGAACATGGTGTGGGACGTGCAGATTTTCTCGGATGCTGCGGGGAGCAAGGGTTTTGGGCTGTACTGGCAGGGGAGGTGGTGCGCAGAACCCTGGCCCTCAGACTGGTTTGCGGGCGGCAGGAGTATCGCCTTCTTGGAATTCTTTCCCATGGTAGTGGCGGTCACATTGTGGGGAGCTTTGTTGGCCCACAAGAGGGTCACGTTCAGGATTGACAACATGGCTGTGGTGCAGGTGGTCAACAGGCAGTCGGCAAGGGACAATCAGGTGCTCAAGTTGTTGAGGGTTTTTGTGCTGGGGTGCTTGCGACATGATATGGCGTTTCGCGTGGTGCATGTGCCAGGTGTGGACAATGACATTGCAGATGCTTTGTCTCGTTCGCAGTGGGGGAGATTCCGTAGGCTCGCCAAGGACGCAGACGTGACTCCAGCCAGAATGCCGAACCAACTATGGGAAGTAGGCAACACAGGATGCTACAATTGGTTTTAGGCTCATTAGCACAGTCTACGCGGTTGGCATACCGGGCGGCATGGGAAGAATTTGTCCGTTCGGGGGCGAGGTGGCGGGCTTCCGGGGCGGACAGACAGGAGGATGTGGTGCAGTTCATATTGGATTTGGTGGAAAGAGGCCTGACGAAGGTGACAATTGGGGGCAAGTTAGCGGGGATCGCGTTTGTCGGGAAGCTGTTGTGGGGCTACGCCCCCTCCGCAGGGGAACTAGGGGCACGGATTCTGGAAGGTTGGGCGCGGGAATGTGGGAGCGTGGCTCGGGTGAGGAAACCACTATCCTGGGAGCTCCTGGAGGGGGTGATGGGGGCTCTGCCCGGGGTTTGTCTGGACGTCGGGGAGGCCATACTTTTTTCCACAATCATGTCTTGGATGTTTTTCGGGGCCTTTCAGGTGTCGGAATTGTTGGGATCCAAAGAGAATCGGGGTCTGGCCTGGGGCGAGGTCTCTTTCGGGGCGGAGATGGTTAGTATTTGGCTCAGGAAGGCAAAAACGGACCAAAAGAGCCGGGGGAAGTGGGTTGCTTTGAAGAAGGGGAGATCGCCGTCGGTTTGTCCGTTTCGGTGGGGTTTGCGGTGGAAAGCATGCTCGGGGGGGCGGGGGGACTTGGTCTTTGTACATCGGCAGGGTTGCGGCGTTAAGGCTTCACAGTTACTGGCCGTGCTGCGTAAGGCGCTGAGGAGACTGGGGGTAGAGGAGAAGGGTTTTGGGACGCATTCCTTCCGAATTGGGGCGGCGTCAGAGGCTCATGCGAGGGGTTGGGAGAGTGGGGACATCATGCACTTGGGTAGGTGGTCATCGAATTGTTATCAGCGGTATGTGCGCAGCGAAACGGGGGGTGGGTTGCTGTAAAAAAAAAAAAAAAAAAAAAGGGGGAGAAAAGAGAGAGGAAGAGTTTTAAAGGGTGTTTTCCTGGTTTTCATTCTTGTTTTCTTTTCAGGTTCGGTTATGGGACCCCTCGCCAGGGAGATGGCTATTTGGATTGTGGGGCACTCGTTTGTGAGGCGGGCGCAGGTCCAGGCCCAGGAGAGTTACTTTGGAGACAGCCTGGGTTTCAATAAAGATTTATTCTCGGTGGCATGGCGGGGAAGGGGGGGCATGCGATGGAAAGAATTGGTAACAGTATTGAACGGGATTTTGAGGTGGGGGAGGTGCCCGGATGTGTTGGTCTTACATTTGGGGGAGAATGACATGGTTAGGGAGACAGGTTTGGCGCTGATGCGGGCGATGAAAAAGGACTTCGTCTTGATCAAGGAAAGATGGGCAGGGTGTTCCATTGTATGGACTGAATTTGTTCCGCGGAGGAGTTGGAGGGGGGCCGTAAACCCTGGGGCGGTGGATAAAGCGAGGAGGAAGCTCAACACGGAGATGGTGCGTTTTTGTTCGCAGACAGGGGTAGGACGGGTGGCTCATAAGGACATACGGTATGATGCGCGGGAGCTCTTTCGGGATGACGGGGTACACTTGTCCCGGATGGGGATGGATCTTTATCTGTTGGAGTTGAGGGAGGTCCTGGCGCGGTTGCTAGGGGTTTACAGGCGTTAAGTCTAGCGGGCGGTTCCGCAGGGATTTTTCGGGGAGGGGGGGCAGACAAAAGGGAGGAAGGGGCGTACCCGCCGACGCTTCCCCCTTTTGTCTGGGTGGCGGGTGGTTGACAGTTGGCCGGGATTGGCTAGAGTTTGTTGTTATAGGTTTGGTAGTTTGGGTCCAGGAACAGGGAAAGGGTAACCAGTTTGGATAAGTTTAGATTAGAGGTTGAATAGTTACAGTTGCACAGAAGGCAGGTAGGGGTTACGGTCAGGGGAGTTTGGGAGTTGGAAAGGCTACATGATGTAGGATTGGTTATATGTTGGTTATGGAATGTTATGTTGTATTTTGGGGGATGGGGGAACTGATGTGGGGATCGTAGGGGTGGGGGGAAAGACCAAGGGGTCAGGAAGTTATTGTATAGCGAGGCGTTAGTTTTGTAAGGCAGTGGCCAAGGAGTTAAATTTGTGATATGCACCTGTTTCAATAAAGCGGCCTTTTTCACACACAGTAAGTGGTCTGGTGTCGGCTTGCCCCTCCTCCCCCCTTAATCTCCCAATGGGAGCTTGGGGGGCGGACGAGCACAGCGAGGTCCGCTCCCCGGGCAGATTGGGAGGGGGGAGGAGGGGGCGTGGCCGAAGCGGCCATTTTGTAATTTTTGGGCTACATTTGGGAATAGCCCAAATGTAGCCCAGTTTTAGTAAAAGTAGCCCAAAAAGTATATAAGCCAGTTACGCGCTTTCCCAGCCACCATTTTAGGTTTGGTGACCTGGTGGCTGGGAGCGCTGGCAGTAGAGTTTAAAAAATGTTTCCCTCCCGCCCACCCTAAGGTCAGGGGTGGAAGGGGTGCTAGGTACTTGGTTTGGGGTTTAAAAAAGGGGAAGATGGCGGGCAGCATTTGTTGGAACAGGTACATAGGGGCAGTTGATGTATTGTCGCTTGGAACAGGTGCAGGCGGGGTGGTTGACAGTTGGCCGGGATTGGCTAGAGTTTGTTGTTATAGGTTTGGTAGTTTGGGTCCAGGAACAGGGAAAGGGTAACCAGTTTGGATAAGTTTAGATTAGAGGTTGAATAGTTACAGTTGCACAGAAGGCAGGTAGGGGTTACGGTCAGGGGAGTTTGGGAGTTGGAAAGGCTACATGGTGTAGGATTGGGTTATATGTTGGTTATGGAATGTTATGTTGTATTTTGGGGGATGGGGGAACTGATGTGGGGATCGTAGGGGTGGGGGGAAAGACCAAGGGGTCAGGAAGTTATTGTATAGCGAGGCGTTAGTTTTGTATTGCAGTGGCCAAGGAGTTAAATTTGTGATATGCACCTGTTTCAATAAAGCGGCCTTTTTCACACACAGTAAGTGGTCTGGTGTCGGCTTGCCCCTCCTCCCCCCTTAATCTCCCAAATCTCTATGTACCCTCGCCGGCCTGCTCATGTGCAGCGAGCACCGGATGCGCCGGTTGGACCTAGGCTCCAATGCACGGCGTTTTGGCTCATCTCCCCGAGGCGCATTACTGCCTCAAAACATCCAGATAAAACCAAGAGAAATGTCAGAAGCGAGCAAGATATGAGGCATGCGGGACACGAAATAGGTATCGTGCTGGGCATGAACTCTTGATGAAGTAAGTCTCAGGGGCACATCTCATGGCGGTACTTGTACTTTGGTTACTCTGTTAACAGTACACCTTGAGCTCTTTATGCACTTCAACCTATGAAGACAAGCATACTTTTCACTTCCAACAGAGTGTGACAATAGGGTTCGCCCTCCCCTGAGGCCTTATGGAGCAGTAAATAAGACTTGGGCAGTGTAGGTATTAGGGCTTGTTCCTCTTGCATACAAGTGTATACCGCACCGTACACAACTCTGATTGTGGTTTTTATTATGTGAGAATGTTCTCACTCGAGTGAGTCTACAGCAATGAGTGATGGAAGGAAGGGGATTCACGATTGTGCATGAATGGACGTGAACAGTGCACGTTTACAAATAATGCATACGGTACTCGATCACACGTGTGTGCCACTATATAAATGATAATACATATGTCTCTCTTCTTTTCATTCCAGAAAAACATAGTGAAATTCCCGACGTATAGTTTGTATATATATGCATGTTTCTGAATGTAATCATTTCACACTGCTGTTCTATATTGTAGATTGGTAAAAAATCATGAAGAGTATGGATTATAAGAACTTTTGGTCCTAAAAAAAAAGCCCAATGACCCTGAGGGACAATAAGCAGGGCTCAAATATGTCAACCTCTGATGTTTGGGTCATAACATACCCTAATAACATTTTGTAAACCTGTTTTAAATCTTGCGAAAGGTATGCATAAAAAACAACAGATTAGAGAAACCTGTGGACAATTTTTAATTAGTGATACCTTTATAGTAAGCGCGCCACTCACAAATCGCGTTGAGTCACCCACTCACACTAGGGGGCATATGTATAAGCCCCTATCACCACAGGAACGTCACTTTTCAATACCTTCCTGTGGTGGTAGGGGCTTCGCCTTATTTACAAGTTGGCATTAAGCCACTTAACATGGCTTAACGCAGATTTGTAAATAAGGCACCCTTCCACGCTATACTTAGCTTGAAAGGGGTGGGCAATGGGTGTTGTGGTGAGCGTTCTGCCTCAACATCCATTGATTTTGATGCTGCCATGGGTACTGTATGCAGAAGGCAGCACAAAAATGAATACCAGGGAAAGCCTAAGCTTCACATGGCCAAACGAAACGTGGAGAAATGCTTAATTTCTCCTCGTTTTTGCTGTTTCTTTGTGTGCTGCATTGTGCAGCACACATAGAAACAGCAAAATGCCATGAATGATTGTTTATGTGCAAGAAGTTGTCCCTTCCTGCACATAAACAATGTGCAGTTAGGTGTTCCTTCCTGCACATAAACAATCATTTCAAAAAATGACGATTTGCAACTTCTATGTGTGCTGCACAATGCAGCACAAATAGAAGTTTCAAATTGCCATTTGTGATTGTTTATGTGCAGGAAGGGATTCCTTCCTGCACATAAACAATCATTCCCTCAACGCAGGCACCCTTGCACTATGGTACAAGGGTGCTTGCATTGGCACTAGGCAGCTTAATTTAGCTCAAGCACTAGGAAAAACGCAGGGATGTGCGTATATTTAAAGATACTGCTCATCCCTGCGTTTTCGGAATGGCGGAGTGTAGCATTAGCATTTAGTGCTTAACGCCACGCTCCGCCATTCTTTTGTAAATATGCCGCTAGGGGTGGTGGGTGAGGATCTGATGATGAAGAATGCCATATGGTACCTGTGGATGAGGATCCTTTTAAAAAAATCTAAGAGATTCCTGGGTCCCGCTATCCACCACCCACTGTTTTCAAGGGATGAAAAAGACAGGATAACGCTCTCACTTTAATGGGATTTGGCAATAAACATTGCACCACTTATAATTGTGATCCCTAAGCAAACAGGTGTTTGTGCATTTATCTCAATTCACTGGGCAACTTGCAGTCAGGACCCAATATAACTTGAAGCAAAAGAACCCGAAGTCCTACTTTTGCTTTACCTGTTAGCAGTTTAGGGAAAGACTGACTGACAGATTTTACTAGAATGCCTGGAGAAACGTCCTGGGAAGCCAAATGTGTCTGCACAGTATATTGCTTTAGTAATTATTTCACACAATAGTGACCAGGTTAGAATCAATATCACCACAGTGTAACCAAAGGGGGGAGGAGGTGTAACTTGCTTAATTCAATGTAACATAATTAAACAGAATCATCCAAAAAACCAACGAGATTAGGTTTAGTTATGCGAGAAGAGCGATTTTGCCCTTAGTACTATTTTTTAGCACAAAATACCTCCTCATGTCCAAAATGGGAGCGAGAATGCATTTTGTGCTAAGAAATAGCGCTAAATATAACAGAACACAAATAGTGGACATGAACAGCTGCTCACACTCGCTAAATGTTCTCTTAGGGTAGGATTTTACCTCAACTTACTCCCAGCATTTAGCTCAATTTGATTAGTGCAAAATGCATCCTTGAGTCCAAAATGGACGTGAGGATACATTTGGCACTAAGAAATAGCACTAAATGCAGTAGGACACGGATAGCCAGAGGTCGCTTGCACTTGCTAAATGTGGTCACGCTGTAGAATTCCCCCCGCCCCCAAATTCCTCATAATTACGTGAACAGAAGTAATTGCATAATTCTCGGTAATTCCACATCAAAGGGTAATACAGAATTACCCAGAATGAGTGCAAACCAAACATATCACTCTGTGGCACTCCAGGGCTCTTCATTATCACTGCAGCATTTCAACATCTCCACGTATCACTTGGTGGAGACAATCATGATACACCAACTGCACTTCTAAATATATGCAGGCAATATATTTGTCGTCAACATACTTATAAACAAATCACACCATTACAATAAAATCAAAGCTTGCCTGAGACTCATACACTTCGTAATACAGTGAACTTTAAATGCTTGAGCAGTGTCAAAATCGTGTTCATTGTGTACTGTGGCCCACCCAAGAACCCAATCATGTTCTCAATGCCTACCATACTAAAGGCAATTCACAATTGCATTCAGAAAGAGAAATATGTCAGGGTGTAATTGATAGCATCTGATGGTGAAAACGCTACTTCAACCTGTCAGATGAAATATTAGATCAAATTCATCAGGTCTTCAATTTTATGATACATATATTCCTGCAAACTGCCTAATACAAGGTCACAAAAGAAAGAAAAAGATGTCCCAAACTATTTGAAAGCAAACAATCAGACTGTACTTGAACCTAAAGAATTCAGGTCACATAATCATAGTTTTAAAGGAATTCCACTGGCTTCCCGTACTGTAACAGATGAAGTTCTACATTCAACAAAGCCTTCAAGCGAAATAAATGGAATATCAGCATCTGTTGGTCCCTAAATACATCCCTCTCCCAACCCTAAATCAGGCAAAATGAAGTTGGTGGTGTGTGTTGTATGACAAAATATAGACCATGAAAATGTTGTGGTATGAAAATATTGTTGTCAAAAAATCAATAACAATATCAACTTTACATACACATAAAGGACAAAAACATCAACTACCTAAATATTGTGGTCCAAAATATCAACATTATATTGGTAAGTATATGTATTTAATTGTAATTAACATTATTGTAATGGGAATTAAAAAAGTAAATTATTCTTTAGAAATGTAATCTATATAAAAAATAATATATAAATCTAAAAACTGACGTAAATATTGATGTAATTTAATTAACTTTAAAAAATAATTTATTATGATAAATATGTATTTAACTTTAAAATATATATTTCCAATTAACACGTCATTTAATATTGCATAATAAATTACAAAGCATTTGTTATACAAATTAACTGATTCTTAAAATAAACATGTAACAATATTAATCAGTAATAAAACAATACAATATACATATATATAATAATTAATAACTAAAACATAAAAACATATCAGAAATTAATTAAACCATTTTAAACAATTAAAAAAATATAAAATACAGAAAAGTAATTTGAGAAATAAAAATGATTAAAAACATATGCTTTTAAGTTTAAATGCTCAAAATGTCTCAAAGGTTTTCCAGGATCAAGTCAAATGTAGCAACCTAATAAAATTCAAAGTGATTAAAATACACTATTCGGAGTTTAGTATACCAAAACTTAAGGAAAGTGCATACACGGGGCAATAAATTTACTATTCTACCTCCAATCTAGCAAATATTTTCAACAGGGGATGGAGTGGTTCAGATTTACTATTCTAACTCCAGTCTAATGAATATTGGGAAACGTATACACACTGTGTAGTAGATTAACTACAATCTAATAAACATTGAGTAAAGTGCATAGATAAGGTGTAGATTTACTATTTTATATAAACTCCAGACTAATAAACATTGTGGAAGGTCCAGACATTGAGGGTTTAGATTTACTATTTTAACTTCAGTTTACACATTTTGGGGAAAGTGTATATATTTGAAGGGTTAGATTTACAATCCCTTTCCAGTTCAACAAACAAGAATAAAATGCGTACATTGAAGTTTGAGATTTAATATGCTAACTCAAGTTCGACAATTATTGGAGAAAGTGATGACCATAAAGGGGTCAGGTTTACTATTCGAACTCTAATTCATCACAAGATACTTTGGGGAAAACACATACATTGAAATGTGAGATTTATTATGTTAGCTCCAGCCCAGTAAACATTTGAGTAAGGGTGTATATTTGAATTGGTTGGGGTGGCGGGTCAGAATTGATTATTCCAACTCCAGTCTAACCAACACTGGAGAAAATATATACATTTTTGTTAGATTTACTATTGTAACGACAGTCTAACAAACATCGAAGAAAGTGCATACATTTAGTGAAGTCAGACTTGCTATTGTAACTCCAGTTAAAAGATTATGGGGAGAGTGGATACATTGTACATTTTAATCAAATATCTTAAAATGTGAAAACAATGACAGATATTTTAGAAAAAACTTACAAATATATCTGACTTTTGAATTTTGTTAATAAGCAATTAACAATAATTACTATGCCCTTTAAGAATCACACTACCCACCCAAACCATTCTCCACAGCCCCAAAAATATTAAAAGAAGTTAAAAAAGCACATAAACAAATAGTTTCATACTTTAAAATTATTTAACCATATAAAACTATTTTCCAAATGTAGTATTTGCATAATTAATAAAGTGATCAAGTATACCAATTTAGGGGAGGAGCCTAGCGCGCAACCAAGATGGCCGCGTAGGTGCGAGGCTCCCGAGGACCTCCGCGACCTCCTACATATATCCTGACAATATCCTGTCCTAGATGAGGGGACTGTGTTGGTAAGCCCGAGCTGAGGTGGCACCCGCTTTCCGCTTCCAAATTGGACCTCGGACTCCGGCGGTAGCACCGATTGAGATTTCCGGCCTTCTCCACGCCGGACCCCGGATTGGAGTTGTGGGGTGATCCGGAGGCAAAGTCAACAACAGCGGCGGGCTGGGCGCGGCGGCTCGCGTACCCCGCACTTTCACTTTCGCTTTGCACCCTCCTTGCTGTTTCGGCGAGGTTGGGTCGCGGGGCACTGTGAGGTAGTGTGGCCCCGTTGGGGTGCCCTGCCGACCCGCTGGCTGTGACTTGCCCCGTGGCCCTGTGGTGACCCCCCCCCCCCGGATCCCGTGAACCGGCTTGCCCGCCCTTTACGACGTGCCTGGCACGGCTGTGGGACTGGAACCATGTCCACAAAGCAAGATGGAGATCGGGCAAAGGTGAAATCGACCCGACGTGGCGCAGTCCCCCAGTCTAACAGCATGGACCGCTACACCCTCCAGAAGGGATCTCCCGAGGTGCCGCGTAGGTCCCCTGAGGGTCCGACTGATGCTCCTGCTCTGCCCGCGGACCTGACCCTGCGAGACGTGATGGGCGCCATCGCTGAGATGAAGGCCTCGGTGGACCAGCGTTTTGATACACTGGCGCAGAAAATCGACTCGGTCCTTGTGGATGTTGGCCTGGTAAGGGCCGATTTATCCAAGACTAATGACCGGGTTGATTCGTTGGCCCACACCACATTGGGCCTCACGACGGATGTGGCAGCCCTCCAAAAGGAGGTGCGCCGGCTTGGTCAGGCGAGCGCGCTGATGGATCGTCGCCTGGAGGATTCTGAGGGTCGGGCCCGGAGGAACAATGTCCGTATTCTCGGGGTGCCTGAGGGACGGGAGGAGGCGGCGGCGGATCTATTCGTGGAGGACTTGATTCTCACCCACCTCCAGCCCCGGGGATTGAGTAAATTCTTCGCGGTGGAGCGGGCCCACAGGGTTCCCGGGGGAAGGCCCAAGGCCGGAGCCCCCCCGAGGCCTCTCATCGCCCGGATTTTCAACTTCCGAGACAGAGACGCTATCCTGCAATCCTCCAGACTACAGGGGCCTGTCAGACTCGACAATATGGATATAAATTTTTATCCTGACTTCACCCCAGCGGTCCAAAAGCAGAGACTAAGCTTTCTCGGAGTCAAACGTCGTCTACGGGACCTCAATCTCAAGTACGCTATGCTTTTCCCGGCTAAGCTTCGGGTGGAGTTGGATGGCCGTACGCACTTCTTTGATCGTCCCGAAGCAGCCGGGGACTGGTTGGATACTTTGCCTGGGGATCGGGATCGGGGGGGTGGGGGGGGAGCGGTGGGGGGAGAGGGCCCGCCGGATCAGGACTGAGGGACTAATATTATGCCTCGCTCTGGACGAAATTGATGTCACTTTTGACTGTTCGCCTGTTCGAGTAAGTCTCCTCCTGTGGAGGTCGTGTGGGGTCTCTTGGGGGTTCTCCCTCCTCCTCTGGGGGTTTAGTTAGTTTCACCATCTATGGGGCGACAGGCACACTGCACTTTGGGGGGGCTGTTTGGGCTCATGCAGGGGTGCAGGGAGGGGGGAGTTTTGTTGGGGGGGGGGAGTTGGGGTGGGGTGTTGTTGTTCGTTTTTACCACAAGGCTAACCCTTTTCTGTATTGTTTTTAAGGTGCTCTCCGGGGGACGATTGATGGCTCCTTTGTGTTATGGGGGGTAGGGAGTTGACTTTGTTGTCTTGGAACGTTAATGGACTGGGGGATAGGATCAAACGAGGTGTGGTCCTGCAGTATTTGAAACAAATCTCACCCGATGTAGTCTTTCTGCAGGAGACACACCTTATTGGAAACTCTTTTTGTGCCATGAATCGGCGTGGCTATCGTTTGGTGGCCCACTCGGGCTTCACGTCGGGCTCACGGGGTGTGGGCATTATGGTGAAGAACTCGCTCCCGTTGGAAATTGATGAGGTGCGCCATGATGATAGGGGGCGCCATGCTGTTTTAGTGGGGAGAATGGAAGGCAAAGTGGTGGTTTTTGTATCGGTATACGTCCCACCGGGGTTGCAGGCGACCACTTTTGCAGACCTAGGGCGCCTCCTCCTGGGCCTTCCGGGGGGACTCCTAGTGGTTGGGGGGGACTTCAATGCGGTGGTTTCTGGGACTCTGGATCGTCACCCCCCTAGGGACCTCCCCCGAGCCCAGGCATGGCTACCTGGCCTCTTGGATACACTGGGATTGGTGGACTGCTGGCGCTTAAAACATCCCACGCAGCGGCAGTACACTTTCCACTCGGGGGCACATGGTAGCCTCTCACGGCTTGATCATGTCCTTGTCCCGGCGGCCTATGCTGGGAGTGTGGGGGAGGTGCGCCATCTGGCGCGGGGTATTTCAGATCACTCCCCGCTCCTGTTCCATTTTGATGTCCTTCCGAGGGGTGAGGGCAGGGTAGTTCCCATCAATGCCTGGTACCTGCGCGACCCCACCATTCGCGCTGCTGTGATTAAATCCCTGCAGCGATACTTTGATGAGAATGTGGGGTCCGTCCCTTCGGCTATCTCCTTGTGGGAAGCCTTCAAGACAGTTCTCAGAGGAGAGGCCCTGTCCCTCATTTCCCATGCCCGGAGGCGTGAGCGGGAGGAGGTTACCCGGGTGGAGGCCGAAATTGCTGAATTGGAGGGTGATTTAGAGGGCGGAGTGACGGATGCTGCACTGCATGTCCTACAACTTAAGCAGGCGGCCTACAGGGCCCTCGTTACGGAGGCGGCCAGGGGCCTCAGTAGGGAGCAGCAGGGGCGACTGTATGATGTGGGTGATAAGGCGGGCAAACTGATAGCGTGGTTGGATAAAAAGGAGAGAGTGAATCGTGTGGTCCCGCTGATTGAGAGGACGGATGGTGTGAGTGTCACCGAGCCAGAAGAAATTGTCTCCTGTTTCGCGGATTATTTCCGCGAGGTGTATTCTCCGGTCTCTCCTTGCTCGGAGGAGGACTCCCATTCCCTGCTTAGAGATATCGCGCTGCCTTCCCTCTCGGAGGAGGACAGGGCGTCGCTGGATGCCGCTCCCACATCCGATGAAATTGCCCTCGCCATACGTTCGGTTGCCTCTGGCAAGGCCATGGGCCCAAATGGCATCCCTATCGAGTTATATAAGTTGCGACCGGATGTATTGGCGCCCCACCTCCGCGCGATGTTCCTGGCGGCCCGCTCGCTGGGCTCCCTCCCACCGGACCAGCGTCTGGCTACTATCGTGGTGATCCACAAGGAGGGGAGGCCTCGGGACCGGGTCACATCCTATCGGCCTATCTCGCTTTTGAATGCGGAGCCCAAAATTCTCGCCAAGGTGCTGGCCAATCGGCTGGTCGGCGTGGTGGGCGACCTGGTTCACCAAGACCAGTCCGGCTTTATCCCCCATCGCAATACAGCCCTTAATCTGCGGCGCTTGCACGGGGTGCTCGCACGTGTCCCATTCGTGCGGGAGCCGTCCATTTTGGCGTCCTTAGACGCCACTATGGCGTTTGACACGCTTGAGTGGCCATACATTTGGGCGATGCTGGCGAAGTTTGGATTCGGCCCGGGCTTCATCAGTTGGGTCAAATTGTTGTATTCGGGCCCATTGGCGCAGGTGGTGGTGAATGGAAGAGTTTCGGCCACGTTCGAGCTGGGCCGGGGCACGCGACAGGGCTGCCCCTTGTCGCCGCTCCTGTTTGCGCTGGCCTTGGAGCCCCTGGCGGAGTGGCTGCGGTGGCACCCCTCCATCCGTGGACTCCGATGGACCCCCGAATATGAGGACCGTGTGTCCCTATACGCTGACGACATCCTTCTGTACCTAGCCTCCCCACGTAAGTCACTCATAGTCCTGGTTGATGTTTTACGTTCATTTGGCCGGAACTCAGGCCTTGTCATCAACTGGGCTAAATCATGCGTGTATGTGCTCTCTGGGGAGGCTCCTGTCCTTCCGCGGGGTTGTCCGATTCAGATTGCCTCTCAGGGGTTTCGGTACCTGGGTGTTTACATTACTCTGGACCCAGAGGCTCGCTACGAGCGGAACTTGCTTCCCCCTCTCCAGCGCTTGAAGGAGGACGTCGTGCGCTGGCGGCGCTTGCCGCTTTCGCCGCTCGGCCGGGCGGCGTTGTTTAAGATGATGTCGTTGCCACGTTTCTTATACGCTCTCCAGAACACCGTGGACCCAGTCCCGGCGTGCTACTTCCGTGAGGTGGAGAGTTTACAGCGCCGCCTGTTCTGGGACGGGAGGCCGCGCATTGCCCTGTCGAAGTTGACGCTCCCATGGTATGACGGGGGGATTGCCCTCCCGGACATTAAACGGTATTACTGGGCCTCCCAGCTAGCTGCAATTAACCATGGCCTCTATGGGCCCGCCTTGAACCCGGCGTTTGAGATGGACAAGATGCTACTGCCCGGTGGCGACTACAATCGAGCGCTCTACTCTGGCGCGCCCGACGATCGCTTGACGGGACCTACGCGTGTCATGGTCAGAGTATGGCATGCGGCTAATGCAGCTATGGGGTGGAAGGACCGTTTGACCCGGGCGTCACCGCTGTATGCGTCTGAGAAGTTGGGCTCTCTCTGGACCTCGAAGGGCTTCGCGAAATGGGACATGATAGGTATCAGTAAAGTGGGGGATCTCTGGTCGAGGGGAGGATTTAAAACATTCGAGATGCTGCAGACGGAGTTTCAGTTGCAGGGTAGTGAATACTTTCGATACCTGCAGATCCGTCATGCACTGGGCTCCGTCTTCCCAGACGTCGCCTCCATCCCGGAGTCTTCCCCCCTGGAGGATAGAGTGCTAGATGGCCACGTCCCAGACAGTACGATCTCCCTTATTTATAAAAAACTGATTAATGATCGATCGGGCTTGCTGATTGGCCTTCGCGAGGCTTGGGTTGCCGACGGTCTGGAATTGGACGATGAGGACTGGATCTCCGCGGTGGCCTCTCCGAAGGAGGTGGCTATACCGGCTCGCCTTCGCTTCGTCCAGCTCTAGATCCTCCACCGGGTCTACATGACGGGGCCAAGGCTTCAGCGCATGGGCTACTCTGTGGACGGATTGTGTAAGCGTGGTTGTGGTGCCGTGGCGACCTTCCTGCATATTTTATGGGAATGCCCGAGGGTGGAGCGATTCTGGCGCGGTGTGCACGAGGTCCTGCGAGTGGTTACGCGTGTTGCGCTGCTGCCGGAAGCGAGGAGATGTCTGTTGAATGTGTGGGAACCAACTGACTACTCGGCTCCGCAAACGTGGTGGGTGACTCTGGGATATATGATTGCTAAGCGTGACATTGCGCAACTGTGGGGATCCCAGAACCCCCCGACGGTGTCGGCCTGGAAAGAGCACATGGACTGGTGCATGTTTCGAGAAAAGGTGGTGTATGTGGCGAGGGGTAAGCCTGCGAAATGGGTGAAAGTGTGGGGCCCCTGGAACGTCTACCGTGGGAGTATTTGCGCGCCACCATTGCTGCCTGCTGCCTCACCAGCCCCGTCCCCTTAGCTGACCCCTTCCCCTAGCCCCGGGCACAGGGTTCCCCCAGTCATCGTTCTGTTTCCCTTCCCCTCTTTGGACTCCTCTAATAGTTGGGGTTCCCCACTGGGGAGCACGTGCTGCTACTTTCGACTGTAGGGTGGCCTTGTGGGTGTTGTTTTCTTGTTGTTTGTATAAAATGAAACCGCACTGTGACGTATTATGGCTGTGGCCCATGATGTTGATGACTCCTGCTTATGCTCCGTTGTAATGCCAAGGGTTCTATGAACATATGCCATATTTTTCTGCCATTCCTAGCAGCCGGCCGGAAGGTTGTGGGCCCATAATTGTATATTCTTGTGATTTGTAATAAACGGTTTCAAAAAAAAAAAAAAAAAAAAAAAAGTATACCAATTTATCTTATTTGATTTAAAACTTTACCCATGCAAACTCCCTATTAACCCCACAACTGAAACTAAATGAATTACATAATTTAAAAAAAACATCCCAAACTTTGAAACAATAAAAAATCTTAAACAATGCACATATTAATCAAATATCATTAATTAATCTATAAATAACAAAAACACTGCCTACCCAATCCTTCAATAAACTAAATCACCCAAAAATATACATTCCTGTGATAGTTTATACAGAATATTAAAAACAAATCACACCATAACATAAAAAATATATAATAAAATAAATGAACACAATAAAGATATTATAGCTAACAACATTTTAAACTTAACCTATTGTAAAAAAGGTTACAAAAACAATTTTTTGGGTCATAGAGCTGGAATTTGGCATCGGAGCTCTCCCCCGGAGACCGTTGACCGAGGACCAGAGGCATGACCTGCCCCCTGGAGACCGTTCAATTACTGGTTCGAACATGGCTTGCTACATCCCTTACCGCACTTTTCCTTGTGTTTTCCTACTGACTTCGCCCACTGTGCTGCTAGGAGGGCTGATGTGCCGGGCTGCAGCCCCGCATTGGAATGGGGTCAGACCACTGGCTGCAGCGGTCGGCTTGTTCCTCACACCTTTCTCGACGCTCCGGAGCGAGACGTCTTCCTGGACCTCTTGGAAGGCCATCCCACTTGCTCTGCTTATGGGGCAAGTCCATACAAAGCAGCTGCAGAAATTGCCTTCAGCTGGCAGGTTTGGTGCTGCTCAAAGCGGATTGAGGCTGAGGCTTTTTGGGAACCCACTACTCTAGGGAGGCAACACCGGTAAGTGCAGGTACCGGCTCTCAATACCTTCTTCTGTTGAACGCTGACCGGTATCGTTTAGAAGGTTCGGGCTGTCAAATCAGAGACATTGTTTCAGTTACTACAATTCATAAAATTCATCCTTGCTTCTCTGCTGTTGTGAGAAGTTGGCCTGGTATATGCTGTCCACTAGTTATAATGGGCACCTTGCACCAGTTCAAACAACCCTTATTGATGATTAGGTTTAAGATAACCTTTATTGAAAGCTATCCTAGTGGTAGCTATGGAGAGCAGTCTTCAGGCTAAGTCTTGAAGAAGTGTAAAGCAGCTTGGTTTACCAGATTATAACCTCCTGAATAACTAAATGAAAGGAGAACCACAAAAGGTATATATATAAAATATATGTATTTATTTCTAAACACTCTCTACTATCCTCTTTATGAAGTTAGAGAGCAAGGCATACAATAACATAGTTATTAAACGACAGTAAATAGCACAATGTACAATGGGCCCCAGGGGGAAACCAAACCATATATTAAGAAAGTGGTATAAGAACCGCGACTTGACTAGACACAGTGCCTAGAGTACATAGAATTGTTGTGACCCCAAGGAACCACCCAAGGCAGTGACACAGGGGACCCAGGGGGGACGTGTTCAGTATGAGAACACAGCCGCGAGCCCCGTACAATTCAATGGGAAAGTCGCGGTTGGAATTTTAAAGAATAAGGACACTTAGGAGAGGACTTTGAGCAAACGCTTCAGACTTAGAAGGTTCTAGGGCCAGCACCCTCGGGAGCACTGAAGTACTCGTGTTACCTCACCCAGGGAACCGGGTGCAGAGGTGTCAAATTGTGTCGGGAATCGTCGTTGATTTCAATGGCGATGTGCTGCAAAGGGCTGCTGCCGTGGAAAGGAGAAGTGTCTGGGGTGATCCAAGCCTGGATCAATGATGTGAAGAACCTGAAAGCAGAGGGGACAGAGTCTGGGTCACTTGCCAGTGACCAGGGGCACAATAGACGAATGCCCACCGATGTCGGTTGTTTCAGGTGCGAAGAGGTGAAGCTTGACTCTACTGCCACAGGGACCAGGAGGTGTCGATGACAACCAGAGTCCACAGGCGAGCTGTCCGACAAAGGATGTCGAGTGCTGGGGGGTCTGTTTCTGGGATGGAGACCAACAAGCCTTGGCAACGGCAACCCACATGGTGAGAGAAAATGGCTTTGGTGTGGACCAGCAACGTCCTGTGGACTCCGCAAGCAATGGAGAGTCAGGGCATGTCTGGAGCAACCAGGTAAGCCTGTTGAAAGTCAGAGTACCTTTCTCAGGTACCCACAAGTCGACGGACAAGGGATCGTGAAGGGACCTCAAGAGGAATCACTAGATACCAGCCCTCGGGTCACTCGAGAAATGTAGGCCAGCAATCTTCAGTGGAATCACTGCTCGGGTCTGGACTACAAGTAGCCTAAAGCACAGCCTCAGGGATTGCCAAAAAGCATATGCTGCTGCAAATGGTCACGGTGTCCAGGGGTTCGGGTTGCACGGTCCACACGAGGGCTTTGGATCTCAGGTTTGCTGAGAGCATGGATCGGCCTCGGGGAAGCTTGGAAACCCATCTCCTGTGTTGCAAAATTGTCGGTGTCCTTCCGGAGAAGCATCGATGCAAACCGGACAGATGCGTCTTTGGTGCCTGCCTTGCAGGGGAGTAACTCCTTTACTCCAAGGGAGATTCTTCGGTCATCCAATGTCGTGTAGAAAGTAGAAGTTCTGGGATTCTGTAGCAAAGTTTTGTCCAGGTACATCTAAAGTCCTTAAAGTCCTGTAGTCAGGGGTTCCTACTTTATACCCAAGGAAGGGGTGGGAGAAACTCTGGGGACCCACCTATGGGAGGGTCAGGACAGAGGGGTGGCAACACCCATGTCCTTTGTCCAGTTTCGCACCAGAGCAGGGGCTGAGTGCCCCTGCAACCGGTTTGAGCTGGACTATGCACAGGGACACCAAATGTGCCCCCAGTGCAGACATCAAAGCACTCTTGGAGTGCACTCACCCAGCCCCAATACACTAAAGCCTGTCTGGGAGGTGGTTACACCTCCTTCTGACAGGAAACCTATTGTCCAGGCCTCCCCTGCCGGAGTTTTGTCCAGCAGCAGGAGGGCAGACTCTTGTCTGTGGCTGGAAGCATCCATTTTGTGATGCCAGGGCTTGCAAAGCTGGTACCGGGTTTACCGGTACTGTCATATTTCTCCCTCTAGTAGGGTGGAATCATACCTCCCACACCAGTTACTGGTGTGGGAGGTATGATTCCAAGGTATTTAACACCAAACACGACATGTTTCCATGCAGCCATTCCAAACTTAGCATTTAAAGCGAGGTTATAATGCACTTAAGAGTATATGGTCTGGCTGCATTACAAACAACCCCGGAATTAAGGTTCCAAAGGCTGTAGAGGGGCTCTGCTCATGCATGGGCACCCTCTCACATAAAACCCCGCACCCTGCCTTCAGGATTGATAAGGCCTGCCATAGGGGTGACTGATGTGCAGTAATATGGAGAGATATAGGGAACCTATATCTCAGTAAGGGGTGCATACACCACCTTAAACAGGCTGCAGTAGCAGACCTATTGTGTAATTTTGAATGGCTTCCCAGGGGTAGCATAATACATGCTGCCGCCCCTGGTAGGCGTCTGGGGTACCTATGCCCTGGGTACATAGTATACCATATACTAGGGACTCACAAGGGTACCCCAGAATCCAATCTGAAGTGTACCTAAAGTACATGGAATCCATTTAGAGAGGAAGCAGCTAGGCTGGGGCCCTGAATAGCAGGGTCCCAGCCAGACTAAAGTCGAAAAACACTGAAACATCAGCAAAAAGTGGGGGTAACCATAAGAAGCCGACCCTACTCTCCTACAGTTGTAATCCTAGGAAACAGTAGCTACGTTTTCAGAGTTTCTGGCAATTGCTATCGGGCCTGCTACAACTACTCGCTTTTGCGCTGGCCTCTATCGAGCAAAGGCAGTCTCAGGCGATCTGCTCACATATCTCAGTAGAGATGCCTCCCAACACGTCTGCCAAAGGAGAGGCCTTACCAAACACTGACATATCATCAAATACTGGCTTAACACAGGCTGGGGCCAGAAAGAAGTATTCTCGTGGAAAGGGAGATGCCAGCATAGGAGTAGGCAGCAGGAGGACTTCTGCCATGGTCAACACCGGGATTCCTATGAGTAAAGATGGGTCAGCACTTCCAGTACTCCTTCCTGGATTTATCTAAGACAACAACCAGGCCTTAAGACCCGATTGTTCCTCTGAGAGGATGGTGCACTCAGCGGTGACTTGGTCCTCTGACCCCCAGCAGCTACATCTTCTGTGTCTCAGAGGACCCTAGACCAGTTTATTGCCCCCTTTCAACCTGGGAGTTCTTCTACTGGAGACAGGCAGGAGGGTCGCATTCATGGAGAGCCTGCTGCCCACTTCGATGCTACTGACACGGGGGATCTGGCAGCATCTATGGGTACTGTGGACTCAGTGCCTTGTCTGCCCAACTCTGGTAGTCTGAAAAGGAGCAGCTTCACCCCAAGGAGCTGGTATCTGTATTTGCTCTCATGGAACCACCCAATACTTTCTTCTCTCTCTCTGATTCTAGGAGTTTGTCGGAGTCAGGCTCTGACTGTGAAAATCTCAAAGATTCTGGAGCATCTGTATCCATGACCCCCTTACCCACCCCAGAGCCTAGCACATTACCCAATGTGGTTAAATATAGAGGGAAAATAGTATATCTGACACCCATCAAAGTTCAATACTTTCCTTATCCTGGTTCAAGTTGAAGTGGGAATAGTAAACCTACCCTGTAAAACTCTATCAGTTTCCTGAATTGTCTACGTTTAGAATAGAAAATCTGACCCCTCGCTAAAGTCCAAGTCACAAATGCTGTTACTTTTTTAGTTAAAAAAGTAGATCGCCCCCACCCTCCAAAGTCCAACACTTTCTCAAATGTGGCTACGCTTTTAGTGGGAATGGAAAATCTGGCATCCCCAAATTTCAATACATTCCCCAATATTGTTATGGGGAGAGTGAGAATATTAAATCTGAAACCCCCCACCCCCATATTGTAATGCTCCCCCCAGCTAAGTGTGGAGTGGAATAAGTAAATCTGATCCCTCAAGCCCTAAAGTCCAACACTTTCTCTAGTGTTGCCAAATGTGGAGTAGAAATACTAAACCTGACCCCTCCCCCACCCAAGGACCAATAGTTTTCCTAATGTGGTCAAGCTTAAACCAGAAATAGTAAATTGAACTTTCTCAAAGTCTCACACTTTCCACAATGTTGTTGAATTTTGAGTGAGAATAATTACATTTGAACCCCCACCCCCAAACATCAATTCTTTCCCAATATGGTTATTTTTGAAGTGGGGATAGTAAACCTGCCCCTCCCAAAGTCCAACACTTTCCACACTCTTGTTAAGTGAAGTGTAGAGTCAGAATAATATGTCTAACCATCCCTATAGTAAATTTTACTCCCCCAAAATGTCAACACTTTCCTAAATATTATTAAGCTTGGAAAATAAATATTTAATGTAAATGACTTAAATAGGGGGGCTATTCACTAACTGCATTTTAAAGTTCATTTTGTAATACTACAAAACATACTACAAAATGATATTCACCAATCTACATGAAAAATTTCGACCTCTGCCTCGCCTATCTTTTTATGTGCTGAGATCTCCGCCCTGAGTGAGGTGTCTCCTCACACATAAGAATATATTTTAGAAGTAAATGTGGGGGGGATGAGTTAGTTTCTGGCAAATGGGGAATACTTACTACTAAAGGAGAGGGGGAGGGAGATAGAGTTAAGGGGGTATCAGTGAGAGATTTAGGGAAGGACGTCCACACACCCACTAAAGAGTAAGCCAATTGCTAGTCACAAAATACACTTCTACACTTCTAAACTTACTGTAGCCAAAAAGGGACCCAAAACAGTAGTACAGTATTCCAGCTCAGAGTTGGAGTTAGTTCAGTAACTTACAAGGCCAACCACTGGTATTGAAAAACTCTCCTATATAATCAATGTAGTTGGGGACTTAAAATAAAACCCCACAGAATATAATATCATATTAAATTAAATTAAGTTAACTTTTTAAAAATGTACATAAGTATTATTTAATGTTGAACAATAGAATCATTTTAATTAGCTGTAACATGTATTTGTAAACGTTTTCCCATAAGTTAATGTAACAATATATTTTAGGAAACATACATAATGTATTTTAAATAGTTAAAGAAATCACCCCTATTAATTATTAAAGCATAATAAATTATTGTATTGTTTTACTTTAGTTGTGATTTTTTCTGATTTACATCTAAGAAAACATTTTTTACATTTATTTTACATTAATTACATATTTAATTATAAATTTGTTTGATGAGGCTATACCATCTTTTGCAGTAGATGTACATTGAATTTAATGATATTTAAAAAATTATGCATATTTGTCCTAATTCAAGCAATCAATCAATATGTATATGGAGAGCACAGCTATTCATCCGCAAGAGTATCCAGGCTAGGCTCAGTCGAAAAGCCAGGTCTTGAGCCGCTTCCTGAATTCCACTAGAGAGAGTGCTGACCGAAGGTGGAGGATAAGGCTATTCCAGGACTTGGCGGTGAGGTAGGAGAAGGAACGGCATCCACCAAAGCTTCGGTAGATGTGTGGTGTCTGCACAAGGGAGGCAGAGCGATGGTCTCTGAAGGGTTGGTGGAAGTTCAGGCAGTGGTTGATGTATGATGGTCCTTGGAGGGGTTTATAGGCGTGTGTCAACATCTTGAATTGGCATCTTTTCTGGATGGGGAGCCAGTGGAGGTTTCTGAGGTGGGGGTTCGTTTGCGTCTTGCACATACTACGTTGTGTGGTGCAAACATGATGCAACTCGCTCATAAATGAGGCCCTATATGCATAATAAAACAAACCTGGCACACATTTTTAATAAGCTCTGGAAGCCAGTGCAAGAATACACTTACATTGGTATCAGAGGCTTTATGTGTCAAAGAATGTTAAAGGCCCTGCGCTTCATGGATAGTGACCAATTCCTTCTTTCAGATGAATGGTAAGAAAGAGTGAAGTCCAGCGGTGTTGGAGAGAAATGGGTTGATATAGGTGGGAGGGTAAGGGATTGGCTGCAAAGGTAAGGCTAAGGATTATTTAGATACAGTAAGGAGGGGTTTGATTAAGGCAGGATATCCTAAGTGGGTATACCATTCTATAGTTGTATGAATATAAAACTTCAATAAAGATTATTGAATCTTATATTATTCACAATGCAATGTGCAAACCACAAATCTCATCTATCATGTAATGGTCCATGCGGAAAGAATTTCAAACGTTGTCAGCCAATAACAAAGCAGCAAGCTGTGAATGGTTTGATGATTCATAAAACACCGCGTTTGATGGGCATAGCCACAGGTAATACTAAATTATTACTGGGGGCATAAAAAGATAGAACTGTGCAAGTTATGACAAAAAGCCAAGCCCTGCCTCTTTTAGACTGAATCCGTAACAGTGGGCACTGGGCAAAAAACAGGGGCTGTTTGACACAATAATATTGTTTTACAAAATTTCATATCAACTACATTGCCTACCAATACATCATCAAGGTAAGTATCTATTTGCACATCAATTTACATAAACTCACCTTGCAATCTAGTGATTGGGTTTATGTAGTAGGTGCAATGTTTTTGTAAAGTGATGTAACTCGTGTTAAACGGTGATTGTGTACCAGGAATGGGCATAGACCATGGCCAAAGGATATCCCATTATTTAATCGCACTAAGATGCTATTCCCAGCAGGCATTTCATGGGTGAAGGTCATGCCCTCTGCTTAGTGCTCATTGTGCAGCCACCGGGTTTAGGGTGTTGTGTCGACAGTCTGTAACAGTATCTACTGGGCACAGCCAAACTATGCACCCTGCAGATTCTAGAAATAAGGATCCTGGGCCTGATAGAGTGCATCATTACAAAACCAAAACCTTTCACTGAAAAGCTAATGTTAGCAACAAATAAATAGTACGTGATTGCTAGAAAATATGGCAGCAGATCATAAAAAACTGAAATACCATGTAGTGCAGGTTTTTTAAGTGGAAAGACCAGTGAAAAGGAGTTATAGGTGCAATACCTGAAGGCAGGGATTTACAGCACTATAGACATGCACTGCACAAAAATAAGTATTTTTTTAACCAATCAATTCTTACATGCTTTTGCTTCAGGTAACTGTGACTTAGGTCCCTTCTCCGGGAGAGAACGTGCGGATGTGCCATGCAGCTATTTACAAAAGCTGTTTACAGTCTTAGGGACAGTGTCACCCATGGCCTGCAGACTTTCTGAAGCCTGGGAGTCTACAAAGTGTGTAAACATGGTGTTCCCACAGTTTGATGCAGTAAGGCAGAGTTCAGGAAAGGCATGCCAGGGTCCTTCTCGGGGGTGTCAGTGCATTGAAGCAATTGTATTCTTCGGTCTCCCCAGGAAGCAGGTGTATGACAGTGTAAACTCCACATGCACCTCTAAATATGTGTTTCTAGAGGAGGGTCTATGTGTGTTTGGAATATTCACACCTGCTCTTGAGAGGCACAAGTCACTCCACACTTCTACAATGTATGCATGCATATGTGTCCATGTGATGTGTGTGTCTGCGTGCAAAACAGTGTGGGCAAGCAACCTTTGATTTGGTCCGCTGCCTGGTGGCGAGATTCGCTTTGACATCTACCCTCGCCAAAGACTAGTGTTCGAAATCTAGGCCTCTGGTTCGATTAAAATCTTACATCGTGGCCTTAGCAGGTATATGTTTTGGGATTTTGAAGTCTCTTAAAAACATTATTTGCCTTTTGCCTGAATCTACCTGGAAAACAGTAGTCCAGGCACTGGTGATTTCCAATCTGGACTACGGCAATGTTTTATATCTAGGAGTATCTCAATCTCACTTGATGAGACTACAGCAGCCGCGGTTGGTAGTGGGAGTAGCTGCCGGGCGGTGACGTGGGGAGGGGGAGGGGCAGGGTGGGGGGTAGTAAACTATGGATTACGGAGGTTTTCAGGTAAGTACACATATAAATAAATAAAACGAATTTCGTTGCGCACACTGCATCCCCAAATGCAATGCAGTGCACGCAACAAAATTCGTTTTATTTATTTATATGTGTACTTACCTGAAAACCTCCATAATCCATAGTTTGCTACCCCCCACCCTGCCCCTCCCCCTCTCGACGTCACCGCCCAGCAGCTACTCCCACTACCAACCGCAACTGGACTACAGCCTGACTGTGGTTGACTCTTCCGAGAAAGCCCCCATAGGTTCTGCACTCTCCAAACTGCACGAGCTTTCTTTGAAGAAGCGACTCTCCTTCAAAGCCCTGTGCTACTGCTACAGGGCTTTTATGAGCAAGGGCACCCTATATCTTCACTCCTTCATCAAGCCTTACTCCCCCTCTAGGTGCCTCAGATCTGCAGGGGACCTGTTGGCCTGTGTCACCCCTGTGAAGAAAGCTCACATTGGAGCTAGCTCTTTTAGCTTCCTACAGCCCAAGCTGTGGAATTCTCTCCACCTCCTTCATCTAAGACAGGTAAAAACAGAAGCCTTGTTTCAGATTTATTTAAAAAAAATGGTTATTTAGGTTGGCTTGATCTTGAGACTTTTTAGTTTGCTGTGCTACTTTGACCTCTGGACTAGCTCTCCCAGAGCTGGGACACTTCGTCGAAGTAGCTATGTGCTTTATACATGTTATTGTTATTATTACTGGAAGGATACAGTCCACCTCAGACTCCAGCTGGCAATATTTTCTAGTGAATGAGAGTGTAAGTGTATGTTTTTGTATGTATATGTGTTTGGGCACACTCACATTTTGGAAAGATGCAGCTCCCACCAAACAACAGCTTGTGTCTGCATGTGCGTGAGTTTATTTTATTTGGTGCGTGTTTTTGTGTGTGTGTTTCTATGTATATGTAAGTACTAATGTGTGCTGGAAGTTAAAGGCAACTCCTTAGTTCATTTATTTCCTTGGGCAGTTCTTTCTTTTAAAAGAGAGTAGGAGGGAATACGTGGTTGCTGGTAGGACACACCCTACCTCACACTCAAACAGGCATTTATTTCTAGACAATAATGGTGTGAGTGTGTGTGTGCGCGCACACGCAGCAGTGTGCACTGTAAGGATACAGTCCACCCATACTTAATTAGACATTACTTTCTAATAAAGAGAAACATGTGTGTGTGTGTAGTGTGGTGTTTGGTCATATCTGTGTGTGACTGTGTCCAAACAAAAGTGTGTGCTGAAAGTCACAGTCCACCCACACTCAAGACATTGTTCCTTTGCAGATAAGAGGCACATTATGTACACTCACTCCATAACACATATGTTTTCTATCTTGCCACACCACTTCGACTGGTATTAATTTCTGGAATGCAATGGAAAGTAAAGAATAAAGATGTGTGAATGTGTGTGTAAGAGAGCCACAGCCTGCCTGACATTCAAGCAGGAATTATTTCATAAAGCACAAGAGGAGTACAATAGTGTGAGCTGAAGAGATATCCACCCCCCAATAGCCACTACCACCTTTCACCCACTTTAGCAGGCATTTCTTAATGGAGGACAGGGATGTGGTAGTGTGTGCTGGAAAATGAACCACCATCTCGTAGCCACAACAGTACCCGCACACATACTCCAGCTGGAGTTATGGAGGAGGCCCATCGAGCTCCCATGTGGACCAAGGTAAATAGAAACCAACAAGCCAGCATCAGACCATACACATCTTTTTTGGTTTGGGAAAAACATCTCAGGGCTTATTTATTAAAAACACATTTTAGGAGGAAAGGCAAACACATATTAGGAGAAAGTGCACAATTCAAGCAAACCATAATTAATTCAAAAACAAGTCCAAATATTTACAATCACACCAAGTCAGCTAGACAGAAACTTCCCTGACCATCCTGAAACCACAGTCCATGACTTTAAGATCGTACTTCTCCTGAAGCCTTCTGTCATCTCCTGGATCAATTTGCAGCTCTTCTGTGACTCTGAGGACTTTACTCTGCCAGAGTTTTGAATGAACTCAGCTTCTTGAAAATTAGGAGCAGGACCTGCTCAGATGTGAGCTTGAGAATTATGTCCAAGGCATGGCACCTTTTCCACTTGAGAGATATGACTGGGCAACTGGGTCAAACCTGGTCTGCTGGTGCAGACTACATCACTCCAACCAAGTTCCGCACGAATGGCGCACCCCACATCCTTCTTAGCTCCCAATCAAGGATTAGAGGCTCCAAGACCCCTGGGCCCAGAAATGGATGGCCAATTAAACGCAATATGTTTGCGTGAGATGCAAGGTGAGGTGACGAGAAGTATAACTACCAACCATGTGCCCAGGCTTCCACAGATTGACTATAGCTCGCCTACCATTCAGTCTCCCTCTCACTACACCCAGATGTTGAAGTGCAAATGAGAGCAAGAAATGGACAAAAATCGTATATCCTTCGCTTGATAAGTGGACACCATCAGCATGAAACATGTCTCCTCTGAGGCAACCATGAGAAATGGATTTCGTGCACTCTGTATTCAAGAACCGCAACATTTTTCTGCTCAGGAACTTAAGTGATTTATTAAGAGCCTTAACAGAGGACTCACTTGACCACTCTCCCCTGTGGATCATGAGGGACCATGTCACAGATGCTGCTTCAGGAAAGGATATGGACTCTCAAGATACTTATAATACCAATAAATCAATTCAATCCAACCAGCCCTTCTGAGCCAAATCATCTCCATATAAATTCAAGATGATCAAGGAAAGTGATGTAGGTCCCTTTGATCACCTCTCAGAGTCCCCTGACATGCAGGACTCCGACACTGACCGAACTCATCCTAGAACGACCCTCAATAACTTGTTTGTTGAAACTACTTATGAAACAGACATCACTGGTGTGTTGATTATAGGAATGTCCAGAGACCAAAAGCTCCAAGTATCACGGCCTGCATTCCATGAGGAGGGGGAAAGAAAAAATAGAAAATCTAAACATTATGGGAGTCGTTTTCTGGTTTGAATCACTTGTACTTAACATTAATCTATTTCAATTGAAACAAAAGTGCTAGGATGTCTTAAAGTGTGCTTACTGTCCATTGCTTAACTAGGGCTCAACAAGGCCTCATCTCCATTTTGTAGAACATGACTGCTGACTTCATAATATTCATTGTACATTTAAATTTCTCATTTCACACCGCACACATGAACATGCGCACTGTTTCTTATGAAATGATATGCTTGTTCTTGAAGAACCCTGGAGGAAGCCTTTCAAGGTTCTTCCTGCTCACTCACTGAAGTCAGTTCAACTATGAATCTTTGCCATTGTTTATTATGACACATTTGTCCTGGCACCTCAAATTACATTAGGTCAGAAAGAGTTTAATATATTCATATTAGAGGATAGTGCTAACATGGTGAACTTATAAGACGTTCTATAAGGCTGAACTGTGAAGTGTAGTTTAAAGGATACATTGGCTGATCTGTTTTCTGAGCCTCTACGGGTGCAGCCCAATTCTCTGTTGATATGCTGCACACTTTAGACTTAGTTTATTTTTCAGATTTGCTCATGGTTGCATCTATTTTAAATTGTTAAACGCCTCTATGGCAATTTATTTCTATGCCTTATAACTGATTTATTGAATTACCCAAGCCTTAATTTTGTCTTCTGCATTACACTTGATATTTTTTTGATTCAGTCTTCTCATCCTTATTTTTGACTGCATTCTTTTAAATGCTGTTTTAAATCTTATCCTTAGGACACAGTGCCCCTATTTATGAAGACAACACCGTCTCCGACCCCGAACTTGGCACTACCATCATATAGATTTCCTAAGAGACAGCGGGCCCATTGCATCATCAAAAAACATTAGGTCACTCACTCTCATAGGATTCCAAAACATCAAATCATACCCATTCGGACATAACATTTGTAGAAATGAAATCTCCACCTCCTAATTCTTCAAACTTGCCCGTACTGCTGACGTGGCTGCCCTTATCCGGAATGAGTGGGAGATTAGATTTGCTATATCATTACCCCCCTTTGCTACAGCCCAGGATAGAACATAGAATCCCCTGGCCAAGAGATGTTCTTCAGGAGCAGTCTGACTTCCCGGTACTGTTTTGATCAAGCCACTATTTTGCTCACACATCAGGAGAACATGGCGGCTGCGAGCTAGACGCTCACGGCGGTGGGCACCATTGGGAGAAAGTGCTACCAGGAGAGAGCTGCAAGAGGGATGCGCCGTAAGAAAATTAATAATTAAAGCTTACTGTATTGAGGAATGCCGCAGACACGCGAGACAGGCGGGCTTGCTGGGAGCCAGGGACCGATTTTCGGATCCCTGGGGACGCGATGATAGAAGGCAGCAGTGTAGCCCCGACGCTCCTGGGAAGCCGGCTTTAGGACTGGGGGCAGAGACAGAACAAGTCGAGCCTGCCAGCAGCCCTTTGAGGAAGTGAGGAAGACGGCTGGAGACCGGAGGAACACATTAGGATTGTGGAAGTGGGGAGAGCTGGAGTAGCATTCGCATATGGAGACAGGTACTACCAAGGAAGGTGAGGCTCCCTCCAGGTACACTTTAAGGACCAGGAACACTGGAAGTAAGACAAATGTTGTCCCAATTTCGTCAGATACATTTCCAGGACCAACGCGAGGAGCTAAAGTAATCCTTAAGGCGAAGCGGGGGCGGCAAGGAGGAGAGAGTCTCCAGAGTAGGGGAGCATGAAAATCACCAGGAAAAATCAGCGAGGGTAAAAATCAAGGCAAAACTGTAAACGCGCCCACCAAAAACAAAATTACTCCCTCACTTAAATAATTTTTTTGCGTGCTTCCAAGTATGCAGAAAGATGGTGCAGGCGGTGTAGGCCTCAATATGGAAGTAGCAACATCAGGGAACAGCGCTAATTCAGAGGTAACTGCAATAAGTACGAAAAAGGGTGCAAATAGCGTCGGCGGTCCCTCACAATTGAATGAGCCTAGCTGTAATACCATGGCACTTCAAGAAAAAGCTATAACAATTCTCGTGAGCAACAGGTTTACTGTGTTGGCACTATCTGATGACCCAGGAGCTCCTGTACAAGCTCAGAATGGAAATAGACAGAGCAGATCGGATGCGGGCATATCTGAAGTGAGCCAGGGGAACTCAGAAGCCTCAGAAGCCTCGCTGGCAAGCATTCTACTGGGTCTGAAAAATGAAATTAAGCATCAATTTGATGTCTCAGAAGCAAATCAGTTAGGCATACAAGCATCCTGCTTGGAGTTAACCCAAAAACTGGATGACATAACCCTTCGTACAAAGAAATTAGAGGAAGAGGTGGTCATAGTAAAGCAGGATGTGGTGAAAAACGCTTCTGAGATCTCTAAGCTAGCAAGACAAAACCAAACCCCCAAAAGCTCAAACGTTGGCTTAGCACGCTTGGTCTCCCTGTACTGAATGGTGAAGGGGAAAAAAATGATGGAAGCTCCAATCACGCAGGAGGAGATTAGAGGGCAATAAAAAGAGCTAAGGATGGGGAAAGCTGCTGGTTTAGATGCTGTCCCCTCAGAAGTATATACAATTTTAATAGAGGAAGTACTGCCTGTCTAGGAAAGCCTGTTTATTGTGGTATATATAGGGGAGACACAGGCTCCAGAATCATGGAGAGAGGCCTTTATAGTCCTGATATTAAAACCAGCCAAGGACCCAGCGAAAGCAGAGTCATATCGACCGATATCCCTGCTAAATACAGACTATAAAATCTTTGTTGGCATTTTAGCGGGGAGGCTGGCTAGAATTGCCCCTTAGCTCATCCATAAAGATCAGAAGGGCTTTATCCCTGGGAGGCAGATGCACGAACTGACCCAGCAGCTGATTGGTTGTATCGACATAGCTACATCAAGGTCGGCACCCTTGGCGGCGGTCACACTGGACGCCGCCAAGGCTTTTGATCGTGTCTGCTGGGAGTATTTATGGGCAGTATTGGAGATCATGGGGTTTGGGCCACGTTGTATACACAATACTAAAGGCTCTATATCATTGTTCTACAGCTATGATTCTCCTCAATGGCTCTCTCACTAGGAGTTTTTTGATACTTAGAGGGACGAGACAGGGGTGCCCCATTTCCCCATTATTGTTCGATATATATCGGACCATTTGCCCAGATGCTTCGTCAGGATGATAAGGTAATCGCTTTCCGTGTAGGTGCATACGTAAAGAAAATCGTGTTATACGCGGTTGACCTTATAATCTACACAGCAGATCCAGCTGTTACAATCCCCAAGGTGGAGCTGTTAGCGAAAGAATTTGGAGCTTTTTCAGGCTATTCGGTAAATAATGAGAAAACTGGGATAATGTGCTGGAACGTCTCAGACTGGAGGGGATGTGTCCAGAGAGAGATCAGGGATCTCGGAATAGGTATTATTAATTCATTAGAGGGAATCCCTCAGCACAATCTAGAGAGGGTAGCAAAGGAAATCGAGAAAACACTTACCAGATGAAAGAACTTGCCTTTGTCATTATAAGGAAGAGTAAACTTAATTAGAATGGTGTTACTTCCCAAGTTGACATTCCTCTTTAATCGTGTCCCTCTTACTTTTCCCAAAAGCTTGATCGATAAAATACAGGGCAAATTATGTAGTTTTGTCTGGGCAGCCAGGGGAGCACGGTTGTCTTGGAAAAGATTGAGGTGTAAATTGGGAGAAGGTGGGTTGGCACTCCCGAACTTAAGATTATATTGCATGACCTTTCAATTCAAGAATTGCAGAGCTCTCTTAGGTATACCGGGGCCCTTGGAGTGGGGTGGACTACTGGAGGGGATGGTTAAGGAGTGGGGCTCAAAAGGGTTTCTCTATAAATTTGGGGCAAAAACTTTATTTAAAAAAAGTTAGACTGAAGACGCTTAAGGAAGCACTTACCCTATGGGTAGGAATAAGGAACATACTTGGAATGGGGTACTTTTTGGATGGCGCACCAATATGGGATTCACCAGGTACACCAGAATGCCTGCAAGACCAGTTAAGTATCCCACTAAGGAGGGCGGGAGTTGAACTATGGGATGATCTCAAAGTGATGAAAGAGGTGGTGCCATGGGAAATCTTGACAGCAAAGACAGGGGGTTCCCTCTCAAGGTTTAAATACCTGCAGTTGCTATCCTGGGGGAGGCAAATAGGAGAAAGATCGTCAGAATTTGGGAGTTTGAAAAGAAATTACAGAATGAGGCCCCGAGAAGGAAGGAAGTTACTGACTGGTACCAGACTCTGGTGTTCTCTGAAGACAATAAGTTGAAAGCACCACATGAGATCTGGGATGGTGCTATTCAGATGAGGGACGAGTGTGGCAACTTTCTTTTAAACTACTTTATAGGGTGGTCAAGCCAGCAAATCTGAAAAGGAACCATTTTTTTACAGTCAATAGGCTATATTAGACACCCCCAAAATGTTCAACATTTGTAACAGCCGTAGCCCCAAGATGTCACAGATGTGGCATGTTAAGTGCGGATGATCTGCATATGTTTTTCAAATGCCCCCTGTTACAGGACTATTGGTCTTCGGTCGAGAAAGTAATAAATGAAATCCTGCGTACAAATATTAAACTGAGCTTAACATTGATCATGATAGGGCTGGAGGATCAGCCAACCTTGTCCCTATCGGAGAACAGGCGGGCCCTACTCTTCTATCTGATCCTTCTTGCCAGGAGAGAGCTGTGTAAAAAATGTATAGACTCTGCACCACCTTGCGGTTAGGACTGGCTCCAGGCGGTTAAAACTATCTGCAAAATGGACATGGGAATCGAGGCTGGCTCACATGCTAAGATCTGGGATGATTTTTTGAACTGGAATGGTATAATAAGAACTTAATCTCTTGAGTCCTATGATTACACCTGCGTGGAACCAGCAACCAGGAAACTGCTTGGGCTGGAACGCAGGACGATATGTGTTATTGCACATACCCTGGGGTGGTACAGGTCGGATGTCAGGCTTGACTTTGCAAACCATGGTGGTATGAGGACAAAAAAAAGCCACTATTTTGCTAATTCTAAATGCCCCATTAAAACACATGCAAAATACAGCTTTATAAAGGACAGTCTTGAAGCTGCATAGAGTTGGTAAGACTGTGACAAGCTGAACAAGCTTGTCAATGTGACTAGGTCTTTGGGAACCCCTTCTCTTAACCTCACTACTCTTCCAACCCTTCAGGGCTTTTCTGATATGGAAGTAAGCAGGTAAATGCTGTGCACCAGCAAAATGCTAAAGCAGGCTTATGGCACATAGCACAGGCAGCTGGCAAGCCCTCCCTCTTCAAGGTGAAAAGAAAAGCTACTAAGGACCATGAGCGGCCCGAGGAGGTAAGAGCGGTGAGGCAGTGGGGCCGGGTTGGTGTGGGAGGGGATTTGACAGACACCACGAGAGAGAATTAAATAAATAATTAATGTTTCCCTTGTCGTTGTCAGTCGAAATCTCCCCGCGCCCGGCCCCCCCTCTCTTACCTTCACAGGCCACGGCTGCTAAGGACTCCAGGGGGAAATTCTGGTCTCTCCTATGAACCCCAAATACTGTCAAAGTGCCCCTTTGCAGGCTTTTCTGTTCTTTAGGGCTAAGCTGGAGGAGATGAGGTCGGGAAACCAGTGCACCAAGACTCAGTAGTTGTGTAGGAAATATACTGGGCTCCTCCATCCTAAACTATACATACTGTTGATTGATTGATCAGAATACAACCATATTGTCAGACCAGAACAACATAGACCAATCACAGATGTGAACTATCCAATGCACAAGGATACCAATTTGGAAAACAACTCCAAGAATGTTATATTATTTAGTACCCCAGACTCGAGCTAGTAACTCGGCTATTTTTTGAGAACCTCTCTTGCTGCCCAGAATTGCTCCAAAACCCACACTTCCTCCTGCTTCAGTGAAGGGGCCCACTTTTAAACTTGGTACTGGTGCCACTGGCCAAAGGATGCTACCATGGGGGCCCTAAAGGAATGCAGACCAAATAAATAGGGGTGGGCGGAATTTGCGAAATTCACTTTCGCAAATTATCGCGAAAATGTTAAAAATCCCCGAAAACACGCGGAAATATCGCGAAGATGCGGAAGTTTTTTTCCCGCCCGTTCGCGGTATTTTCTGCGTGGTCGCGGCTCACCAACTTACCCATGCGGTTGCTCGTGGGCGCGGCCATCTTGTTTTCACTTGTCTCGCGGTGCATGATCGTGAGAAGAAAGACGTGATCGCGCGACGCATGACGTTACTGCGAGCGCGAACTCTCGCGAGACAGCGCAAATGGCTACCAACAATCCAACATCTCGTGGAGAACGCGACCGGATCGGGAAAACTTGTCGGCGAACGCGGGGATTCAGGTAAGGCGATCGCGCGCACGCGAGAATGTATTATTTTACAGCGCGAGCAAGAAACAAATTATCGCAATTTCCGCGAACTGAATTTTGGCCCAGGCCTACAAATAAATAGGGGTATCCGAAATTTATGTAACTTACTTTTGCGTAATTATCCCAAATTTTGAGCAAAATTACTGAAATTACACCAGTGGCGGCTCCTCCACTAAGGCGGAGGAGCGTCAACCCCACTGCTTTTTTGCAGTGAAACACAGGGAAAATAAAATGATAATAACTTGTGTTATTATTGTTTTATTTTCTCCTTCCTCCCACAGCTGTGCGTGAGGGGGCGAGGGCAGGGGAGGAGTGGTAACACCCTCCTAAAGTGGGCAATGACTTCTTAGCCGGCCCTCTCGGGCTGCCCAAATCAGTCTTGCGCACTTTCCGTGTTCTCCATGCAGGCTGCATTACAACCTACGTTTTCTCATTACTGCATTGGGAGGTATAACTCAGTCATTTTAGTCCATATCTACAAAGAAAGGGACTCTTAGTTTCAGCTAAAACACTCCCACCCCCAAGACAACGACTGTTTCAATAACAAGTCTACCCACATCCACAAAATGCACTTATTTGTAAAGCTTACAAAGTCTGACTGTTAAGTTAAATTAACTGCAACTTCACAAACAGTGTCTGCTATGTGAACTAGAATTATACTAAAATAATATTTTTAAAATAATACCAAGCAACTAATCATTTTATCTACTTTATCGCACTAAATTTTGATAGTTAAGGTGCTCATCTCCTGCTGCAGTTATCTGCTGGTTTTCATGCCCTCTAGATGTACATGCATACGCTGTATGGGAAACAGTGTCTCTTGTTTTACAAACAGGTTACAGCAAGCAACAGCTGAAGGTGACGCAGTTAACTTTCATGGAGAGTGTGCAGCATTTTTTTTTTAATAATGTTTGAGTCGTTTCATTTAGAAACACGTTTTGTTCCAATCTGGAAAATATGCATCAAATGATAGATTAGGTGGAAAATGCAATAACTGCATATTTAGCAATAAACATTGCATCTGCACAATTGCATTTCTAATGGCCATGGTTACCACTAGGCCTGGGAGTGATTTTAATTATGCTGGAGTAATCAGAGTAATTTCAGTAATTTTGTGTTACTCTTTTTATGTGGATTACCAATAATTTTGCAATAATTAAGAGTGGTATGGGGGAAATAAGTACAAAAACAACAGCCTAGTAAGCAGCTGCTCAAGTTGCTGTTTATGATGTTTTACATTTAGCGCTATTTTCTTAGCATAAAATGTATCCTGGAGTCCATTTTGAATGTGAGGGTGCAATTTGCACTAAGGAAATAGCGCTAATTGCTGGGAATAAGTTGGGGAGAAATTGTGCTTCTATTCATGTTCTGTTACATTTATCACTATTTCTTAGCACACAATGAATCCTCAGGACCAGAAAATAGCCCTAAATGGCGAATTACTCTTATTATGTAAATATGCAGAATCTCACATAATTTTTCAGCAATTCCAGGTAATTACCAGGCGCGGCCCGTGCAGGTAAGAGCGGTGAGGCGGGTTGGTGGGGAAGTGGACAGACCATGACGAGGGAAACTCAGATAATATATTTTTTTTAAACTGCTTACCTTGCGCTTGCCGCATCACCTCGTCGGCGATGCGGCGAGCGCAAGATAAGTGTTTTTCTTTTTTTAATTTAAGTTTCCCTTGTTGTCGCCTGTTAACTCCGCCCACAACACCACTCTTACCTGAACAGGCCGCGCCTGGTAATTATGCCACAGCATATTAGGTGGGTTACGTGCACCCCTGGTTACAGCCACTCGTCATGCAAGTAGAAACTCACGCCCTAGAATTTGGAGCAGGTGGGTTTCTCTTCAGTAGACTCCTCCAGCAGAAATGGGAGATATTTCTCCCCCACAGATTTGTTGACAGTGACCATTTTTCGACCCCCCACCAGTGAAGCAGGACAGCCTGCAATAATGACTATAATGGTTCAGCATTTAGCAGGGGAGTGCCCACGCAGGCCTAAGTGAATCTCTGGCAGGATATCTTAGCGACTTATCGAGCTGGACAGGTGGGTTCTGATTCTATTGGAGGGTGGGTGAATGGATGGATGGGTGAGTGAGTGATCGGGAGAAGGAAAACTAACAACAAAGGAATGTGGATATTAAGCAACACCTCTAAACGTACTGATGTTCTTAAACTCAAACTAGACCAACCCTAACCAGGGAAATAAATTACCTGAAAGATGAAATGCACTTTGTGCAGGTCACTGTCATGACGCACACCAAATTATACAGCAGGGCTGATTAAACTGCAAGGCAAGGAGAAGCAAATTACACAGTAAAGGAAAGCAAGTCATGCTTCATATTATGGGATTAAAGGTAAATGATGAAACACATTCCCGGACATGGTAAAACGAGCTACTTTAGTGTTTTATCACTGTGATAAAAAAGGATGCTACTGCTATAAAAATGTGTACGTCTCTTAAAAAAGAAAACTATGCACGTACAGCAGATCCTGTGAAAAAAGCTTTCCACAATTAATAATTGTACCTTGCATTAAATTACAAGATGGGCAGCTTGCTCGCACTGTCCTTGCTACACTGCAGACTAAAACGTATAGAGTGAACCATATGCAGGAGCTGCTCTTCCCATAGAGATGCAGCCCACCAAATCAGAACACCAGCTTCCTATGTGCTATATATGCACCTCGGTAGGAGGCGCTTTAGGATTCAAAGCACTAGGAGTTATGCTAATGGTTCTTCTAAGCCTTGAGCACGCTCTTGGATATATGTTTTTTCTGGAACTCTTCAGAGCTCCAAATCAGAATAAATAAATTGAATTGATTTGCATGCTCTTAAAACTCGTAAAATATTTGGGGGCATATTATCAAGACAGGCGATAAAATTATCCCCGCTTTAGCGGCAGAAAACTGCTGCTAAAGCGGCGATAATGGGCTTGATAATATGCTCTATGGAATTCCAATTGAAGCCCAGGTTAGATGTCCTTCACATCTAACATGGGCTTCAATTGGAATTCCATAGAGTATATTATCAAGCCCATTATCGCATTTTAGCTGCAGTTTTCTGCCACTAAAGCGGCAATAATTTTATCGCCTGGCTTGATAATATGCCCCTAAAACCCCTTCCCCAGAGCAGGAACTGGAGAGGTTCAGAGTATGCGACCAAAACTTACAAATCTTCAAATGCCGAAAAATAGCAATAAATAGTGTAGAGGAGACAAGTTAACACTAGGCATCCAGTGTTCGGCGTTTTTCATAACTTTTAATCAGTTTGAACTAAAAAGGTTGCTGTTAAGAGTTGTTATTTCTACAACAAATGTAGTAAATGCAATAAATGTTTACACTGAAAGGCAGCCGCCTTGCAGGTTTGAACGTCCTGGACATGGCATTCCAGCTTCGGAAAACAGAAAAAAACTGTTCAAATGGTTCTATCATAGTCGCCTGATTTTGTTTATTAGAATTACAATAAGATTATATATGTTATATTATATTGACTTGTATAGCGCACTAATCACCCAAAAGGTTTATCTATGCGCTATAGCAACACTACTCCTTAATCACTGCAAATGAGCAGTTATCACAATAAACGCGTCTGCTGCCCCCGCCCAATTGCCCCCAACACCCCACCTAGCACCCGTTCGTCCGAAAACGTTATTAAATATTAGAATTAGAGGCATACCCAGCATGTTTTTTAAGCTGAGCTATTGTGCTTGGAGCAGCAACATTACTCTGATGAAAACAGACTTCGGAATCACCCACATGTCGACGGGCCGCACAACTCATAACAATAACAAAAACAAATGCGCCTCTTCCAGAGTCCTCGCGGGGCGGACCAGGGGACCACTTTTATAACTCAGGACATATGAGAAACGTCACACTTGAGGCTGTCGGATTACTGTTTCTCCCGTGGAATTCGGAATTTATTTGGAGAGGCCGCTGCCCTTCAGCTCCAGGTAACCTACTAGGTGAAACTATGGAAAATTAACCTTGCAAAAATACAGAAAACTTTTGATTCGTGCAGGTAATTTTGAAACGGTTGTCTTTCACTCGCCAGTTTTATTGTAGTTTTCAGACAGGCGTCTTTGTGTTTTTTGAGCGTGTGTTTTATGCCTACGCCTGTTTGCTACTGTTTATTCTGTGTTTATGTTTATGTGTGCTTTTGTGTTTGTTGTGTGCGCGGGCTTGTGCGTATGTGTACGTGTGTGTATTGTGGGTACGTCTGTACCTACGTACTGACTGTGTATCGATATTTGCGTGCGTCTATGTTTGCGTACGTGTCGCGCACACGCATGTTTGCGTGCTTACACGCACATTTACGTGGGGAAATTTGGGTCAACGTAAGACAGTACAGGACTCCTAGCGGGAGTACATTTACTAAAAGTTGGTTTATTGGGTGTTTATGACCCTCTGGTGATCAGTTCAGTGTGAGGCACGCGGCTCGCGCTGCGCACTAATCCCCAGGTGCACATATCAGGGGGCGGCTGATATCTCACTCCCCACCCCTGATTTATTTGTGTAAAAGCCTCGTTCCTTCCAGGGTTTGGGGGCAACATGTGGAAAGGATTTTGCCTCCAGTGTAAGGGCGACCTCGTCTTGCACATCTGGAGGGAGAGAGGTCGAGCTCATTTTCTTAGTGGAGGGGCGGTACGGCGGGTGAGAGGATTCTGGCTCCCGCTCCACTATAAATGAGGAACTTGAACTTAAAACATACTTGCAAAATGTTTAAAACTATTTTCTTTCAAAGAGGCAAATTCAAATTGTTTTCATCGGCTATGCCGCTTTAAAACGACGTTATGTGTGTTTCGATTCCGGCTGTACCTTTATTAAAATATATAAAAATTGCGTTAATCCATATATACACTAGTTTAATTCTTAAAAATGTTCTCTGTGCTGTATTTAAAAAAAGGTAATACATGTTAACATTGTAGATTTAAACATCGCCTTTTCAGGATTATTCAGATCTTGCGCCGCATTTTAACCTTCATTCAAAATTATCCTTTTGCAGCCTTTCGCTCTACTTTTACAGTTTTTGCGAACGTTTCTTATTTGCAGACTCCTTTTAAAACGAGCGGGAGGGTGGCGAAGTGCATTCTAAGGCGTCCTTTCTGCATATTTTTTTTTTTTTTGCAGGAATATGCTTCTTTACGGGCGAAAATGATAACTTATTTTTTTTATATAGAAAATACTTCATACTAAAATGACTACACTACCATGATAACTTATTTTTTTATATAGAAAATACTTCATACTAAATGACTACACTACCCTGTACGTAGCTGATCATTTTGTTCAATTACTTTTACATCTTAAATATTTTTCGTATGACACTTTATATTATAACATTTTTCCAGTCACTATATACAACGAAATTATATTAAAAATGATATTAATAATACTAATAATATATTGGAAGCTTCCAAGCTGAAAAAAACATAACGCAGCAAAGTAAACAATAAAATCGCACCATGTGTAGGCACCGAAGTTGAGCTGCTCGGCTGATTGAAGAACCACCGCTCGTCGCCTTGTAATCGCCTTTGCAATCAGCCTGTGCCTGAAAGTCGAAGCCTGGGACACGACCTTGGACTGTTCCCGACTCGCACCATCGTTCACACCAGCCTCTCCCCCCACTGTGGACTTTAACCAAGAAAGGCAAGCGCGGACAAAGGATAAACTTTAGTCCATTGGTGGCGAGGCTCATTTCCCCAAAAACACAAGGCATATTTGTGCTTTCCTTCTTTTTGCAACGCGAAAATACTTAAACACTGGAGGGAATTACCACACATCATTTATAATTTCAGTAAAAAAGTAGTCGTCGCAGTTGCTAAAACTATAGATATATATATAAATATATATATATACATATAATATATATATAAATAATATATATATATATATATATATATATATATATATATATATATATATATAGATAGATAGATAGATAGATAGATAGATAGATAGATAGATATGTCTCTAATTATTATTTTATACTACTGCTCACGGGGAAATTATTTAAAAATACTACAGTTTGAAAGACTAAAACCAAACTAGTTTAAACGCGACTAGAATATGACCAGAGCTGGTGTATGGCCTCTGCGGCTGTGAGGCAGTGGTACTTGGAACTTTTGACATTCTAGCCGTGTTATCAAATATAGAAAATAACAAGCAACATTCCGCTCTCCCGCCACTCTTTTGACCGAACGCGGGTGCTGTTTAGGTAAATACTTGCACCCTAACACACCACGGAGAAGAAGGGGGCGCACCTTTTAATTCCTGCTCTCCACTGCTTTGTGTCGACGCTGTTGCCTGCGCGCGCCCGGTACCACAGGCCGCTGCACCGAGGGCGACAACACGCCCCAGCAAGTGCCTCACGTTTTATCTCTGGTGTAACGCACGCGTACCAGTATAGGAGAGGGCACGAGTCGCCGACGACAATAGTGGACGCGAATAACAGCCTGGGACTGTTGCTCCATCACCAGTGCCGCCATTGGTGCCAAAATACCGCTCTCCAGTCCAGGCCCAAACACACGAGCCTGGACGTCGGGAGTGGGGTGAAACGGAACAAGCATCCGCCACCCACTCACCCGCATAAGGGACGAGCAGAGACCCCAGTGGTAGCCCCACTAGCCCAAAAAATACAAGTGATTCACGGGTTCACATTACGGATGAGACCAGATCCCCCCCCCCCGTCCCCTTATGAAACCATGGCGAGAAGCACTTCTTTCTGTAGCCCAATAGGACAATTGCAGCCAATGGGAATATAATCTCGGCTTCTACTCTTGGCCAAATGTGAAGTTCGGCAAATCAATGTATTATACACCTTACTCCCCTTATGCCCCAACAGCTGGAGCGTTTAGAGGCCCTGCAGTGGTAGTGCATAAAAACGTATTAATTTCTGAAATGTGACAAATCCACATTTTTAACTGAAATCAAGACGTACAGTTGTTGTGAGGGAGTGAAACTGAAATATCCGTTTCTTCTCACAACTCCACTGCGGATGGTGGTGTGTAAGCTGGAGTTTTGCATTCAAGGGAGGACGTGATTGTGAACGCTGATTCTCCTATCAGTAATTCTGTATTCTAATGAATACTAGAACACAGCAAATGCAATGCTTCCCTGTGTTTCTGAGGATGGGAGCGTTGAACTAGACCCGCTCCTGTCTTCAAATGTGTCCACTTCAAACCCGTGCGGCGCAGCCTGGCCTGTTCGTTTTCGTTTTCTCGGTGTTCGGGCCGGGGAAGCCTCCAATGTGACCGTCGATATTTCAATAAAGCGCATGCGCTGCAGTCCGTCCTCTGCTCTGCTTGCAGTGCGACATTTTTAAAATGTATTCCTTTCTGTTCGTGCGTCTCCTGGTGTTCCTGCAGAGGGCGGAAGTGCACGTCCACTTCCTTTGGCCAAATGCAGATGCTGTTTATATTTTGAATGCGTCCTTGTTTTTTTTGTAGGGTATAATACAGAATGAATCAAGAGATGTAGAGTGCATGCCTATTGCCATGTGGTGTTGTTTTACTACCAGGTACCTCAATGCAACTGTCTGTGTCAGACCACAGTGGCTGCACAGTTTCTCAATCTAAACGTGTATAAAAGGTCCCCTTTGGGGAAAGCGAGCCAGATACGTTCCCTGCTCTTCTAGAGGCAGACTTTACATTAAGTTTTGATGTGAACACAACTTGGAATATTCCCAAGTTACTTTACTTTTGTTAACTGAGCAGTGCTTATGACAAATGCTCGTTATTTCGCATTTGCCTTGTGTTGGACAGCAAATGGCGCTGGCTTCTGATTTAAATTCTGGTTCACTTCTCTGCTGCCAATGATGTTTTGCCTTCATTTGCATTATGAGCATTTTGAATTGATTGACTAGCCATTACCTTTTTGCCTTCTGTATTGATTTTTTATTTTTTTATTTTATTTTATTTTTATAAGTTTTTATACATACATACATTTGTTATCCAGGTTCGCCGCCGTTGGACTAACATGGTATAAAAAAATAAAAATAAATAGTACAGAGTACCTTTTCGGTCGGGTCCCCCATTGCTGGCTATATTTTTAAGAAGAAATAGGTCGTAAGGTAGGAAAGTACAGGACAGATTGGAATAAGTCGGGGAGGAGGATAGGACAGAGATACAACTGTATATACCCTCTTGGGTTGGTCGTCGTTTTTTTCTAGTTCTTGACAGGTCTTTTGACCAGAGCTGTTTCTTATGGTGGCTCGTAGGGGACCAGGGCTTTGTCCAGAACTTCCCATAGACCTCTGGATGACGCTTTCTTAATTTCTTAATTTTAAATAAACCTTGATGGTTTGTACTTTGAACTTTGTCTTGTGTAGATTTTCCTGTGTTATTTCTCTTGATTTGAATGTATTTTGACCAGGTGTGGCAGGCATCAATCCGAGGTAGGGGGGCAGGAGTGGGGGGAAGAAAGTGTGAGGTAGGGGAGGATGAAGGAGGAGGGGAGGGGCGCGGTGGAAGTGGCTAAGAAAAAAAAGTCACACAATTGATGGACGGAATGCAGAACAAATCAAAACATTCACCCCCAGTCAAGAGATCTGGGTTAGATCCATCATTCTTTTGCTCACCATGCCACCCCAGTTTAGACCTGGCTATATGCAAATCAGTCTTGACCCTGTGCCTCATGGGAACAGTCCAGCCTGAACTGCCAAGCCAGGTCCTCCCTGGACCGGAAACAAGCATCCTTGGACCGGCTTCAAGAAAAAAACGTACCTTTTTGCCGCTTCCTTGCCCGTCTCTCCTCCGTAGTCCTACCTCGCTCAGAGTCGCCACAGGAAGCGCACCCAGGTTCCCAGTCAGCCAATCACAATACTGCCTTACCAGAGTTGTGATTGGTCTGAGCGCTGTTCTTCGGCGCTCAGACACTGACTGGTGGCATGGGCATGTTCTCCACATAGGCTGTGATGCAGCCTGCATGGAGACCATGCGAAGAGCACATGACTGTTCTGGGCGGCCCGAGAGGGCCGGCCAAGCAGTCATTGCACACTTAAGGAGGGTGCAACCACTCCGCCCCGACCCCCTAACGCAAAGCTCTCTACGGAAGTAGGGGAAAACAAAATGATAATAACACAAGTTATTTTCATTATATTTTCTCTGTCTTTCACTGCAAAAAAGCAGTGGGAAGACGCTCCTCCTCCTTAGCGTAGGAGCTGCCACTGATTTTGACTTTAGGGCTCTCTTCTTTAAAGGCTCACACATAGCCCCAATACATCAATTGTCCCTTTTGATGTAAAAAGCTCAGAACTAGGGATGGTCATTACCACTCTAGAGTGTGCAGCCCTATCCCCTCCTTGACATTGTGACTGCTTCAAATGAGGCACAGAAAGAAGCTCAATAGAACTGCTTTAGAGAATGACATAGGCCATGACTATGAATTGATCGGAATGGGGTGGTATTCACTGCACCCGGCAGAAACCATTACCACAGGGTGAGGCATTTGGTAAATACCTCCAACTCTAGTTATTACACTTGAGACTGAGGAATAACTTGTGACAGTATTAACACACTGAATTCCTCACTTTCCGCGTTTTGTCCTGTACTTTTTCATCATAAAATGTTTGACTAATCAATATTTGTCAAGATACATTTGTTAAAGTTATAGTGTTTGTTGCACGACGTGAAATATAATTCTGTGAGCAAGCTGCTGTGGGCTCATGCTCAGAATTCTCCATCAAACAGGGATTCAGGCCGTTAGAGTTTTGATGTTGTTTTTTCTGTCCCCTCAGGCAGGTATATGCTCCCAACCCCCACATCCCCGAGGGCACTAACAATGCATTTGTGAGTTTTACACCCTGACATCAAAGGTCTCTGCACCAAAGTGGCTCTCTTCTCCTCCACAGAGGCAGTCACTTTGGTGGTGTAAGTGCTGCTGGAAATTCTGCCGAAAAGTTCTCAAAAATCTTTATGCCAGTGTATGAGGGCACATCACCACTACCCACAGGTGTAGTGCCCTGCGTTGCTGTGTGGTGTTCCCACTGAGTGCTAGGCACACTATGGTTCCCTTTTTTTGGAACACCCACCACAGTTTCCTGGGTATTATTTGAGGATATATCTGCACCAGAGATTGTGGTGGTCTAGTCGCCCTGCACTGGCAGGAGGTGCTGCAACCATGTGTGGCAGAGTGCACAACCTAAGACATGATGATGGGATGGAGGTGTCTCCACCGGGGCCTAGAGGCAGCTCTCTAGGAGGTCAACCCACAAGAAGGTGGACAGAGAATCCTACTTATCTGGTTAGTTCATGGCTATCGCCCCCGCTACCTCAGACCAGGGGCTCTTCAGAAAAAACCCTGAACACCCTCTGATGCTGAGGGAGTGTCCCAGCGCCTTCCTTCAGAGGCCGACACACAACATGTGACTGCTTTCCTATGCCTCAACACCTCAGGAGACACCAGGGCATGCTTATCCATTTTTAAAAACTAGGGGGCATATTATCAAGGTCCGGCGTTAAAATTATCGCCGCTTTATCGGCAGAAAACTGCCGCTAAAGCGGCGATAATGGGCTTGATAATATGCCCTTGAGTATTCCAATAGAAGCCCATGTTGACACCAGAACATGGGCTTCCATGGGAATTCTCTGCGGCATATTATCAAGCCCATTATCACCGAAATAGCGGCAGTTTTATGCCGATGAAGCGGCGATAATTTTAACGCCGGACCTTGATAATATGCCCCCAAGGGGCATATTATCAAGCACCGCGTTAGAAGCGGCGATAATGGGCTTGATAATATGCCTGTGAGAATTCCAATTGAAGCCATGTTGACACCAGAACATGGGCTTCTATTGGAATTCTCTGCGGCATATTATCAAGCCCATTATCACCGAAATAGCGGCAGTTTTAGGCCGATAAAGCAGCGATAATTTTAACGCCGGACCTTGATAATATGCCCCCAAGGGGCATATTATCAAGCACCGCGTTAGAAGCGGCGATAATGGGCTTGATAATATGCCCGTGAGAATTCCAATAGAAGCCATGTTGACACCAGAACATGTGCTTCTATTGGAATTCTCTGCGGCATATTATCAAGCCCATTATCACCGCTTTAGCGGCAATTTTCTGGCGCTAAAGCGGCGATAATTTTAACGCCGTTTCTTGATAATATGCCCACAAGCTCGAGGCACCAGCAGGTTAATTGCGGTTTGCCAATCTCTCTCTTTCCCCTCTGTCTTTCACGCATACATACACACGCTCTTTCTGTCACTATCTCTCACACATACATAGAAGCACACACACATGCAAATGCTTTTGCACTCACACTTACAAACACACGCGCTCTCCCGCACGCACTCTTGCAAGCACACGTGCTGTCTCTCACACAAACATGCAAACACCACTCTCTCTCTCATACACATGCAAACACGAGCTCTCTCCCCCCCCCCCCCCCCACTCTCTCTCTCTCTCCCTTTCTCACGCACCCACGGAATACGCGCTCTCTCTCACTCTCTCGTGGTTGATTGAATGGGGTATAAAACGAATTCTTTGCTTCTGCAGCAGGCGGTTGGCACGGAAACAGTGGGGTAATTCATGGGCAGAGGCGTGATTCACAAAAAAGAAAACAAAACGTGTAATGGGTGGGTGCATACTCTCCATCATTGGCTCATTTCTGGAAAAAAAACTGTTTTCTGAAAGAAACCTTACCCACAACTGTCTGGAAAATGTCCCAATGGGCCTGGAGATGTTACCAGGAGCCGTGCCGCTCGGAGGAGTGATACTGGCAGAATACCCCGGGCACGGCTGGTAATCCTCTGTCTGTTCATTGTTCGCTGTTAGTATTGCTAGCGTGGGTGTAGCAGTTTTTAACCCCTTCGGTGCTCATGACGGAATGGTTCCGTCATGACCCACGGTTGAGCTGTGCTCATGACGGAACCATTCCGTCATGACCACGCCCGCGCAAGATTCCGTCAGCACAGCGGCGGAATCTGCGCAGCATCGAAGGGGTTAAACTGTTCAGGGCTGTTAAAGTGAAGGTGATTGTACACGTCACTGCTTGGGAGGGTAGCAGTGGTGTCACTGATGCCGCTGGTAATGTTAGCACGTGGCTGCAGTCTGTTCCATGCTTTGTTGGTCATGTTAGCCGTGGGTGCTCAGTTTACGACTGATAAATTTAGCATCGTCCCTCCAATGTTAAAATTACCACCAGGTTGTTTACTTACAGCTGGCAATGCTACAAGAGGCCACACTGTCCACGCAGGGCAGGAGTAACACCCTTTGAAGCCCTAAGCACTTAAAAGATGTTGGTGCCCGAATAGTTATCTAATTTAAAATATAAACAACAAGAAACCATAAAAGAACATTTTACTTTTTGAAATGAAACAAAATTTACAGTAAGATGGAAAATAATGTTTATATTTGTGTACTTACACTTTATTTATAGGTTTAGCTGCACCATTTGCAGTTTTGCACCGTATGGTCCATGGTAAACCCGGCACTGGAACATTTCTGTGGTGCCCCCTCCTTCCCTTGATGCCCTAAGCACGTGTTTATTGGTTAATCCAGCCCGGTGTCCACAGCTGGAATTTTGAGGAGCGACTATAAAGTTCAGACCTGGTAATAATAGCATGGCTATATTGTCCTGAGTGCCAAAGGTTTTGCTGTGACTTACTTATGGTTTACTCTAGAATGTCAGGGGCCAAAGTCAGGAGCACTCCTGACTACCTCTTGAAGTTCAGGAGTATGTCAGGAGTATTATGAGAGTAAATCACACACTCATGCACCATTGTTTGTGAATCACTCCCTTTGTTCAGAAGGTTAGGTCATTTCAACAGTGGCTATAAGGGCCACAGATGATGATCATGTATGTAGCATGTGAACACTGCTTGAAGCTCGTAATACTGTCTCATAGGGTATTATTTGTCAGACAATTTATAAGGGAGCACAAGTAGTTGCTATGAGCACAGAAGGAGAATAGGGAGAAAACAATTAGCAGAGACAAAAAGAAACTTTTTATATATAATATCATATATTTAAAGGTAAAGACTGCACTGTGTTATATTAAATGGTATGTAACCTGTGTTATGCTGTGCACAAGTGCTTGTGAAATGGTAAACAGTGCAAGTGACATGTGAGGAAGTATGTACAGCGGGTGGGGGGGCGCACAACAAAACAGATTATATACAATGTGTATTCGGTGTATTACCCATACAGTAAATGCAAATGAATACAGAGTGATTTGAATGGGTAAACATGAGAGAGGCACCGTAAATTTTGCTGTAAAAAGTCGGCGGCTTTTCGGCCTATGTGAAATGTTAGGCCATCATCAGGACCAGGTTACAGATGAATACATAATAGTGTATTACTACACTACACTACATAGTTGGTAATATTAATGTGTAAATACTATTCATAGCTAGTAATATTAATGTGTGAATACTATTCATAGCTGGGAAAATGAATGTGTGAATACTATTCATAGCTAGTAATATTAATGTGTGAATACTATTCATAGCTGGGAAAATTAACGTATGAATACTATTCATAGCTGGTAATATCAATGTGTGGCTACTATTCATAGGTGGGAATATCAATGTGTGAACACTATTCATAGCTGAAAATATTAATGTGTGAATTTTATTCATAGCTAGTAATATTAATGTGTGAATACTATTCATAGCTGGGAAAATTAATGTATGAATACTATTCATAGCTGGTAATATCAATGTGTGAAAACTATTCATAGATGGTAATATCAATGTATGAATACTATTCATAGCTGGTAATATCAATGTGTGAACACTATTCATAGATAGTAATATCAATGTATGAATACTATTCATAGGTAATATCAACGTGTGAACACTATTCATAGGTGGTAGAATCAATGTGTGAACACTATTCATAGATGGTAATATCAATGTTTGAACACTATTCATAAGTGGTTCTATCAATGTGTGAACACTATTCATAGGTGGTAATATTAATGTGTCAACACTATCCATAGCTGGTAATATCAACGTGTGAATACTATTCATAGCTGGTAATATCAATGTGTGCAAACTATTCATTGCTGGTAATATCAATGTGTGAACACTATTCATAGATGGTAATATTAATGTGTGAACACTATTCATAGGTGGTAATATCAATGTGTGAACACTATTCATAGGTGGTAATATTAATGTGTGAACCCTATTCATAGGTGGTAATATTAATGTGTGAACACTATACATAGGTGGTAGTATTAATGTATGAACAATATTTATAGGAGGTAATGCAATGTGTTAACACTATTCATAGGTTTGTAATATTAGTGTGTGAACACTATTCATAGCTGGTAATATTTAGGCGCGAATACTATTCACAGGTAGTAATATTAATGTGTGAACACTATTCATAGATGGTAATATTAAACACTATTCACAGGTGGTAATATTAATGTGTGAACACTATTCATAGATGGTAATATCAATGTTTGATCACTATTCATAGGTGGTAATATTAATGTGTGAACACTATTCATAGATGGTAATATCAATGTGTGAATACTATTCATAGGTGGTAATATCAATGTGTGAACCCCATTCATAGATGGTAATATCAATGTTTGAACACTATTCATAAGTGGTAATATCAATGTGTGAACACTATTGATAGGTGGTAATATTAATGTGTGACCACTACGCATAGGTGGTAGTATTAATGTGTGAACACTATTTTTATAGGTGGTAATATCAATGTGTGAATACTATTCATAGGTGGTAATATTAATGTGTGAACACTATTCATAGGTGATAATATTAAGGCGTGAATACTATTCGCAGGTGGCAATATTAATGTGTGAACACTATTCATAGATGGTAATGTTAAACACTATTCACAGGTGGTAATATTAATGTGTGAACACTATTCATAGATGGTAATATCAATGTTTGAACACTATTCATAGGTGGTAATATTAATGTATGAACACTATTCATAGATGGTAATATCAATGTGTGAATACTATTCATAGGTGGTAATATCAATGTGTGAACCCCATTCATAGATGGTAATATCAATGTTTGAACACTATTCATAAGTGGTAATATCAATGTGTGAACACTATTGATAGGTGGTAATATTAATGTGTGACCACTACGCATAGGTGGTAGTATTAATGTGTGAACACTATTTATAGGTGGTAACATCAATGTGTGAATACTATTCATTGGTGGTAATATTAATGTGTGAACACTATTCATAGGTGATAATATTAAGGCGTGAATACTATTCGCAGGTGGCAATATTAATGTGTGAACACTATTCATAGATGGTAATGTTAAACACTATTCACAGGTGGTAATATTAATGTGTGAACTCTATTCATAGGTGGTAATATTAATGTGTGAAAACTACTCATATGTGGCAATATTAATGCGTAAACACTATTCATAGGTGGTCATATTAATGTGTGAATCTCATTCAGAGATGGTAATATTAATAGAGGGTTACTGTTCAGAGCTGGCAATGTTGTTAGTGAAAATGCTATTCAGAGATGTACTATCAATCGTGGGACTACTATTCAGAGCTGGTAATGTTGGCGGTGGGAACAGTATTGAGAACTGCTGATATAAGCATGGGGAGTTCAATTCAGATGTGGCCATGCTCGTGGATGCTAAACTGTTCAGAGCTGATATTCATTCTGAATTTCAAAAGTAACAATACCAATATTTTTTCCAATCTAATATCTTTATTTCGGTCAACTGCCATAAAATAACAATATTAACTATGGGTATACCGTGCAGAGCTGGTAATATTAACTGTGTCAATACTGTTCAGAGCTAGTACCATTAACAGCCAGTGCAATGATCAGGGCTGGGAACATTAACTGTAGTTAAACTGTTCGAAACTGATAGTAATAAGGCAGATGCACTGCACTTAAGAGCTGGAAATACCTTACAATACCTATCACATAGTCACATTGTTCATTTTGCATTAGGTTAACGAGAATGAAGAAAGAGTAACACATAATTTGTTAATATTAAAGCTACAGCATCATACCAAACACTACACCTAATGCTAGCCTTTAACCTAACCTTAACCATTTTCACTAACTCTCCCATAAACCCTGGTATCCTCACCCAGACCTGATTCCCTTGCATAACATTTCCACATACTGCCCTAAACAGAGCACAAAGTATTTGCTACACCTCATTCTCATGTGCCCTGCAGATGTTCTCAGCCTCTTAGGACAACCACTGCAGCCACACACACTAGCTGTCTGAGAGGCGAGGGTCAGAGCTGGTAGATGCAAACTGGGCACTGTGTCTCTGGAAATGCATGTAAAAGAATCCCAAGCTGAAGAAGGTATTTCATCCTTGACCTATGCTTGCTCCAGGGCCTTAGATGACAGAGGGCCCGATTCACAGAACTAACTTAAGACAAAATCCTAAACTTACTACCATTTTGGTATTCACAGAAGGCACTTACTCATTTTGGTATTCACAGAAGGCACTTACTCAATTCGGTATTCACAGAAGTTAGGAGTCCTAACTTTAGGACTCCTAAATGCCTTCTGTGAATACCGAAAGTCTTAAAATTAGGATTTTTCGCAGTTTAGTAGTAGTATAGTTAGGACTCCTAACTTTAGGACTCCTAAATGCCTTCTGTGAATACCGAAAGTCTTAAAATTAGGATTTTTCTCAATTTAGTAGTCCTAAATTTAGACTTAGGACTGCTAAATTGAGAAAAATCCTATTTTTAAGACTTTCGGTATTCACAGAAGGCATTTAGGAGTCCTAAAGTTAGGAGTCCTAACTATACTACTACTAAACTGAGAACAATCCTAATTTTAAGGTTTTCGGTAGTCACAGAAGGCATTTAGGAGTCCTAAAGTTAGGAGTCCTAAATTTAGGACTACTAAATTGAGAAAACTCCTAATTTTAAGAATTTCGGTATTCACAGAAGGCATTTAGGAGTCCTAACGTTAGGAGTCCTAACTATAGTACTACTAAACTGAGAAAAATCCTAATTTTAAGGCTTTCGGTAGTCACAGAAGGCATTTAGGAGTCCTAAAGTTAGGAGTCCTAAACTTAGAACTACTAAATTGAGAAAAATCCTAATTTTAAGAATTTCGGTATTCACAGAAGGCATTTAGGAGTCCTAAAGTTAGGAGTCCTAACTATACTACTACTAAACTGCGAAAAATCCTAATTTTAAGACTTTCGGTATTCACAGAAGGCATTTAGGAGTCCTAAAGTTAGGACTCCTAACTTCTGTGAATACCGAAATGAGTAAGTGCCTTCTGTGAATACCAAAATGAGTAAGTGCCTTCTGTGAATACCAAAATGGTAGTAAGTTTAGGATTTTGTCTTAAGTTAGTTCTGTGAATCGGGCCCTAACACCTTTGCTATGACTTAATCTGGCTAATACCAGTGCTTTAAATGGAAAGACAGAGTGCTGGTAGTCACATTACGCAGTACCTGTTTGCTCCAGAGAAGTGCCAATACTCTCCCATTAAATGTATTGCAGAAGTGCTGACAAGTGCAGGTACTTTCCCTTTCATGTGGAAGAAGTGCAGGTACTCAGTACCGGACAGTACCTGCCCATTGAAAACACTGGCTAACACAAATATTAAGGCTGCAATTTTGCATTGCTTCTAAAAGTTTTTATTTCGAAAGTAAATCAGCACCATTTTTTGCACTGCTTGTGCTGCGCGAACATCCACACAAAATCTTAGTAAATAACTCCCTAATGTTGGGGCGGAAAACACTTATGCATGGTCCCTTCACACACTGCCCCATTCTTTGCTGCTCTGCAACATGAGCTGAATAAGGGTCCCCCAAGGACCAGGAAATTGGATCAGCAAGGGGAAGATCTTAGATTACATTATACAGGGGCTACAAACTTGTGAAAGAGCAGCTACTATAAAGAAACAAAAATATTCTAGTGATACAGCGTTTTCTGGATCCACTTGTTTACAATTGGTCCTCCGCTGGACCTTTTTGTCCGACTGAGAGGTGATGGGAGTTAACGTTGACATCAATCAAATTCAGAGAGTGCAACCCATTTGACCACACAATGAGGATCAGGAATCGGTAGTTAGGGTTAAAGTTTATTACATATTCTGAATCAAGTTCAGGTATCCTACACTTAATATCATGCTGTCAAGGTACAGATTAACAATAGGTAAGCCCAACCTCCTTTTGAGCCGGACCATTGTTAGGCAAACAAGCAATTCAGTCACAGCAATGCAAAAGATCAAGAGGAGTATTTGATGCTCAGAAAAGAGTTGCATGGTTTGTTGTCTGTACATGGATAAATCTAAATCACCTAAAGTAGAGTTCCAGCAAAAGGGTTGGTTTTATACCATAAAGAATCTAAAAAGTCAGGGAGTTTCCATTAAGGAAATTAGAACAAGGCAATGGAAAATCGAGAAGGAAGGTGTCAGTATTTCAGAAGCTCAGTCAGGAATCTTCTATGGGTAAGAGAATAAGCGTTAGCTTAAGAAACACTTAAGAAAGAATCAAAAGTAAGCATTAAGGGCTAAAGCGCTCAGAGTCCAAAAGACAGGCAGTCCCTGAAGGGGTAGGGAAGATTCAGAATGAGATCCCCTACAGCATCTCTTGAAAAATGTTTTTGAAGTCTAACGGGGTGAACACTAGGGGGTCTATTATGATTTAGGGCGGAGCGCCACTGCCAGCATGGCGGTGGCAATCCGCCCTACATCATACCCCGCACGCCACCCATTTCCCCCACCAAATTAGTATGGTGGGGGGGACCCCGGCGGACGGAAAGACCGTCCGCCGGTTTTACGCCGGCCGACCAGTTGACCGGGTGGAAAAGGGGCTGGATATGGTGGCGGTGTCTGCTAGACACCGCCATCCATATTAGAATGGGCAGCGGTGCAGGGCTTTCCATGGTGGAGATAGCAAACAAATGATGGACGGAATGCTGACAATGCAAACATTCTACCCCAGTCAAAAGATCTGGGTTAAATCCATCTTTCTTTTTTCCACTATGCCACCCCAGTTTGGACCCAGCCATCTGCAAATCAGTCTTGACCCTGTGCCTCATGGGAACAGTCCAGACCGAACTGCCAGGCCAGGTCCTCCCTGGACCGGAAACAAGCATCCTGGGACCGGTTTCAGTGTATGTCACCCTTCTTCAGCCAGGCTAGCTTGAATCCAGGGGCACAGTGAGCAAGGGACCCACGTCTGGGCATACCCACCCCACTTAGGGCGAAAAGTGTTACAGCAAACAAATGATGGACGGAATGCTAACAATGCAAATATTCTCCCCCAGTCAAAAGATCTGGGTTAAATCCATCTTTCTTTTGACCACCACGCCACCCCAGTTTGGACCCAGCCATCTGCAAATCAGTCTTGACCCTGTGCCTCATGGGAACAGTCCAGACCGAACTGCCAGGCCAGGTCCTCCCTGGACCGGAAACAAGCATACTGGGACCGGTTTCAGGGTATGTCACCCTTCTTCAGCCAGGCTAGCTTGAATCCAGGGGCACAGTGAGCAAGGGACCCACATCTGGGCATACCCATCCCACTTAGGGCAAAAAAAAAGTGTTACAGCAAACAAATGATGGACGGAATGCTGAAAATGCAAACATTCTCCTCCAGTCAAAAGATCTGGGTTAAATCCACCTTTCTTTTGCCCAATACGCCACCCCAGTTTGGACCCAGCCATCTGCAAATCAGTCTTGACCCTGTGCCTCATGGGAACAATCCAGACCGAACTGCCAGGCCAGGTCCTCCCTGGTCCGGAAACAAGCATCCTGGGACCGGTTTCAGGGTATGTCACCCTTCTTCAGCCAGGCTAGCTTGAATCCAGGGGCACAGTGAGCAAGGGACCTACGTCTGGGCATACCCATCCCACATAGGGCGAAAAGTGTTACAGCAAACAAATGATGGACGGAATGCTGACAATGCAAACATTCTCTCCAAGTCAAAAGATCTGGGTTAAATCCATCTTTCTTTTGCCCACTACGCCACCCCAGTTTGGACCCAGCCATCTGCAAATCAGTCTTGACCCTGTGCCTCATGGGAACAGTCCAGACCGAACTGCCAGGCCAGGTCCTCCCTGGACCAGAAACAAGCATCCTGGGACCGGTTTCAGGGTATGTCACTCTTCTTCAGCCAGGCTAGCTTGAATCCAGGGGCACAGTGAGCAAGGGACCCACGTCTGGGCATAATGGAGATCCCGCCATGGAAAGCCATGCAGTGAGCACCGCCCGCCACAATGCTGGGAATAGAGGATGCCACCGTTACGGTGGCGGTGGCATCCTAATTGCTGGTGCGGGACCGCCGCACCAGTGGCAGCCGGTCCCTGCACCGCTAGGGTGGCGGGCGGACTGGAGTCCACCCGCCATCCTAATAGATCCCTAAGTTATAACACACAAGAGTCTTCTAGGTAATACTCCGTTGCAGGCATCATCTGGGGTCCATGGTTCTTGTACAATTCTCATGTTGCAGACTGCAACATCAGGGTAACATTTCACACTGGACATGAGAATGACATCTTCTCACGCACAGATTAAATCACCACATTGCTGAATAGGCCTTTCAGTTGACTCTCTGGATCCTCATGTTCTTTTCATCAATTTCTACTTCTCAGGCGCTTTCTCTACCTCTAGGACAGTAATGTATCTATTCTCAAACTAACCATGCATGTGAATACCTGCAAAAAATGTCATGATAGCAGAAAATAAAAAAACAGTATTTATGCAGAACGGTGAAACATAAGCCTAGCCTGGACAAGTTAAAGCATTAGCTCAATGGTGCACGTTTAATATGCGGGAACACATTTAAATACAAATGAATATAAGTTTCTAGTGCATTAGATTCACATTACATGTAACACATAGTGAATCTTTAAAACAATCATGTCTAAGTATGGCTAGGAACTACATTTTAAATGATATAAATGAAGTGTTAATGCACACATTACATAGTATCTTTATCTTTTTAAATGAAATCACATTCTGTATATATGAGGATGGCTTCTCTGTAATTTGCTAAACAATAAACGTTATTCAAGGTATTAAAGCACACATGAAAGTCAAATGTAATCTTTATAGTAAGTACATCATCGACTAAGTAAGGATCGTTTATTCCATCAAGAATTCAAATTATATCTCAATCAGTTATGGTAAAAAACACAATAGGAGTACCACCTAATCCTACAGTGGTTGCTCTCTTTAATAATGATGTGAAGTGCAACACTTACATTAATCATAAAATCACACAAGAAACATGTGTTAAGTGCATGTTCATGTCATGTATCTATTAAGTATTTGTGTCATATTTGTGACATTTAAAGAGTGGGCAATTTTGTGCTGCACCACCAACTAATAAGATTATCCCCTGTACGTAATACAAGGTACCGTCTAAATAGGTTTAGACACCCTCATTTGATGCAGTCAGATTGACTCTATGGTCTTTTTAAACTATTCTACTATACCTTGATGGTGGATGCTCACATGACCTTGCTTGGTGCATGGCCCAATTAAATGGGCGTGGTCCCGCGTCAGTTACACTTCCTAGACTCTTGAGCTGCTCTGTGTTTAGTGTGATCCCTTATTCTGGACTGGACATTTTGCCGGCCAGCGTTTATGCTATACCAGAGTAATTATTCCCATGAATTGTCCCTTGCGTGATTTGGTTGTTCTAAATTCCGGTGGAGTTAATCACGAGGGATTCTAATGTATTCTTCCTTTCTTTTTCTGTTGTTGCCACAGAGGAGATGATCTTACTGTTTGTAGCTATTGGGTAAGATGTAGTACCGTTGTGTGTGTTGTGTATTGGTTTTAAGTGTGTAAATAACCGTGAATAGAAGGCTGACACTGGGATTTTCCTTTCAGATTGGAGTTGTTGGTCTGGAGTTGCATTAAAGAACGCTAGGTATGTTTACTTAGTTGATTGAGATGAAATGGGTTGTTGTGCATGAGAGTTGTTTGCAATATATGTGGTGTCACTTATAAGTAGTTGAGATGTTTTTTTCGAGCACCTTTGGTGGCATTTTATTTGTTTGAAGTTGGATATTTAGGCATGGTTTTGACACCAGTTGTTATTTTATTGTAAACAGGCGATATACTTGATCATGTGTTATATTGATTGGTTTATTTGTGTCAGTATTCACAGGAATGATTGACTCAACAGCACTGAGTCCTGAAGATGGTCTCAGGGACCTAATTGGCCATCGAAGACCGAAACGTCGACTTTCCTTCCTTTATAACTTCAAGAATGGTGGATTTGTTTTTTCTGTGTTATATCCCATCAATGTCACAGCTTGGATAAGCTGGTATTCCAGAAGACGCTAATGCTATTTGTGTTAAAAGGAGTGACAACACTTCCATTTATCCCTTGTTCAAAGAAACTGAAACAGATGAAGGGATTCTCTGGAGGTACCAGTGTTGTTAGGGCTGTATAGAAATGTATAAAAATGTGCATAATATTTAAACAGAATATGAAGTAAAAAGAATAATTTTATCTTCTATATACCCATGAGTTTGATTTTGATTTCATTTGATTATTCTTTCGGATACATATTGTGGACCGATGTTAAGTAGTGTAATAGTTTGGATGAAAATAATTCCTCAAGGAATATTCTTTGTATACTTAATATTGTACCCAGGTCCTTGTGGAAAATTGGCATGCCCTATTTTGTTCTGTATCACGGAGGATAGCGTTGTGCTTTTGCATTCACCACATTCTTTTGTCAAAACCTAAATTACGCTGATTGGTAATTGATTGATGGTTAGATAATGCTATTTCTTTTAACAAATGTGCAGTTTTATCTGAATTCTAGCAGTGGTGATTTAACATCAGAATGATTTTTCATAACTGTACAACATTATTTGATAAATCAAAAAATGTAATCCATTCAGGAACTTCAAATTAGAAATTTCACATATTTACATCACAGAAGAAGTACTCCGTGGGCTTCACATATCACAGGCCCAGAATCTTAGCCCACGGAAATGTCTCATGCTGAACAAATCTCACCAGCACGCATGGAGGATCTCATAGACAGCGCTTACAGGATGGGTTTCTAAGAATATCAAGTGAGAGGTTAGTACCTCAAAATATCAGTAGGGTAAAAGCAGATATGTTCAGATATAACACCTGATATGGTGTACCTGTGAAAGGCCAGTTGAACTGTGCACTGTCAGTTGCAGAATAACCTCTGTAAGTCAGTATTTGCTTGGTAGATAAGACAGATCTATCTCGCCCACAAGACAGATATCAAAATTCTAAGAGGTATACCCTTAAATTGACAAAGTCAGTATTTAAAAATTTTCTTGTGGAGAAATGCATTCTTTGTCTCCATACTCCAGTATCCATGTAAGTAAATTGGTCCTGGTGACATATAATTCTCCCACTAGGTACGTCTGAATGTTCCCAATAGGGGAACAATGCCCAGGACAACAAAAATTCTTAACGTTGCTCCTGTAGTTACAGCTGATGCAATGGAATTATAGTTATTTTGGCAATTGGGCTTCTGCTTTTATTTTGGTGCAGCACAGAGATTCTACAGCAGAGACCAGGCTTGCAGTGTTTCCAAGTTACCTGTACTGCTCAAACAACAACAGCATGTATGCCTTTGCCTTCGTGAAGGAGGAGACATGCAGTCTAGCATGGGTGTTTTTCCAAAGAAAATGTTGACTTCCAACTTCCCAGGTAGAAAGGGATTTTTTTTCAGGCCGTTATGAGGTAAACCAGGGATATACTATGCGTATTGCTCAATGTTTGTATTTATGCATGCATATTTTGAGGCAAACGTAGCTGCCAACCTTGCCAGCAAGCAATAGATAGCTTCAAATTGTAGAGGGGAAGAAACAATTCAGGATTGAGAACAGACAACAGGGAAACATACAACTGGACCACAGGGTGTTGAAGGGGCATGAGATTATTTACCAATGGTGGACAAGGTTCTCTTTGATGAACTGCAGTCAGAAATTAACAATACCAATGAACCTTTATACCGTCTTAACAGAGAGAGGTGTTGGCCATTCTAGGTCTGCTTTAACTTTGAAAAGATCCATACTGATTACTTGCCTTGCGATCTCAAAAACGAATACGATGATATTGGTGATTATAAGCATACATTTTTCTGCTTTATCATATAATAAATGTTTTTCCATTCGGTGAAAGTTTCTCAAATAAGAAGGCTCTAATGTGTCATCGTATACTAGGATGTTATCTAAGTAATACACCATGTAAACATGAAAGAAATCGCAGAAGATGTTGTTCATGAAGTGTTGGAAGATGGCCAGAACTTATAAAAATGGAAAGGTATCACTAAATATTTAAAATGACCATAACACCTATTGAAGCTGTTTTCCAGTCATTCTCCTCGTGTATTTTCACCAGGCTATATTCTCCTTGCAGACCAAGTTTAAAGAATATCTTTGCTGTCTTGCCTGATAGAGGCTGACCAAGATCACAGGAAGAGAATAACAGTTCCAGATGCTAACAGCATTCAGTACTTGATAATTAATACAGGGTTGATATTCTTCATTCCACTTGGGCACAAATAAAATAGTAAATCCAGCTCAGGAGGTGGAATGCTGGATAAAATCGTTCTCTAGGTTTTAGTTCAGATATTGATGCAATAGCTCATTTTCCTTCACCATCAACGGATATAGTGATCCATGTGAAATAGGTTCCCCTGACACTAAGTCTATCATACAGTCACACGATCTATGAGGAGGCAGTGGATTAACTCTATTTTTGCTGAAGATATCCAAATCTCGAAAGGTTGGTGGTATAGGATGCTCTTCATTTACTGCTTCGTCTTTACTTGGAAGAGATGATTTCTGCAGAGCTAAGTAGGATCAACATCTGAGTTTGTCTTTGTTTGAATTCTATAAACATTCTTCTGCACACTAAGGTGCCAATTACGATCCGGTAAAAAAATTCCCCGTGCGACTCGTATCCGGTCTTTTCACCGTACGAATCGTACAAGTGCCGTACGAACTGGCAATCACGATTCGCATGGTAAAAAGTCCATATGAACCGCATCGGGAATGATTTCCCACACGTCCTCGGGTCGGAAAATGTGTCCGACACGTCCTCGGACGATTTACCGTACAAATGTGAAAGGTGAATCCATCCCGTGCGTCCGATCTTACAACCGTATGGAAAAAACACCGTCCGCACCGAACTCCCATAGCAACCATGGAGACATGTGCCCGCATACGTGCCCAACACTCCCCCCTGCCCCCGTACGTCCGAGACGTACCCCCGTGTATGTACACCCCCACTCGTGTATGTACACCCCAGTACGTTCGAGTCGAACCCCCACCCCTGTACGGGTCGTACCACCGTCTATGTACACCCCAGTACGTTCGAATCGTACCCCCACCCCTGTACGTGTCCTACCCCCGTGCATGTACACCCCTGTATGTTCCAGTCGAACCCCCACCCCTGTACGTGTCCTACCCCCATGCATGTACACCCCTGTACGTTCGAGTCGTACCCCCACCCCTGTACGTGTCGTACCACCGTCTATGTACACCCCAGTACGTTCGAGTCGTACCCCCACCCCTGTACGTGTCGTACCACCGTCTATGTACACCCCAGTACGTTCCAGTCGTACCCCCACCCCTGTACGTGTCCGACCCCATGTATGTACACCCCAGTACGTTTGAGTCGAACCCCCACCCCTGTACGTGTCCGACCCCCATGTATGTACACCCCAGTACGTTTGAGTCGAACCCCCACCCCTGTACGTGTCCGACCCCCATGTATGTACACCCCAGTACGTTCCAGTGGAACCCCCACCCCTGTACGTGTCCTACCCCCGTGCATGTACACCCCTGTACGTTCGAGTTGTACCCCCACCCCTGTACGTGTCGTACCACCGTCTATGTACACCCCTGTACGTTCGAGTCGTACCCCCACCCCTGTACGTGTCGTACCACCGTCTATGTACACCCCTGTACGTTCGAGTCATACCCCCACCCCTGTACGTGTCCGACCACCGTCTATGTACACCCCAGTACGTTCCAGTCAAACCCCCACCCCTGTACGTGTCCTACCCCCGTGCATGTACACCCCTGTACGTTCGAGTCGTACCCCCACCCCTGTACGTGTCCTACCACCGTCTATGTACACCCCTGTACGTTCGAGTCGTACCCCCACCCCTGTACGTGTCGTACCACCGTCTATGTACACCCCTGTACGTTCGAGTCGTACCCCCACCCCTGTACGTGTCCGACCCCCATGTATGTACACCCCAGTACGTTCGAGTCGAACCCCCACCCCTGTACGTGTCCGACCCCCATGTATGTTCACCCCAGTACGTTCCAGTGGAACCCCCAGCCCTGTACGTGTCCTACCCCCGTGCATGTACACCCCTGTACGTTCGAGTCGTACCCCCACCCCTGTACATGTCGTACCACCGTCTATGTACACCCCTGTACGTTCGAGTCGTACCCCCACCCCTGTACGTGTCGTACCACCGTCTATGTACACCCCAGTACGTTCGATTCGTACCCCCACCCCTGTACGTGTCGTACCACCGTCTATGTACACCCCAGTACGTTCCCGTCGCATCCCCAACACAACCTCCTAAGTACGGAGCGCACCCCAGGCCCCAACATCACAACCGCATGTACGAGTCGTACCAAGCCACACACAATGACAGCACCGTACAACCAAATGGCCCATGTACACACCGTACACACGCTCAAAACGCACGTACACAACCAGGACAAAACAAAACAACACAAGAATACACTATTCGAATGGCACACAGCCACTAAACATGGCCAATAAACACTAAAAAAACACATTAACTGACCTGCAACTGCCAAAAACAAACAGAGGCCCAAAACACCACCACTCCTTATAACACACCCACCCAAACTTCAAACACAGCCACACCCACCAATGGACCAATAAAAAGGGCCCGCACACACAAACCATGAGCCTTTGCAACAGACTCACTGCTGCCAGACACCACAGAACCATACTACAAGCCTCACCACACCTTACACTTGCACACCTTCACACAACCACCTCCACAAACACCCCCTCATCACATTCACACACACACACACCTGCACAACCACACCCACACACCCACAACCATCCACACACCCCCCCCACCATCCACACCCACACCCCTCACCATGCCCACTAACAAGAATCCAAAGTTCAGTAACCGAGAGTTGGAGGTCCTTGTTGATGAAATCCTCAGAGTCGAGCCACAGCTCTTTGGAACATTGGTCAGACAGACCAGCATTGCAGCAAAAACAGCCATGTGGCAGACCATCGTCGATGCTGTGAATGCTGTTGCGGACACCAGAAGGACCAGGCAGGAATGCCAAGCCAGGTGGTACGATCTGCGGAGGAGGGTCCAAGCCAAGATGCTGGAGGAACACAACCAGGCCAACGCCACTGGAGGAGGGCCCTCCCGCAGACCCGTACACTACCAGCCCTGGGAGGAGAGGGTGATGGCCATACAGCCGGTGGAGGCAGTCGAAGGATTAGGAGGACTCCGAGACCCGGGTGAGTACACGAACAACGCACCTCACATGGGGGGGACCTCATCCACAACCAAAATCACTAACAGGCACGCAACCACCCCAACCTATCGCATGACTCAACCACACTCCATGAACACGCACATGCCACTGCCGCCACCATGCCCCATGCACCCAGCTGGACAATGTCAAGTCACAGGCCACAGAAGACACCAACACATGACACGGTAACCCGGATGGCGGGAGGGTGGGCCCCAAAAATCACATAGTGCAACTCAGAAGCAGACAACAATGCCCTCTGCCCATATGGCCCAGGTCACAGCCAGACAAACAGTGTGTCCCCACACAGGAAAGACTCGCCAGCAAATGGTGGACCCCTTGCATCAACACATGGGGGTGAAGGCACTGTTTTGCACATGACAGCAGCTAATGAACAGCGAACACTGTGAAAGAGTGGCAGCACACACAACCACAGCAGCAGCGCACACACAGACACTACACCCAATGGGTGCCTGGAGATCAGAAACAAACTCACAGCAACAAGCCAAGGGCCATTCAAAGGACTGGAAAAAGTGTGTGTCTAGGAAGCTGGGCTGAGGTGACAGAGGGTGACACACAGAGGGAGGGAGAGGGGGACAGAGAGGGAGGGAGAGGGGGACAGAGAGGGAGGGAGAGGGGGACAGAGAGGGAGGGAGACACAGGGACACGGACAGAGGGAGGAGGCTGACACACAGAGGGAGGGAGAGGGGGACAGAGAGGGAGGGAGAGGGGGACAGAGAGGGAGGGAGAGGGGGACAGAGAGGGAGGGAGACACAGGGAGACGGACAGAGGGAGGAGGCTGACACACGGAGGGAGGGAGAGGGGGACAGAGGGGGAGGGAGAGGGGGACAGAGAGGGAGGGAGAGGGGGACAGAGAGGGAGGGAGACACAGGGACACGGACAGAGGGAGGAGGCTGACACACAGAGGGAGGGAGAGGGGGACAGAGAGGGAGGGAGAGGGGGACAGAGAGGGAGGGAGAGGGGGACAGGGAGGGAGGGAGACACAGGGAGATGGACAGAGGGAGGAGGCTGACACACGGAGGGAGGGAGAGGGGGACAGAGAGGGAGGGAGAGGGGGACAGAGAGGGAGGGAGAGGGGGACAGAGAGGGAGGGAGACACAGGGACACGGACAGAGGGAGGAGGCTGACACACAGAGGGAGGGAGAGGGGGACAGAGAGGGAGGGAGAGGAGGACAGAGAGGGAGGGAGAGGGGGACAGAGAGGGAGGGAGACACAGGGAGAGCAAATCAGCCGTGTGGTGTGTGGGAATGTCTGCTCGTCAGCAGGTAGACTGCGTGCATGTAGCCAAGGGTGGCCAGTGCCAGAACCCCCCCTCTTCACCATGGCAAAACACAGGGCCATGTCACAACCTGTTCACGAGCACAACGACAGCTACCTGCATTATATAAATGTGTGGATCCACTCCATGTGCACATGTACAGTGCTACACGGAAGGCGCCAATGCATGGCTCGCCACACCTGCCCACTCCACTGCTGACTGCAGTCACACTTGACGCAGCAAGTAAGACTGTGCCACACATAGTTAAAGGGGCCAAAGTGGTGCCCAAGGGACACACCCATGCACAAGTGCACTGTGAGTGGAATGCAAGACAGATCCTAATTCCAAGAGGAAAAGTGCCAACTTTGAAACTGATGAAACATGGATGTTGCATGGACCAAAATTAACATTGTCTCTCTCACACACAGGTCAAAATCGTGGTTCACCCCCCAACACTGGGGGGGAAGACTCACAGGACCCGGATCTGCGGGAGCCTGATCCCACCGGCAGCGACGACTCTCACCACTCTGTGGACGACCCCGACCGACCTGGCCCCTCTGGTGTCCAACCACCTGCAGCACCTGCGTCAGGTACAACTGTGCCAACCACCACCCCCACTCCTGCCACATCCCAGGAGACACCCAGGATCCCTGCCCCACCACCACAATGCAGCCAGGCTGGCCAGGAGGGACACGGTGTCCCGGGCACCCAGGAGGAGGCAGGCGACAACGCCAATGCCACCCCTCAGGGGTCCCGGAGACCCGATGTACCCACAAGGGCAGGCCAGGTGCAAGTGGGCAGGGGTGTTGGGAGTGGAGGACGGCGGAGGCGCGAGCCTGACCAGTTGGCTGGGGAACCGGTATTTGCCCATGTCCGTAACATCATGGACACATACCGGCAGGACACCACGGGCATGGCCCAGGTTGTGTCCACCCTCAATGAGATCAAGGGGACCCTCGATGAGATAAAGACCCAGCAGGCCCAGCAACATGCGGAGCAACATGCCTGTCTACTGCAACACCAACGGAGGATGGAGGACAGACAGGCTGAGCAAGTGACGGTGTTCCAGGGGATTCACGATACACTCCGTCGGATGGCCGACAACATGGGCAACCCTCCCTGTGCCAGACGGCGTAGAACATCACCACCCACAGGGAGGGATCAGGAGGAGGAGACATCCGACGGAGCATCCCAAACATCGTCACGGCCTGCTGCTGAGGGTCCCCGCAGGAGGCCGGGTCGTCCACGGAAAGGACCGGGAGGGTCGGCGCAACATCACCATCTCCCAGGACACCTGGCCTGGCACCTGGCCCACTGGAGCAACAGCATCACAGCATCAAGAGACATTCTCTGCCACATGGCCCAGCTGGTCACTGTCTGACCAATGTTGACAAAGACTGTGGCATGGACTATGAGGATTTCCAATGGCAAGGACACCAACTCCCCTACTGAACTTTGGATTCCAAACTCCCGGAAAGCCCCTCACTTTATCCCCCCCCCCCCCACCCAAATAAAAATTCACACCATGAAGAGAAGATGCCTGCTGGTTGCATTATTACCTTACATGTGTGTTGTAAAGTCTAAACATGCCTGAGCTCTCTTTTGACTCCAACCATCCACACCCTGGGGCCTGAGTCTGGCACAGGACACACGGGTCACAGTGTATTAGGCAAGACAGACATGGAGCACCATCCACACCCGTGATGGGCCCAACCAGCTGAGGGGGTGGCCGCACAACCGTGCTGACAGACACATTGAGTACAGCAACAGTCATGCGCAGAGGTCAGGGATCATGTCCAGTGTCCTGGGGGGCACCCAGGTATGTGTAGACAGGTGGCAGAACCATGTCCTGCAAGCTTGAGTCCGGTGGATGCAGAGAATGGGGGCCTGGCCAACGTTGGATGCATGGGGATGGCACATGTCACAATACCCACACACTCATGGACATCATGCCCAATACACAGTCTCAGCCCACACACACAGCTTGCATCTTGCTACTCGACACATCGACACATAGCCACTATCAGGGAAAACCATGCCAGACATGCTGGATGCACCGTGGCAACACACCAGCATTGACTGAGAAGAGGCACCTTGGAGGCATAGGGACACCTTTATTAGTCATGTGTTCGGGATTGCAGAGGCAACTTGAAGTACACATGAACACATCTTGTGGAGTAACATGTGGGTCCAACACTGGCACCCCCCTTCTGCAGCACAAATGCGTGTTAGCCATGGAACTGGCACACAATTGTCGGCTAACAGCTAAACACCCACAGCTGCTCACGGAGAGACTGCCATACACCATTGATCCGCTGATGTGGAAGTCCCACACCATGTCAAGCCAATGCTAACTGTATGTGTCCGAGGGCAGTGTTACACACATTGATGCCATCATCACAATCCACTATCCCATCACTGATGACTGTCAACCAGGCAGACCATCTATTCAGGTGTACACAGCTGCATGTCGTGTCCCATGGTGATGCCACATGGCTGCAGAGGAACCAAACATCAACAGGGGCAGTGTGCATACATCGTGAACAACTGCCACACCCAATACACCCCCGATGCATCCCTTACCCTATGGAGACTTCCAAACGTGTCCGTGCCTGTAACGCTGAGTCAGCCTACGATGACGTGTCCATGAGGAATAGCAGTGCCACAACAATGCAACCAGCAGACGGCATGCGCAAGTACCTGGGAAAGAGAGACACACAAGAAGTCAGCCACAAAAAGCACAGCCACTTGCATGTGCATTTACTCGACACGTGTATGGATGACAACATGCTAGGTCACAATTATGACTGGGGAAATACAACCATCACTGCCACCATCACTCCAGTGACACACCCACACACACCTCTGACTCACGTGACATACATGCAGGTTGAGACACACATCACAACACATGCCACACGGGGACCAATGCGTGCACACTCAGACACTGGTACTCACCACTAAGCAAAGAAGTCGCGTATGAGCCGAGTCCGGATGTCCTCTTGCGGCTCCACATCCTCCACATTACTAGCCCCATTGCCAAGCCCTTCGTCCTCCATGGGTGGATGGTCCTCGTCATGTTGATCCAGGATGAGTGGCACAGCTTTCTCAACTGCCATGTTGTGCAGCATGCAGCAGACCATGAAGATTTTGCAGACCTTCGCAGGGGCATATGGGAGCGCGCCGCCGGTCTTGTGGAGGCACCGAAATCGGCTCTTCAGCAGGCCAAACGTCCTCTCTATCACTCGCCTCGTCCGGCCATGGGCGGTGTTGTAGCGGAGCTGGGCCGGCGTGATGGGGTTGCGGAGAGGTGTGAGCAGCCATGGCATGTTGGGATAGCTAGCGTCCCCTACATGGGAAGCACATGGACATCGTTAGAAGTGGTGAAGCGGTCGTGCTGGTAGGCTATGCAAAATACAGGACAGACAGACTGTACCCACCAACAACACATGCTCTTTCATTGCGCAGCTGCATCATCATTTCAGGCATCCTGCTACGCCTCATGATGTAGGCATCGTGTGCTGATCCTGGAAAACGAGCACAGACATGTGAAATCACCATGTTGGACTGACACACCACAAGGGCATTGATGGAGTGGTAGTGCTTCCGATTGCGGTACGCCACCTCCCGTGCGTGTGGTGGTACCAAAGCTACATGTGTCCCATCTATGGACCCAATGACATGGGGCATCCCTCCCAGGGCATAGAATCCACGCTTGACCGCAGTCAACTGTTCAGGGGTTGGGAACTTGATGAAGTCATCCAGGTGAATCAACATGGCCTCTAAGAAATCATGCAGCACACGGCAGAACATGCTCTGGGACATGCCACCAACATGAGCTATGGTATTTTGAAAGGTACCCGTGGCAAGAAAATGTAGGGCAGCCATTACCTTCAGCTGGGGTGTCAGTGCCGTAGGATACCTGTGCTGCGGTTGCAGGTGTGGTGCCAGCCTCGCCGTCAACTCCAGAATCAACCGTCGTGGGAAGCGGTAGTACCGGATCCGATCATTCTCCCGCATGGCAGCCAAGTCCGGAATTGGTCGGGCAAGAGGCGGCGCTCTGCAGTAATTTGGAAGTGACAAGGAAGAGTGAGTGCACTACGACAACAATTCATATGTGCTGAGCACATGTTAATCTGTCAATACACATATGCTACATAGGGAGTCAGGTATGTGCTACATGCCCAGGACACGTATGGATGCAAGGTGACACTCCTACCAAGACCCAGCTACACACGGAGATTGAGAACCTCCCCATGCCATGCCATGGGAATAGCTGTGTCCCAGTGCAAGTGAACAGCCAGACGCAAGACAGGAGTGACATACGCCCACACATCAGCAGAAGTAGGATGCCGATTGCAGAGACTGGTAGCGGAACACTAGAGCCACAGGTCACATGACATTACACTAGGACAGCCCACACACCTTGCCATGAAGGTGCACATGTCATGACTCACCACACATTCATTGTGAGGATGCAGACATGTCCTTGTCATGCTACTCCGTGTCCCATGCATACATGTGCACCTCACATCCGATACCACATGTGGCATGGTGTGCGGAACAGTGTGCAATGTCAATCTACACACAGACACATGTTGGTTGCTGCAACAGCTGCAGCTTGTGAGGGTGCTCCAACATCAACCTGATGGGAAGCCCCCACACATACATGACATAGTCACATTGTGCACCGTGGGTAGTGACAAGTCAGGTGTGGTAACCCCTGTACCGGGCATCAGGGGACACTTCCGTGTGTTGGTGTCCGTGCCATGCCAGTGACGCTCACCCCAAGTGTGCAGTACGACATGCACACATGTCAAAGGAGTCAAGGGCATGCCTGGCACACATTGCACCGTCACACAGTACATCTGTACACATCTCATCATACATATGGTGCCTTCTCGGCCCAGGAGTAATGTTCCACATCACAGCCCGTCACACCTGTGCCCCACACATGTAGTAATGCACAGACGATGCCTTGATGTCCATTCATGGACAAGTATGTCCATTCATGGACAAGTATGCCCATCCATGGACAAGTTTGTCCATCCATGGACAAGTATGTCCGCCCTATCCCTACCTGTGTGCCGCCTGTCACCACTGTGATGTGTGAAAACCGCCGTACTGCTGCTAAGAGGGCCTGTGTACGTTCCCATATCACTATGGGAGTGCTGCCGTATGTGTACCCATCGTGATGGCGAGCGTACAGGCATGTGTACGGGCCGTACCACTACGAGTACACATACGCGAGGACACCCATAGTGATAGTGAGCGTACAGGCATGTGTACGGCCCGTACCACTACGAGTACGCATACGCAAGAACACCCATAGTGGTAGGGCCGTCCACACGCCTGTACGCTCCCTATCACTATGGGTGTCCTCGCGTATGCGTACTCGTAGTGGTACGGGCCGTACACACGCCTGTACGCTCACTATCACTATGGGCGTCCTCCCGTATGCGTACTCGTAGTGGTACGGGCCGTACACACGCCTGTACGCTCACTATCACTACGTGTACGCATACGCAAGAACAGCCCGTCACACCTGTGCCCCACACATGTAGTAATGCACAGACGATGCCTTGATGTCCATTCATGGACAAGTATGTCCATTCATGGACAAGTATGCCCATCCATGGACAAGTTTGTCCATCCATGGACAAGTATGTCCGCCCTATCCCTACCTGTGTGCCGCCTGTCACCACTGTGATGTGTGAAAACCGCCGTACTGCTGCTAAGAGGGCCTGTGTACGTTCCCATATCACTATGGGAGTGCTGCCGTATGTGTACCCATCGTGATGGCGAGCGTACAGGCATGTGTACGGGCCGTACCACTACGAGTACACATACGCGAGGACACCCATAGTGATAGTGAGCGTACAGGCATGTGTACGGCCCGTACCACTACGAGTACGCATACGCAAGAACACCCATAGTGGTAGGGCCGTCCACACGCCTGTACGCTCCCTATCACTATGGGTGTCCTCGCGTATGCGTACTCGTAGTGGTACGGGCCGTACACACGCCTGTACGCTCACTATCACTATGGGCGTCCTCCCGTATGCGTACTCGTAGTGGTACGGGCCGTACACATGCCTGTACGCTCACTATCACTACGTGTACGCATACGCAAGAACACCCATAGTGGTAGGGCCGTACACACGCCTGTACGCTCCCTATCACTATGGGTGTCCTCGCGTATGCGTACTCGTAGTGGTACGGGCCGTACACACGCCTGTACGCTCCCTATCACTATGGGTGTCCTCGCGTATGCGTACTCGTAGTGGTACGGGCCGTACACACGCCTGTACGCTCAATATCACTACGTGTACGCATACGCGAGGACACCCATAGTGATAGTGAACGACGGCCCGTTGCTATGCTTTTGGGGTGCCCTAGGGCCCCGGAACGCACCGTACCTGTGTGTGAAGCTCAAAATTACATAGGGGACACATGAGGGACAAGTATTAAGGCCTACATGCATGCTGGTTGTCATGGAGACCAAGTTCAAATTTTGAATTTGCTCTGGAAGGTGCACAGCAGAAGTCAGTTGGAATGAATCTACTTTGTTGCAATGTGTTTGGGGGGCTGACACCATGCAGGAGAATGAAACCGATAGAGAACCCACAGACTGCTAGGTTTGAAGGGATTGGAGGAAACATAGGATGCAAATGTGAGTGACCAATCACTCTGTACTCCTGTGCATGAGATGGGCCAGCAAGGCAGATATAAGGCAGCCAGGCCCCATGAGGGAGCACTTGCCTGCACATCTTTGTATTCCACGACCCAGCTGCTGCTACTGATTCCCTGGAACCATGTCAAGGGCTGTGGAGAGGTCACAGCCATTCACCCTGGAGGAGAACATGGCTTTGGTGGATGTGATCCTCCCACGGTACCCCATGCTGTATGGGCGACCAGGTTATCAGGTGAGTGCAGTGTCCACTGGCACAGACTGTGTCCCTTTTTAGTGACTGTGACTTCTGCCATTGTGTCCAGGTGTGACACACATGCTATGTACCGTAGGGGGGTCCCAGGGGGGGGAATGCCTGATGTCTCCCAGCAGTGCCCTGAGACAGGAGGGGTGGGTGCAGAGTCCTCCCAGCAGTGCCCTGAGACAGGAGGGGTGGGGGCCTATCACTCCCAGCAGTGCCCTGAGACAGGAGGGGTGGGTGCAGAGTCCTCGCAGCAGTGCCCTGAGACAGGAGGGGTGGGTGCAGAGTCCTCCCAGCAGTGCCCTGAGACAGGAGGGGTGGGGGCCTATCACTCCCAGCAGTGCCCTGAGACAGGAGGGGTGGGTGCAGAGTCCTCCCAGCAGTGCCCTGAGACAGGAGGGGTGGGTGCAGAGTCCTCCCAGCAGTGCCCTGAGACAGGAGGGGTGGGTGCAGAGTCCTCCCAGCAGTGCCCTGAGACAGGAGGGGTGGGGGCCTATCACTCCAAACAGTGCCCTGAGACAGGAGGGGTGGGTGCAGAGTCCTCCCAGCAGTGCCCTGAGACAGGAGGGGTGGGGGCCTATCACTCCCAGCAGTGCCCTGAGACAGGAGGGGTGGGTGCAGAGTCCTTCCAGCAGTGCCCTGAGACAGGAGGGGTGGGCGCTGAGTCCTCCCAGCAGTGCCCTGACACAGGAGGGGTGGGTGTGATGCACAGTGTGAGCCTGGCTCATTGATTGTGTAGTTGCCCTCATTCCACCTGTGTCCTTTCAATGGCACGTTCTGCTTTTGGCCTTCCCCCAGAGGATCATGTCCCTATGACAAAGTTGCAATGCGCTGGATGCACACTATGCCTTGTTGTAAACAGCAAATGTGTTCTAATCTGTGTCCCCGTGACATGTGCAAGGTGTATTGATGTAGTGTCACTTGTTCATCCTCACAGGTAGACGCCTCTGCCAAGGAGCAGATATGGCTGGACGCCGTCAGCGCCGTGAGGAGTGCGGATGGTCGGAGGCGGCACCTGTCCCAGGTGAGGAAACGCTGGCAGGATATCCGGTGCTGGACGCGGAGGATCGCACGGCTACTGCTGGGGGACTCACGTGAGAGCCACAAGAACCGCGGGCACCGCCTTCTCTCCCACATCCAGAAACGTGTGCTGGCGGTGGTCTTTCCTGACTTGGACAGGCGTCTACAGGACATGCAGCAGCCGGAAGGGGGTAGGTACATGTGTGTGTTTGTTGTGTTTCACCAAGTGTACTGTTCCATGGATACACTTCCAGGGTTTATGGTGCTGTGCAGATCCTGTTCCCCACTGTATTGCAGTGCTCTCCTGCCTCCCTTCCCCTCCTTGCAATGTGTTCCCTGGTCTGTGTGTAGTCACTCCATCACAAGGTTATGTAGCCTGACACCTTCTCCAAGTGTACAATGCCTGCAGCATCATGTGTGGGGGTGGTGTGTAACAGGTTTTGTGACCTTGCCTGTGCCCTGTCCAGTTCTGGACTTGTGGGTTCCATGTCAGTTGGCACTAATGCTGAGTCCAGACATGGGAGTTAATCTCTCGAGTGCCAGGCCTTCCAGCAGGCATGTCCCATGTGGTGGCCTGTGACATGATGTGCATGAGTGTGCATTGGGCATAGTGCAGGGATGTTAGCGTGTGTTGCAGTCATTCCCATTCAGGAGCATGGAGTTGTGTGGCCACTACTGTCCCCAGGGGCATCTTTTCCTAGGTATCATGTGTGTAATCCGAGTATGTCGACAATCTCTGTGTCTACAGCATAGGTTGTGCACTGTGCCATTGTCCCCTGGCACCATGTTCCTTGACGTGAGATGTATAACAAGTGTCCACTGTCCAGCCTGACCTGATTTTCAAAGTACATACTCACGGTGGCCATTGCCTGTGTGTCTTGTTGCAATCATCTGATGATGCCCATTTGTAGATTATTATTAGGACAGGCGCACCTTGGGTTTTTGGTGTGCAATCTTGAATTGTTGCATCCCATGTGTATTTCACCCAGACTAAGAGATGTAAGTGCTTCCTGTGTCTCCACAGATTTGTCTCATGTAGGGGGTGGGTGGGGCGGGCATGGCCTACATGTCAAGAACTGTCATCACCTTGCTCGGACTGGCCAGTGTGTGATGTTTGTCTGGACATACACTCAAGGTGCAGCGTGCCAGTCAGGGTGGGCATGTTATCAGTATTACCTATGCTGCATGTGCCTCTAGTTCCTGGATATGGTCCCTGCTCATCCCAATTTCCTGCCACGCTGTGTGGTGCAGATGCAGTGCTGTATTGTCCCCAGGGCCTTGCTCCTCAGTCAGAATACCATGTCATCTCATTTGCTATTGTGTCATGCTCTCCATAGTTTTTCCATGGCATGGTGGGTCACACAACTGTGTCTTGCAGGGCCTACGTATGTACCTTGTTTTGTAGTTGTGACTCATCCTTTGTTTCAGGCTATGCACTGTAACCTACGTAGATTTGACTCATGTGACATATGTATACAGGTGTATGATTAATTTCTGTCTCTTCACCCTGCCCACAGCATCGTCGGGGGACACGGAGGGAGACATGGACACAGAAGGCGTGGAGGGACCGAGCACCAGTGCCAGCGGTGACATCAGGGCTGGCACTTCGAGTGGGACTGAGGCGGAGGAGAGTGACCCCGGGGACCTGTCGACTGGCACAACAGAGTATGAAGCTGACGGGTCCGAGGATGATCTCTCCGAGTGGGCGGTGGCTGCACCACCATCTGACAGCAGCCCTACATCTGGCACCGCCCCCTCCATTGGCATCAGCCGCCTCCCACGTGCTCGTGTCCCTTCCCAACATGCCCGGTCACCACATGTCTCCTTCCTGCCAGGCACCGCACCCCCTGCCCCTGTCTCCACTGCTGCCGCCAATGCTGAGTCTGTGGACATCCAGCGGCAGTTGCAGATTGGTCAGACTGCGATCCTTAATGTCCTCCATGGCCACAGCCAGGTCCTCAACAACATGGAGGCATACTTGGAGGGCATTCATTCATCGCAGGCTGACCAACGCAACCTGCTGAGGTCCATAGACTCCACACTGACTGCAGCAGTGGGTCTCCTGCAGCGCTACGTCCCACCCCCTACCCCTGCTCCTTCCACAATTCCCACTCCCATGCCTGTCCCACATACACCCAGACGTAAGCATGCACCCACCACAACAGACACAGGCACCACACCAGCAGGGAAGGTCCGCCGCACACCTCCTGACACGCACACACAGGGTGCAGTAGGCACACCCACTCGGTCGGGGGGCAAACGTGTGACACGCAGCCAGAGTGGGAGTCCGCATTCCACCCAATCCACTCCCTCCAAATCCCCTCCCCTCAGCTCTCCTGGCCACATCTCCCCCAAAGACTCCTTCATGGCCGCTCTGTCCCTGAGCCCCACAGTGACGCCACCACGCAAGCGGTCAAGGAAGTCCTCGGTCAGGGTGGTTGAGTCCCCCCCTGTCCACACCCTCCCCCAGTGGCGCTGCGACCCATCCCTCTGACCCCCCCTCCTTGTAGCCTGTGGTTCCTTCGGGTGCAGGGGAGTCCCTGGAGGACCTTGCTAAGGTGTGCAGCGAGATCCTGGCCTCCGCCTTTGGCCCTGCCCCACACCCTGTTGTGGAGTCCTCCATCCCTGCACCCACAACGCCTACGCTTCACCCTCCTGTCCCTGCGGTGCCTGTTTCTTCCCCCCCACATGATGCCCTCACCCCTGTGGAAGACAACGGATTGTAACTGTGCAGGCAAGCTAGGGGACACGCATCCCACTGTGTCCCCCATCCAGCTGGGACTCCTGGACTGCCCTATGGCCTTTGTTAATCTTGGACTTACGTCATACTAGTTTTTTGGTCATGCTGAATAAAGCTATTTATTTTTTGCCCTTGTAACACTCCTGCATTGCTGGCATTGCTGTTGGTGGGGCTGCTACATGGTTGTGGGTGTTGGTCATGTGTTGGGTGTGTGGGAAATGTAGTAGTGTGCTGCTCATAGGGGGGACCCTGGGATCTGTGTGCCATCACACGGTGTTAGCTAGCTTTCTCCATTCATGTAAGCAGTTGCTGCATGTTGCAATTGTCCCAAGGTGTATTCCTTCCTCTGTGTACCCTGACTTCTTCCCTGCAGGGTGTCCCCTGACTTTGGCACAGAGCTGTGTGTCCATTAGCTGGGTGTGTGACGTAGTCCTTCACCTTTGCACATGCATGCTGAGCGATGTCTCCACCTGCATCATTCGTGGCATCCTTGGTAGTCATTGTACTTGTGTATGTGGCCTATTGACATGACTTCATGTGTACATGTTTTCTTTTCTGCGCTATGCATGCGTATACTCCCAGCCTCGCACACATGTGGTACATGTACTGCAGGGTCTTTGTGCACCTGACTGACATTTGTGGGCATGGTATCTGTGACTACTCCACCCTTTGCGTTCCATGGGCACTGCTGGGAGGACTCTGCACCCACCCCTCCTGTCTCTGGGCACTGCTGGGAGGACTCTGCACCCACCCCTCCTGTCTCAGGGCACTGCTGGGAGGACTCTGCACACACCCCTCCTGTCTCAGGGCACTGCTGGGAGGACTCTGCACACACCTCTCCTGTCTCTGGGCACTGCTGGGAGTGATAGGCCCCCACCCCTACTGTCACAGGGCACTGCTGGGAGTGATAGGCCCCCACCCCTACTGTCTCAGGGCACTGCTGGGAGGACTCTGCACACACCCCTCCTGCCTCTGGGCACTGCTGGGAGGACTCTGCACCTACCCCTCCTACCTCTGGGCACTGCTGCGAGGACTCTGCACACACCCCTCCTGTGTCTGGGCACTGCTGGGAGGACTCTGCACCCACCCCTCCTGCCTCTGGGCACTGCTGGGAGGACTCTGCACACACCCCTCCTGTGTCTGGGCACTGCTGGGAGGACTCTGCACACACCCCTCCTGTCTCTGGGCACTGCTGGGAGGCCTCTGCACACACCCCTCCTGTCTCAGGGCACTGCTGGGAGGACTCTGCACCCACCCCTCCTGCCTCTGGGCACTGCTGCGAGGACTCTGCACACACCCCTCCTGTGTCTGGGCACTGCTGGGAGGACTCTGCACCCACCCCTCCTGCCTCTGGGCACTGCTGGAGGACTCTGCACACACCCCTCCTGTCTCTGGGCACTGCTGGGAGGCCTCTGCACACACCCCTCCTGTCTCAGGGCACTGCTGGGAGGACTCTGCACCCACCCCTCCTGCCTCTGGACACTGCTGCGAGGACTCTGCACACACCCCTCCTGTGTCTGGGCACTGCTGGGAGGACTCTGCATCCACCCCTCCTGCCTCTGGGCACTGCTGGGAGGACTCTGCACACACCCCTCCTGTGTCTGGGCACTGCCGGGAGGACTCTGCACACACCCCTCCTGTCTCTGGGCACTGCTGGTAGTGATAGGCCCCCACCCCTACTGTCTCTGGGCACTGCTGGGAGGACTCTGCACCCACCCCTCCTGTCTCAGGGCACTGCTGGGAGGACTCTGCACACACCCCTCCTGTCTCAGGGCACTGCTGGCAGTGATAGGCCCCCACCCCTACTGTCTCAGGGCACTGCTGGGAGTGATAGGCCCCCACCCCTACTGTCTCAGGGCACTGCTGGGAGTGATAGGCCCCCACCCCTACTGTCTCTGGGCACTGCTGGGAGGACTCTGCACCCACCCCTCCTGTCTCAGGGCACTGCTGGGAGGACTCTGCACACACCCCTCCTGTCTCAGGGCACTGCTGGGAGGACTCTGCACACACCCCTCCTGTCTCAGGGCACTGCTGGGAGTGATAGGCCCCCACCCCTACTGTCTCAGGGCACTGCTGGGAGTGATAGGCCCCCACCCCTACTGTCTCAGGGCACTGCTGGGAGTGATAGGCACCCACCCCTCCTGTCTCAGGGCACTGCTGGAGTGATAGGCCCCCACCCCTCCTGTCTCAGGGCACTGCTGGGAGGACTCTGCACCCACCCCTCCTGCCTCTGGGCACTGCTGCGAGGACTCTGCACACACCCCTCCTGTGTCTGGGCACTGCTGGGAGGACTCTGCACACACCCCTCCTGCCTCTGGGCACTGCTGGGTGGACTCTGCACACACCCCTCCTGTGTCTGGGCACTGCTGGGAGGACTCTGCACCCACCTCTCCTGTCTCAGGGCAGTGCAGGGAGGACTCTGCACCCACCTCTCCAATTTCACAATATGTACGCTCATGACATACACGGATGTGGGTACGCTCCATGCATTCAAGGTGGGGGTACGTGTCGTACTTACACTGTTGGGGTGGGGCTACGCTCCATGCATTCGAGGTGAGGGTACGTGTCTTACTTACACTGTTGGGGTGGGGGTACGCTCCATACGTACGCGGGTGGGGGACGGGTCGTACTTACACTGTTGGGGTGGGGGTACGCTCCATACGTACGCGGGTGTGGGTACGGGTCGTACTTACACTGTTGGGGTGGGGGTACACTCCATACGTACGCGGGTGGGGGTACGGGTCGTACTTACACTGTTGGGGTGGGGGTACGCTCCATACGTACGCGGGTGTGGGTACGGGTCGTACTTACACTGTTGGGGTGGGGGTACGCTCCATACGTACGCGGGTGGGGGTATGGGTCGTACTTACACTGTTGGGGTGGGGGTACGCTCCATGCATAAGGGGTGGGGGTAGGGTCCGTACATATCCGTCCCCACGCTATGTGATGCTTGTGCGGGCCGTACCCAGGCCTTTGCCACGTGGGTACGAGCCGTCCCGCCATTGTTGGGGTGACGTGGGTGTGGGCGTGGTACGACTCGTACCCACGCTCTTCAGGCGTGGGTACGGGACGTACCTGTCTGGTTGTGTTGCCGGTTCGCGTCATGACGGACTTCCGTTGTGGCGGTGGCTGGCTTAGCTGGACACGCCCCCACCCCCTCGTAGTGACCAGGGCATGGGAGTCAGGTATGTCCAGGGCATGTGTGCTGTGTGACTTTGTTGGGGGGTTTGTGGCCTGCCCTGGTCCTGCCACCCCCACCCCACCCCACTTTCCCCCCTCCCTTAATTGTTCTGACCTTCTGCGGCGTCTGCGTCGGAACCTGTAGAGGAGGTCGACTGCTATGAGGGCCGGGATGACACGTAGGTTCGGGTCCATGTCTGTCCGTCGCGTACGGGTCCTCCTTGTTCGCGTCGTCCTGTCTGTCCGTCGCGTACTGGTCCTCCTTGATCGCGTCGTCCTGTCTGTTAGTCGCGTACTGGTACTCCTTGATCGCGTCGTCCTGTCTGTCCGTCGCGTACTGGTACTCCTTGTTCGCGTCGTCCTGTCTGTCCGTCGCGTACTGGTAGTCCTTGTTCACGTCGTCCTGCTTTCCCGGCAGTTTTTGGCAGCCGGAAAATATTCACCGTGCGGGATGACGTCGGTGCGAATCGTAATTCCTGGTTCGTGAATGGCAGGCTGCGAGCGTCCTGACGTCAGGTCGGCGCTTTCCCGGATCGCATTTGTAGGTTTATTTTGTTTGGTCGGGGTTTTTTTACGATTCGTACGGAAATGGTGTTCCCGTGCGAATCGTAATTCCATGTTTGTAAATTTTGACGACCGGGTACGCGTCGGACGGAGAATATGCTCCGTCCGACAGTTCGTACCCGGTTTTTGCCGGATCGTAATCGGCACCTAAGTAGATAGAATTTGGTAGTCTGTTTTTCCCAATTATTATGAGAATTGCTTTGTCTCAGAAATGTTATTCCAGAACTGTGGAAAATGCAAGTCCATGAATATGATCACATAGCAGCTGTTCTACAAGACCAGTCTGCATTGCCATAAAAATCAGCGTTGTTTACTTACACACTGCTACAATATTATCCTATGGGAGAGGTAGGCCTTGCATTAGTGAAAAACGGATTTAAGAGTTTTTCCCTACTAGGATATGTAAAACTTAAAAATAAAACTTAAAAGTACATGTCCAACATTTTAAATACATTGCATCCTGCTCTCTGGGCTGTCCAGTGCGTACCCTAGGGGTGACTTATATGTATTAAAAAGAAAGGTTTGGGCCTGAGAAAAGGTTTATTTTGCCAGGTCCAATTTGTAATTTGAAACTGCACACACAGGCTGCAATGGCAGGGCAGAGCCATGTTTAAAGTGCTACCTAAGTGGGTAGCACAATCAGTGCTGCAGGCTCACTAGTAGTATTTAATTTGCAGGCCCTGGGCACAGGTAGTGCCACCTTACTAGGGACTTGCAAGTAAATCACATTTTCCAATTGGGTATAAGCCAATCTTACCATGTTTTAAGGAGAGATCACAAGCACTTTAGCTCTGGTTAGCAGAGGTAAAGTGCGCAGAGTCCTAAGGCCGGAAAAAACGAAGTCAGCAAACAGGAGGGTTGAAGGCAAAAAAGTTAACGGAAAAGCCATACCAAGGATCCCAGTCTAACAATTACTATCACCCACAAAAATGTGTGTGAGGAAGTAGCATTGGTTGCAGGAATTGGGCATGTCACCTTATTATTTTGGTTTGGGAAGAGCATCCTTTCTTGGTGGGCGGTATTTACTTCTTCATGTATCTTGGCAACAGCTTGAGCAGTGAATCCCTTTGCCTTGATCTAGGTGATCCAGGCCTGGATATGGGCCTGTATGGTCCTGTTGAGATTCAGTTTGACTGAGTTGCTGGACATCCAGATTTGGCAAATGTGGGACAAAACAAGCAAAGAAGAGCTACTTTCACTTGAATGGAAAGGATATGCCTTGTTCTCAAACCATAATAAGCATCACAAGATTGAACTGATTTTCCAATGCAATATTTTACAATAACATTTAAGATGAAATAATGTACAAATCGGCTTTTTCATCTGCTAAAAAATCTCAATATGTTCTAACAGAATTGACAAATCTCGTCTTGAGTTGTCTGTGCTCTTAGGATATAAAATGTATTTAAATGTTATCAGTGGTTTTCTGCTCTTATAATTGTCTCAATGTTGGGTATTTTCCCAAATTCACATCTCTCCAACTCAACAGATGAAGATTTGCATGTCGTTCCAAATTGGTACTGGATTAGAAATAGTGGTGCTGATTGCCATTTCCGAGATTCAATTGAAAAGTGTTTCGATTTTAATATTCAAAATGTCCTTTTATCACAGCCATACAAAAGTGCAATCAGAAGTGGGCTTTGGATCATCTGTGCTGCATGACCAAGAATGACACTAAGGTGTGTATTGTCTGGAGTGATGAATGAATGGCCCTCATTGCCATCTGAATTGTAAAAGTATTAGAGATGAACCCCAAGTTTGCTGCACTGTGAGCAAACAGATGAACAGCAATAATAATCCCTCGAACTGGAGCCATGTTTCTCACAGTACAGGCTGACACTCCTTTTCTGGCCATAGAGAAGGCAGACTGATTTGGCACTAAGGCCTAGATTTACTTAGGCTTTGCACCATCCCAAAGCAATGCAATGGTATAAACTATCCAATGCAAAAAGTATTTTGTGCTGGAAAGGTGTCTTTTTACAGTGCAAGAAAGAGCTGTGTGCTGCTTTGCGTCAAGGTGGTGTTGCTGGGGCGATACGCAGGCCGCTCGACGCAAACACCCGTAGTTTCTGATTCAATGGCCTATTTGCTATGAAAGCCAAACCCGGTAAACAAAGTGAAATGTTATATTTGTTCTAAAAAACATTCATTGCATGCGTGCTGAAGTGCAAAACAGGGTGGGATCTTGCTGAAAATGTGTCCAGGCAGAGGAATTTGTATTGGTGCCTGGAGTATAAACAGGAAACCCCTAACTGTTGAATCTGAGTATAACTATCTAGGGGTCACTGCTGACTCCAGAGGCACCTACAAAAAGCCCAATCTCCAGGCCAAGGCCAAAGTAGAGTCTCTTAGCTTTGAATTTGGTTTACTCTCAAAGTCATTGGAAGGTGCGACTCCTGGACCCTTGCTTAAAATTCTTAATGGCGAACTGATCCCCACCATTACGTATGGCAGTGAAATAATAAGAGGGATAGATTCTGACCTTTTAGATCGGCTTGGGCATTTACTACTCGTAAATGCCCTTTGAAGAACTCTATACCCTGACGTAAGCGTTGGGCAAAGTGCTAATTTATGAGCATTGGCTAAGATGATACACCTCTTAGGAATAAACTCACCTATGGTTTGAGTGTATACAATGCATTTTTGAGAGAGTATTATGATAAGCACCTAATGGCTGTTTGGTAGGGTTTATCAGGAAATACAATTTTAATTGACATGCCATTGAAAAATTAAATTATAACTTGAGTGTTGGTATAAAAGAGAGCATGCTATACCTAGTAGGCGTCACAACTACTGCACGGCACACACTTTAATGCATAATGCAGGTGGTTTTGCACAGCATGATAGGTACTTTACTGCCTGATCAGGTATAAAGAGGTAAACACTCAAGGAAATGAAGTGCATGGGGATATCATTCAAGCTGATTTCTGTGGATTCCCAATATCTATCCTGACTGATTTTATTCCCAGGTTTAGCTCATTTTGACAGATCCTGATATGATATTGTTTTAATTGTTCACCAGGCTCAGCTTAATTTGATTATATGTTATATGGTTTCGTTTTTAACATGTTTTACAAGAAATGCAATGGTTTTAATTAACTATGCATGATAAATAACTTTGAATTTGAAATTTGAATTTTGAATTTGTATTGAAAGGGTATGCCTACAGTACAAATCTTATGCGAGACAGTACACACTCACTTCTGCATCATGTTGCGAGGCTGTACTTCTCACACTGCAGACTAATTAAAGAGCTAGCGCATGGGACGGTAGCAGCAGCAGGGGAATCATAGCAGACAATGCTGTGCACTGTGTTTTCCACTTTGAAGAAAAAAACTTAGTGGCTGTTCCGCATTGAGCAAAAAGTTAGTAAATGTAGTCATTTGTGTAATATTCTCCATACACTAAATATAAAAAATCAATTGTTTCTGATAAAATATTTGTGCATGTATTTTATAAAGTATTATCTTTATAACAGTTGTTAGAAGTGGAGTCAAATGACTCTGCAGTCAGACTAGAGATCTACGCATGATAAAGCAAGAGAAATTAAACAAGTTTATTAAAATAAAAAACATATTTTTGTGTTAAATGCTAAATTAAATTCATTTTTTACATTTAGTTTGATTATAGAACTGAATAAAAAAATGCTAGAGCACTATAAACTTGTTTTTGAGTAAATTAATGTTATTATAATCACTTAATGGATTGTCCCCATTTGTAGGAATTTGGGTTTTACCAGGTGCAATGAAGCCTTTAGAATTCTAAAGAGTGAAATGGCTCCCCACATTGTGTTTGCTGTGGCCAAATTTCTGGCGGCCTTCTGGCAAACAAGGAGACGGTACTTGAAAACGCTTACTTGATTCATTTGTACTGGCTCAAATTGTATGTGTTTGTTGTAATGAGTGGCCATATAGATGTCCTGGTTCTAAATGTTTTTAAACATTCTAAATTATCTTTTAATCCATTTCACGCATGTTTCTTTTTAAACATTTTAACAGTATTATAATTGTATAATTTTATGTATCTTTTATGGAGATCTTCTCCGAAATAAAGTTATATTGACTTGACTAATCACTTAAATTAACTTAATTTTCTGAATTTCAAGTTAAAAATTGGATTCCTAAAGAAAAACTAATTATGCAATAATAATCATTAACAGTGATGTATAGTATTTATTAAAAGTAATTTAATTATATTTTAATAAATTATATTGTTGGAAAGTAATTAAAATATTTTATAATAAAAATCTAAAAAATATTTACTATTCTTATATATTATTTTTAACATGATTTTTTTAAAATGTATTCTTAACTATTTTAAATAATTTAATTTAATTTAACATTATTTCCAAGGGGGTTTTATCGTAAGTTCCTACTTCCATTATTTTCAATGGAAGGGTGTTGCACTAGCAGTGATGGCTCGCATGCGATGCTAGACTTCCTACTGTTTTTTGTTTTTAGTAGTAACTTACACTTGCAAGTTCGGCTCCACACCTTTTTTTAGGGGGCAGAGACATATAAGTTACACTTTTTGAGTATTTTTACACTTGAATTCTATAACTTGCCAAAAGTAGTAAAGTTACCAAAAATATTTGTCCAGCTGTAAAGTGGACGCCCATTCTAGGATCTTTTCAAGAGAGAGCAGATCAGGAAAAGTAGATCAGAATTGCAGGGAGATTAATATCCAACATGTATTTCCTTAACACGCTTGTTATACAAGCATGCGTGAATTCGGTTGAAGAAATCTTTATTCTAAGTGATTGAACTGACTTCTTCTGATTAGCAAGAAACCAAGGTCCTAATTTAGAGTTTGTGGACAGGTATCCTGTCACAAACGTGAGGGATAGCCTGCCCAACTTATTACAAGTGTATTATATGCTATGGCACTTGTAATAAGGCAGATGGCATATTCACCACATTTGTGACGGAGTATCTATCTGCCAAACTCTTTATCAGACCCAAATTGCCTTAAAGTAAAAATAGATCATGTTTAACATCAGCAGTTCAAAAGTGCTTAGGTTGGCAACAGGATCCCACAAGTGAAGCTTACAGTAATTAAAGCTAGCTGATTCGCAGCAGTTTATGTGTTGAGGCATAGGAAGGATTAACCCTGAGAAGAGGTACATACATTCCTCTGTTTTGGTCTGATGTACGTCAACATTCTTGATCAACTCCTGATGGATGCTGGAACACCAAGACTCAGAGAATCAAAAGACGACCAAAGGTTGTGCAGGGTTACAGGTTCATTTAGTTCTTTGTAGGAAATTAAGGCTCAGACAAAATTGAGTTATTGATCTTTGTATATAATGCATCATAACCAGGAATATTAAAGGGATGGTTCCTTCAGAAGTATTAATAAACAGTTTTGCTTATTTTGGTATATAGTGTAAGCCTTCTACAAAACTCATTTACTGGTAACACTGGTGTGCTTCATAAAGTTCTTCAAAAAGTGTGGCCACAGAGAAACAAAACGCGCATTTAGTCCATTGACAATAGTAGCTTTAATTAAGCAAGCAAGGAAATATAGTCATAACAAGCATTGGCATAGCCAATAGGTCTCGCCTTTGGGACCTTATAAGTGTTTAGCCATGCAACAGTTGCATAACTAAATACTTATAAGGTCCCAAAAGCGAGACCTATTGGCTATGCAAAGCGGCCGCGAAAGTGAAAGTGATCGCGATCAAACATCAAAGCGGCCGTGCGGCCGCGAAAGTGAAAGTAATCGCAGTAAAAGGGGCGCGCGCCTGCGCACATGCACTGTAGCTCTAGGCTGGCCTGGTAGCACTTTTTGGAGCCCTCTCAATAAGTCTCGCCAGACCAGCGCATGCGCTGGGTCAGGCGAGACCTAAAAAACAAAGGGTGTGTGGTCCATTTCTATGTGACAGAACTGTGCTCAAGTGTAACAAATGTGCAGAAATATGAAACCACATTTAGTAAAGCAAATGATTGTCAGTATTTATTTGGATTATTTAGTGAAAAGGATAAATCTCATCTCATGTATTCTGAATAGCTTATAATTTCTAGTAAAATAGTCAAAAAATCAATTAAGATGTCGTTTTGCCCCCACTCAATGTAAACATTAGTGCACGCAAGTGATTCCAGACAGGAATAATGTCTTTCCACACTACTCACCAAACTTCAGGATTTCCAAGCAGAGGTTCCTGTGCCACATATCTGTCCTTTGAACAATCTTGCTCACTACAGGGGAAATATTTATGAGAATTGTCACGCAGTGCAGCACAGCACGTCACCTTGCTGTGCTGCACTGCACTGTGTGATAGGGAAAGGGTAGGAATGCAATACTGGACATTCCTGCCTTTTCACTGGTGCCGTATTGGCTGCCTAGCGCCAACGCAGGCACCCTTGCACCATGGTGCAGGCATGCTTGTGCTGCATGCACAATTGTTTTTCTGCAGGAAGGGGCACCTTCCTGCCCCCAAATAATCCTGAATGGCTTATTCCTCTATCTACTGGACATATTTATGGCAAAGTGGCTCAGGGCAGCACAGCAAGTCACCTTGCTGTGCTGCCCTGCTCACTGGAAAAGGGCAGGAATGTGCCGTAGTTACGTTATACGGCACATTTCGGTACTCCCCCCCTGCGCTGGCACACAATGGGCTGCCTTGCACCAACGCAGGCATCCTTGCACTATGGTACAAGGCTGCCTGTGTTGCATGCAGGATTGTTTTTCATATTCCTCTATCTATGTGTGCAGCAGAATGCAGCACACATAGGAAGAGGAAGTAACAAGAAGAAATAAAGATATTTCTCTTTGTTACTCCTCTCCAGGGGAGGCATATCTTTTTTGTGCATTCCCAGGGTTACCAGGTTTGTTAATTCTGCAAATGTGTAAAAAGCCATGGGAGTTGAATCGGAACACTCACGCAACACCCATGGAATGCCTGCCTTGTTGCAGAGCAATGCAACGCAGTGATTTGCTCTGCGTTTCATTACTCCAGATTTTTCATGCCATTCAAACTCACTCCATTTTCTCACATGTCTATTTTTTGCCCCCTTGCACATGCCAGTCTCGACAGATTGATGACCTTGGTGATTTTAGACTATATTTCCTGTTTTACGCCTATGCTACCTTTGTGCTAATAACTAGGGCTACTACATCAAATGTCTCAGACCTTTTCGTGATGAAGACCCCCCAAAAAATACTTAACTAGGTTCGAAGAGTCTGCTTAAAGGAATAAAGGATTTTTGGACTGTTTTTCCCAAAAATATAACCAAAACAGAATATATAAGATGCGATTTACTTACGTCAGAGTTATCCTAATAAGCAAAGCCAAAACCATTTGCTTTCACTAAGTGTGAAATTTACCTATGCTACTCTGGTACTTTAGTTGCACTTGAACACTGTGCCCCCACCTTACAATTGTTATGTAGCCTCTGTTCAGTGCCTATAGGGACTATGCTTTCTTGCTAGAGTAAAGAAAGCAGCCGAAGAAGTTTATGAATCACACCATCGTTAACCATGGGTGGCTTAAACTACATTAAAGAGTATGGAAATTTGTGAATGAATACTTACAAATGAATCATCTGTTTTCAAGTCTGGCTTTGGCCAAGACCTTTTTATTTTACTAAAACTATCCATATAATAATATGCTGACGTATAGGAGTTTTCATCCATTAGTATTGTGTTGTGTCATTCACATTTTTTCTTTTACCCATTATAGCATACATCATGGGGCAATGGGCCGGCCCACTTCAGACATTGGCTAACTGTATTTGCTCTTTCACAAGGAGCACATCCCCAAACAAAATAGTTCCAATCAGTGCCAGGGAGTTCTATGGCAATGTGTGGTTTTGGAGACTAAAACTATTTCTACTTTTAGACAATATATTTTTTTTATATTCGTGAGGACATGGCAACTCCCGCAACAAAGTTTTACATGACTAAACAGCACAAGGATTGACAAAGTCAACATACTCTCAGTCAACAGCGGACCTATTGGCTTTGCCAATATTTGTTTTAAATGATCTCTTATGCAGGTTCCAAGAAAGGTAGTACTGTTTACCTTGAATATAGGAATCTTGAAAGACCAACAGTTTAAAAAACAAATTAATTGCACTGATATTGAACGCACGTGAATGTTAACAGGATTACAAGCTAATGGTACCTGGACAAAGGAACAAGGAGAAAGCCTTGAGTAGCGCAGGAGGCAGGGTTACTGCAATGACAGTAAACAAGCACTGACAAATACAAGCGACTCTTCCGTTATTGCAGGTGCCCACAAAGTACCTTATGTCCGACCCCTTTAAAGTTATAGCGTGCTAAAAGTTTGTCTTTCTGTCGGTAGCAGACACAGGGTGCCACAGGCCCTAATGCAAAGGAGGGAACTTTACCCACTGATTCCTGGTTGGATCTGAAAAACTGCTGCTCAATCCCATGTGCCCGGTGCCACTGCACCTGCTTCACTATTGATAGCTACGCCCCCGCTTCCTCATTTGTTAAACTTCTTTGTATTTTTCATTTGTAGCTAGTTATGAAGTGTGCTGGATTAAAGGAAAACTGCCCTAAGTTTCTATGGCATGAGCAGTGTTGCCACTGACAGCTTCCTAAGTCATTTCCAACACTGCGCGCTATCCCATTACTGCCAAACTGGGAAAGAAGTCTTGTTTGTGTACCCTCGGATATCTGCTAAGAGGCACTGCCAATGAATGTGCCCGTGACTGCCAGCTGGGACGGTGGGGTTACTTGCTAGGGATTGCACTGGTATCCATTTCGCATGACTCTCATGCAACAGGCCAGCTGGCCGTGACCTTTCATCACAAGACTAGCTTAAATCTGATCCAACAAAAGACAGATGGAAAGCTCTCTGATCCTGTAGCAAACTGCTGAATCCAGATTACACCCATGTTTTGGCTGCTCGCAACAGCCAATGACATTGAAGCTAGTAGATGGTCTTTGTCCTTGAGCGGGCAAGCTGGAAGTTACATTCGCTTCATACAAAAGCAATTTCACTTTAGTTAAAAGCAGTAAAGGCAAACAATTAAAATTTTTCGCTAGTGGCGCTCCCATCCATCCCTATCAAACATCTGCAACATTGAGATGTTGCTGCTGCCTGCTGATGGTACCATAAGGCAGACTCACTTACCCAATTTAAGGGCCCTGGATTTGCCTGTAGGGAAAAAAGGATCAGAGCGACGCCAAGTATCACACATTGAGAGTGAGATTCGCACCCTTGGCTCTGGGGTAAGCTCTTATTCAAGTCTTTTAATCTCTCTCGGTGCCTGGTGAGAAGATCTATCCCCTATAATTTAGATGCAACTCTACTGAGAGGTCTGCTCTGTGCAGCAACATGCCTAATGTCTTGAGGAAGCATTCCTGCCACACCTCTTCAGGTGACAGGAGGAGTCCCTTTAGCACATCGCAGTGCTGCTTCACTACTTTTGTAGCAAACACAAGGAGATGATAGACAGAGTGCTGAAACTTTTCAGACACTCACCTACAGTCACAGATCTGGGTTGAATTCATCATCATTCTTTAGCTCACTGTGCAACCCCAGTTTGGAGCCAGCCATATGCAAATCAGTCTTGACCGTCTACCTCATGAGAAAAGTCCAGCCAGAACTGCCGGGCCAGGTCCTCCCTGGACCAGAAACAAGCATCCTGAGACCGATTTCAGGGTAACATTCCTCATCAGCCAGGCTAGCTTGAATCCAGTGGCAAAGTGAGCAAGGGACCTATGTCTGGGTATACCCTGCCAACTTAGGGTGAACAAAGCAAACACAAGGAGATGATGAACGGAGTGCTGAAACTTTTCAGACACTCACCCCCTGTCACAGATCTGGGTTGAATCCATCATTGTTCTTTAGCTTACTTTGCCACCCCAGTTTGGACCCAGCCATATGCAAATCAGTCTGACCATATTAGTATGGCGGGGGGGACCCCGGCGGACGGAAAGACCATCCTCCGGTTTTCCGCCGGACGACCAGTTGACCGGGCGGAAAAGGGGCTGGATATGGTGGCGGTGTCTGCTAGTCACCGCCATCCATATTAGAATGGGCAGCGGTGCAGGGCTTTCCATGGTGGAGATAGCAAACAAATGATGGACGGAATGCTGACAGTGCAAACATTCTCCCCCAGTCAAAAGATCTGGGTTAAATCCATCTTTCTTTTGCCCACTACGCCACCCCAGTTTGGACCCAGCCATCTGCAAATCAGTCTTGACTCTGTGCCTCATGGGAACAGTCCAGCCTGAACTGCCAGGCCAGGTCGTCCCTGGACCGGAAACAAGCATCCTGGGACCGGTTTTGGGGTGACATCCCTCCTCAGCCAGGCTAGCTGGAATCCAGTGGCAAAGTGAGCAAGGGACCCACGTCTGGGCATACCTTGCCAACTTTAGGCCCAGATCTGTGTACAGTGGTGAATGTATGACATTGCTCTGCAATCTGTCCATCAATTGTTCTTTTTGCATCCGCTACTATTGTAGTCCATGAGCTCTTGCCAGTGACAATTTAGTCTTATTTAATGTATTTACATTTTTATTTTATTATTATTTTATTGATGTCGCTGTTAGAGTTGTCATTCACAGGAGATCACTTGCCGTGTTGTTTGGGTCTTACCACCGTTCCCTTGATTTTATTGTGAACACTTCCAATTTTTCCTCAGATTGCACAAACGCTCGACCACCGCTTTTTCACGTTTGACTGAGCACTTACATCCCTGGATTTATGAATATATGAGCTGCATTTAATTAAAAGTGATATGAACAATTCTTTTGCATAAGTTGTTCTATTCGGTCATATCTTTATGTTAATTTTCTTTCTTGACCGTCTGGTGTCGTACAATACATTAATGTGCTATTGTAAAAATGAGGAAGCATTGTTTCAAAGGATACCTGATTGGAAATTGATGCGGTAGAGGTATTACAGCAGCACCCACCGCAATGATATAGATGCGGGCTACTACCGCCAGGGTGGCGGTCGAATCCTTATTGGTGCTGCGGACGCACCGCACCGCTCGAGGATGGTCCCAACAACGCTAGGCCAGTGATGTCATCAGTGATGTCATTTGAGATATCATCAGTGATAAACAATAAACAAAATGGGGCAACATCTCACTCCATTGCTGGGCGCACAGCGATAATGAATGCATAACAATGATGCTGCAAGTTGATCCAAGTCTGTTCACAATTTATTACAGTTTTGACAAGAAGGTGTAGTCATAATTTCCAAGTTTTATCCATGGTCACATGAGGGACATCTCACTTTAAACACTGTAACCTTAAATGCCACAGAAATGCCAATGGGCCTTAATCGGTAGCTAGGAGTGTGCGTGAGTAATCCTCATCGGTTCATCTCGGTAACCCAATGCATTTCGGGCCATTCGTGGCCCTTCGTCAGGGGTATTCTACAATTAAAAAATCAATGTTTTAATACCAAACATTTCAATCTGATTGTCCATGTACAAAACAATTGTAAGCCCGTGACTCATCCACAACACTAACGTATTCCCGCTAATTGTGGCCATGCAAGCCACTAAGTTGCTGCCCGGATCCACCTCCCTTGTTACTTTCACGTTTACATTACACCTTAAACTCCCCGTATGACGGTTCCCTTACGTTAATGCCTTATGTACACTGGTTGATCTACAAACAAAATCTCACCCACCCGAATCGTTACATACCGAAGGTCTTTCCCATCACCTCGCGGATTTTTCACAAAATGTGTTCAAGCTCCAGTCTACATTTAAAGCACCTGGGTTGTATCTCCGCCCTCTGATAAGCCCAAGTAAATGATATGAACTTACATTTCACATCAGAAATTAGTGCAAGCAGTAAATGTTTTCTTGACGTTGAGGTATACATACATAACAATAACATACAAACACGATTACATCGGAAACCCATATCAGGAAACACTATTCTTCATATTAGCAGCTTTCACCCTAGACATACAATTGAAAGTATTCCATATGGGGAGATGCTGCGCATACGCAGAATATGTAGCACGGCTAATGATCTTGACACAGCACAGCAGGAATGTAAATCCAGATTCCTAGCTAGAGGCTATGGACAAAAGGTATTAGATCGTGCAATTACTCGCACTAAGGAAACCTCCAGAGGAGATTTACTTTTTAAAACCTCACGTAACAAAATAAAACAGCAACAACAACATTGTGGCAGTGAGAACGTCACAAGTAGCCCCAGACTCATTTTAACATACAACAATCAAAGAAACAACATCAGGAAAATAATTAAAAGCAACTGGCACTTGGTTTTAAGTGATCCTGTAATTGGGGATAAAATGCCTGCCTCTCCTACTATCACCTTTAGGAAGGCATGCAGTACCAGTGACCATTTAGTGAGCAGTAGCCCTGAAGTTCCGACCAATTCCAACTGGTTGACCAAACGTAAAGGCTTTGTGAGGTGTACAACATGCAAAGCATGCAAATATGGGGAAAATAAAACCATGTACCATTCACCCTTTAATGACAAGCCTATCCTCATCAGTAAATTTCTAACGTGCAAGTCAGAGTATGCAATCTACATATTGGAGTGCTCTTGTGGTCTAAGATATATTGGAAGCACACGCCTCCAGGCACACAAGAGAATACTTCAACACTTACGGGCTATCATCAACAACGATAGTTCTTACCCGGTAGCCCGGCATTTCAACGAGGCACACAATAAAGATTTGAACCAGTTCAAATATTATGTAATTGATAATGTCCCCCCATTAAGAAGGGGAGGCAACAGAGAAGCAACTCTGAGATGACTAGAAACCAAATACATATTAGAACTTGACAGTAAAAATCCGCACGGTCTGAACACTACTGAAGACTTGTACACCTGGCTGTAGAATTAAGATTCCGACGAATAAGAATATAACACTGAAAGATAAAGCTGCTAACATAAAATAATATTTTACTCTGTCCCACCTCCCAGTCAGAATACCCGTTGTTTTTACTAATAGTACCATGGGCGCATGGCACACAACAAAGATTTGCACAAATAGTGGGTGTCACGGAAAATTAGCACCTTAGCACTGTCTTTAGCGTACTTTGCACATATCACATACTGTATCAAAACCTTGAATGTGTACCCCAATTCTAACATACATGTATTATAACGAACAAAATGGGTTAACATTTTGTTACAATATGGTAGCAATATCAAACATTGAAAAGATAACCCAGTGTGAACTTGTTCAAAATGTTTTATGCATATCACATATATACTTGTGCGTGGATAAAATATGTATTTTACAAATATAGTGATTTCAAGATAAATCAAGGAAAGGAACAAATTTGAAATATTGGCGCATTTATGCAGACATATTGTAAATAGGGGTCACGTACAAATATCTGATCTTTTTAATGAATGTGGTTTTTTTAGAACAATTACCAATATTTATTAACATAGCTTCATAGGGTTTGTAAAAGATATTTATTTAATTATTTATCTATTTATCTATTTATTCATACAAACTAATTGTCAAAGTGCCTTAAAGTATGATACAAACATCTGGTTCAGATATGTGGTAAATGCGATAGTACTACAAACAATGAAAAAAGATGAGCAGTCTGTTGTTTATGGTTATGAAAACTAACTAGCACTATGTCACTTTAAAAACGGGAAAAAAAACGAAGCATGTCATGTGATCAAGGGCTCTGGGTGGCCCGAAACGCGTAATGGCGGCAGTAGCAACAATAAATAATTAAATGCACGAAACAAGTGGAGTCCGTTCCGTTCTTGTTTGAAAAACAACAGAAGGAGTATCGTAATATATATATATATATATATATATATATATATGGGAAAGGATTTTCCTGTGTGAAACCCCCAAAGATGTCCACCAGATTGCAGAGGGTCACAGAAAGGCAGCACGCCAAACAGCAAATCCAGGTCAGTTTTGAAGTTTGCTCAATTCATTTTTATTTTCTTCTTTTCTTTAGTTACAAAAGCAAAGTGCAGAGTGCATCAGGTAACGAAAAAACGACCTACGCATTTCGGCCAAGGGCCTTCGTCTGGGTCATGTGATTGACAGTGAAGGGTGTTTAAAAAGGGGTTGGTTTGACCCGCCCCCAATTATCGACAAACCCAAATTTGTTTAAAAGAAAAGGTGCATAATACAGGGAGAATAACCAAAATGCTTGTTTTGAAATTCAGGCATTCTCGAGATGCGACATAAATGCATAAATAAACTTGTAAAGTACTCAGTTCCAATTGCATTATGTGGCATATATGTAAATGCTTTTCATTGCAACGTAAACAGGAGAGGGGGCGGGGAGAAGGGAAGACACCACATAACATTTAGATTGCAAACATTATATACGTGTAGATCCTTGAGCTTATGGTATTCCTTCCAGACCAGGACAGAGTTTGTATTTATGAGGCACACCATCACGTCAGTTATAACTTTTAAACTGATAGATTCATTTGGTAATTCAGCCAAATATCAAAACACAATTTGGCAAATCTGAAGTATATCATAGGTGTTATGATGAATGTATTATGTTCTATCTGCGAGGTATAGTGATTTTTGGTAATCAAAAGTATATTATACTATAGACTTTATAATTTTCCAACAATGGTGTTCACATTTTGGTAAAGTACCAGTATTTGTCAAAAGACCATTCTATGATGTCTCCATACAAAAGATAGTAAAAAGTGTACCTAATTTTGAAAATAGCTATGTTCTACCTGAGGAAGGGTGCCAAAAGCTTACAAAAACCCAAAGTGTAATACACAGACTCTGATGTTAGTGGTAATAAGTATGCTCATGTCATCCCTCCTCAATAAGTTTATGAGGAGATGATATAGAAAGGGCTAAGTGATTGAATTCCCAGACATGTAAGACTTGATAGTATATTAACTTAATCATTGTAAGTTTTATGTCCATAAATTGAAGTTGTTAAAAGTTTTTCATAAGAAATTATATAATTCAGCATCTCCATTAAGGCCCCATGGCTGTTCAGTTCCTTTAAGAATAATCCATTTGGATTCAGCTTGTCTCAGGAGACGATCACGATCCCCCCCTCTGATGTTTTGAGGGATGTGTTCGACTCCAGAATATTTTAGATTATCAAAGTTGCCATCATGTACATTCCAAATGTGATTTGAAATTGCGTAGGAGAAATCTTTGTTCTTGGTAGCTCTTAGATGTTGTAGGATTCTCAGTTTTAGTTTGGTGACAGTACTGCCGATGTATTCCTTTCCACATTCACATTTGAGAACATAGACCACATGCGTAGTTTCACAGGTAATCCTCTCTTTAATGATCTTATATTCGCCAGTCAAAATGTCGATTTTTTGTTTGTTCAAACCATGACGGCAGGCTTTACATTTTGTACATTTGAAAAAACCCTTTGCAGTTAGCCACTGTATTTTACTTCCACCTTTTTCACACCTTTGGTGGTGGCTGTGAACTAGGATATCATTCAAGGATGAGGCTTTTTTGTATGTGATATTGGTTTGGTCTGTTGTCATTTCTTTAAGATCATCATCTTGGAGGAGGAGCCAAGATGGCGACCGGGACGGCAGCGTAGGCTCTCGGCTCTGTGAACCTCCGCATCCCGCACAGATATCCTGCATGAGATCCTTAGTCTGCGCTATATGCCCGTGTTGGTGAATGATAGCGGCAACCGATCGTGTGACTCCGAAGTTTCTGGCGGCGGTATCGCCGGAGAAATGTCCAGTTGAAGTTTGCGGCCTGTGCAACCCTGGAACCGGGACCTCGAGTGGACAACATTGCCGGGCGGCAGTTCAACAACAGCGGCCTTTGATGACTGGGTGGAGTCGGCCTAGCCGGAGCGGTGCGAATATCGGCCCACATTTCGCCGTGGTCGTTCCTACCACTAAGCGTAGCGGAACGAGTGCATGCCCGAGGTGACTAATCCAAGATTCCCCGGTGATTGTCTCAGCCTTCGCCGGTGAGCCGCCCGGCCGCCGCCCGTAACTCGCCCGGATTTTTGCGGACTGCTCCCGGATTTTCGCGGGCGCAGGTCCGTGGAGGGGATGACTGTTGCCCGTGACCACACGCCGGATATATTTTTTGCCTGCCCCCGAAACCTTGATTCCAGTGACATGGAACCTGAGGCGCTTGTCCCTGAGTCCTGGTCCCAATCTGGGTTGGACCTACCCGGCGGCCATCTTGACAGGACGAAGTCTACTATCCTGTATACTGGGTCGCAGCACGATTGGAAGTGTGCGACTATGAGGAGCGTCGCGGTGCGAGCGCCGAGAGCTGTGCTGGGGTATGGTGATCTTCTCGAGGCTCTCGGTGCCCTCCATTCCACCTTGGTTCACGGCGCCTGGGTATTGGGGAGTAAGCTTGATGGGGTGACATCAGCGTTGGAACAGTTGCTGCCTGCCTGTCCCCAGGTACACGGGGACTTCCTACACCGCACACAAGAGGACAGTGTCGTGGCCGCCCCTGTGGATAGTGACCAGCTGGAAACTCCGGACAGTATCTTAACGTGTGATCGGCTGGCTGTGGGTCTGGTCTGTTCCGGAGGTATTGGACCTGAGTGGGGGGTGGTGGCCTTGTCCCGTGCGCGGCCTCCGGCAACCCAGGCAACATTCAAGCAACGGTCGCCTGCTCTGGCTGATTTCGCTTTCTTGGACCTTGTGTGCGGTGCAGATCCTGGGGCAGCACTGGGAAAGATGACTCTCCATACTGCTGACTGTGTCGGTGATCAGAGACTTCCACCCTACCTGTGTGTGTCGCTTCCTGTTCTCTTCTGGACGCTCCTCTTCTTTGTAGCATTGGACATGGCACTGGGTCGATGGGTATGCATGGGTAGATTCGCAAAGAGTGGCCAAGGATAAGGCTGATCCTTCAGAGGTGGTCATCTAATAGGCGGGCGGGCTCAGGGGTTGCGTGCTCTAACGGCATAACTGTTAGTGTACTAGGCGCATAATGCTCCCCATTCTTCTTCGACTTGGTCGATTCTGTGTTGCTTAATGTTTGCTTTAGGGGAAAACAAATTGTGCGGGAGGGAGAAGCCGGGGGCATGTTTTGAAGGCCCTCCTCCAGTTTATTAATATTCTCTCTACCCCCCCGTCTGGTGGGGTTTCTTTTCCTACTCCTCTTTCTCTGTTTCTTCTATATTTCGGGTCTGGTTCCGGGGCGACAGGCACGCTGCTGGGGGGGGGGGCCGTACTCATCTGCAGAGGTGCAGGGTGGGGGGTTGGGGGAGGGGATCCCTTAGTCTTTAACCTCCTTTTTTCCATGGCCTCCTTTTTCTTCTCTTATTCTTCTTTGTCTTTCTTTCTGGGATCAGCATGGTAGAACTCCTTCGTCGTTAATCGCTGCGTTTTCATGTGTGCCACAATTTCCGTGGTGTTTTCTGGGTTTTAGGGCAGGGGACTGCAGGTGCAAATGGCCGTGATATTCCTCCACATCCTGAACTTCTTGTTCCAGCGCCATTGACCAGATAACTTGCTGTTTATTGTGGACGTTTATTATTCTGCCTGCCATTTCTTGCTGCCGGGAAACTGTTTGGCACCTGATCCTTCCATTCTCCCTTATTATAAAATGAAAACCTTTTGTATCATGGTCTCCTACTTGGGCTGTGTAGTGGCCGAGAGTATACCAGCATGGAGATTCTGCTCCCCGAGGTGCTGCCTGTGATAAATACTGATTTTTGTTACTCTGACTGCTTAGCGGCCGGCCCCGGGGGTTGTAGGCCCATACTTGTTATTGGTTGAAATGTCAATAAAGGTTTTTCAAAAAAAAAAAAAAAAAAAAAAATCATCATCTTTTCTCAAAATCTTCCAATGGTTTTGGAGTTTGTTTCTAATGATGTTGCTAGATGAGTTGAAATTAGTGATGTATCTTATTTTGTTAGTGTCCAAATTTTCACTCTGTTCAGAAACAGTTCTTTTGGGTAATAGTGTGGTCTCTCTCTTTTGTTGTGAGGCTCTTAATTTAGCATTGTCCAGCACCACTGCTGGATATCCCCTAGCTAGAAATCTCTGCTACATTTCTTCTAGTTGGAAAAGAAATTCTCCTTCTTCCGAGCAGTTTCTCCATGCTCTTAAAAATTCTCCGTAGGGAATACTCCATTTTAAGCATTTGGGATGTGCACTGTTTACTGATAGGATGCTGTTACATGAGGTTGATTTGCGAAAGAGTGTAGTGCAAATCTTCTCGTTTTCAATGTAGACATGAATGTCCAGATAATCAATCATAGTTTTGCTAATATTGTAGGTAAATTGAAGTTGAAAGGAATTGTTATTAAGAGTAAGACCCTTGAGGAAGATGTTCAAGTCCTCTGTGTTTCCTTCCCAAATTAGGAACAGGTCATCTATATAACGTACCCAGAGTACTATGTGCTCAGACATATCCTTGTTTCTTTCGGACCAAATTTGTTCTGCCTCCCACATGCCCATGGTGAGATTCGCATAAGTGGGTGCAAATGAGGTCCCCATGGCTGTACCTTGGCTTTGTTTATAATATTTTTTGTCAAAGATAAAGACATTGTTCATAAGGCAGAAATGTAACATTTCTATTAGCATGTTGGTTTGTTGTAGCACATTTAGTGACCTTGATCGAAGGAATGATTCTCAAGATTTAATGCCATCTTTGTGCCGAATAGACGTGTACAATGATACAACATCAATCGTTATCATGGTGTATTCCTCTTTCCAGGGTATATTCGAAATCCTGTTCAGAAAGCCCATTAAATCTCTGATATACGATGGTAAGCCTAATACAAATGGGAATAGGAAGATGTCCAGGAATCTCGAGGTGTTTTCAAGTAAAGAACCACATGAGCTGACAATAGGATGACCAGGGGGATTGTCTAAACTTTTATGTACTTTTGGTAGTACATAAATTGTAGGCATTATAGGATGTTTGATTAGTAAATAACTTAATTCATCTTCATCAAGCAAACCTGCCTGGTGCCAATTTTGAAGTTTTTGATGATAAATTTCGGTGATTAATGGCATTGGATCTTCTTTTAGTCTTTCGTAGTTTAATGGATCGTTTAGTTTATGTTTAATTTCTAAGTAATATTTTTGTTCATCCATGACTACTACGTTCCCCCCTTTGTCGGAGGGTTTTATTACAATCTTGTCATCCATTTTAAGATCATATATATATATATATATTCTGCTCCAAAGGTTGTCCACCAGGTGAGTAGCACTCGATCAGCAGCTTTATTTATGATAGGCAGGGACGAGAATCCGCTTGAAGAAGCCACTCCGTAATCGAATTGCCTGACGCGTTTCGAAGCTCCATATTTCCCCTTCAGATGCTTGAATGGAGACGTGTGTGCAAACGCTGAACCCACTTCGCCATTTTCATATTGCACACCCACCAATGGGAAGCTCAAATGAGACTGTGCATTGTGGGAAATGTGGTCCGGCTAGCACACAAATCTTGTCCTGTATGGACCCTGCAAGTGGACTCGTCCCCAATCCTGTTTGCCGCTGCTGGCCCACATTGCCGACATGTTAATTACCATATCGGGTCGCCCCCATAACATTACGGGGTGGTGCACACTCCGCGGCAGGACGGCCGCGAATTACATTCTGCTCCAAAGGTTGTCCACCAGGTGAGTAGCACTCGATCAGCAGCTTTATTTGTGATAGGCAGGGACGAGGGTCCGCTTGTAGAAGCCGCTCCGTAATGGAATTGCCTGGCGCGTTTCGAAGCTCCATATGCTTCTCTTCAGAGGCTTGAACGGAGACGGTGTGTGCAAACGCTGAACCCACTTCGCCATTTTCATATTGCACACCCACCAATGGGAAGCTCGAATGAGACTGTGCATTGTGGGAAATGTGGTCCGGATAGCACACAAATCTTGTCCTGTATGGACCATGCAAGTGGACTCGTCCTCAATCCTGTGTTGCCGCTGCTGGCCCACATTGCCGACATGATATTTATAAGTCTCAATTCCATATTCTCATTGCCCTGGATTTCACTCGGAACTGTTCTTACTGTTCCTGCATGCCTTTTGGGTCGAGTAAGGCTGCTCGATCCTTGACATTTGCCTTCCTCATGGCCACATCCGACTTCGTGGATTCGTACCCCCTGGCTTCCAGTCTCTTTTTGGCCTCCATTTGTTGATATGCTTCGGGCTTCTGATGTACTACATGCCCTAGGTATGCGAAGAAACTCCCCATATGGAATGCTCGATATCGTGTACTGTGGGTGAAAACTACCCGCATGTAACACAGTGTTGCCCGATGTGGGCTTCCTATATAGGCAAGTTTCTATTCTACCCTGTACCACTTGTACCGTGATGTCGAGAAAATTGTAAATTGAGACTATTGTCATTGATTATTTCTACAAATCTGCTGGCCTGATCTTTTGCCCCATGCCATACACCAAAAATATCATCAATGTATCGCCAATATTTGACAACATGCATCGACCATATTCAGGCATGTTGTGACCTGAGGACATGTTCCTCCCACCAGCCCACATGAAGGCATGCGTAGCTGGGGGAGAAACACGCCCCCATAGCCACCCCTCTTAGTTGTTGAAATACTGCATTATCAAACATAAACACATTGTTATATAAACAACAATGGATCATTTTGATTAACATTTGATTATGGCAGTACATTTCAATTGGTCTCTTGCCCAAAAAATGTTCCACAGCTCTTAATCCATTTGGATGGGCAATGCTTGTATACAAAGCGGTAATATCCATTGTAAGGAAAAGGTACTCATCTGACCACTCTAGGTTATTTAGTTGAAACAAAAATATATATATCCCAACAAAGTTACTCCTTCCGGAATTCCAAGCCCATTGAGGGGTGGCGCGATGACGGCGGAGTGCTCATGTAATTTCAATGAGCAAAACAATGGAGTGCCATTCGCGCTCTCAGGTTACGCACAAAGCAAACAACAATCCAAGGTAAAGAAAAGGGGGTTTATTCACACCATAAACCCTCCGTGATGCGTTTCAATCCCGTAGGATCTTGATCACATGCTAATTACTAACAATATCATCCCTGAAACCTCTATTTTTTACAGTGAAAATGTGAATATATGTATGGTCCGTTTTCTATGTTAATCATCATTGAGGGTGTATGTAAGTGACCGCATTAGGCAGTACCCGTTGTGTGATCAAGACTTTACGAAGTCGAAACGCGTCATGGAGGGTTTATGAAGTCAATAAACCCCCAATTCTAACTTTGGTATTCTGTCTGGATTATTGCGACAACCTGAGAGCCCAATTGGCAACCCCGTTTGATTCTATGTGAATTACCGGTTTTCTCCGCCGGCATCGTGCCACCTCTCTACGGGCCCAGGATCTTTGGAAGGAGTTTCTTTGTGTATATACATATATAACCTTGCAAATTCACTTAAAAAACCATAGGTTTCACACAAGTTATAGTTAGCTGGACATTTCACTCGTAAAAAACCAATGAAATTCCCCCGTTATAGTTAGTGCAGGCAACTATCACTCACGCAACCGCAATCCTCTGCTGATGACGTCAGATATTACATCACTGTATTTAGACACTTATTTACCCATGTCTTCTTCCATTAATCTTTAGCTATACATATATTACAAATATTTATTTTTCAGAAAGACACATATGTCATCAGTGATGTAATATCTGACGTCATCAGCAGAGGATTGCGGTCGCGTGAGTTATAGTTGCCTGCACTAACTATAACGGGGGAATTTCATTGGTTTTTTACGAGTGAAATGTCCAGCTAACTATAACATGTGTGAAACCTATGGTTTTTTAAGTGAATTTGCAAGGTTTTTTAAATGCTAATTCATAACTATAACGTGTGTGAAACCTATGGTTTTTTCTGTGAATTTGTACGGTTTTTTAAATGCTAAGTTATGTATTTATAAAAAAAAAAATTTCAGGTTTTTAACCGTGCAAACAAATTAAAAACATTTTTTTTTCTCCCTTGGGGTTCCTTCTGTGACCCCCTGACCAAGGGGGTCAGGAACTGTCCACTCTGCCCCCTTTTCACGTTCTCCACCTTTGTTTTTCACCCCCTCAGACTGCGAGAGACAAAATGGCGGCCGACACTTCCTGGTTTCGACTGATTCGAATGTTTACTGACATCTAACAACCAATCAGAATTGCGCTCGCGCACGGCAGGGTGCGTGCACAGTGCGCACACTGTGCGCGCGTATAGATATTGATATGCTTTTAAATGCTATTTTCTCAGGAAATACTGAACAGATTTACACCAGACCTGCAAAAGGCACTTCCTTGACCTTATGGCTACCTCTCTGCCAAATTTCACGTAATTCTGTTCAGCCGTTCGGGCTGTAGCTGCGACTAAAGGTCCTATGGAAAAATGGATGGGGAAAACGCGTTTTGGGACCCCCCCTTTTTCTCGGCCCCCGCTTGACGAATCACCCCGAGACTTTCAGGGTAGGAGCTGAACGGAGCGCCCCATTTGTTTTGAAAATTTCGCGAGGATTCGTCAACCGGCGCCAAAGTTATTCAAAATAGAATTTTGAGATTTCCTATGGAAACTAGGTTGTAACTATAACTATCTTCTGGCGACCGCCAGTAGATGATATATATATATATATATATATATATATATTTATATGTAAAAAAAATCACCATGGCGACATGGTGATTGCTGAATAAATCACTATTGCAGAAATTTGGGCCTACTCTAGCCTTCTTTCAAAACGAGTGAAGTGGTGGGCAAGCTTTCAGTCGTATATATATATATATATATATATATATATATATATATATATATATATATATATATATATATATATATATATATATATATATATATATTTCTCCAAACGTTAAGTCGTAGACAATAACGTGGTGCACACACTTTGACAATATTTCAGAGTTCTTTATTCCGCTCCAATGGCAGACAAATGCGTTTCGGCCATGCTGGCCTTCGTCAAAAAAAAAAAATATAAATATATATATATATATATTTTAGACATAGAATCATTATATACTAGTATAGATCATATCCAGGGACTACAAGCGGTAAAGCATTTTTTGGACCAAAGGTCTAGTGAATTTTACGAACATAACAAAGTCATTCTGGAGCTCATCTCATGGTGCCTCAACAATAATTTTTTTCTTTTTGATAAAGATATTTACAAACAACAACGAGGCGTTGCGATGGGAGCCTGTTTCTCCCCCAGCTATGCATGCTTGCATGTAGGCTGGTGGGAGGAACAGGTTCCTAACAAGGCACACCAAGCAGCAGTTGAGACACACATAGTTTCTTACATGAGATACATAGATGATGTTTTTATATTATGGAAGGGAAACGAGGCAGAAGCCCATTCTTTTATTGAAGACATAAATAGAAACACCATGAACCTTGTCTTTACATCCAACATACACAAAACACACATTGAATTTTTGGATGTATTAGTGCACATCAAGGAAGGGAAACTTGCCACCACACTATACAGGAAGCCAACATCGGGCAATATCATGTTGCATGCAAAAAGCCAACACCCTAGACATCTTATTGCAAGTATCCCTTACGGAGAGATTTTAAGACTCAAGCGGATATGCAACAATGAGTCAGACTTTAATGTGTGTACTGATGAAATGGTGGAAAGACTGAAGGATAGAGGGTACAGTGACAAAATTATTGGTGACGCCATTAAAAAAGCAAGTATGCGTCCAAGGGAAAGTCTGTTCAAAAACATCAACACTGATATTCAGTGCATATCAGATGCTAGTACGTTTAAAATTGACAGCCCAAGACTAATTACAACGTACAGTAATGAAGAACGTAAAATTAGAGCTATAGTTAGAAAACATTGGCCTATAGTGATGACTGATATTGTACTATGCAACAGACTAACAGAAACCCCGAAAATCACCTTCAGAAGAGGTAAAACCATGGGATCTACCTTAGACAAGAGTTCCCCAGAAACCAGGAAATCGGCCAGCTGGTTACAACCCAGCAACGGCTTCAGAAAATGTGCAACTTGCAGAGCTTGCAAGTTTGGCTGCAACAAGACCCATTACACAACCCCATTCAGTGAATCTCCTATTCCAATACGTGGCCATTACAATTGCAAAACCGAATATGCTGTATATGTCCTGTCGTGCACATGTGGCCTTAACTACATTGGGAGTACGAAGCTGCAGGTGCACGTCAGGATATTGCAGCATATTAGAGCCATTTTACACAGTGATCCAGCTTATCCTGTGGCACGGCATTTTAAGCGAATCCATGCCAACGATATCAACTGTCTAACATACTTTGTCATCAACGCTGTCCCAAAGTCACGAAGGGGTGGGAACAGGGAGCGCAAATTAAGGCAGTTAGAAACTAGTATTATTCTGGAATTCGACAGTAAATGGCCTAACGGTTTGAACAACACAGAGGATATGCATAACTTCCTATGAATGGGCACACTATTAAGACTCAGTAGAAATACCTAAAAGGGAATTATATGACAACGGAGTCTGGTCACGATCCATGTTTTCATCTTTTTCATATAATAGTATTATAAGAGTATCTATGTATAATGAGTATAAAAAGATGTGCGTTACAGAGAGAAAAATAGTATAAAGAAAATAACCTGTCGCCACCAACTCCCATAGGAAATCAAAAAAAACTATGACTAAATAGTTCATTAGAACAACAAAAAATCAAAGAATACATGTGGTTTTTTTTGAATATGTGCAATTTACAGTATATGCTTTTTAACAGTATTTTATATTCCGATACAAAAATGGAATTTTACTGTTATTAATATTCGTGATTGTTTACATATTTATTGAACTGTAATTAATTTTATAAGGTATTTTATCTAAAGCACTGCATAATGTAATATCTTTGCGCATTTTGCACTATTTTTCGCACTTTTTTGCACATTTTGCACATTAATATTGTCTTTCTTGCTGCTATTGCACTTATGCACTTTCTTTTTCTGTCATGGTACTGGATTTATCCAGTTAGAAAATTCGTTTTTTTAAAAATCCAGGGATTTATCCTGCAATTGCAGTAATTGTTTGATATAAATATGTAACAAAGATATATGAAAAACATATGCTGAATTAAGACTTGCATGTAAACATATTCCTACAATGGAGTCAGCTTACATTAATGTCCACCGCAAGTCTTTCTACCCTGCTCATTACCATGTGACACGGAACTAGGGAAAGTGGGTGGTACACTTAAAACACATTTAAAGTGGAAAGTGAAAGGTTAACTTGCATGTGATCAAGGGCTCTTGAAGCCCGAAACGCGTCATTACTGGGTTGTGATCTGCAATAAATAACATCTGACCTGAAGTCCAGCGGGGTCCGAGTTTCCTTCTTCGCCGCCGTCGAGTGGAAGTAGCAGGAATTTCGAATTTTCTGATATATATATATATATATATATATATATATATATATATATATATATATATATATATATATATATATATATATATATATATATATCACAAACACGACTTTCCGAAATGCCACGAAAAGAAATCCAGGACTCCCAGGGGTGCTGTATTCAAAGTTTAATCCAGGCAAATGTTCTGCCTCACCAACACGTTTCGCTTAAAAGTATGGCTAGTAGAAAATTACAATTGTAATTTTCTACTAGCCATACTGTGAACAAGCTTTTTAGCGAAACGCGTTGGTGAGGCAGAACATTTGCCTGGATTAAACTTTGAATACAGCACCCCTGGGAGTCCTGGATTTCTTTTCGTGGCATTTCGGAAAGTCGTGTTTGTGATGTATGGGGCCGCCGGAGCCCGTCCAGGACCGCCGTGCTTGAAGCTCCGAAGCTCCGCACTTCCGGGGTTTGTGTGTGACATATATATATATATATAAATATATATATATATATAGATAGATAGATAGATAGATAGATAGATAGATATATGTAAAAAAATACATCTACATATACAATAAATATTTTTTAAATCTATGTAATTTTTTTCAATTAGAATATTTTTTACATTCAAAATATATACTATATATAAATATGCAAAAGCTGCAAAGCGAAACGCGTTGATGTGGCGTGACCTTGCCCATTAAAACCTGCAACTTACACTCCTGCGTGTCCTGGATTTCTTTTGGATCACAAAAGTTGGTAATGAATTTTTGGTTTTACGGAGCCCGTCCAGGACCGCCGCGTTCGAAGCACCGGACTCCCGTAACCTTTGTCTGTTGATATATATATACTTTGCTGCCGCTTGTGCCTGTGACCAAGGACAGTTGTTTGTCTGAAACGCGTAAGGCGAATTGATTGATGCCTATGTATCACTGTCTGCGCTGCTGCCTTTGGAGAAAGTATGCTGTTGGAGAGTGCATCCTATAAGCCTAGGGCACTTGTGGAACTCAATATATATATTACCTACTGGCGATAGCCAGTAGGTAGTTATAGTTAGGACCACGTTTCCATAGGAAAACCTCAACATTCTATTTTGAATAACTTTGGCGCCGGTCGACGAATCCTCGCGAATTTCTCAAAATAGGTGGGGCGCTACGCTCCGCTCCTACCCTGAAAGTCTCGGGGGGATTCGTCAAGCGGGGGCTGAGATAAAAGGGGGGTCCCAAAACGCGTTTTTCCCATGCATTTTTCCATAGGACCTTTAGAACGAGCTACAGCCCGAATGGCTGAACAGAATTACTCAAAATTTGGCAGAGAGGTAGTCCCTAGGTCAAGGAAGTGCCTTTTGTAGGTTTGGTGTAAATCTGTTCAGTAGATTCTGAGAAAATAGCCTTTAAATCAATATATATATCTGAGCCAGCTTACGGTACGCTTACCGTACGCTTACGGTAAGCGTACGGTGGCGTGCGCGAGCGCGATTCTGATTGGCTCTTAGATCTTAGTAAACATTCGAATCGGCCGAAACCAGGAAGCGGCGGCCGCCATTTTGTCTCTCGCACTGAGAGAGATTTTTAAAATCGGAAGCCCAAAAACATGTAAAGGGGCTGTTTTGACAACTCCCTCCCACATAGTCATGTTGAGGGAGTCCCCAAACATCCCCCAAGTGCAAAAACGGTTTTATTTTTTTTTCGGCAATTTCGCGGGGTACGCTTACCGTACGCTTACGGTAAGCGTACGGTAAAAAAATAAAAATAAAAAAAACACTATCCACACTTACCCCACCCCCTGTGCTTTTGGTGGCCGAAGGCCACCAAATGTGCTGGGCTTATTACAATGGAAAAAAACACTATCCACACTTACCCCACCCCCTGTGCTTTTGGTGGCCGTAGGCCACCAAATGTACAGGGCTTATTATAAGGGAAAAAAACTTAGCATTTAAAAAACCGTACTAATTCACTGAAAAAACCATAGGTTTCACACACGTTATAGTTAGGAATTAGCATTTAAAAAACCTTGCAAATTCACTGAAAAAACCATAGGTTTCACACATGTTATAGTTAGTGGAAATTTTACTGATAAAAAACCAATGAAATTGCCCCGTTATAGTTAGCGCAGGCAACTATAACTCACGCGACCGCAATCCTCTGCTGATGACATATGTGTCTTTATGAAAAAAAAATATTTGTAATATATGTATAGCTAAAAATGTATGGAAGAAGACATGGGCAAATAAGTGTCTAAATACAGTATTAGCATCAGCAGAGGATTGCGGTCGCGTGAGTTATAGTTGCCTGCGCTAACTATAACGGGGCAATTTCATTGGTTTTTTATCAGTAAAATTTCCACTAACTATAACATGTGTGAAACCTATGGTTTTTTCAGTGAATATATATATATATATATATATATATATATATATATATATATATATATATATATATATATATATTTCTCTCCTACTGGCAGCCGCCAGTAGGTAGTTAGGACTTATTATCCATAGGAAATCCACAACATTCTATTTGGAATAACTTTGGCGCCGGTTGACGAATCTTTGCGAAATGTTTAAAACTCGTGGCCCACTCCGGTCCACTCCTATCCCGAAAGTCTCGGGGTGATTCGTCAAGCGGGGGCCGAGAAAAAAGGGGAGTCTCAAAACGTGTTTTCCCCATGCAATTTTCCATAGGGACCTTTAGTCGCAGCTACAGCCCGAACTGCTGAACAGAATTACACCAAATTTGGCAGAAAGATAGACCTTGGTTCAGAGTCATGCCTTTTGCTTAAATGGTGTAAATCCGTTCAATAGCTCCTGAGAAAATCTAAATCAAAATCACATATATATCTGGGTGGAGCCTAACCACACATCTTATCGTGAGATCTGATTGGCAGTCAGCACTTCATCCAAGAAGTGTTGGCAGCCATCTTGGGACCAATATACATGATAGCACCTCATTAAAAAGCATTTCAGTTTATAGAAGGTTTTAAGACTTTAGCTACATTATAAATCATTTGTTGATGGTACCATACTCATTTTAGAAATTGTGGTGTTTTCTAAGGTTATTTTACCATACGAAAAAGCCTTCTGCTGGGATATCATGAATCATGTTTGAGAGAAAACTATTTTCTCATGCTTTTCCCACAGAGGTTTGGAAGGTGATCTATAAGCTAAACTGAGAGCATATTTTCTGTAAATTCACATTATCTTTCTTAGTCATGTGAGAATGAAGTCTGACATTCTCAGTAAAACATGTACATCCAACAAGGAGAGAGTAGTAGAGAGTGAGTAGTAGAGAGAGAGTAGTAGGGAGTAATAGAGAGTGAGTAGTAGAGAGTTAGTAGTAGAGGGTAGTGGAGAGTGAGTAGTAGAGACTAGTAGAGAGTGAGTAGTAGAGAGTGAGTAGCAGGGAGTAGTAGAGAGTGAGTAGTGGAGAGTGAGTAGTAGAGAGTAGTAGAGAGTGAGTAGTAGAGGGTAGTGGAGTAGTGGAGAGTGAGTAGTAGAGAATAGTAAAGAGTGAGTAGTAGAGTGTGTAGTAGGGAGTAGTAGAGAGCGAGTAGTAGAGAGCAAGTAGTAGAGAGTGTGTAGTAGAGAGTGTGTAGTAGAGAGTGAGTAGTAGAGAGTAGTAGAGCGTGAGTAGTAGAGAGAGTAGCAGAGAGAGAGTAGTAGAGAGAGTAGTAGAGAGTAGTAGAGTAGTAGAGAGTGAGTAGTAGAGTGAGTAGTAGAGAGCAGTAGAGACTGAGTAGTGGAGAGTGAGTAGTAGAGAGTACTAGAGAGTGAGTAGTAGAGAGTACTAGAGAGCGAGTAGTAGAGAGTGAGTAGTAGAGAGTAGTAGAAAGAGAGTAGTAGAGAGTGAGTAGTAGAGAGTAGTAGAGAGTGAGTAGTAGAGTAGTAGAGAGTGAGTGGTAGAGAGTAGTAGAGTGAGTAGTAGAGAGTAGTAGAGAGTGAGTAGTAGAGAGTGAGTAGTAGAAAGTGAGTAGCAGAGAGAGTAGTAGAGAGTAGTAGAGTAGTAGAGAGTGAGTAGTAGAGAGTGAGTAGTAGAGAGTGAGTAGTAGAGAGTGTATAGTGGAGAGGGAGTAGTAGAGAGTAGTAGAGAGTGAGTAGTAGAGAGTGAGTAGTAGAGAGTGAATAGTAGATAGTGAGTAGTAGAGAGAGAGTAGTAGAGAGTGAGTAGTAGAGAGTAGTAGAGTGAGTAGTAGAGAGGGTGTAGTAGAGAGAGAGTAGTAGAGAGTGAGTAGTAGAGAGTGAGTGGTAGAGAGTAGTAGAGTGAGTAGTAGAGAGTAGTAGAGAGTAGTAGTAGAGAGTAGTAGAGAGTGAGTAGTAGAGAGTGAGTAGTAGCGAGTGAGTAGTAGAGAGTCAGTAGTTTACTTTAAAAGGAACACAATGAGGGGGTTCATTTTGCCATAGAAATTATGATTAGTGCTGAAAAAAGATAAATTAGGTCACATTTTGATTGACTTCTCAAATCCTCTTCTATTTCATTAAACAATTCTAACATGCAGACTGAAACATGCACTTTCAATACCAGCAGCAGACTTCCCTGGTGAGAAGTAGCTTTGCTACAGTGATCTAACAAGCAACTGGAGTGCTAACATTCCGAATATATGGCAAATGTGTGACACATCTGAATGCCTTCTTGATGGAATCAAAGTAAAAAACTGAAAGTATTTCCTACTGAGGAGACTGTAGTAAATTAGGAAGTCTCCCAAGATGGCCACCAGAGACAAAAGAGCCCAAATGAAGCACAAATATCACCCAGATGTAGCCCAAGTATAGCCCAATGACAGAATCTCCCAGAGTGTTCTAAAGAACAACGAGAGCGTGAACAGTCTTACTGATGACAAAAGTATGGCACACCTGAAGCCATCTTGATTGGAATAAAGTGGTAACACTTAAAACATTTAATTTGCAAAGGAACAAAATGAGGGGGTTTATTTTGCCATAGAAATTATGATTAATGCTGCAGAAAGAAAAATTAGGGCACTTTTTAACTTCTCAAATCCTCTTCTATTTCTTTAAAAAAATCTGACATGCAGACTGAAACATGCACTTTGAATACCAGCAGCAGACTTCCCTGGTGTGCAGTAGCTTTACAACAATGATCTAATGAGCAACTAGGGTGCTACCATTCAGAATTCATGGCAAATGTGTGATACATCTGAATGCCTTCTTGATGGAACCAAAGTAAACAAGCATTGCAAATGCAATAGGTCTCCCCTCGTTTAAGTTAAAGCAATTCTGTTTGTAATTAGGTGGCTTTTTAGCTTTGCTTGTATTAGTGTTTTTCAAACTTTCATGTACATAACATGCATATGTATGCATATATGTATATGTATGCAAGCATTTATATTTGTATTTATATAGATATGCAGATTATATATATGTTTATATATGTATGTATATATCTATACACACATATATGAATGCATATGCATATATATGCATATATATGTGTGGAGAGGTGTAGAGGTAGAGGTGTAGAGGTAGAGGTGTAGAGGTAGAGGTGTAGAGGTAGAGGTAGAGAGGTAGAGAGGTAGAGAGGTAGAGAGTAGTAGAGAGAGAGGTAGAGTGAGGTAGAGAGGTAGAGAGTAGAGAGTGAGTAATAGAGAGTACAGGGTGAGTAGTAGAGAGTAGTAGAGAGTAGTAGAGAGAGTAGCAGAGAGCAAGTAGTAGAGAGTAGTCGAGTGAGTAGTCAAGTGAGTAGTTGAGTGAATAGTAGAGAGTGAGTAGTAGAGAGTAGTAGGGAGTGAGTAGTAGAGAGAGAGTAGTAGAGAGTGATTAGTAGAGAGTAGTAGAGAGTGAGTAGTAGAGTAGTAGAGAGTGAGTGGTAGAGAGTAGTAGAGAGTAGTAGAGTGAGTAGTAGAGAGTAGTAGAGAGTGAGTAGTAGAGATAGTAGTAGAGAGTAGTAGAGTATTAGAGAGTGAGTATTAGAGAGTGAGTAGTAGAAAGTGAGTAGTAGAGAGAGTAGTAGAGAGTAGTAGAGTAGTAGAGAGTGAGTAGTAGAGAGTGAGTAGTAGAGAGCGAGTAGTAGAGAGTGTGTAGTGGAGAGTGAGTAGTAGAGAGTAGTAGAGAGTGAGTAGTAGAGAGTGAGTAGCAGAGAATGAATAGTAGAGAGTGAGTAGCAGAGAGAGAGTAGTAGAAAGTCAGTAGTAGAGAGTAGTAGAGTGAGTAGTAGAGAGGGTGTAGTAGAGAGAGAGTAGTAGAGAGTAGTAGAGAGTGAGTAGTAGAGAGTGAGTGGTAGAGAGTGGTAAAGTGAGTAGTAGAGAGTAGTAGAGAGTGAATAGTAGAGAGTAGTAGAGACTAGTAGAGAGTGAATAGTAGAGAGTGAGTAGTAGCGAGTGAGTAGTAGAGAGTCAGTAGTTTAATTTAAAAGGAACACAATGAGGGGGTTCATTTTGCCAGAGAAAGTATGATTAGTGCTGAAAAAAGATAAAGTAGGTCACATTTTGATTGACTTCTCAAATCCTCTTCTATTTCATTAAACAATTCTGACATGCAGACTGAAACATGCACTTTCAATACCAGCAGCAGACTTCCCTGGTGAGAAGTAGCTTTGCTACAGTGATCTAACAAGCAACTGGAGTGCTAACATTCCGAATTTATGGCAAATGTGTGACACATCTGAATGCCTTCTTGATGGAATCAAAGTAAAAAACTGAAAGTATTTCCTACTGAGGAGACTGTAGTAAATTAGGAAGTCTCCCAAGATGGCCACCAGAGACAAAAGAGCCCAAATGAAGCACAAATATCACCCAGATGTAGCCCAAGTATAGCCCAATGACAGAATGTCCCAGAGTGTTCTAAAGAACAACTAGAGCGCGAACAGTCTTACTTATGACAAAAGTATGGCACACCTGAAGCCATCTTGATTGGAATAAAGTGGTAACACTTAAAACATTTAATTTGCTAAGGAACAAAAAGAGGGGGTTCATTTTGCCATAGAAATTATGATTAATGCTGCAGAAAAAAAAATTAGGGCACATTTTAACTTCTCAAATCCTCTTCTATTTCATTAAAAAAATCTGACATTCAGACTGAAACATGCACTTTGAATACCAGCAACAGACTTCCCTGGTGTGCAGTAGCTTTACAACAGTGATCTAATGAGCAACTAGAGTGCTACCATTCAGAATTTATGGCAAATGTGTGATACATCTGAATGCCTTCTTGATGGAACCAAAGTAAACAAGCATTGAAAATGCAATAGGTCTCGCCCTCGTTTAAGTTAAAGCAATTCTGTTTGTAATTAGCTGGCACATGCATCAAGCAAAAATCCAGTCGGTAAAATACCGAATCGCTAAAATCACCCGTTAGCGAGTATCAAAACCCGAATCCCAATGCATCAACCCAAATTGTGAGCAATTACCGAATCGCTAAATAAATATCGGAATAATACCGAATCGCAAATAACAAAAATGCAATAATACAGAATCGCTAAATACCGAATTAGCAATCACCGAAATCACTAATAGCTCCCGGCAAGTGCCAATGGCTAATAACGAATCTCTACCCAATGCAACACCAGTCGCAAATACCGAAAATCCCAAAAATCGCTATTTAGCATGAGCAAAATAAGGGGAATCAGAACCTGGAGGTAAAGTTCAAAAAAAAGTTTTGTGAACAAAAAAAAAAATTCAAACATGTGCAACTGATTGTGGTCATCACCAAACCCTTAAATGTGGCCAAGGAGACCCTGTTGGCTAGCACAAAATGGCAGCCCTCTACGTGCTTGCAAGGAGGATGCGTATCAATGTGGCAGGACAGCGCAGGAGAAGGGTCCAGGAGAGAGTATTCAGACTGCGCATCACCTTGCTCGGACAGAATGAGGACGAGGTGTACGAGAAGTATCGACTGAATCGTGCCATGATCATGCGCCTCATTGCAGACCTGGAACCACTACTGCAGCACCAGACACACCGGACCAATGCAATCCCTGCGCACGTCCAGGTCCTATGCAGCCTGCACCTACTGGCCTCAGGAAGTTTCCAGGGGGTAATCGCTGTAGCCGGAGGCGTATCGCAAAGCGCACTCTCACGCTTCTTCCAGAAATTCTTAGATGCCATGCTGACAATGATACACACCCACATCAGCTTCCCCACAACCCCACAGCAGTTGGACCGCATCAAACAGGCATTCTACAAGGTGGCACAATTTCCCCATGTAATTGGATGCATCGACTGTACGCATATCCCCATCTGTCCACCCTCAGCAAATGAGTACATATTCCGTAACCGCAAGTCATACCACTCAATCAACGTGCAGGTTGTGTGAGATGCCAATTACATCATAACGGACCTAGTGGCACAATTTCCGGGGAGCACACACGACTCCTACATATTCCGCCACAGTGGCATCCACAGGCGTCTACTCAACGGAGAATTTGGAGAGGGACACCTGCTTGGTACGTACACATACCTCTTCCCCACATGAACACCACACATGTATGAACATCACCATTGCTAAGTGTTTGCTTCTATCTTCTAGGTGACAGTGCTTACACCCTGCGTGAATTTATACTCACCCCATACATCAATCCAGCAACCCCACAGGAACAACGATACAACACATAAGCACTAGGAATGTCATAGAGAGGACATTTGGGATTCTGAAGAGTCGCTTTAGAATCCTACATAAGACTGGCGGCGCCTTGCTATACAAACCTGATACCTGCTGCCGGATTGTTGCTGTATGTGCAATGCTGCACAACATTGCGACCAGAAGGGGGATACCCATAGAGGTGGACAGGAATGACGACCACCGGGATGACCAACCACCCGCCCAACACCGACAGGCACACGTCCCTAACACAGCAGAGGGCCATAGGAGGCGGACATACATCATGCAACATCATTTCTGAAGCAGGTAAGAATGATACATTACTATTTCATTGGTGGTGCAACTGTTTAATGCACAGTAGCACTGCGGTATGTGCAACCAAACAAGCAATGAAAATAATGCTCCCCATGCAAAATGTTAGAACAAATGTGTGTTTAAGTCACGGCTGTGCTGCGTCAGGAAGGGGAGGACCATGGTTGCCCCACCACGGTCAGGTATGGATGAAAATCAGTCTAGTGGTGCTTGCCGCGTACGCCAAGCCTCCTCTCCGGTGTCTCCGACGCCTCACCATGGCCTGTCCCCGTGGAGCCCCGTGAACTGCGGCGCCTGGTGCTGGTCTCTGCCACAGACACACTGCTTACACTCGAGGCAGCCTCACTGCCGTCTTCCCCTCCCAATGCACCAGCACTGAATGTGCCACTCTGCAGGTGTTCTACTGCAGCGGTCATCTGCCCTAGAGCCTTGGCAACATCCCCGCAGAAGTGTCCAAGGTCCACCTGCAAGGACACCGAGCGGCGTGCCAACACTGCGGTGCTATTGCTCATCCTTGTGATGGCCTTTGTAGAGGCCGCGGACTACACCAAGTTCTGACGGTGCCTCCTCCTCTCGCACTCATGGCCTTCCCTCATGGCACGGGTGAGCTCATGGATGTCCTCCCTCAGGTGCCCATTGCCCTCTGCCACCACAGTGCTCACGTCCCTCACCGCCGCAGTCATGGCACGCATTTCCCTTGCAAGGCGCGCGATGTTTGTGCTGATTGTCGCCATGTGTCGTCCCTGCAGGCGCTGGACACGCAGCATCCTTTCCTCGATATCAGCATTTTGGGTGATATCAATGTTGCCTGAGGAGAGTGAACTTGGACGAGACCTGCGCCGCTGTGGGAGTCTGGAACGTGCAGGTGGTGCAGCAGGCGGTGTGATGCTGCGCAGACTTTGTCCCGATGGTGTAGAGGGTGTTCCCATCACCTGCAGGGCCGGGACTTGGGACCTGCGCCTCGGCGCTTTTGTGGATGTTGTAGGTGGAGCTTGTGTAGCTGGTGCTGGTGCTGGTGGTGCTGGTGCTGGTGCTGGTGGTGGTGGTGGTGGGGTTGCAGGTGGAGGTGATGTATGCGCATCCTGCACTGTGTCCATGTCGGAATCCGCAGGAGTCTCCGAAATAATCAGCCGCTCACTGTCGTCCGAATCCCCAGGAGATGCATCTGTGTGTGAAACAGTGCATGGTTAGTGGGATAGTTACACCTACGTAGTGTTGTAAACATACAAGTCCCTCTGTGATCCACTAAATAAACAGTCTCTATCCATGTTCAACTGATGTGGTGATTTGTAATTGTATTTCATCCTGTACATGCACACTGGGCTGACTAGACTACAACTCCCATGATGCACTAGTGTTAAGAGTAAAGGTGTGTGGGCCAAAGCTGCATGCACACTGTGATCCTGCTGGGGGCATGGGAATGGATTTACGCTATGCTGGGTATGGGCACAGGCATGCATCTTACCTTGGGCACTTGTGGCTGCGCCGGAGGTATCCATCTGGGTTACTCCCACGACGACCTCATGCTCAATCGTCCCTTCCACCAGCTCCTCCAGGGCAGTGTTGGCTTGAACTGTAGAAGGGCCGCCTCCCGTTCTGGATGCCTCCCGGTGCCTCTCCGCAATCCTCCCCTTAGCCCGCTTCCTCAGGTCGTACCATCTTTTTTTAAGGTCGTCAATGCTGCGGGGCGTCACACCAACAGCATTTACCCTCTCCCGGATGCGCTGCCATATGCGCCGCTTCTCGGGCTCTGGCACCTTGAGGGACAGCTTACCAAAAAGGCGATTGTGCTTGCTGCTGACTCCCTCTATCAGGTACTCCAGCTCCCGGTCAGAAAACTTGCATTTTCGCTTGCGTGCAGCCTCAGCGCTGGATGGTGCTTCCTTCTCCATCTGGGTAGTGTTTGAGGGTAGCTCAGTTGGTGTTGCTTCAATCTGCACAGCCAGTCTCCAGTCCCAGCTCCTGTTTGCTCCTCTGTCGAGGCAATGAGGGTGGGGCAGCAGTATTTCCTGGTTGGTGATGTCATAAACACGTTCCAGGAGCAACCCGATCTTTGCCGATTTCGCTATTACCGATTTCGCTATTAGCTAATTCGGTATTACCGAAATCGCAATTAGCTATTTCGGTATTTCCGAAATCGCTATTAGCTCCTCGGTGTTTGCATGCCCCGCTATTGATAATTCGGTAAAAATAGCGATTTTTAGGGAATCGCTATTATTTACCAAATCTGTTGATGCATTCACAAAAGCGATTCCTTAATAACGATTCCTTATTTTTCGCTAATAAGGAATCGCTTTTGGTTTTGTTGATGCATGTGCACCTAGGTGGCTTTTTAGCTTTGCTTGTATTAGTGTTTTTCAAACTTTCATGTACATAACATGCATATGTATGCATATATGTATATGTATGCATGCATTTATATTTGTATTTATATAGATATGCAGATTATATATATGTTTATATATGTATGTATATATATACACATACATATATAAATGCATATGCATATATATGCATATATATGTGCATATGTGTGCGTGCAGAGAGAGGTAGAGAGGTAGAGGTGTAGAGGTAGAGGTGTAGAGGTAGTTGTGTAGAGGTAGAGGTAGAGAGGTAGAGAGGTAGAGGTAGAGAGGTAGGGAGGTAGAGAGTAGTAGAGAGAGAGGTAGAGTGAGGTAGAGAGGTAGAGAGTAGAGAGTGAGTAATAGAGAGTAGAGAGTGAGTAGTAGAGAGTGGTAGAGAGTAGCAGAGAGAGTAGCAGAGAGTGAGTAGTAGAGAGTAGTGGAGTGAGTAGTCAAGTGAGGAGTGGAGTGAGTAGTAGAGAGTGAGTAGTAGAGAGTAGTAGAGAGTGAGTAGTAGAGAGTAGTAGTGAGTGAGTAGTAGAGAGTGAGTAGTAGAGAGTAGTAGTGAGTGAGTAGTAGAGTGAGTAGTAGAGAGTAGTAGAGAGTGAGTGGTAGAGAATAGTAGAGAGTGAGTAGTGGAGAGTGAGTAGTATAGAGTGAGTAGCAGAGAGAGAGTAGTAGAGAGTGAGTAGTAGAGTAGTATAGTGAGTAGTAGAGAGTAGTAGAGAGAGAGTAGTAGAGAGTGAGTAGAAGAGAGTAGTAGAGAGTGAGTAGTAGAGAGTGAGTAGTAGAGTGAGTTGTAGAGTGAGTAGTAGAGAGTGAGTAGTAGAGAGTAGTAGAGAGTGAGTAGTAGAGAGTGAGTAGTAGAGTGAGTTGTAGAGTGAGTAGTAGAGAGTGAGTAGTAGATAGTAGTAGAGAGTGAGTAGTAGAGAGTGAGTAGTAGAGAGAGAGTAGTAGAGATGAGTAGTAGAGAGAGAGTAGTAGGGAGTAGTAGAGTACTAGAGAGTGAGTAGTAGAGGGTAGTGGAGTAGTGGAGAGTGAGTAGTAGAGAGTAGTAGAGAGTGAGTAGTAGAGTGTGTAGTAGGGAGTAGTAGAGAGCAAGTAGTAGAGAGCAAGTAGTAGAGAGTGAGTAGTAGAGAGAGAGTAGTAGAGAGTAGTAGAGAGTGAGTAGTAGAGTAGTAGAGAGTAAGTGGTAGAGAGTAGTGGAGAGTAGTAGAGTTAGTAGTAGAGAGTAGTAGAGAGTGAGTAGTTGAGAGAGCAGTAGAGAGTAGTAGAGAGTGAGTAGTAGAGTGAGTAGTAGAGGGTAGTAGAGAGCGAGTAGTAGAGAGCAAGTAGTAGAGAGTGTGTAGTAGAGAGTGAGTAGTAGAGAGTAGTAGAGAGTGAGTAGTAGAGAGAGCAGTAGAGAGTGAGAAGTAGAGAGAGTAGCAGGGAGTAGTAGATTAGTAGAGAGTGAGTAATAGAGTGAGTAGTAGAGAGTATTTGAGAGCGAGTAGTAGAGAGTGAGTAGTGGAGAGTGAGCAGTAGAGAGTAGTAGAGAGCGAGTAGTAGAGAGTGAGTAGTAGAGAGTGAGTAGTAGAGAGTGAGTAGTAGAGAGTAGTGGAGAGTGAGTAGTAGAGAGTGAGTAGTAGAGAGTGAGTAGTAGAGAGAGTAGTAGAGAGTTGTAGAGTAGTAGAGAGTGAGTAGTAGAGAGTGAGTAGTAGAGAGTGAGTAGTAGAGAGAGTAGTAGAGAGGGAGTAGTAGAGAGGGAGTAGTAGAGAGTAGAAGAGAGTGTGTAGTGGAGAGTGAGTAGTAGAGAGCGAGTAGTAAAGAGCGAGTAGTTGAGAGTGAGTAGTAGAGAGTGAATAGTAGAGAGTGAGTAGTAGAGAGTAGTAGAGTGAGTAGTAGAGAGTGAGTAGTAGAGAGGGAGTAGTAGAGAGTAGTAGAGAGTGAGTAGTAGAGAGTGAATAGTGGAGAGTGAGTAGTAGAGAGTGAGTAGTAGAGAGTAGTAGAGTGAGTAGTAGAGAGTGAGTAGTAGAGAGTAGTAGAGTAGTAGGGAGTGTGTAGTAGAGTAGTAGAGAGTGAGTGGTAGAGAGTAGTAGAGTTAGTAGTAGAGAGTAGTAGAAAGTAGTAGTTGAGAGTAGTAGAGAGTGAGTAGTAGAGAGTAGTAGCGAGTGAGTAGTAGAGAGTAGTAGCGAGTGAGTATTAGAGAGTGAGTAGTAGAGAGTAGTAGAGAGTGAGTAGTAGAGAGAGTAGTAGAGAGTAGTAGAGAGTGAGTAGTAGAGAGTAGTCAGTCTAAAGCAGCTCTGCTGACCCGGTTCTATGGCCCTAAAGCAGCTCTGCTGACCTGGTTCTATGGCTCTAGAGCAGCTCTGCTGACCTGGTTCTCTGGCTCTAAAGCAGCTCTGCTGACCTGGTTCTCTCCCTCTAAAGCAGCTCTGCTGACCTGGTTCTCTGGCTCTAAAGCAGCTATACTGACCTGGTTCTCTGCTTCCAGAGCAGCTCTGCTGACCTGGTTCTATGGCTCTAAAGCAGCTCTGCTTACCTGGTTCTCTGGCTCTAGAGCAGCTCTGCTGACCTGGTTCTCTGGCTCTAGAGCAGCTCTGCTGACCTGGTTCTTAGGCTCTAAAGCAGCTCTGCTGACCTGGGTCTCTGGTTCTAGAGCAGCTCTGCTGACCTGGTTCTTAGGCTCTAGAGCAGCTCTGCTGACCTGGGTCTCTGGTTCTAGAGCAGCTCTGCTGACCTGCTTCTTAGGCTCTAGAGCAACTCTGCTGACCTGGTTCTCTGGCTCTACACCGGCTCTGCTGACCTGGTTTCTCTGGCTCTACAGCACCTCTGCTGACCTGGTTCTCTGCACTCACGATGCACGCACCCGACTTCGCGAAAATATATTGAAAAATAATATAACTTTATTATAAGTACAAATATGTTATTTTTATGACTATCTTAGATAATCTCTTGCCCTAATATGTATATTAAAGACACATACATATCATTTTGGAACATAATTTTTTTTTGCGGGAGTCACGCACCCAGCATGCCCCAGCACATATATAACGTCACGCCGGACCCGCCACCGCGCAAGCATCTCGTACCGTAATGCGCATTTGTCACGAATGCGCGGGAGCAGGAGTCGCGGACTGGTCGCATACCAATCGTGCACATCACGTAATATTAATTGTATATTAGGTAACTGAAAAACATGCAGCCGTCGCACACCGTACGCGGATCCTTCTTGACTCTTCCAACATAACGGCTAGAATACGCGCACCCACTGTGATGTGTATGCTTTGATTGCGTGACTTCGAAAAAAATGTGCCTTTTTTTTTTTAAAGAAAGTATGTTAAATATATTAAAATAAAAAATGAAAACAAAAAAATTTATAATAAAATATATAATGTTATTTAATGAATAAAATATTTATAAATAAAGTTAAAAAACTGTAGAAAATCAGTACAAAAAATAGGTATAACTACTATAACACTTAAAAATTTGCATTTAAAAAACCTTTGAAATTCACTGAAAAAAACCATAGGTTTCAGAGACGTTATAATTAGAAATTAGCATTTAAAAAAGCTTTGAAATTCACTGAAAAAACTACAGGTTTCAGAGACGTTATAGTTAGAAATTAGCATTTAAAAAACCTTAGAAATTCCCAGAAAAAAACATAGGTGTCAGGGGTGTTATAGTTAGCTGGCCATTTCACTCATACAAAACCATAGAAATTACTCTGTTATAGTTAGTTCTGCTAACTATAACTCGCGTGCCCGCAATGCACTGCTATTGATGTCACATATTGCATCATTCATGACATGATCAGTGACATCACTGATGGCATCTCAAATTACATCACTGATGACATCACTGATGACATCCTGCACGTGACAATCTGATACACCTCATCATACACTAGTATAACCTTTCATCACTCACTGTAAAATACAGAGTACCATATTTGAAACCATTGACACACCAATACCAGTTACTACATACCAAACTCACTGATTCCTAAGTCTACACACACAACTACACATTCAACAACAGAATCATTTATACATGCAGTCACTAATTAATAGAACACTATCAAATGCACTTATACACATATATAGACATTGACACATCAGCAGCCATCTTAGTCGGTTATGCAGTCATCCTACTCACTCATGAAAAAAATTAATCACACTTACATTTACTTACTTACACAATTATCCAACATCATCTCATTTATTCAAACACATAGTAACTCGTAGTTAATATGTTAAAAAATCACCATTACAATTATACACTCATTCAATTAGTTACTCTCACAATCACTGACTCCTTATTTATATACACCAACTCTTACATACAATGCCCTTTATTTTCTTACTTTGTTGAAGATGTACAACGAAAACATATATTAGCTCACCAACACACAAATAAACACACTCAATCACCCAAACAACTGTTTCCACATGCACTCTTAAACCTATACACCTAGTCAATCAACCATTCACACATCTATGCATAGAGTTACACACCCTATCCAACCACACACAAACTCAGTGTCCCATAAAAATACTCACCCAACTAATCAATAACTAATATACACACTCATGTATTTAGTGACCAACTGATGCAGCATGTTATACAACAACAGAGACAGTGATGCACACATTCACATAATTTAGTTACTAATCCATGTATTAAGTGAGACACTTTTAATTACTCACTTAAACAGACAGTCAGACAGCCAGTTATATATCCACTCAATCTTCAATACAGATTGGTATATACATAATACATATTTAAATTTCAAACTAAACTACATTCACTGGATGATGTCATCAGTGATGTCATCAGTGATGTCATTTGAGATGTCATCAGTGATGTCGTCAGTGATGTCACTGACCATGTCATGAATGATGCAATATGTGACATCATCAGCAGTGCATTGCGGACGCGCGAGTTATAACTAACTCTATAGAACTAACTATAACGGAGGAATTTCTATGGTTTTGTATGAGTGAAATGGCCAGCTAACTATAACACCCCTGAAACCTATTTTTTTTCTGTCTGTGAATATATATATATACATACACACACACATATATAATATGTGTATTTAAATGTTTTTTAATCACTGTACATTGCCGAGCGTTAGTTCCATATCTGTATAAAGAAGGCGCCTCTAGCGTGATTTTTCACATATTTATTTTTTACATATATAGACAATAATAATATTCAGTTCAAGGTTAGAGGTTTGTTCAGATAGTTACTAAACTTGTATATTAATAAATTAAAGATATGAAAATTTTTTATGATAGTAATTTCAGGAGTCGCTATACGTCCACGTTGATTGCAACTTCCGGATTCGCGTATGGGACGCAAATCTAACAAAAATATAAAATTATATATAAATATAGATTTATTTACTGTTATTTAAATGAGGAGGCACAGTTATTTGTAATAAAAATATTATAACATACAACCAAATATTGCTGCAATGCTAAATAAAAAAAAAACGGAATCACGTCCGGTATGCGGTGGCACCGCGTAGGAGTCGCGCACCCCATGTGACAGTATAAAAAGAGATTTGATTGGTCAAACATCCTGTCATCATTAAACTTGCTAGATCCCACCCTCTTTCTTCTTCCTTAGAGTGTGTGTACCAAAAGGCAATCTTATTTTAGGACCAGCTATTTTGCAGGAGGTTTGGTGTTTCTTACATTTTGATTTGGAAAATTTTAAATGGCTGCATCAAAAGACCTGCAAGACGAGGAGGACCAGACCCTGTTTGAGGAAGAGGATGAGCTCCCATGGAAGAATAAAGAAAGTATTGTTTGGGATTTTTTACAATTCTGGAGGGGACCAAGAAAGTTAATGCACAGAAGGTGACGTGCAAGGTGTGTCAGAAGGTGCTGTCTCGGGGCTCCGAGCGAATGTATTCCTGCGGCATGTCCTCTATGTACAAGCACTTAAGGACAATGCATGGAACCCGTCTTGCGAGAGTAGAATTGGCAAGACTGAACAGTACTGAAGAAGGGCAAGAGGCGCAGTCATCCAAAGCATAACCTGGTTGGTGACAAACTCCAGAGTATTCCACCAAGTCTGCCTGATTTTGGTAAAGTTGCACTCTTGTGTACAAAGTGCATAACTGTTTTGAGTGTGGGGGAGCAGGTTGTGCAAACAATGCTTGACACTATAAATATGAAAGGTTAAAACAGAAAGTGCGCACTCCTGTTTGTTCCAGTTAACAATTTAAGCGAGGTAATTGGTGCAAACGAATGGGAAAATGTCATTCGTGATGCACTCGGTCTCAGAGATGAAATCTCTTTTTGTAGATTCAACTGATGACTCAAAGTTGGTTCAAACGTAAGTTCGGTTTATTGAACACTTTCTTCAGTGTAATCTCATAGAATTGCATTCATTCTTATGTGACGCGTCATTAATCCAACTGCCCAATGCATTTCGGGCTTTCTAAGCCCTTCTTCAGGGGCGGCGCTGGTTTGTAATGACAGTTAACGGACCCTCAGTGGAACCGGGAGCCCGGTTCATCTCTGAGACCGAGTGCATCACGAAGGACACTATAAATAACCATCATTGTTATTTTTTTTTTGTTCCTGCAGTTAGGCACAGTGTTTTGTGCTAGTTCTGTCTAAATTTGCAGTTTTATAATGTAAAAAACACCAAAAAACCTACAAAATAATTTAAAATGCTTTTTTTAATAAAATCGTTTAAAAAAAGAAAAAATGGTTCTTACAGAACCAAAAAAAAATCTATATGTATAGACAGTGTCAGTGGGATTGCATGGGTGCATATGTAGTGTCTGAGAGAATGGCTGAGTGCATAGGTAGTGCCTGGATCCATTGGGTGAGTGCAATGGTAGTGCCTGGGACATTGGATGAGTGCATGGGTACTGCCTGAGGGAATGGATGAGTGCATGAGTTGTGCTTGAGTGAATGGTTGAGTGCAAGAGTAGTGCCCGAGTAATTGCATAAGTTGGTGTTTGGATGAGTGCATGGGTAGTGCCTGAGTGCAAGGATGGGTGCAAGGATAATGCCTGGGTCTTTTCAGGAATGTATGTGTTGGACAGGCCTCACAGACGGCTTGCTCCCTCCCCGCTCGACAGGGCCCGGACTCCGGCCCACCTGGCATAACCCCGCGACAAGCACCTGTACTCCGTCTCCCGACGGACCCTTTGATCTCGGACCCTTACTCATCACGGGGTCCAGCCCCACCGGCTTCCCCGGCCGGGTCAAGCCGCCATCCTGGGCCCTGCACCACGCGGCCGCCTGGCCTCCCCTCGACCCTAACCCCGGGCCTGGCCGGCCCCGACATCCCGGCACCACCATCCACCCAGGAGGTGAGCGGACCACTTGACAGGTCAATGGGAGAACGAAGTGTCAAGGGCTCTCCCCCGCCAGGTGCCGATCGCCCCCAGCTCCCCCAGGCACTGGCTCCACCCCCTGCTGGGTGTCTGGACACCTTCATCCCGGACCCTCCGACCTCCAAGTGCGAGGGTCCGGACATCAAAGGGCACCAGCCCTATAACTGAGGCAGCTCCGGAGCAGGAAGGCAGTTGTATCCTGGAGTCGAGAGACACCGAGTGAACTCAACCTTGATGGTCTACTGGCGCTGCCGTAGCCCGCTCTTGTGAACCATCGTCCTGCCTGCTGGCGCTGCCGCGGCCTTCTGCAACAGTCACCTTCCTGGGACCTGCTGGCGCTGCCGCGGCCCGTTGTAACGACCATCCTCACCGGGACCTGCTGGCGCTGCCGCGGACCGTATATCTTCCGGGGACCTGCTGGCGCAGCCGCGGCCCGTTGTATCGACCATCCACACCGGGACCTGCTGGAGCTGCCGCGGCCCCGTACCACCAAGCTCGAGGATTGTGAGCTCATCATCATCTCATCCGAACTACCTGATTGGTAAATAGACTGTCCCGCTACCCCCTTCCCTACCTTGCGAGACTATAATCGAGGGGACCCCTGAGTCCAGACCTCCTTGTACCATTCAACCGTACCTTAAATAAGTGCTTATAAAGAACACTGAACCTTATCCGTGTGTGATATCTGTCTGTGGGGGGGAAGTTACTTGTCTGTACGATCACTGGAGACGGCTCTCCCCAGAGACCTCTCCTCCTGACCCCGGCCGACCCTCCCGGTCCGTCTACCTTTTCTAACATTGGTGGCCAGCGGCGCGATCCGAATCAACGCGTAATCGTACAGAGAGTAGCTCACCCCACGACAAAGCACGATGTCGACCAAAGATAGCAGCTCCACCGAGAAGTTCCAAATGGAGAAATTAGAAGAATACAACCACCGCGAACTGAGACGATTTTGCATAGAACTTGGCATTGCTACCACCGGCCTGAGTACCAAGGATGATCTAAAGCGCGCTCTTGAGTCATGGACAGAAACTGGGGTCGCAGGACCCTCCGACCAAAGCAGCGTCGCACCAGACCAAAACAGCATCACACCAGAGGGGAACGCCACGGCTCCCGAGGAGCGGGGAACGGGCCTCTCGCAGGAGGAGATACGAGAAAGAGACAGAGTCAGATTACACGAATTAGAGATGGCACGACTCAAGATGGATGGGGAACTCAAGTTAGCTGAACAGAAACTCAACCTCGAGCATATGCGGCTTCGAGAGGAACGAGAGGAAAAGCAGAGACAGAGAGAGCTGGAAGAGAAAAAAATAACGCTCGAGCACGAGCGCCGACTGGCGGAAATAGAACTGCGCAAACAGAATAAGGAACTGGGGGTGCCTGAGCGACCACACACCCCGGGGCCAATTGAGAAAAAAGTTCACATCCCCAAGGATGTGGTCCGCGAGTATGTCCGAGAAGACGACATACAACAGTGGTTTAAAGCCTATGAGATCGCAATGACCTCCCACCGGATCGACCGGAGTGATTGGGGAGCCGGACTTTGGGGGAGATTTATCAACGAGGGTCGCGATGCCCTGCTGCAGCTCCCCGATCACCAAATGTCGTCCTACGACCACATGAAGGCTGCCCTCCTCACCCGCTACGGCCTCACGCCCGAGATGTACCGCCAGAGGTTCAGGGATTGCACCCGGATCCCAGGTACAACTTGGGTAGAGTACGTGAACTATTTCAGCCGGGCCTTCGAGGGTTGGATCAAGGGAAGTCAGGTCACCACCTACGAACAACTCTTCAACCTTATGTTATGGGAGCACCTGTCAAACAACTGTTTCGTCGAGCTCAGGCAGCACCTACTCGACAGTAAGCTGACTGACCCCCGGCAGCTCGCCGCCGAAGCTGACCGATGGGAAAGCACCCGAGTGGGCCGGAGGGGGCCACACGAACAGAACAGAAACAACCAAGGCCAGCACCGTCCTCGGGGAGGAGGAGGGGGCCAGGGGCGAGGGAGAGACGCCTTGCCCGCAACACCCGTGGCCAGCACCCCGGCCCCGGCCGGCCGGGGCAACCCCCCGTTGCGGCCTGGGTACCGAGCCAACGTCACGTGCCACCGGTGCCAGCGACTAGGCCACTACGCCAATGATCCGAACTGCCCGCTAAACCAAACACCCAAGCCCCGCCAGGTAGCTGCCGCTGCCCTAGGGGAAGAACAATCATCGGAGGGACCCGAAGAGTATGAGCCGGCCCAGCAAGGGTGGGAACCGGCCGCCATGGTCCTGGCATGCTTAGGGGGAAGAGACATGGTTCCGCGGGCCCCCCTACCCGCCAACACCAGAAAATACGGTCAGTGGGTGACCATTAATGGACAGAGAGCCGAGGCCTTGCGTGACACCGGCGCCAGCGTGACGGCCGTCCGCTGTCACCTGGTGAAGCCCGAGCAGATCCTACCGAACATTCTCTGCCCCGTCCGCTCGGCAGACAACTCTGAGAGCATGTGTAAGATGGCCTGCGTCCCGTTTGAATGGGGAGGGGTCTCCGGCCTACTGAAGGTGACGGTCCGGGACGATGCCCCCATGGACTGCCTCCTGGGGAATGACCTCGAGAGTTCCCCGTGGGCCACCGTCGAGAGAAGAGAGCACTTGGGGATGCTGGGCCTCCCGGACTGGGCCTGCATAACCACCCGATCCATGGCCGCCCGTGCCGCCCCCCGATCAGAAGAAACCGAATGGCCAGCACCTCCGCCCCCGGTTGCCCCTGTAGAGGACCACGGCGAGTCCGACCTACCGGACCCGACTACCGAAGAAGACGCGCCACACCAGGACCTTCCGGATCTGGCTCAGTGGCGGCAAGAAGGGGGGCCCACCCAAGAACAGTTCCGCCAGGAACAAAAGACCTGTCCCTCCCTCGAGGGACTCCGCCAACAAGCCAGCACCCAAAACGCCGGGGACACCACCGGAACCCACTGGGTCTACTGGGATAACGACCTGCTCTACAGCGAGCAAAGAATCGCCGAGCTGGGGGCCGGTCGAGTTCTGGTGGTACCGCTCCGCTTCCGAGACTTTCTGCTCAACCTAGCCCACGATGTCCCCCTGGCTGGACACCTGGGCCAGGACAAAACGTACAGTCGCCTGGTGACCCACTTTTTTTGGCCGAAAATGAGGAATGACGTCCTGAACCACTGCCGATCTTGCCCCACATGCCAAGCCAGCGGGAAGAGTGGCCGGAAGCTGAAGGCCCCTCTACAACCCTTCCCTGTGGTCACCACCCCGTTCGAGAGGGTGGGGATAGACATTGTGGGACCTCTGGACCCCAGCACAGCACAAGGACACAGGTTCATCTTGGTACTAGTGGACCATGCCACCCGCTACCCCGAGGCGGTGCCCCTACGGACAGTGACCGCTCCGGTGGTTGGCCGGGCCCTGATGGGGATCTTCTCCCGGGTAGGCTTCCCCCGAGAAGTCGTCAGCGACCGGGGTACGAATTTCATATCCAAATACATGAAGTCCCTCTGGCAACAATGCGGGGTCACCTACAGATTCACGACCCCCTATCACCCCCAAGGGAACGGACTAGTGGAGCGTTTTAACCGCACTCTCAAAGGGATGATTGGGGGATTGGAAGAGCCTCTCCGTCGCCAGTGGGATGTACTGCTCCCGTGCCTCCTCTTCGCCTACCGGGAAGTTCCCCAGAAGTCCCTCGGTTTTAGCCCCTTCGAACTCCTATACGGGCACCCTGTGCGGGGGCCCCTCAGCCTAGTCAAGGAAGGTTGGGAGATGGCCCCCCTAACGACCCCTCCAGACGTCTTCAAATACATCCTGGCCTTACGAAACCAGACCCGGCGCTTCAGGGAGATGGCCAAGGCGAACCTCGAGTCCAGCCAGGAGGACATGAAGAGGTGGTATGATCACAATGCCTCCTCCGTTGAATTCGAGCCTGGGCAGCAAGTATGGGTGATGTCCCCCACCGAACCATGTGCCCTGCAAGATAAGTGGACGGGGCCCTTCAAAGTGGTCGAGCGCAAAAGCCCCGTCACTTACCTCATCGACATGGGGTCCTCCCGGAACCCCCTTCGGGTCCTCCACACCAACCGGCTCAAACCACACTTTGTGCGCTCCGAACTGAGCCTCTTGATGGCTACAGACAGTGGCACAGAAGAAGACTCCGAGCCCCTCCCGGATCTCCTGAAGACTCAGGAGAAGGACGGCTCCGTGGACGGGGTCCGGCTCTCTGACGCCCTCACTTCGGAGCAACGCCAGGACTGCCGGGACCTCCTGCTGCAGTTCGCTGCCCTGTTCTCCCTCACCCCCGGGGTCACCCCCTGGTGTTTGCACGACGTAGACACCGGGGACAGTCCCCCTGTCCGGCACCGGGCCTACCGCGTACCAGATCGGGTACGGGCCTGCATACAGGAGGAAGTGGCCAAGATGCTCACGATCGGGGTCATCAAGCCCTCGGACAGTCCCTGGGCCAGTCCGGTTGTACTGGTTCCCAAAGCCGCTGCCCCCGGCACCGCACCTGAACTGAGATTCTGCGTCGACTACCGGGGCTTGAACGCTGTCACCCGGACCGACGCTCATCCCATCCCCCGGGCAGACGAGCTGATTGACCGGCTGGGGGCCGCCCGCTACCTTAGTATCTTCGACCTAACGGCGGGCTACTGGCAGATCGGCCTCACACCCAGGGCTCAGGAACGGTCAGCCTTCTCTACCCCCGATGGCCACTATCAATTTAAGGTCATGCCCTTTGGCATGAAGAATGCCCCCGCCACGTTCCAACGCCTTGTGAACCAGGTCTTGGCGGGGCTTGAAGAATTCAGCGCTGCCTACCTGGACGATATCGCTGTATACAGCCGCCACTGGTCCGACCACCTCCGTCACCTCCAAGAGGTCCTACAAGCCCTCCAGCGGGCCGGCCTCACCATTAAGGCCGGCAAGTGCCAGATTGGCCAAGGGTCTGTGACCTACCTTGGGCACCAAGTGGGGAGCGGGCTGGTGGCCCCACTACAACTTAAGATTGCTGCCATCCAGTCCTGGCAGCCCCCCGTCACCCAGACCGAGGTCCGAGCCTTCTTGGGGCTCACCGGCTACTACCGGCGGTTCGTGAAGGACTACGGCAGCATCGTGGGGCCCCTCACGGGTCTCACATCCAAGAATCAACCGAAGCGGGTCAACTGGACTCCTGATTGTCAAGCGGCCTTCGAGGAGCTGAAGGCCGCCCTGTGCACCGCCCCGGTGCTCCAGGCCCCCGATTACAGTCGGGAATTTGTGGTGCAGACCGACGCCTCCGCCCACGGCATCGGAGCCGTCCTCTCTTAGTTGAACCCCGAAGGTCATGATCAGCCGGTGGCCTTCATCAGTCGACGTCTCCTGGCCCGAGAACAGCGTTGGAGCACCATCGAGAGGGAGGCATTTGCAGTAGTGTGGGCCCTCAAAAAGCTCCGACCCTATCTCTTCGGTACCCACTTCCGGGTACAAACCGACCATCGACCCCTGCAATGGCTGATGCAGATGCGGGGGGAGAACCCAAAACTCTTGCGCTGGTCCATTTCCCTGCAGGGAATGGACTTCACCGTGGAGCACCGACCAGGCCAAGACCACGCCAACGCGGATGGCCTGTCCCGCTTTTTCCGCCTCGACGAAGAGAGTCCCCAAGGAGATGGGTGACTCTCCCCGCCTTCAGCTGGGGGGGACGCATGTTGGACAGGCCTCACAGACGGCTTGCTCCCTCCCCGCTCGACAGGGCCCGGACTCCGGCCCACCTGGCATAACCCCGCGACAAGCACCTGTACTCCGTCTCCCGACGGACCCTTTGCCCTCGGACCCTTACTCATCACGGGGTCCAGCCCCACCGGCTTCCCCGGCCGGGTCAAGCCGCCATCCTGGGCCCTGCACCACGCGGCCGCCTGGCCTCCCCTCGACCCTAACCCCGGGCCTGGCCGGCCCCGACATCCCGGCACCACCATCCACCCAGGAGGTGAGCGGACCACTTGACAGGTCAATGGGAGAACGAAGTGTCAAGGGCTCTCCCCCGCCAGGTGCCGATCGCCCCCAGCTCCCCCAGGCACTGGCTCCACCCCCTGCTGGGTGTCTGGACACCTTCATCCCGGACCCTCCGACCTCCAAGTGCGAGGGTCCGGACATCAAAGGGCACCAGCCCTATAACTGAGGCAGCTCCGGAGCAGGAAGGCAGTTGTATCCTGGAGTCGAGAGACACCGAGTGAACTCAACCTTGACGGTCTACTGGCGCTGCCGTAGCCCGCTCTTGTGAACCATCGTCCTGCCTGCTGGCGCTGCCGCGGCCTTCTGCAACAGTCATCTTCCTGGGACCTGCTGGCGCTGCCGCGGCCCGTTGTAACGACCATCCTCACCGGGACCTGCTGGCGCTGCCGCGGACCGTATATCTTCCGGGGACCTGCTGGCGCAGCCGCGGCCCGTTGTATCGACCATCCACACCGGGACCTGCTGGAGCTGCCGCGGCCCCGTACCACCAAGCTCGAGGATTGTGAGCTCATCATCATCTCATCCGAACTACCTGATTGGTAAATAGACTGTCCCGCTACCCCCTTCCCTACCTTGCGAGACTATAATCGAGGGGACCCCTGAGTCCAGACCTCCTTGTACCATTCAACCGTACCTTAAATAAGTGCTTATAAAGAACACTGAACCTTATCCGTGTGTGATATCTGTCTGTGGGGGGGAAGTTACTTGTCTGTACGATCACTGGAGACGGCTCTCCCCGGAGACCTCTCCTCCTGACCCCGGCCGACCCTCCCGGTCCGTCTACCTTTTCTAACAGTATGGGTAGTGCCTGATTGAATGGATGAGTGCATGTGTAGTGCCTGGTTGAATAGATGAGTGCATGAGTGCATGGGTAGTGCCTGAGTGGATGGTTGAGTGCAAGAGTAGTGCCTGAGTGATTGCATGAGTGCTTGGGTAGCACCTGAATGATTGCATAAGTGCAGGGGTATGCCTGGGTGGTAGATGAGTGCATGGGTAGTGCCTGGGTGAATGGATGAGTGCATGGATAATACCTGAGTGAATGGATCAGTGCATGGGTTGTGCCTGAGTGAATGGTTGAGTGTAAGAGCAGTGCCTGGGTGATTACTTGACTGCATGGGTAATGCCTGGGTCATTGGATGAATGTATGGGTAGTGCCTGAGTGAATGGATGACTGCATGGGTAATGCCTGGGTCATTGGATGAGTGCATGGGTAGTGCCTGAGTGAATGGATGACTGCATGGGTAATGTCTGGGTCATTGGATGAGTGCACGGGTAGTCCTAGAGGGAATGGATGAGTGCAAGAGTACTGCCTAAGTGATTGCATAAGTACATAGGTAGGATAGGATAGGATATATGCTTATAAAGCGCTCATATGCCGTGGCGTCTTGGCGCTAGGGTGAATACCAGTGTTAAGGCCAGCGACAGTCGCCTATGCTGTAGCAAACAGCCAGGTCTTCAAGTCTCTCCTGAAGACTAATCTATTTGATTGAAAACGCATGGCTGTGGGCAATGAATTCCATAGCTTTGCTGCGCAATGGGAGAAAGCTCTCCCACCCCATCTTGCCTTCCTAATCTTATCCAGATGGAGAAGACCCAGAGTACAGGATCTTAATGAGCGGGCGGGGATATAGGGTCTAAACATTGTCTGAATGGCCTTAGCTCCTCCTCCATAAAAAGCTTTATGGACCAGACATAAGGCTTTATATTCAACTCTACGCTGGCTTGGAAGCCAATGTAAGGTTCGAATTCCAGCTGAAGTGGATTTACCTCGTGGTATATCTAGGAGTAGTCTGTCAGCGGCGTTTTGTAATGATTGAAGCCTGCTCATTTGGGACTTATTAATTCCCAATAGCAGGCCATTACTGTAGTCTAACTTGGAAAGCAAAAGGGCTACTACTACTGACTTCTGCAATTCCTTCCCAATAAAGGGAAAGATCTTCTTCAAAGTTTTAATTAAGAAGAAGCAAGAAGAGGTAAGACTATTTACCTGGGCAGAAAAAGTTAACTGACGATCAAACATTACTCCCAGATTTCTAATATTAGGCGCCGGGGTGGGACATTCTCCAGCTGTCGTTGGCCACCAAGAGGCGTCCCACCGAGGTTGCCCCTGGCCGAATTTAATGACGTCTGTCTTGTCTGTATTGATTTTTAGGAAGCTGTGGTTCATCCAGATCATAATCTCCTCCAAGCAGGCATGAAAGCTAGCAGCTGTATTCTCTGGGGGTTTAGCCATTGAGATTATGAGCTGGGAATCATCTGCATATGATGTAAAGGCAAAACCATGCTTCCTAATCAGACTGGCCAGGGGCAGCATATAGATATTAAACATAGTGGGTGACAATGCTGAGCCCTGGGGGACCCCACAGGGCAGATGGAAGTTCTCTGATTGCAGACCCTCCCAGTGCAGACTCTGTACTCTCCCTTCCAAAAAGGAGGAAAGGAGGAACAGAGCTGAACCCCCAATTCCCACGTCTCGGAGCCGCTGAACCAACGCCGTGTGGTTCACGGTGTCGAAGGCCGCCAACAGATCAAGCAGCACCAAGACTGCATTTCCCCCTTGATCAATTATTCTCCGAACCTCCTCAGCAACTGCGATCAAAGCGGATTCGGTCGAGTGGTTGGATCGAAAACCATGCTGAGTTGGATCCAATACCTCATTGGTATCCAGGTATTCTGTCAATGTTCTGTTCATTGACTTTTCCAGAATCTTGGCCGTTATGGGCAAACCGGCAATCGGCCGGTAGTTCTTAGGCTCCATGGGATCTAGCGTGGGTTTTTTTAAGATGGGTCTGATCGTGGCCTTTTTCCAGCATGCTGGATAGCTGCCTGACTCCAAAACTTGATTGATTAATGGTGTCAATTCCTTGCCAATCCTACTAGCAGCCAAGTGTAATACCGTTGCAGGGCAAGGGTCTTTAGGGGATCCAGATTTTATGGAGATGAGCAGTTTACAGACTTCATCTCGACTAATCACTGGAAACCTGGTTAACTCCATCACGGGTGGTTCTACTGTCGACTGTGATGGCTGTGATATATCTGAGAACAGTCGAGCTTCAGAGAGGTTATCATAGATAACTTGTACCTTATTTTGAAAGAACGTTGCTAGCTTATCACACATGATTTGATTGGGATGAAAGATGGTGGCCAGTTGAGATTTAGAAAGCAGATTTACTGTTTTAAAAAGCTCCCTGGAGGAATTGCCAGCTTCCTCAATTTTAGTGGCAAAAAACAGCTTTTTTGCCTCTATAATTGCCTCTTTGTATTGTTTGAGGGCAGTATTATAATTCATTTTCACGATCTTATCATAATCCTGTCGCCATTTTCGTTTGGCTGTTCGACATTTCACCTTTAGGGCCTTCAGGTGGGGGTTATACCAAGGGGAAGTAGGCTTATGTCTCCTGATAGTAGTCCATTTTTCAGGGGCTACCTGGTCAGCTGCTGTCTGAAGCCATTCGTTAAATTCAGAAGCTGCCTCATTGCTATGTTTGGACAGCGACAAGGGACCTTGGCTGAGAGCTACTAACAAGTCGTCTGCACTGACTTTGTTCCACCGTCTGGACATTACTTTCGTGGGTTTTATTTGTTTTCCCTGAGGTGGCAGTGGGACCTTGATCTTAAAGTGGACCGCATAATGATCTGTCCATGAAAGAGGTGTGACTCTTACCATGAGTATTTTAGGGTTATTAGAAAAAATACCATCTAAAATATGACCAGCCTGATGGGTGGGCTCTGTGACCAGCTGAGTAAATCCAAACGTGGCAATATTATCAAGTAGTCTTCTTGTATCTGAATTGTCAGCAAGATCCAGAAGAAAATTAAAATCCCCGAGTAGCATGAACTGGGCAGAGTCTGTTTGGGACTCTAAGTAAGTCATCAAAGACTGAGCGAATGGCACTTTGGGACCGGGGGGGGCAATAGAACAACACACCCTGAACATTCATAGTATTGTTAATATTAATGATAAAATGCAGGGCTTCGGCCGGGAAATCCTTGATGGTAGTTACACGCAGTTTTAGATGTTCTCTATGAACAATAGCTATGCCCCCCACCCTCTTCCCTCCTCCCTATCTTGTGAGATAACTATATAGTCTTTTGGCAAGGCTATGTTCCAATCAGGGCAAGAGGCGTTGTCTGTCCACGTCTCAGTGAGAAAGAATATGGTGCCGATTACGATCCGGTAAAAACCGGGTACGAACCGTCGGACGGAGCATATTCTCCGTCCGACGCGTACCCGGTCGAAAAAATATACAAACATGGAATTACGATTCGCACGGAAATACCATTTCCGTACGAATCGTACAAAAGCCCGACCGACGAAAACAAACATACAAATGTGATCCGGGAAAGCGCCGACGTGACGTCGGGACGCACGCAGCCTGCCATTCACGAACCAGGAATCACGATTCGCACCGACGTCATCCCGCACGGTGAATATTTTCCGGCAGCCAAAAACTGCCGGGAAATCAGGACGACGCGAACAAGGAGTACCTGCACGCGACAGACAGACATGGACCCGAACCTACGTGTCATCCCGGCCCTCATAGCAGTCGACCTCCTCTACAGGTTACGACGCAGACGCCGCAGAAGGTCAGAACAACAAAGGGAGGGGGGAAAGGGGGGGGCAGGACCTGGGGCAGGCCACCAAACCCCCACCAAAGTCACACAGCACACATGCCCTGGACATACCTGACCCCCAGGCCCTGGTCACTACGAGGGGGTGGGGGCGTGTCCAGCAAAGCCAGCGTCCGCCACAACGGAAGTGCTCGACGACGCGAACCGGCAACAGAACAATACAGGTACGTCCCGTACCCACGCCTTAAGAGCGTGGGTACGAGTCGTACCACTCCCACACCTACGTCATCCCAACAATGGCGGGACGGCTGTACCCACGTGGCAAAGGCCTGGGTACGGCCCGCACAAGCATCACATAGCGTGGGGACGGATATGTACGGACCGTACCCCCACCCCCGCATGCATGGAGCGTACCCCCCACCCCAAGAGTGTAAGTACCACCCATACCCACACCCGCGTACGTATGGAGCGTACTCCCAACCCCAACAGTGTAAGTACAACCCGTACCCTCACCCGCGTACGTATGGAGCGTACCCCCCACCCCAACAGTGTAAGTACGACCCGTACCCTCACCCGCGTACGTATGGAGCGTACCCCCCACCCCAACAGTGTAAGTACGACCCGTACCCTCACCCGCGTATGTATGGAGCGTACCCCCCACCCCAACAGTGTAAGTATGACCCCTACCCACACCCGCGTACGTATGGAGCGTACCCCTAACCCCAACAGTGTAAGTACGACCCCTACCCTCACCCGCGTACGTATGGAGTGTACCCCCCACCCCAACAGTGTAAGTACGACCCGTACCCTCACCCGCGTACGTATGGAGCATACCCCCCACCCCAACAGTGTAAGTACGACCCGTACCCTCACCCACGTACGTATGGAGCGTACCCCCACCCCAACAGTGTAAGTATGACCCGTACCCTCATCCACGTACGTATGGAGCGTACCCCCCACCCCAACAGTGTAAGTACGACCCCTACCCACACCCGCGTACGTATGGAGCGTACCCCCAACCCCAACAGTGTAAGTACGACCCGTACCCTCACCCGCATACGTATGGAGCGTACCCCCCACCCCAACAGTGTAAGTACGACCCCTACCCTCACCCGCGTACGTATGGAGCGTAGCCCCCACCCCAACAGTGTAAGTATGACCCGTATCCTCACCCGCATACGTATGGAGCATACCCCCCACCCCAACAGTGTAAGTACGACCCGTACCCTCACCCGCGTACGTATGGAGCGTACCCCCAACCCCAACAGTGTAAGTACGACCCCTACCCTCACCCGCGTACGTATGGAGCGTACCCCCCGCCCCAACAGTGTAAGTACGACCCCTACCCTCACCCGCGTACATATGGAGCGTACCCCCACCCCAACCGTGTATGTACGGACCCTACCCCCACCTCGTATGCATGGAGCAAACCCACACCCGTGTATGTTCTAAGCGTACATATACTGAAATAGGAGGGGTGTGTGCAGAGTCCTCACAGCAGTGCCCAGAGACAGGAGGGGTGGGTGCAGAGTCCTCCAGCAGTGCCCAGAGAAAGGAGGGGTGTGTGCAGAGTCCCCCCAGCAGTGCCCAGACACAGGAGGGGTGTGTGCAGAGTCCTCCCAGCAGTGCCCAGAGACAGGAGGGGTGGGTGCAGAGTCCTCCCAGCAGTGCCCAGACACAGGAGGGGTGTGTGCAGAGTCCTCCCAGCAGTGCCCAGAGACAGGAGGGGTGGGTGCAGAGTCCTCCCAGCAGTGCCCAGACACAGGAGGGGTGTGTGCAGAGTCCTCCCAGCAGTGCCCAGTCACAAGAGTGGTGTGTGCAGAGTCCTCCCAGCAGTGCCCAGATGCAGGAGGGGTGTGTGCAGAGTTCTCCCAGCAGTGCCCAGACGCAGGAGGGGTGTGTGCAGAGTCCTCCCAGCAGTGCCCAGACATAGGAGGGGTGTGTGCAGAGTCCTCCCAGCAGTGCCCAGACACAGGAGGGGTGGGTGCAGAGTCCTCCCAGCAGTGCCCAGACAAAGGAGGGCTGTGTGCAGAGTCCTCCCAGCAGTGCCCAGACACAGGAGGGGTGTGTGCCTATCACTCCCAGCAGTGCCCAGACACAGGAGGGGTGTGTGCAGAGTCCTCCCAGCAGTGCCCAGACATAGGAGGGGTGTGTGCAGAGTCCTCCCAGCAGTGCCCAGACACAGGAGGGGTGGGTGCAGAGTCCTCCCAGCAGTGCCCAGACACAGGAGGGGTGTGTGCAGAGTCCTCCCAGCAGTGCCCAGTCACAAGAGTGGTGTGTGCAGAGTCCTCCCAGCAGTGCCCAGATGCAGGAGGGGTGTGTGCAGAGTCCTCCCAGCAGTGCCCAGTCACAAGAGTGGTGTGTGCAGAGTCCTCCCAGCAGTGCCCAGACGCAGGAGGGGTGTGTGCAGAGTCCTCCCAGCAGTGCCCAGTCACAAGAGTGGTGTGTGCAGAGTCCTCCCAGCAGTGCCCAGACGCAGGAGGGGTGTGTGCAGAGTCCTCCCAGCAGGGCCCAGACGCAGGAGGGGTGTGTGCAGAGTCCTACCAGCAGTGCCCAGACGCAGGAGGGGTGTGTACAGAGTCCTCCTAGCAGTGCCCAGAGACAGGAGGGGTGGGTGCAGAGTCCTCCCAGCAGTGCCCAGAGACAGGAGGGGTGGGTGCAGAGTCCTCCCAGCAGTGCCCAGAGACAGGAGGGGTGGGTGCAGAGTCCTCCCAGCAGTGCCCAGACACAGGAGGGGTGTGTGCAGAGTCCTCCCAGCAGTGCCCAGACACAGGAGGGGTGGGTGCCTAAAACTCACAGCAGTGCCCCTGCAAAGAAAAGGGTGGAGTACCCACAGATTCAACGCCCACAAATGTCAGTCAGGTGCACAAAGATACTGCAGTACATGTACCACATGTGTGCGAGGCTGGAAGTATACATATGCATGGCACCTAAAAGAATACATGTACACATGAAGTCATGGCAACAGTCTACATACACAAGTACAGTGACCACCAAGGACGCCACGAATGATGCAGGTGGAGACATCGCTCAGCATGCATGGGCCAAGTCTAACGAGTCCGTCACACACCCAGCCAATGTAGACACAGCTCAGCACCACATATTGGAAATACCCTGCAGGGAAGAAGTCAGGTTACACAGAGAAAGGAACACACCTTGGGACGATGTCACCATGCAGTAACTGCTTACATGAACAAAGTTATGTAGCCAACAGCTTGTGATGGCACACAGATACCAGGATCCACCCTATGACCAGCACAAGACGACAATTCCCACACACCCAACACATAATCACCACCCAAAATAATGGGGCAGGTCGACCAACAGCAATACCAGACAGACAGTAGTGTACTAAGGAAAAATAAATTGCTTTAATCAGCATCCAAAAATATGTTTGTCCCTTGACAGTTCAAAAAGTACAATGCCCATAGGGCAATCCAAAGTTCCAATCCAGGTGGGGGACACAGTGGGACGCGTGCCCCCTAGCTTGCCTGCACAGTCAGACTCCTTCGTCTTCCAGAGCGGGGAGGGCATCATGTGGGGGGGAAGGACCAGGCACCGCAGGGACATGAGGGCGAAGGGTAGGCGTCGTGGGTGCAGGGATGGAGGACTCCACCACAGGGGGTGGGGCAGGGCCAAAGGCGGAGGCCAGGATGTCGCTGCACACCTTAGCAAGGTCCTCCAGAGACTCCCCTGCACCCGAAGGAACCACAGGCCCCAAGGAGGGGGGGGGGGGCGGAGGGATGGGTCGCAGCGCCACTGGGGGAGGGTGTGGACAGGGGGGGACTCAACCACCCTGACCGGGGACTCCCTTGACCGCTTGCGGGGTGGTGTCACAGTGGGGCTCAGGGACAGAGCGGCCATGAAGGAGTCTTTGCCGGATATGTGGCCAGGAGAGCTGAGGGGAGGGGATTTGGAGGGAGTGGATTTGGTGGAATGCGGACTCCCACTCTGGCTGCGTGACTTACGTTTGCCCCCCGACCCAGTGGGTGTGCCTACTTCACCCTGTGTGTGCGTGCCAGGAGGTGTGCGTATGACCTTCCCTGCTGGTGTGGTGCCTGTGTCTGTTGTGGTGGGTGCATGCTGACGTCTGGGTGTACGTGGGACAGGCATGGGAGTGGGAAGTGTGGAAGGGTCAGGGGTAGGGGGTTGGACGTAGCGCTGCAGGAGACCCACTGCTGCAGTCAGTGTCGAGTCAATGGACCTCAGCAAGTTGCGTTGGTCAGCCTGCGATGAAAAAATGCCCTCCAAGTATGCCTCCATGTTGTTCAGCACTTGGCTGTGGCCATGGAGGACATTAAGCATCGCAGCCTCACCAACCTGCAACTGCCGCTGGATGTCCACAGACTCGGCATTGGCGGCAGCAGTGGAGACAGGGGCAGGGGGTGCGGTGCCTGGCAGAAAGGAGACATGTGGTGACCGGGCACGCTGGGAAGGGGCACGAGCAAGTGGGAGGCGGCTGATGGCAATGGAGGGGGCGGGGTGAGATGTTGTGCCGCTGTCGGCTGCTGGTGCAGCCTCCGCCCACTCGGAGAGATCATCCTCGGACCCGTCAGCTTCATATTCTGTCGTGCCAGTGGACAGGTCCTTGGCCTCACTCTCCTCCACCTCAGTTCCACTCAATGTGCCAGCCACGATGTCAACGCTGGAACTGGTGCTCGGTCCCTCCGCTCCGTCTGTGCTCATGTCTCCCTCCGTGTCCCCCGACGATGCTGTGGGCAAGGTGAAGAGACAGCAATTAATCACACACCTGTATACATATGTCACATGAGTCCAATCTACATAGGTTACAGTGCATAGCCTGAAAAGAAAGATCAGTAACATATACAAAACAAGGTACAGATGTAGGGCATGCAACACACAGTTGGTTGACCCACCATGCCAATGAAATTCCATGGAGAGCATGACACAATTGCAAATGACATGAAATGGAGTTTGACATAGGAGCCAGGCCCTGGGGACAATCCAGCACTGCATCTGCACCACACAGCGTTGCCGAAAATAGGGATGAGCAGGGACCATATCCATGAACTTGAGGCACATGCTGCATAGGTAATACTGAAAACATGCCCAACATGACTGGCTCACTGCACCTTGAGTGTATGTCCAGACAAACATCACACACTGGCCAGACCTAGCAAGGAGATTTCAGGTTTTGACATGTAGGCTTTGCCCGCACCAACCACCCCCTACATGAGACAATTTGTTGAGACACAGGAAGATTTGATTTGATTTGATTTGATTTTTGCATTTGTAAAGCGCGCGATTGCCCATAGGCGTCTTGGCGCTGTGATTTGACTCTGACTCTTGAGGTGTTTAGTTTAGGGATATGCCGAGAACAGCCACGTTTTTACTTGCTTTCTGAAAGATATCAGTGATGGACTAGTTTTTATATCTAGCGGTAGTTTGTTCCAGATTCTCGCTGTATGTACCAGGAAGCTTCTTCCTCCCCAGTTTGCTCTCTTGAATCTTGGTACCGCAATTATTTTCTTTTGGCCAGATCTGAGGGTTCTATTTGGCTCATATATTTTTAGATGAGTTTTTAAAAATTGGGATCCGGTTCCATTGGTAGCTTTATATGCTAGGCACAGTATTTTAAATTGTATTCGTTTTTCGATTGGCAGCCAATGTAGGTCTCTAAGTTTGTGGCTGATTCTTTCAAATTTAGGTGTACCTAATATCAGCCTGGCTGCTGCATTCTGCAAACGTTGAAGTTTGGTTAGAATTTTTTTTCTGGCTCCAGCGTATAGGCCGTTCCCGTAGTCCAATCTGGACATGGCCAATGCTGTCACCACTGTCTTTCGTGAGTCAAGTGGTATGTAGGGTAGTATTTTTTTAATCATTTTTAAAATGTACCACAGGGATGATGCCAATTTATTCGCTTGGGCGTCAAAGGAGAGATTAGTGTCTAGAGTAATTCCTAGGTTTTTTACCTTCTCCGTTGGTTCAGGACATCCTCCTAGTTCTTTTGGCCACCATGAATGGGACCAGATTTTTTTGTCCCCTCCTAGGATCATGACCTCACTTTTGTCTCCATTCAATTTTAGACAATTTGTTCTCATCCATTGGCTTATTTTTTGCATGCAGATTTGAAATTTTTCTGCTGTGTTCTCTACGTCTTCATTTATTGACACCACTATTTGGGTGTCGTCGGCGTAGGATATTGGGGTGAATCCACAGTCCCTTATTAGTTGTGCGAGGGGGGTGACGTATAAGTTAAAAAGAGTGGGGCTAATCGATGAACCCTGTGGGACTCCACATGGTAGGTTGAATTGATTAGATTTTGCTTCTCCTGATTCTATAGAGAACGTTCTGTTCTCTAGATATGAGGTGATGAGTGCACATGCTGATTCATGCAATTGTGCTGTTTTCAGACGTGTTATGAGGGTCTCATGGCTAATCGTATCGAAGCACTTACATCTCTTAGTCTGGGTGAAATACACAGGGGCTGCATAAATGCAAGATTGGACGCCAAATACCCAAGGTGCGCCTGTCCAAATAATCATGTACAAATGGTCATCATCAGATGATTGTAACAAGACACACAGGCACTGGCCACCATGAGTATGACAAGGACAATCAGGTCAGGCTGTACAGTGGACACTTGTACTACATTTTACGTCAATATTCATGGTGCCAGGGGACAATGGCACAGAGCACAACCTATGCTGTAGACACTGAGAGTGTCCACGTTTTGTGATGACACACATGACACCTATGAAAATATGCCCCAGGGGACAGTAGTGGCCACACAACTCCATGGTCCTGAATGGGAATGACTGCAACACACGCCACCATCCCTGCACTATGCTTATCGCACACTCATGCACATCATGTCACAGGCCACAACATAGGACATGCGCGCTGTAAGGCATGACACTTGAGAGACTAACTCCCATGTCTGGACTCAGCATCAGTGCCAACTGACATGGAACCCACATGTACTGAACTGGACAGGGCACAGGCAAGGTCACAAAACCTGTTACACACCACCCCCACACATGATGCTACAGGCATAGTTCACGTGGAGAAAGCGCCAGCCTACATTACCTTGTGAAGGAGTGACTACACACAGACCAGGGAACACATTGCAAGGAGGGGAAGGGAGGCAGGAGAGCACCGCTATACTGTGGGTAACTGGATCTGCACAGCACCTTTAAACCCTGGCAGTGTATCCATGCAACTGTGCACTTACAAATGTTGGTGACACACAACAAACACACATGTACCTACCCCCTTCCTGCTGCTGCTTCTCCTGTAAGCGCCTGTCCAAGTCTGGAAATACCACCGCCAGCACACGCTTGTGGATGTGGGTCAGACGGCGGTGCCCGCTGTTCTTATGGGTCCCCCAGCAGGACCCGTGCGATCCTCCGCGTCCAGCACCGGATATCCTGCCAGCGTTACCTCACCTGGGCCAGGCGCCGCTTGAGACCCTCCGTTTTCCTCACGGCACTGATGGCGGTCATCCATATCTGCTTCTTGGCAGAGGCGCCTACCTGTGAGGATGAACAAGTGACACTACATCAATACACCAGGCACATGTCACAGAGAGACATATTAGAACACATTTGCTGGTTACAACAAGGCATAGTATGCATCCAACGCATTGCACCGTTGTCATAGGGACATGATCCTCTGGGGAAGGGCAAAAGCAGTACGTGCCATTGAAAGTACACAGGTGGAATGAGGGCAACAACACAATCAATGATCCAGGCTCACACTGTGCATCAGAAGGTACACCAGGATAATGTGCAGCACCTCTAAGCAGTCACATGCCACAGGCCACTGACGCTACCGCAGCAGAGTACACAGACACACACAGGCACAGGACATTCACCTGCCATTGCCAAATGCAGCGACAAACCTCACTCTGCACATGTGCCACTAGACGGGGGGGCTCACAGGTGTGGGGCAGGCTCTGCACGTCAGACACACAGCACTGCTCCCTGCTCACATCACATGGGCAGGGTATATCCATCCCTCATGCAGCCCGGGTGCCACACTCCACATATGCACCCACCCACATGACAGGGGACTTACACACACACCGATGTCCAGGGTACGAACACATCATGTGGACACTCTCAGCACAGGTACACAGAACTAACACACATCTGTGGGTACAGTCACCTGTCACACTGGGCTGACCACATAATCAAATGAGGACTGTAGAGGCTACATTCCCAGGAGGACAAGACAGGCAGAATGTGGCATGCACCATGCAGTGATTGTCACAGTAAACACAATGCAAGTGAGGACGGCAGACATGCACCACAGCATGCACTGGCTGGGAGACATCAGGCAATCCCCCCCCTGGGACCCCCTCTACAGTACATAGCATGTGTGTCACACCTGGACACAATGCCAGAAGTCACAGTCACAAACAAGGGACACAGTCTGTGCTAGTAGACTCTGCACTCACCTGATACCCTGGTCGCCCATACAGCAGGGGGTACTGTGGGAGGATCACATCCGGCAAAGCCAGGTTCTCCTCCAGGGTGAAAGGCTGTGACCTCTCCACAGACCCTGACATGGTTCCAGGGAATCAGTAGCAGCAGCTGGGTCGTCGAATCCAAAGATGTGCAGGCAAGTGCTCCCTCATGGGACCTGGCTGCCTTATATCTGCCTTGCTGGCCTGTTTCATGCACAGGAGTACAGAGTGATTGGTCACTCACATTTGCATCCTATGTTTCCTCCAATCCCTTCAAACCTAGCACAGTCAGTGGGTTCTTATTGTGTTTTTTTCTTGAGCATGATGTCAACTCCAGAACCACATTGCAACAAAGTAGATTCATTCAAACTGACTACTGCTGTGCACCTGCTGAAAAAAATTCAAATTTTTAACTTGGTCTCCATGACAACCAGCATGCATGTAGGCCTTTATACTTGTCCCTCATGTGTCCCCTATGTAATTTGGAGTTTCACACACAGGTACGGTGCATACCGGGGCCCTAGGGCACCACAAATGCATAGCAACGGCCCGTACAGGCGTGTGTACGGTCCATATCACTATGGGTGTGCTCGCGTATGCGTACCCATAGTGATAGTGAGCGAACGCACGCGTGTATGGTCCGTACCACTATGAGTACGCATACGCGAGAACACCCATAGTGATAGTGAGCGTACAGGCGTGTGTACGGGTCCGTACCACTATGAGTACGTATACGCGAGAACACCCATAGTGAAAGTGAGCGTACAGGCGTGTGTACGGGTCCGTACCACTATGAGTACGCATACGCGAGAACACCCATAGTGAAAGTGAGCGTACAGGCGTGTGTATGGTCCGTATCACTATGGGTGTTCTTGCGTATGCATACTCATAGTGGTACGGACCGTACACGCGTGCGTACGCTCACTATCACTATGGGTGTTCTCGCGTATGCGTACCCGTAGTGGTACGGACCGTACACGCGTGCGTACGCTCACTATCACTATGGGTGTTCACGCGTATGTGTACCCATAGTGGTACGGACCGTACACGCGTGCGTACGCTCACTTTCACTATGGGTGTTCACGCGTATGTGTACCCATAGTGGTACGGACCGTACACGTGTGCGTACGCTCACTTTCACTATGGGTGTTCTCGCGCATGTGTACCCATAGTGGTACGGACCGTACACGCATGCGTACGCTCACTATCACTATGGGTGTTCACGCGTATGCGTACTCATAGTGGTACGGACCGTACATGCGTGCGTACGCTCACTTTCACTATGGGTGTTCTCGCGCATGTGTACCCATAGTGGTACGGACCGTACACGCATGCGTACGCTCACTATCACTATGGGTACACATACGGCAGCACTCCCATAGTGATAGGGAACGTACACAGGCCCTCTGAGCGAATGTACGGTGCCTTTCACACATCACAGTGGTGACAGGCAGCACACCGGAAGGAATAGGGCTGACATACTTGTCCATGGATGGACATCAAGGCATTGTCTGGACAGTACAACATGTGTGGGGCACAGGTGTGAAAGGCTGTGATGTGGCACATTACTCCTGAGTCGAGAAGGCACCAGATGTATGATGAGATGTATACAGATGTTATGTGTGATGGTGCAATGTGTGCCAGGCATGCCCTTAACTCCTTTGACATGTGTGCATGTCGTACTGCACACTTGGGATGAGCGTCACTGGCATGGCACAGTCAACAACACACGCAAGTGTCCCCTGATGCCCGCTACAGGGGTTACCACACCAGACATGTCAGTACCCACGGTGCATGATGTGACTATGTCATGTATGTGTGGGGTGTCCCCATTAGCTTGATGTTGGTGCTCCCTCAAAAGCATCAGCTGTTGCAGCAACCAACATGTGTCTGTGTGTAGATGGACTTGGCACACTGTTACGCACACCAGGCTACATGTGGTATCGGATGTGAGATGCGTATGTATGCATGGGACACGGAGTAGCGTAACAAGGACATGTCTGCATCCTCTCTATGAATGTGTGGTGAGTCATTACATGTACACCTTATTGGCAAGGTGTGTGGGCTGTCCTAGTGTCATGTCATGTGACCTGTGGCTACAGTGTTCCGCTACCAGTCTCTGAAATCGACAGCCTACTTCTGATGATGTGTTGATGTATGTCACTCCTGTGTTGCGTCTGGCTGTTCACTTACACTGGGACACAGCTAATCCCATGCCATGGCATGTGGAGGTTCACAATCTTCGTGTGTAGCTGGGTCTTGGTAGGAGTGTCACCTGGCAGCCATACGTGTCCAGGGTATGTGGCACATACCTGACTCCGTATGTCGCATATGTGTATTGACAGATTAACATGTGCTCAGCACCAAAGAATTGTTGTTGTAGTGCACTCACTCTTCCTTGTCACTTCCAAATTACTGCAGAGCGCCGCCTCTTCCCCGACCAATTCCGGACTTGGCTGACATGCGGGAGAATTACTGTATCCGGTGCTACCGCTTCCCCCAACCGTTGATTGAGGAGTTGACGGCGAGGCTAGCACCACACCTGCAACCGCTGCACAGGTATCCTACGGCACTGACACCCAAGCTGAAGGTAATGGCAGCCCTACATTTTCTTGCCACGGGTACCTTTCAAAATACCATAGCTCATGTTGGTGGCATGTCCCAGTGCATGTTCTGCCGTGTGCTGCATGATTTCTTAGAGGCCATGTTGCTTCAGCTGGATGAGTTCATCCATTTCCCAACCCCTGAAATGTTGACTGGGGTCAAGCGTGGATTCTATGCCCTGGGAGGGATGCCCCATGTCATTGGGTCCATAGATGGGACACATGTGGCTTTGGTACCACCACAGGCACAGGAGGTAGCGTACAGGAATCGCAAGCACTACCACTCCATCAATGCCCTTGTGGTGTGTCTGTCCAACATGGTGATTTCACATGTCTGTGCTCGTTTTCCAGGATCAGCACACGATGCCTACATCATGAGGCGTAACAGGGTGCCTGAGATGATGACGCAGCTGCGCAACGAACGAGCATGTGTTGTTGGTGGGTACACTCTGTCTGTCCTGTATTTTGCGTAGACTTCCAGCACGACCGCTTCTCCTGTCCTACTTATGTCCATGTGCTTTCCATGTAGGGGACGCTGGCTATCCCAACATGCCATGGCTGATCACACCTCTCTGCAACCCCGTCACGCCGGCCCAGCTCCGCTACAACACCGCCCATGGCCGGACAAGGCGAGTGATAGAGAGGACCTTTGGCCTCCTGAAGAGCCGATTCCGGTGCCTCCACAAGACCGGCGGCGCCCTCCCATATGCCCCGGCGAAGGTCTGCAAAATCTTCATGGTGTGCTGCATGCTGCACAACATGGCAGTTGAGAAAGCTGTGCCACTCATCCTGGATCAAGATGATCAGGACCATCCACCCGTGGAGGACCAAGGTCTTGGCAATGGGGCTAGTGATGTGGAGGATGTGGTTCCGCAAGAGGACATCCGGAGTCGGCTCATACGCGACTTCTTTGCTTAGTGGTGAGTACCAGTGTCTGTGTGTGCACACATTGGTCCCCGTGTTGCATGTGTTGCCATGTGTGTGTCCATCTGCATGTATGGCACGTGAGTCAGAGGTGTGTGTGGATGTGTCACTGGAGTGATGGTGCCAGTGATGTTTGTATTTCCCCAGTCATAATTGTGACCTAGCATGTTGTCATCCTTACATGTGTCGAGTACATGCACATGCAAGTCGCTGTGCTTTTTGTGGCTCTCATCCCCAGGTACTTGCGCATGCCGACTGCTGGTTGCATTGTTGTGGCACTGCTATTCCTCATGGATACGTCATCGTGTGCTGACTCAGCGTTACACGCACGGACAAGTTTGGAAGTCTCCTTAGGGTAAGGGATGCATCAGGGGTGTATTGGGTGTGGCAGTTGTTTACGATGTGTGCACACTGCCCCTGTCGATGTTTGGTTCCTCTGCAGACATGTCGCATCACCATGGGACACGACATGCAGCTGGGTACACCTGAATAGATGGTCAGACTTGTTGACAGTCATCAGGGATGGGATTGTGGATTGTGATGATGGCATCACTGTGTGTTACACTGCCCTCGGACACATACGGTTTGCATTGGCTTGACATGGTGTGGGACTTCCACATCAGCGGATCAATGGTGTATGGCAGCCTCTCCGTGAGCAGCAGGGGGTGTTTAGCTGTTAGCCGACACTTGTGTGCCAGTTCCATGGCTATCACGCATTTGTGCTGCAGAAGGGGGGTTCCAGTGTTGGACCCACATGTTACTCCACATGATCCGTTCATGTGTACTCCGAGTTGCCTCTGCAATCCCGAATACATGACTAATAAAGGTGTCCCTATGCCTCAAAGGTGCCTCTTCTCAGTCAATGCTGGTGTGTTGCCACGGTGCATCCGGCATGTCTGGCATGGTTTTCCGTGATAGTGGCTATGTGTCTATGTGTAGAGTAGCAAGATGCAAGCTGTTTGTGTGGGATTAGACTGTGTATTGTGCATGATGTCCATGACTGTGTGGGTATTGTGACATGTGCCATCCCCATGCATCCCCCGTTGGCCAGGCCACCATTCTCTGCATCCACCTGACTCAAGCTTGCAGGACATGGTTCTGCCACCTGTCCACACATACCTGGGTGCCCCCCCGGACACTCCACATGATCCCTGACCTGTGCGCATGGCTGTCGCTGTACTCAATATGTCTGTCGGCACGGTTGTGCGGCCACCCCCTCAGCTGGTTGGGCCCATCACGGGTGTGTATGGTGCTCCATGTCTGTCTTGCCTAATACAATGTGACCCATGTGTGTCCTGTGGCAGACTCAGGCCCCAGGGTGTGGATGGTTGAAGTCAAATGAGAACTCAGGCATGGTTAGACTTTACAAGACACATGTAAGGTAATAATGCAATATGTAGGCATCTTCTCTTTATGGTGTAACTTTTTATTTTGGTTGGGGTACGGGGGGGGGGTATGACATGAGGGGCTTTCCGGGTGTGTGGAATCCAAAGTTCACTAGGGGCGTTGGTGTCCTTGCCATTGGAAATCCTCAGAGTCCATGCCACAGTCTTTGTCAACATTGGTCAGACAGTGACCAGCAAGTCCATGTGGCAGAGAATGTCTTTTGCTGCTGTGCTGCTGTTGGTCCAATGGGCCAGGTGCCAGGCCAGGTGTCCTGGGAGATGGTGCTGTTGAGCTGACCCTCCCGGTCTTTTCCGTGGACGACCCGCCCTCCTGCGGGGACCCTCAGAAGCAGGCCGTGACGATGTTTGGGATGCTCCGTCGGATGTCTCCTCCTCCTCCTCATCCCTCCCTGTGGGTGGTGATGTTCTACGCCTGCTGGCACAGGGAGGGTTGCCCATGTTGTCAGCTATCCGACGGAGTGTACTGTGAATTCCCGTGAACACCGTCACGAGCTCAGCCTGTCTGTCCTCCATCCGCCGTTGGTGTCGCAGTAGACAGGCATGTTGCTCCGCATGTTGCTGGGCCTGCTGGGTCTTGAGCTCCTCGAGGATGGACACAACCTGGGCCATGCCCGCCGTGTCCTGCCGGTATGTGTCCAGGATGTTTCGGACATGGGAATATACCGGTTCACCAGCCAACAGGTCAGGCACACGCATCCGCCGTCCTCCACTCCCACCACCCCTGCCCACTTGCACCTGGCCTGCCCTTGTGGGCACATCGGGTCTCCGGGACCCCTGAGGGGTGGCATTGGCGTTGTCGCCTGCCTCCTCCTGGGTGCCCGGTACACCGTGTCCCTCCTGGCCAGCCTGGCTGCATTGTGGTGGTGGGGCAGGGATCCTGGGTGTCTCCTGGGATGTGGCAGGAGTGGGGGTGGTGGTTGGCCCAGTTGTACCTGACGCAGGTGCTGCAGGTGGTTGGACACCAGAAGGGCCAGGTTGGTCGGGGTCGGGTTCGTCCACAGAGTGGTGAGAGTCGTCGCTGCTGGTGGCTCCGTCATCCCGCCGAGCCGGGTCCTGTGAGTCTTCCCCCCCAGTGTTGGGGGGTGATCCACGACGTTGACCTGTGTGTGAGAGAGACAATGTTAATTTTGTTCCATGCAACATCCATGTTTCATTGGTTTCTAAGTTGGCACATTTCCTCTGGGAATTTGGATATGTCTTGCATTCCACTCACAGTGCACTTGAGCATGGGTATGTCCCTTGGCCACAGCTTTTGAGACTTTCCCTATGTGTGGCACAGTCTTACTTGCTGCGTCAATTGTGACTGCAGTCAGCAGTGGAGTGGGCAGGTGTGGCGAGCCATGCATTGGCGCCTTCCGTGTTGCACTGTACGTGGGCACATGGAGTGGTTCCACACACTTAGATAATTCAGGTAGCTGTTGTTGTGCTCGTGCACAGGTTGTGACATGGCCCAGTGTTTTGCCATGGAGAAGAGGGGAGGTTCTGGCACTGGCCACCCTTGTCTACATGCATGCAGTCCACCTGCTGACGAGCAGACATTCCCACACCCCCCACGGCTGAATTGGTCTCCCTGTGTGTCCCTTTCTCACTCCCTCTCTGTCCCACTCTCCCTCCCTCTGTGTGTCAGCCTCCTCCCTCTGTCCGTCTCCCTGTGTCTCCCTCCTTCTCTCTCCCCCTCTCCCTCCCTCTGTGTGTCACCCTCTGTCACCTCAGCCCAGCTTCCTCGGCACACACTTTTTGCAGATCTTTGACTGGCCCTTGGCTTGTTGATGTGAGTTTGTTTCTGATCAGCAGGCACCCATTGGGTGTAGTGTCTGTGTCTGCGCTGCTGCTGTGGTGGTGTGTGCTGCCACTCTTTCACAGTGTTGGCTGTTCATTAGCTGCTGTCATGTGCAAAAACGTGCCGTCACCCCCATGTGTTAATGCAAGGCGTCCGCCATTTGCTGGCAAGTCTTTCCTGTGTGGGGACACACTGTTTGTCTGGCTGTGACCTAGGCCATATGGGCAGGGGGCATTGTTGTCTGCTTCTGAGTTGCACTATGTGATTTTTGTGGCCCACACTCCCGCCATCCGGCTTACCGTGTCTTGTGTTGGTGTTTTCTGTGGCCTGTGACTTTGTATTGTCCAGCTGGGTGCATGGGGAATGGTGGCGCTAGTGGCATGTACGTGTTCATGGAGTGTGGTTGAGTCATGCGGTGGCTTGGGGTGGTTGCGTGACTGATTGTGAGTTTGGTTGTGGATGACGTTCCCTCCATGTGAGGTGAGTTGTTTGTGTACTCACCCGGGTCTCGGAGTCCATCTAATCCGTCCACTGCCACCACCGGCAGTATGGCCATCACCCTCTCCTCCCAGGGATGGTAGTGTACGGTTCTGCGGGGCGGCTCTCCTCCAGTGACGTTGGCCTGGTTGTGGTCGTCGGTCATTTTGGCTCGGACCCTCCTCCGCAGATCGTACCACCTGGCTTGGCATTCATGCCTGGTCCTTCTGGTGGCCGCAACAGCATTCACAGCATCAACAATCCTCTGCCACATGGCTGTTTTTTCGGTCATGCAGGTCTGTCTGACCAATGTTCCAAAGAGGTGTGGCTCGACTCTGAGGATTTCGTCGACAAGGACCTCCAACTCTCGGCTAGTGAACTTTGGATTCTTGTTAGTGGGCATGGTGAGGGGTGTGTGTGTGGATGGGGGGGGGGTGTGGATGGTTGTGGTTGTGTGTGTGTGGTTGTGCAGGTGTGTGTGTGAATGTGATGAGGGGGTGTTTGTGAAGGTGTGTGTGTGAAGGTGTGCAAGTGTAAGGTGTAGTAAAGGTTCTAGTATGGTGCTGTAGGTTGTCTGTGGGGTCTGGCAGCAGTGAGTCTGTTGCAAAGGCTCATGGTTTGTGTGTGTGGGCCCTTTTTATTGGTCCATTGGTGGGTGTGGCTGTGTTTGAAGTTTGGGTGGGTGTGTTATAAGGAGTGGTTGTGTTTTGGGCCTCTGTTTTTGATTTTGGCAGTTGCATGTCAGTGAATGTGTTGTTTTTGTGCTTGTTGGACATGTTTTGTGGCTTTGTGCCATTCGAATAGTGTATTCTTGTGTTGTTTTGCTTTGTCCTGGTTGTGTACGTGCGTTTTTAGCGTGTGTACGGTGTGTACTTCGGGAATTTTGTTGTACAGTGCTGTCCTTGTGTCTGGCTTGGTACGACTCGTACATGCGCGATGTTGTGTGAAGGTGCTGGTGTTGGGGCCTGGGGGGCGCTCCGTACTTACAATGTTGGGGTGTGGGTACGCTCCATGCATACGCGGGTGAGGGAACGGGTCCTACATACACTGTTGGGGTGGGGGTACGCTCCTTACGTATGCGGGTGAGGGTACGGGTCGTTCATACACGGTTGGGGTGGGGGTACGCTCCATGCGTACGCGGGTGGGGGTACGGGTCGTACATACACGGTTGGGGTGGGGGTACGGGTCGTACATACACTGTTGGGGTGGGGGTACGCTCCATACGTACGCGGGTGAGGGTACGGGTCGTACATACACTGTTGGGGTGGGAGTACGGTCCATACGTACGCGGGTGGGGGTACGGGTCGTACATACACTGTTGGGGTGGGGGTACGCTCCATGCATACGCGGGTGGGGGTACGGGTCGTACATACACGGTTGGGGTGGGGGTACGGTCCGTACATACACTGTTGGGGTGGGGGTACGCTCCATGCATACGCGGGTGAGGGTACGGGTCGTACATTCACGGTTGGGGTGGGGGTACGCTCCATACATTCACGGGTGGGGGTACGTCTCGTACATACACGGGTGTACATACACGGGTGGGGATTCGACTCGTACATAGGAGGGCTGGGGGGGTGTTTGGCGCGTATGCGGGCACATGTCTCCATGGTTGCTATGGGAGTTCGGTGCGGACGGTGTTTTTTTCCATACGGTTGTAACATCGGACGCACGGGATGGATCGTAATTCCGCGGTCGGACTTCACTTTTCACATTTGTACGGTAAATCGTCCGGGGACGTGTGGGACACATTTTCCGACCCGAGGACGTGTGGGGAATGATTCCCAATGCGATTCGTATGGACTTTTTCCCATGCGAATCGTGATTGCCAGTTTGTACGGCACTTGTGCGATTCGTACGGTAAAAAGACCGGATACGAGTCGTACGGGGAATTTTTTTACCGGATCGTGATCGGCACCTATGTCTGTATTCATACTTTGAATCATGTCTTTGATCTGGTATTTATGTTTGCCTAGCGATCGAATATTGAGTAGAACACAATGCAGATTATGCTCCTGAGCAAGTATGTGGTTACCAGCCACTTCATGCCTAGAGAGGGAACCGATTTGGGTATTCCTCTGGGTACCCGTGACTCCACCCTCCCCCCCTACCCCTGCAGTGGTTGGATCTCCCAGACAGTAGGAGCAGTTAGAACACTCAGTTTTACAGGAAGAAATAAATCGTGTGGCTTACATGATTCTAGGTCCAAAGATAACAACTGTTCCCTGCTGTAATCTCCGGAGCGCAATTGACCAGGGGTTAGGGCGCTGGACGCATTTCGGACGCTGACAGGCGCAGACGGGCTTGCCTTTAGCGCACCTTCGGCACGCAAGCGGCGCGCCCGCTGCGCACGTCCGCTGCGCGTCCGCCCCAGCTCGTTAATGTAGCTGCCGGATATGAGAGAACAAAAGACTAGCGCGCCAACCCTTGTGCAGTGCGGGCCCGTTAACATCCGGGTTCCGCCAGGGTCGAGCACGAGGAGAGGAGCGAGTGGGCAGGGAAACGAAGGTAAGAACTAAAAGCAATGACTGGTTTTGGCTGTAAGTATAGTGATTTTTAGACCAATACAAGGCAGCTGTAAAGTGCAAGGTGCAAAAAAGTATTTAACAGTATGAAAATACAATTAAAATTGGCAGATGGCAGCAATATACATATAGCGGCAATCAAGGGTTTCTTCAACACAGGTACTCACACCCGCTGCGCGTCCGCCCCAGCGCGTTAATGTAGCTTCCGGATATGAGAGAAAAAAAGACTAGCGCGCCAACCCTTGCGCAGTGCGGGCCCGTTAACATCCGGGTTCCGCCAGGGTCGAGCGCGAGGAGAGGAGCGACTGGGCAGGGAAACGAAGGTAAGAACTAAAAGCAATGACTGGTTTTGGCTGTAAGTATAATGATTTTTAGACCAATACAAGGCAGCTGTAAAGTGCAAGGTGCAAAAAAGTATTTAACAGTTTTAAAATACAATTAAAATTGGCAGATTACAGCAATATACATAAAGCGGCAATTGAGGGTTTCTACAACACAGGTACTCACACCCACATAGGTAGTGCCTGAGTGAATGGTTGAGTGCAAGAGTACTGCCTGAGTGATTGCATAAAGTACATAGGTAGTGGCTGGGTGATTGCATGAGTGCATGGGTAGTGCTTGTGTGATTTTATAAGTGCATGGGAAGTACCTGAGTGAAACTATGAGTGCAAGGCTATTCCCTGGGTCATTGGATGAGCGCATGGGTAGTCCTTGAGGGAATGGATGAATGCATGGATAGTGCCTGAGTGAATCGCTGAGTGTAAGATTAGTGCATGAGTGATTGCATGAGTGCATGGGTAGGGCCTGGGTGATTGTGTAAGTGCAGGGGTACTGCCTGGGTGATTGGAGGAGTGCAGGGGTAGTGCCTGATTGACTTCATGAGTTCAAGAGTAATGTCTGGGTGCTTAGATCAGTGCATGGGTAGTGCCTGAGTAAAAGGATGACTGTAAGAGTACTGCCTGGTTCATTGGATGAGTGCATAGGTAGTGCCTGAGTTAATGGATGACTTCCTGGGTAGTGCCTGAGTGAATGGTTGAGTGCAAGAGTAGTACCTGAGTGATTGCATGAGAGCTTGGCTAGTGCCTGGTTGATTGCATACGTGCAGGGGTACTGTCTGGGTGAGTAGATGAATGCATGGGTAGTGCCTGAGTGACTTCATGAGTGCAAGAGTAATGTTTGGGTGCTTAGAGCAGTGCATGGGTAGTGCTTGAGAAAAAGGATGACTGCAAGAGTAATGCCTGGGTCATTGGATGAGTGCCTGAGAGAATGGATGAATGCATGGGTAGTGCCTGAGTGAATGGTGGAGTGCAAGAGTAGTGGCTGAGTGATTGCATAACTACATGGGCAGTACCTGGGTGATTGTATAAGTACATAGGTAGTACCTGGGTGATTGCATGAGTGCATGGGTGGTGCCTGGGTGATTGCATAAGTGCAGGGGTAGTGCTTGAGTGAATGGATGAGTGCATGGGTAGTGCCTGAGGGAATGGTTGAGTGCAAAAGTAGCACCGGAGTGATTTCATGAATGCATGGGCAATGCCTGGGTGCTTAGATCAGTGCATGGGGAGTGCTTGAGAAAAAGGATGACTGCAAGAGTAATGCCTGGGTCATTGGATGAGTGCCTGAGAGAATGGATGAATGCATGGGTAGTGCCTGAGTGAATGGTGGAGTACAAGAGTAGTGGCTGAGTGATTGCATAACTACATGGGCAGTACCTGGGTGATTGTATAAGTACATAGGTAGTACCTGGGTGATTGCATGAGTGCATGGGTGGTGCCTGGGTGATTGCATAAGTGCAGGGGTAGTGCTTGAGTGAATGGATGAGTGCATGGGTAGTGCCTGAGGGAATGGTTGAGTGCAAAAGTAGTACCTGAGTGATTTCATGAATGCATGGGCAATGCCTGGGTGCTTAGATCAGTGCATGGGGAGTGCCTGAGTAAACGTATGACTGCAAGAGTAATCCCTGGGTCATTGGATGAGTGCATGGGTAGTGCCTGAGTGAATGTATAAGCACATTGGTAGTGCCTGGGTGAGTGCATGAATGCAGGGGTAGTGCCTCAGAAATTGTATGAGTGAATGTATGAGTGCAAGTCTAATGCCCGTATCATTGGATGAGTTCATGGGTAGTCCTTGAGTGAATGGATGAGTGCATGGGTAGTGCCTGAGTAAAAGGATGACTGCAAGAGTAATGCCCGGGTCATTGTATGAGGGCATGGGTAGTACCTGGGTGATTGGATAAGTGCATGGGTAGTGCCTGTGTGAAAGAAAGAATGCAAGGGTAATGCCTGGGTTATCCTATTAGTGCTAAACTTGTGCTTGAGAGAATGGATGAGGGCATGGGTAGTGTCTATGTGAAAGGTTGACTGCCTGTCTGATTACATTAACAACCTGATAGTTTTCAAATAGTGTAAAGGTTCAACATTATTTATATTAGAAACAAATAACATAAAATGAAACTTTAAACTTGTTTTCATGTTATCATGCATATTATATTATGTATTCTTACATTTCAAGTAATTTAGATACATTACCCAGTAGAAGTATTTTAGAGTAGTATTGTCCCAAACAGCATTAAAACTCATTTCAAACTTCAACAGTAGCTACTATAAAGAAGAAGAAACACTGTTATTTAATGATAATATATTACAGAAATTGTAATATTACATTTTTATGAACACAACATAAGTGGTAGAAGTAAATGAACACTTTTCACATTTATGATCCCATCTGTAAATTAGTCTAAATAAGTTTTCGATCTGTATTCCTTCATGTTCTAATACTCCAAGCATAAGGATTAGAATTTCTTGCGCATCTTGTTGTATATTAAGATTAAATGTCAAAGAACCAGTACATATAGCCAAAAGATGCCAAATGCCAGAAGCAGTATGAATTTTACTTCTGTCAGTTACCACTGTTGAAATACATGATGAAATAAATAACAGAATCTTTTTCATGATTTCCCATGATTTCATGATGAAGGTCTTGTAGATAAAACACAACATTCAGAATCACATTAGCATAACAGTTGATACCTGAACTATTTTCCAGCTGGTATCCTTCAATAGTCATCAACAGTTTCCATTTTCTTTTCCTTTACCCCTTCAAGTTTCTCTTCATTTGTTTTCTTTTTTTTCAACCTCAATTACATCTTTGACATATTTCCGTTTTGGACACACTATACGTTTCTCATGTAAGGGATATTCACCTAAATCAGGCGTATAAAGTCTTCTTAAGCTATTGTACTGTCTCTCACACAATTTGCATCAACACTAAACTTTTTGTCATCAAAATCTATCAAATACAAACTAGACAATGTTCTTACTCGACACAATGCAATGTATGCCATCCCCTCTTTGAACACTGTACTTCCAATTTTTACAAAAGCAGTGTCTATACTTAAACCTTGAGATTTATGAATAGTTACAGCATATGCTAAAGACAGAAGAAACTGTTATCTGCGAACATATAAATCCTTTACAAGCAAAAAAACGTACAACACAACGTACAATCTATCTTACCTCTTTAATCTGATCAAATTTTAAAATCAAAAATTCTATTCCATCTCTTTTCTGAAATTTTACGAAATAAACACCTTTTCCCATTGCTCCATTTATTAAACCTTCTTCTACATTCAAATTATGCCCTAAAATTACCCAACAGTTTATACATACATGTAAAGTATTTTCTAAGCCTGCAGTTTTAGATACAGACTTATCCAAAGAATCCAATTTAGCCTGTGGTTTCTCTGTAAGAAGAATAGTTAATCCTTGGTGTTCAATGTTATCAATACCTTTAATTACCACTATTTGTTGTTTTTCCAATTTGAGAAGTTGTTGATTAAATATAGAATACTCTTGCAGTGTAGGCATTAGGCAAACTATAGACTGTTTTTCTCCAAGCATTTTGTACATTACGTCAGCTGCTGTGTTTCCAGTTGTAAACAAGATCCTTAGAAGCCGACTTTCTAAAGCTTGTTTACCATGTTTTATTAAGACACCAATTCTTCACAGGTTGTCCTTTTACAGGAGTAAGCTGTAGTAGATCTCTGAATTCAAATAAATGTTTTCCTCCAAACAGAACATCGTAATCTGTTTTTAAAATCTGTTGCATACTTAAATGTACAAAGGCAAGCATTACGTTTGAGACCATGCTCACCTCATCAATGATAAAAAGCTTCATTTCCTTCAGTACTCTTGAGACTTCATAACAAGCTTCTCCAGATAGCTTCTGATATTCCAATTTATTATCATGTTCAGCTGGTAGCATAAGTAAACGATGTAAAGTAACCCCTTTAATGTTGTGTGCTACTAATCCAGTTGGAGCTGTTACAACACAAGATACATGTGATTCTGTAGTTTTGTGTAGATAACTGGTCAAAACTTTAATTAAGAAACTTTTTCCTGTTCCAGCTTGACCGCTAATTAGAATAGGTTTAAATGATGCACATTGGCATTCTTTTTTTTCATGCAACAAACCGTTGTATCTGTTGTTTGACTTGTAGATATATTTCTTTCTGTTCAATATTTAGTTGTTCTTCTAACTTTTCCTACTCAATAATATCCTGTTGTGCTTGTTGCATTGCAGTTTCTACCTCATTCATGTCTATTGCTGCTTCATTTTCGATAATTGTTGTCCCAGTGGATCTTGACTCAGTGGACCAGAACTTTGACTATTTTGAGAACTTTCTCTAGCTATTTCTGCTGCAATAGTACTTTCTTGTTCAATGTCATCATTTAACATTTGTAGATATGTAGGGGAAATTATGCACTGAATATTATCTTTACTTGCATTAAAAGAATCTTCATAGCAGTAGCAATCTCCAAATAATTTGGTTTCACTACACCAAGGCTTGAACAGTTGCAGAAGTGCTAAATAGAAAAATTGCTTCTAATCTGGACTTTTGTAACTTAGTTTTTTTTATGGTTAATACGATTTCCTTTGGCATGTTTTACCAAACATCCATCACATCCAATTACTGCATATTTTTCTTCTTTTATATTTTCAGTAACTTTTCTTTTAAAGCTGTAATGTTGAAGGTTTTCATACAGACATAGGTTTTCAAGATGTGGACTCCTTTTGGGATAGAATGTATCCAACATATTAGTTTTAACAATATTTGTACTTTCTGGTTCATTCTGTGCTAAGTATGAGCTTTCTTGTAAGGATTTCAATACTCTTATTTCGTGTGGTGGCAAAACCTAGACTTACCCAAATGATTCCTCTTGACTTTGAATATAAACTGGCTGAGCTCAAGTGATCCGCACATTCATAGGACCCAATCTCTTGATGGGAAAGCATTTTCAAGCTGAAGCTGTGCAATTTCTTGTTAAGACTTTTCTCTTGTGAAATTTCTTCCGACATTTCTTTCATCTCTGTGTTTTCAGAATTGGTTGTGTATGATGTAACAGAGCGAGCTACAGCAATTGAATTATCTGCAACATACTGGATATTCATGTTTGAAATCCACATTTTCAGAATAACTGGATTGAAGTTATTAATGTACTTTGAATCTTCTGTTCTTTTTAAGTTGTATGTATTCTTGGGAGATTTCTGAGTTATTGTATGCCTTACTGCTGACAAAAAGCTATTTATTATTCCTTTAGAAATTATAGAACGTGGGAATCCAAAACGACATTATGTATAAAATTTCCCTTTACACTTGTATTTTCGTCTGCAGTATTTCCCACATTGATGACTTTTAAACTGTAAAACTTGTTGTCTCACGCTCTTTTCTCCTCCATCTCTTGGAATGACACTTGTAACATACTGTTCGATGAAAGACAAAACAGTTTCATCAGTATCAGTTCCAATTTTTGGTGCATTCTTTATCCATAATAGCATGTGTATATGAGGAGCACCTCTGGCTTGCTACTCCTTTTTCCCCAAAAAATCTGTTACCTCTCCAAGAGGTGGATTATATTTATTGCAGAAAAATGACATCATAGCTTGAAACCTATGATTAACATATTTGCACAAATTTACAGGATCGAAGGAACACAGTTCTACAGCTGTCTTCAACTCAATGTTTTTACCATTTCAATTTGCTTCTCATAGAAATTCAAGTAAATCTTCCCACGCATAATCAGCACAGCTAAGTGTTACAAACCATGTAGAAGTACTGTCAGAATGAGCAGGGATCACGCGACTACAGTGTGCGTCTTAACGGTCCTTTTAATTGACATACAGAATCAGGCAGCAAAACAGAAGCCAATATTGCAAAGAGTCTTGACGTCTTCATCAGGGGAATCATGTCTGCTCCTTGGTGTCCTTCTTTAGGGCTGGACCTCGAAGTGGATCAGTAGGACCACAGGAACCATGAGGAAAATAAGGAAAAGCATGTTAGTGCATGAGGTGGACTACAGCCACGGGGAAAGGGGTGAGGGACGTAACACCAGTTCCAACGTATGGTGCAGGGTATGGGAACCTTCACCGTAGGATATAGGAGGGATGCAGGCAGCGCACACAATGCTTGCAGCCTCTCTAAGGGGAATCCAGTGTAAAACCTTCCCCACCTCCTGGGGACGCTGTTCCTACCTGCCTACCAGCTTCCAGGAACCTTGCACGGACCTGGGACAGCAACGTTCCTCCGGGAACATGGTGGGGTGCTTTGGGGAATCGGTGGCCTCCCGGCTTCTCCTCCCAGGGCTCGTCGCCGACTCTTGTGTCTCCCGGCTCCGGTTTGGATTTTCGGTGTTGTGGGGCTCTCCTCACGGTCTCCTCACGACGGGTCCCAGAGACTTCCTCCCTCTGGTACTGGACGACCTGCAGATTGGTTCCTACCTCTTTATCTTCCTCTGACATGCTGTCATTCCACCTCCAGAGGGCAGGGTTTTCCGTTTCCCCTGCCCAGGTTTTAAAGGGCCAGCTGTATGGTGATTCTTATTCATCCCGGATATCAGGGCTGACGTTGGAACCTGGAGGCTGGAATGGAACGAGAGGGACGGCCCCATGAGGTGGAGTTCAACTCCCCAGACCGGGGTTCAAAGGGGCCGAATACCAACAAGTACCCAACTTTCTTAACATGCATTTAAGTTCTCCATGATGACGACACCAATACTCATTGTTACCACATTGGCACGAAATCAAATTAATTAACTGAGATTCTAAATTCTCATCTTTTTTCGACTTTGTCCATGAAATTTTTTGCAGAAACATGTTGAAAATGAAGTCCTGTTTTTAATATGTGGTTCCCTGCATACAAAAGTGCAGACAAACCGCTTTCAAACAGAAGAAGAAATATATATGGAATGCACCACCAAAATCTTGCGTCTTCACAAAATATTCTTGTTGATCTGTAGACTGAAGCTGGAATCTGTACATCTGGCTCATCCAATTATCCACCTTCTACAGTGGGGAATAGCTGGGGAAAACAGCAGCATCTAAAACTTTCTCCCATACACTCATGGGACTTCCCTTTTGCTTTTTTCATTTGAAATAATTCAAAACTGTTTCTAATTATTTATTTTGAATGCAGAGGATGTATTGTATAATGTTCATAAATCTATCCAGTTCTGCACTTGTCTACTTTTTCAATTTGTCCAGCTGAAATTACTGTTTCAGCATAGTACGTCTTCATCAACATTCACATTCTTATAATAAATGTTATTGTGTCTCAGGTATACTGGAGCCTTTTGAAGTTTACTAACATCTACAAACTCTTGCCAGACTCTTCAACTCTTTGTTGGTACACCATTTATTAGAATAACTACTGGCTCAATTTCTTCTCTGTCTACACCAACAGTTTCAATGTTTTTCTTAAAATCTAAAGGTAAGTAGACAACTCTTCCTTTTAGTCCTTTTTATAAATCTGTTGGTGGCAGCTTACCTATTTTAGGCTCCATACGAACTATGGCCTGAAATGGGTGCACAGGTTGAATAAGAATAGACTCATATGTATTTAAATCGGCCAGTTCTTGAGGAATAGGTACCAACTCCAAGTTGTTATGTACTGCTCTAGTTGGCATTTTGTTTTCTTCTAATTTGTTGAAACAATATTTACAAATGACTTGATCAACACCCGATTCAAACTGACCTTCTACCAATAAATAAACACCAATTTGGTGCCATCCATCATTACTTTCTTTTTCACCTTTTAAATATAAATCAACATTCCTAGTTTTACTTCTATAGTAAGTTTGACGACAACAAATACAAACAAAGTTTGGATTTTCAGACAAAACTGTCTTAAACTTTACAATTTCTTCCGCAAACTCTTCAATACTAATCTCTTTCTCCTATTCTTCAACACCTAGACTTATCAAACTCTCAGTTTCTCTACATTTGTCTTCTGATACAAAAACTAAACTGTATATCATCACAAACTTTCTCGATATCTGATACAGAACCATGCAAAAGAGCTGTGTTCATTTCACTTAAACATAACACAGGAGTTTTTACATAGTACAGTCTCCTTGCCAACTTCCGCATTTCAGATTGGTGTACAACTAACATTCTTAAATGATTAAAGGTACTTTGGCAGACTTTTCTTGAAAGACAAGCTAGAGAATGACCTTGCAAATTAGTGTATTTTCTTATTTTACATGGATCTAGTCCTTGTAGCATCTTAATCTTCTGCTTAACACTTTTTTTTAGCATATTCTCTTAAAAGAAATCGTAATATGTCAATAGACTCCTGTTGAATACTGCAAATACTGCTAAAAGCCCACTTAAAAACAGGACCTTGTGCACTCCTCCCTTGAACTTCTTCAGCTATTACTTCTTCTACATTCCTAGGAATGATTTTTTCTCATGGAATCGGAGAACCATCTTTTATTTCATAGCATTGACCTCTAGTATCAACTGCATGTACTAATGTGTTTTGTTGAAAATAGCTGTCTTCTTTAAAGAAAGGCTCAGTACTAGAAGTGTGCTTCCATTCACCAGTGAATATTTTACAAAAGTTACTTCTATTAGCCAGTCTTTTTCTTTTGCTTTTCTCCTTCATAAACAGCATTGTTATATTCAATGTTTACATTCTCTTCAATTTTAATATGAATAATTTTCTTTTTATTTCAAAAGCTTTATCTACGACACTTTAAATCTGTTGGTTTTTCTTATAAGTTGCTGATCTTTTATATTTTTTACAGTCTTTCAATAAATGTTATAGTACTCTACTTCTATACATTCTCTTCCTTATGTCTTTATGTTCTTTGGCCTTCTTTCAACATGCATTGTTTTCCCATAACATGAATTTCTGTCATCTCTTTTTTTCCTTTCCTTCTGATTTGTTGTTGAACTTTTCTTTTCATCATTTTCAAATTGCTTTACATTCTGTTAAAGTCTTTTAACAAACTCTTTAGTTCTCTTACCAGAACTCTTTTTCTTCATTGTACCATTTTGCACTTCACCTAATTTCCTCTTTTCTCTTTCCTTTAAATAGTACTGTTTTTGTTCTTGTCTTCTCTTTTGATCTTTTTGCCCGTTCTCAATGTTTTTTCCCAATAAATGTAAATATATGAAAAACAAATAAAAGTTTAAACAGTTTGGTAAATAATTTTATACTTTTAAAATAATTATATATTAATTTTCATAACAATAAATAAACAAATAGTTTCAATTACATAGTAAATGTCCCCATAACACGTAAATATTTAGAATATTGTACTTTGCATATTAAGAAACCTGTCACAATAACACGCACCTCTAAACACTAACATGGTTCAGATTGCTGTTTTAAATTTCGCTAGTCCCAAGATTCTCTGCAGTTGGTGAAAACTGAAGCTTTAACAGAAAAGTGAGGTTTAAGACAAGGAATTAGTGATTAGGCTACTTTCTATGAGTTTGTGGAAAGGTACATTTGAAGGAGGCCGTATAAGTGTGCGTGTCAGCTTGAAATGATAAATGTAGTCTGTCAAATTTAAAACTCTACGTGCTCTTGTGAGTGAGGTATGTGTCTATTTCTACATCTATTGTCTTGTGTGTTATTCATCTGAAAATGGTAGCTTGAAAACCTGTTCGGTTTCGCTACTGGTGGAGAAATCTCACAGTTCTGCTCTGTCATTCGGTCGCAGAGCCTGTGATGTTATCTGTATGACAGTATTGTGGAGCCTCTCACATAGCCTGTTCAATAGCTAGGTGCCGTGTTTTATGACCAGAAAGGAATACATGGACTTTATTTTATACCAATTTAGAAAGCATGTGCTGTGAAACACAGATATTCAACTATATGTATGTTTGTTTATGTATCATGCCACTAGAAAAACAACACAGACTGATGCATGTATTCTTTGAGAAACATGGTGAGACTTATAATAATGACATGGGAAGGGTTGCTGTTTTAAATTTGTCTAGGCCAAAGATTCTGAGCAGTTGGTAAAACTGAAGCTACAAGAGTAAAGTGAAGTTTAAGACATGTTGCCAAAAGGATTAGTGATTAGACTACTTGCTCTGAATCTGTGGAAAGGTATACTTGAAGTAGTCCATATACGTTTAGGTGTCTGCTTCAAATAGGAAATGCAATCTGTCAAGTTTAAAGGTCTATGTGCTCTTGTGAGTGAAGTATGTATCTACTTCTACATCTATTGTCTGATGTGTTATGCATCTAAACATGGTAGCTTGAAAACCTGGTTGGTTTGGCTACCGTGGACAAATCTCTCAATTCTGCTCTATCATTCGGTCGCACAGCCTCTGATGTCTTCTGTATATAGATGTTATGGAGCCTCTCAAATAGCCCGTTCAATACGCAGGTGCCATATTTTACGAGCAGAGAGGAATACATAGAATTATTTTTACACAAATTTAGAGACCATACGCTGTGAAACACAGGTATCCAAAATACACAGACTGATGTATGTATGCTTTGAGAAATATGGTGAGACTTATAATAGTGATATAATTGAATACCTGTGTTTCAGAGCACATGCTGTCTAAATTTGTGTAAAAAAAGTGTATGTATTCCTTTCTGTTCATAAGACATGGCATGTGGGTATTGAACAAGCTATGTGGGAGGCTCCACAATACCTTAATTCAGAAGACATCACAGGCTCTGCGACCGAACGACAGAGCAAACCTAAGAAATTTGTCTACCAGTAGCCAAACCGACCAGGTTTTCAAGCTAACATCTTCGGATGCATAACATATCAGACAATAGATGTAGAAGTAGATACATACGTCACTCACAAGATCATGAAGTCCCTTTAACGTGACAGACTGCACTTCCCATTTCAAGGAGACACCTAAATTTAGGCAGCGTACTTCAAGTGTACCTTTCCACAGACTCATTGCAAGTAGCCTAATCACTAATCCTTTTGCCAATATGTCTTAACCCTCACTTTTCTCTTGCACCTTCAGTTTTCAACGACTGCTCAGAATCTTGGGCCTATCCAAATTTAAAACAGCAACCCTTCCCATGCCATTGTTCTAAGTCTCACCATGTTTCTCAAAGCATGCATGCATGTATCTGTACCTTTTGCTAGTAGACTCATATATGAAAGACACATACAAATAGATGCATACCTGTATTTTATACGGCTAGCATCTTCAGATACATAACACGTGTGAGAAAACATGTGCAGGTAGAGACATACCTCAGTCACAAGACAATGAAGTCCCTTAAACTTGACAGACTGCACTGCCCCTTTCAAGGAGACACCTAAATTTATGTGGCGTACTTCAAATATACCTGACCACAGACTCATATGAAGTAGTCTAATCACTAATACGTCTGCCAACATGCCTTAAACCAACAGTCGAATTGCAATTTTTATACCGTATAGTTAAGTTACATATGTCAATTAGGATGACGTACTGGACAGAGGTGTTTGGCACTTTATCTCAAATGCTCTCTCTGACACTAGACCTTCATCCTACATGACATTATTAGTGAACATCACACCTATTTATGTAACACATCGCTCTCCTTTGAGCAAAATGAGAGATCGCACTTTGTTGGGGTAACTCAGTGCTCCCCAAGGTCAAGGTCTGGGTATGAAGCAAATTCAATTGCGACCTAATTAGCAAAATTCATGCCTCATTGCAACTGCCCACAGCCCGGCCGAAGGATTTTGGCAAACTCTTCATTCATACCTCCTTGCCCTGGCCTCGGACTCCTCGGAATCTACTCCACGGGCATCAGCACCTGCCCTATCCGCAGGTCATGCCACCCAGGAGGCAGATCTTTGATTTTTCATCTAGTGTTATCCCTTCTCCCTTTCTTGATACATACCTGTCTCTTTCTTTTTTCTGTCATTTCTTCTCCAAATTAGTTCCCGTTATCGTTTTTTTGGTCCCCAGGTATTGCTAAACTGCACTCATGATTTTTGTACTTGTTGTTTGGTATGGATACGCAAATGCTTCAATGTCTCAAATCCCGTCCCCCCCCCCTCTCTCTTATTCTATATTGCAATTAGAATAATGGTTAAATAAAGGATTTTAAAAAACACATGCCAATTAGGAGTATACCAATGTTATTGTGTTACCCTAGAGTGGAGGCATCCGTGATCACCGTGGCCACTGGTGGAGGAAATTGAAAGGGCCTCCCTTGAGACAGGTTGCCCTCTGCACTCCACCAAGACAGCTCCGCTGCAGTGTCTCTGGAGTTCCTGACCATCTCCCGGAGATCTCCGTTGTGTTGATACCACTGCCTGCGGAGGCACCACTGGAGTGCCCTCATGTGCCAGCGTGCATGGTTGACCAACAGTATGCAGGAAGCGAACAGACCGGGAAGGCGTAGCACCTTTAGGACTGGAACAACCGCTCCATCGTGAAACAAAGGAATTATCTCCTAAATGTCAAGAATCTTCTGCGGAGGTGGAAAAACTCAACACACAGTAGTGTCCAGTACTGCCCCTATGAACAGGTTGCACTGACTGGGTACCAGGTGAGATTTGGGCACATTTATCGAGAAGCCCAAGTCGAACAACAGCCAAGCTGTTACCTGCAGATGATGCAGCACCATCTCTGGCAACCTTGCTTTGAGCAGCCAGTCATCCAGATAGGGGAAAACAGGAATCCCCGACCTTCTGAGATGAGCTGCCACCACCAACTTCACCTTTGTGAAGACCTGAGGCACGGAAGTAAGGCCGAACGGGAGGACCGCAAACTGGTAGTGCTGGGACCCTACGGTAAAACAGAGATACTGCTGATGCGACTACAGGATGGAAATGTGCAAATACACATCCTGCAAATCGATCAACACCATCCAGTCTTCTTGCTGCAGCACCAGAAGAACCTGAGCTACGGTCAACATCTTGAATTTTTCCTGCCTGAGGTAAAAATTCAAGATTCTGAGGTCTAGGATTGGTCTTAACCTGCTGTCCTCCGTGGGGATAAGGAAATAACTGGAGTAGCATCCCTAACCCCTTTCCTGCTCCGGAACCACCTATATCGCACCTTTATGAAGTAAAGCAAGAACATCCTGCTGCAGAAGAAGCAAATGGTCCTCTGAACACCAGCCCTGGAAAGGTGGAAACTCTTGGAAGGGTAGGGCGTACCCATTTTCCACACGATTCAAAACTGAAAGGTCTGATGTAATAGATTTCCAATCTTGTAGAAAATGGGACACCCGACCCCCTACAGGAACAACATGCTCCAAGATGGAGGATCTAGAGCTGCTTTCCCGTGGTACCAGCAGTGGGGGCAGGAAGGAAGAAGAGGAGGAGGAGAATTGCCAAGACCCCCTCCATAGATGACCTCTGGGTTCTGCTGCTGCTGGGGTTGACCGACGGCCTAGAAATGAAGCCATCTTCCCAAAACCATGGTACCTCCTATATCTATAACCCGTAGGTTGGGACTGCAGACCTAAGGACTTTGGGGTAGCTCTATTGTCTTTAAACCTCTGTAGTGCCCAATCTGCCATTGCACCAAAGAGTCTGGACCCATCAAACGGCAGATCAAGAGGAGTAGTCTGCACATCCGGAGAGAACCCCGACAGCCTGAGCCAGGCATGCCTCCTGGTAGCCACAGAGGAACCCATCACCCTGGCTATTGAATCCGCGGTATCCAGACCAGACTGGATTACCTGATGGGCCGCAGCCTGTGTGTCCGCCGAAACCTTCAAAAAGGAACTACAATCATTCTCTGGTAACTTAGGAGCCAACTGCTTGGCCGAGTCCATTAAGGCATGGATATACCTCCCCAACAAGCACGTGGCATTAGTAGACTTTAACACCATACTTGCAGAAGAGAAAACCTTCTTGGTAGATTGCTCCAATTTCTTAGAGTCCCTGTCCACCGGAGTTTTAGGGAATGACCAAGCCGACTGCTTGGAACGGGAAACCTGCACCACCAAGCTTTCCGGCGAAGGATTGGCAGTAAGAAAGGCAGGATCATTTGGAGCAGGTTTATGCCTTCTTGCCACAGTCCTTGAAACAGCAGGAGCAGATAAGAGTTTCTGCCACACCTTCAGAATTTGCTCTGTTAAAGCCTCATTAAAAGGCAAAAGAGGTTCAACAACAGAAGATGGTGAATGCACCACCTCAGTGCGAATATTTGCCTGATCTCAGCTGTGGGCAGTTGAAGGTCCACAAGTTATGCAGCCTTCATGATGTGGTGCAACATCCTGAGAATGCAAGGCCTTTGTCGATGAAAGCTCCCACTCCGGGGAAGTGTCTAAACCACTGGCCTCCCAAGGCCCTCAAATTCATCAAAGGAGTCATTGATTGTCTCACCCTTCTTCTGCCGCATCCTGCTGGTATTCCTCTTCCTCCAGCAGCCTTTGGGCTTCCCTCCTTGACCGCATCGTTGGGAACGGCTTCGTCGGTGCCAAGCATGGCACCAGAGACACCGGCACCGGCATCGAAGGAGCACCTCCAAAGTGGGTAACGGCACCACTCGAAGTCGAGAGGATGAAGGCCACCAAATGGCGCCGAGAGACTGTGAAATCGGCATAGAAAACCTCAGAGCCTGAAACTGCCAGGACAGCGCCGTCGGCATAAAGGGCACGAAGGGTACCTGGGCATATTGCTGTGGGATGCCTAAATTAAATGCAAGCAGACCCACGGGGCCAGACGGCGCACCAGTAGGGTAGGATAACCTGGCAAACATGCTGTACATCGCATTAAGAAAATGCAACGGATCCAACCCTGGTCCAGGTAAGGGTGGATAAGGAGCTGAGTCTGAATCCACTCAAGGCCGCATTGAAGGCTGAGGCTGTGGCACCAGGGACGACGGATCCGGTACAGACAAAGCCACAGGAACAGGAGAAGACTGCCTGGGCTCCGGAGAACCTCTTGACGCCCAGAGCAACCCTGGGCGCTGGAGAACCCCTTGGCGTCAGAGAGTGGGCTAGATTCGCTTGAGGAGAAGGTTATGGCGAGATGACATCCTTAGAATGACGTTGCAGAAACAGAGAAGGTAACCTTGAAGCACTACCCTTCGAAGATCGACGTCAAGATCCATGCCTTTTCTCCTTCTTATGTTTTTTTTACTTCGAAGTATGCGAGGTCGATGACTTCGATTTTGACCTCTTACGACCCCTCTTCTCCTTTCTCGCTTGCCCTATGAAGAGCGTAGCCTCACGCTCCTTCAGTGCCTTCGGATTCATCTTCAGACAACTGGAACAACCTCCGACGTCCTGTTCCAACGAGAGACACCAGAGACAGTCGTTGTGGGGATCCGTGATGGACATATGTCCCCCACACAAGGCTTGAATCCAGACTTCTTCAAAGTAGCTATCGCACTGCTACCCCAAGAGAGAAGTAGAAGCAAAGTAATAAAGAAACCAATTGGAGAGTCCCAGAAAACTGTTACACATCGACGGTGCAGAAAAAAGGGAACTGACGTCAGCACGCCGACGAGGTCTTCTTATGGCTCCGGTGACGTCATACAGAGTTGCGAGAGGAGCCATGCCATTGTGAAGACCTTGTCGACGTGGGTGAGGTAAGAACATTTTCTGTGGAATGCTTGCGCAGGGGTAATTCAAAAGGTGAGGAATCCACAGGCAGATGTATCCATCAGAAATATAGATCTCCCTTTTTATCATCTGTCTGTCTAAGAAGATTTACGAAAAGGGCCATGGTGATGGCAAGATTCCTCCAATCAGTCTTGCTGATCCCAGGAATGATGTAAATGTAAAAATTTACTTAGTTGGATGTTACTGGGGATTTACTTAAATAAGAGGACTTTCACTCCTAGGGCTTGATGATTCATAGTAGCATGAGAATGCACAGATTTTCGTTTGGGGTCAGATTAATTGCACTGTGAGTGAGTGATTCGATGTCTTTTATCTATTAAACTGGATGGCTCAGGTGGCTGGTACAGCATGACTAGTAAGGCTAATTGATGCAGAGGATTGATATGGGGATATCAAGCCTTTGAATCTGAATAACCAGAACCTTTTGGGCCTGGCGGTGCAGGGTACGCCTTAATCTCCTGGGTTCTCCTGCTCAGCTACACAGAGACACCGGACACTCTGTTAGGCGTTAGAAGATCAGATTTATTAGCTGCAGCTAGTACAGTTAGTACACAAGGTAGGTTCTTAGGAGACTGCCACTTCACTCTGTGACGCACAAACTTTTATACCATATAGGTAACATATACATTAACCAAATACACACCCAGAATATACAAGAAAGAGCCAATAAGAAACATTGAAAAACAGGACAGAACCAATAGGAGAGATTTGAAAACAAAGTGTCAGATGACTCGAAGAAACCTCTCCTCCAACTATGTTTGTCACCCCTTCCTCAAACTAATTCATTAACGGATTCGTAACTAACTTGCAGGTGGCGAGATACGTTTGTGTGTGTTGGAGGACAGTTGTGAAACAAGAGAATGCTAGCAGAGGACAGTGAAGGTCAGACGATAAGATAAAGTCAGAAAAGAATAGTGTGAACCAACAGATAGTTGAGACGGGGATTAGAAAAACCAGACAGTGATTAGTGTACTCGGCCAGTCCTAACACCAGCTTTGCAAATAGAGGCAGAAGGGTTGTTCTGACACGAAGCTGCAGAAAAAGCAGAATAGACTTTGTTCACCGTGCTGCCTGAGTGATGGCAACATAAAATGGCGGCGGAGCACAAAATGGCGGGTCGATTCGATCACGATCGGAAATCGAAGTTCCTCAAATCATAGAACCAGGTACAGGGTTGCAAAGCCTGTCATCCCTAAATGTTGGTATCTAAGAGGTTTACCGTGAAGATACAGGACCTTTCACCTCAGGACTGGAGAGCTAAAGGCGAACAACCTATATCCTCTACGCAGATGACCCAGTGCCTTAGTACTGTCATCTGTAGAACATATGGGTGGCAATTACGATCCTGTAAAAACCGGGTACGAACCGTCGGACGGAGCATATTCTCCGTCCGACGCGTACCCGGTCGTCAAAATTTACAAACATGGAATTACGATTCGCACGGGAACACCATTTCCGTACGAATCGCAAAAAACCCCGACCGAACAAAATAAACATACAAATGCGATCCGGGAAAGCGCCGACCTGACGTCGGGACGCTCGCAGCCTGCCATTCACGTACCAGGAATTACGATTCGCACTGACGTCATCCCGCACGGTGAATATTTTCCGGCTGCCAAAAACTGCCGGGAAATCAGGACGGCGCGAACAAGGACCACCAGTACGCGACGGACAGACAGGACGACGCGAACAAGGAGGACCAGTACGCGACAGGACGACGCGAACAAGGAGTACCAGTACGCGACGGACAGACAGGACGACGCGATCAAGGAGGACCAGTACGCGACGGACAGACAGGACGACGCGAACAAGGAGGACCCGTACGCGACAGACAGACATGGACCCGAACCTACGTGTCATCCCGGCCCTCATAGCAGTCGACCTCCTCTACAGGTTCGGACGCAGACGCCGCAGAAGGTCAGAACAACTAAGGGAGGGGGGAAAGTGGGGTGGGGTGGGGGTGGCAGGACCAGGGCAGGCCACAAACCCCCCACCAAAGTCACACAGCACACATGCCCAGGACATACCTGACTCCCATGCCCTGGTCACTACGAGGGGGTGGGGGCGTGTCCAGCTAAGCCAGCGACCGCCACAACGGAAGTCTGTCACGACGCGAACCGGCAACACAACCAGACCGGTACGTCCCGTACCCACGCCTGAATAGCGTGGGTACGAGTCGAACCACGCCCACACCCACGTCACCCCAACAATGGCGGGACGGCTCGTACCCACGTGGCAAAGGCCTGGGTACGGGCCGCACAAGCATCACATAGCGTAGGGACGGATATGTACGGACCCTACCCCCACCCCGCATGCATGGAGCGTACCCCACCCCCCCACCCCAACAGTGTAAGTACGTCCCGTACCCACACCCGCGTACGTATGGAGCGTACCCCCACCCCAACAGTGTAAGTACGACTCGTACACCCACCCGCCTACGTATGGAGCGTACCCCCACCCCAACAGTGTAAGTACGACCCGTACCCCCACCCGCGTATGTATGGAGCCTACCCCCACCCCAACAGTGTAAGTACGACCCGTACCCACACAAGCGTACGTATGGAGCGTACCCCCACCCCAACAGTGTAAGTATGACCCGTACCCACACCCGTGTACGTATGGAGCGTACCCCCACCCCAACAGCGTAAGTACGACCCGTACCCACACCCGCGTACGTATGGAGCGTACCCCCACCCCAACAGTGTAAGTACGACTCGTACCCCCACCCGCGTACGTATGGAGCGTACCCCCACCCCAACAGTGTAAGTACGACCCGTACCCCCACCCGCGTACATATGGAGCGTACCCCCACCCCAACAGTGTAAGTACGACCCGTACCCACACCCGCGTACGTATGGAGCGTACCCCCACCCCAACAGTGTAAGTACGACCCGTACCCACACCCGCGTACGTATGGAGTGTACCCCCACCCCAACAGCGTAAGTACCACCCGTACCCACACCCGCGTACGTATGGAGCGTACCCCCACCCCAACAGTGTAAGTACGACTCGTACCCCCACCCGCGTACGTATGGAGTGTACCCCCACCCCAACAGTGTAAGTACGACCCGTACCCCCACCCGCGTACGTATGGAGCCTACCCCCACCCCAACAGTGTAAGTACGACCCGTACCCACACCCGCGTACGTATGGAGCGTACCCCCACCCCAACAGTGTAAGTACGACCCGTACCCACACCCGCGTACGTATGGAGCGTACCCCCACCCCAACAGTGTAAGTAAGACACGTACCCTCACCTCGAATGCATGGAGCTGTGGTAAATAATTTAATTACCGGGACTTAATTTGATACAGAAACATAATAAAATAGCTCAGTAAATAAGAGGCAGAATCCGTGGTATTAGAGGTTCGGAATGGGCTTTATTCCAATGGTCGATTATAATCGGTTGCTCCAGGTTCCATCACCACGAAGGTTCAGGAAGTGAAGTACATACGTTATTGACAATCAATTACTTTTATACAATAGGCATTACAGTGAGGCCAATACAAGAGGCGTAACAATTGATAGTGGTGATAATATATTCATACGTAGCAAAAATAGGCGTAACTGGGAGTGATTAAAAAAACGTCATCAGATGTGATGTCATAAGAGGGTGGTTACATGAAAGAATTTCGCAATGTCAGCAGAAATACTTGGCAGATATGCGCGCGCAGCAGCATGACGTGTAATTGACGTGCAACTAGGGGGTGAAGGGGACTTGACATTTAGCTCTACATGTGGCGACAGAAGTCTGGAGGGTCAAGTCAACCTAATCCCAAATCATATCTAACATCCTATGTTTAAAGAACTAAGTTATCCAAAAGAGAGGTCTCTTAGAGTAGAATCTTATTCTATACTGACTATACTGACTGTTAGTGCGTGTACAAGCGTCTAAGTGTCTACACTAGATGCGAGGGCGGAATCTTCCATAGTAACAGGGCTATGAATTACTTGCATGAAGACAGAGAAGTCGGGCCTTTGCTTGGTAGCTGGAAGAATGTTTACTTAAGCTACTAGACAGGAATGCATTGGGCAGGGGGCGGAGCAGATAATTTTCGAAGGTGAAATACAGTTCTTGGCAGGCAGCAAGCTGATGTCAGGCTTCGTGAGCCGCGCAGAGAATGAGACAAAGTTCATGGTCACAGATGCAGGCTCAGACTGGAGCTTTCAGAGGCAGAAGACAAGAAGAGTTTGATGACAGAATCAGGGCCTTTCTTGCCTGGACTGTAAAATGGCATAAGTGAACCATATAAAGGCGGTGGCTTTTTGTACTTATGAATGGAATATCCAGCCTATTCATGGCGGATCTGAAAGAGGACATGTTAACGGTGGACGCACATGTATTTGCGTCTTCATAACTGGAACTGGAGGGAACATACATGTACTTGTCACATGCACATAGAACCGTTGGGGTCCAAGATAGGGGACATAACTGACCAGAAAAATCCATATTTCCACATTCCCTCCTTGTCCCCAAGAGATATCAATCTTCATTAATCCATTGATCTGTTCATATAGCATCATTTGTTCTTCTTTCTTCTTCCGGGATCTTGAATGAAAATCTTGATGTGGAATGCACGATGTGGCACACAGACCACAAATCGCTGGTCCACATTGTAGACATAGACAGCAACTGAATAGTATGAGAAGGCCAATACCTAGGAAAGATAGGACTCTCCATCCCCCAGGCTGATAACACGCTCCAAAACCAACCGGACCAAGTCCAGGTGCCTGGATTCTGGTGTATCTGGTTTACAATCTTATGAAGGCGAGTTATGGCTTTATATACAGATGGTGAATTTTCTGGTATGAAAATGCAACAGCTTGATCCGATGACCCTACAAGCTCCGCCCCTATCGGCCAGGATGACGTCAAGGACAAGACGATTTTGAAGCACAACAATCCGCATAGCAGACTGCTCTTCTGTTAAATTGCCTAAGGCGGAAATAGTTTCGTTCACTACTGCTTCAAGGGTTCTAGTTAATCTACGTATCAGCTTACTATTAGTAACGGTACCTATATAGGGAAAGAGACCTTTATTGAAATCTGTGTATTTTTCCCATGCTGTTTCAGTGTAATCGACTATTGGGAGATCTCTCCTTTCTCTATTGTGTACTAAATGAGTATTTCTGTGATAATCAGGAGGAGCTAGAAAAACAGGTGGCAAAAGGAATCCAATGTAGCAGGTACCATCCCAATCTAGAGGCAAACGTACATATGCCGTCTGACCACATATAAAATAGGAATGGCGGGAAGCTCTAAATGTAGACTTGCCTTGATCACTAAATTCTACTACAGTGGTGCATCTACTATGGCCCATATGTATGGAACCATTTTTTCTTACACATAATTCACCTTTTACTGGAAATATTGACATAGCGGGCAAAATTGGAGTAGCTTCGGATTCGACATTTAGGATCATAAAATTAAGCGTAAAATTACCTAATCCATATACTTCATTTTCTAGATCAGTTCCTGTTCTTTTGGGAAATCCCTCCTTGTTAGGATAGCAGACCTTAAGTAAAACTAAATTCAAATTTCCCCATACCCAGTTATCTTGATAAACTGCAGAATTCGAATCCAGAGAATTAATTAAGCTAAACCATGCTCCACAGGAGCCGTTGTGTGTGAACGGGTATGGAAAAAGAGGTAGAATTCCTTTATAGTTCTGATAGGGAGGGAGTCGGCCACATATCCAACAATTTGTAGCATTGCTAACCTGATGGGAATGATGTAACATACTAATAAAAGTGTTATTGCGCAGCGCAAATCTGTATGACAATTCAAGCGGAGGTAATTCACTAAAAGAATGTTCAGCAGTAACATTGTAAACATGTCTAGAAATAGGATAATATATGTGCAACAATATACTTGCAGTAATTATTAAAAGACTTGAGAAAAACAAAATTAATAACGTCACTATACAATGACTACGCAGAGATTTACAGTACGCCTGTCGTTTCAACATTTTTCGGGTGCTTTCTCTGTTCAGGTCCAAGGGATACATGTCCGAGACAATTCAACCGCTTCACCTTGGAGAGGACTTAAACAATCAAATTGCTCGACTCATTGGGCCTGAGCTTTAATTTATAAAGTTCGGAATCACTTTTTTCCACAAAAGGAAGTTTTGAGTCAATGGGTGAAGACACACAAGGTGTGGTATTCACATCTGATTTTAGTCCATGAAATTTCTTGATATGACTTGAATGAATCCATCCTTTTCTGCCTTCGATCTTCACGGCTGTTCTTGTGGTGAGCAACACCAGCTGAGGTGACCGCCACCTAGGTTCCAGCTGAGTCTTTCGATCAAAGTTCCTCACGAGGACCAGGTCTCCCGGAACCACGTCATGGAGTTTCACCTCAGTGTTGTCAGGAAAAGCTGCGGCTACCTGTGAACGACAAGATTGTAGTGCAGCCATCAAGGAAGCCAAATAATCTGTCAGCATGTTACAGTCAATATCAGTTATTTTGCGTGGTATAGGCGTCCCCCACATATTTGGTGGTCTGCCGAAGATCACTTCATACGGGGATAGCCCTGTTCGAGAGTGTGCTACCATTCTTGTGTAAAAGAGTGCAACTGGTAATGCTACTACCCAGTCGACACCTTTTTCTCTGCATATTTTGGATAATCTTATTTTCAGAGTCTGATTATGTCTTTCTACGAGACCTGCTGCTTCGGGGTGTCGGACACAGTGGAATTTCCACTGATAGCCTAACAAAAGTGAAACGTGTTTCATTAATTCGGATGAGAACGGCTGGCCGTTATCTGAGTGAACAACACGTGGTAAACCGTATCGTGGGAAGAATTCTCGAACCAACTGTTTGGCAGTAGTCGGGGCAGTGTAATCTGAAACCGGGTATGCCTCCGTCCAACGGGAAAGAGCACACACAACTACGAGAACATATTTAAATCCTCTACATCGTTCCATCTGGATATAATCCATCTGGAGGACTTCAAAAGGATGATCAGGAGGATGAAATCCACCTTGTTCTACGGGAACGCTTTTTCCTGGGTTGAACTGACAACAGATCATCATACAGGTACGAACTTTTTGTTTCGCTGCTGCTCGTAAATGCTTGTTGAACCAAATATGTTGAATGCTGTCTAGCATAGCTTTCTCTCCTAGATGCGCTGGACTATGGATAGTGTTAATAATGACTTGGACCATTGAATCAGGAAGGAACCACACAGACTTTTCCTTCATCAACCATCCTTGATCCGTTTGGATCCCTCCTAATTCAGTCCATTTCTTTATTTCTTCTGATGTAGCATGTGTCTGTATATCAATTACATCAAGAGTAGGATCTTTAACCGTCATACAATGTGTTGGCGTCGGGACTATTGTCTTTGTCATGTCGGATGTTTGAGTTTGGGCAGTCTGTTTAGCTGTTCTGTCAGCTAAATCATTGCCTTGAGAAATGATATCAGTAACTTTCGTATGTGCTTTGCATTTCATAATCGATATTGCAATGGGTAAATGTATTGCATCTAATAAGGCGTGAATGAGGGGTCCGTGCTGAATGTGGGCACCGTGAGAAGTTAAATAACCTCTCTCTCGCCACAGCACGCCGAAGTCATGTACGACTCCGAATGCATAACGTGAATCAGTGTATATGTTGACTTTTTTATTTGTGGCTTGAATACAGGCTTGTGTCAGAGCGACGAGCTCTGCTGCTTGAGCGGACAAGGTATTTATGCAATTTGTTTCAATAATTTCAGTGTCTGTTGTGACTGCGTAAGCGGCCACTAGTTCTCCTGTACCTTTTCTCATACATGAACCATCTACATACAACGTCAGGTCTGGGTCTGACAACGGGACATCGGTTAAATCTTGTCTGGGTTTCGTCGTTATTGTAATAACTTCAATACAATCATGTGCTAGTGGGTCTGTTCCATTTATAGGTAAAAGTGTGGCAGGATTCAATGTGTTACAACGTCTGATTTCTATATGTGGCTGAAACAATGTTAGTTCATACCCTGTAAGTCTTGCTATAGTCAAATGTTGTGTTTGCGTTCGATTCACAAGAACCTCCACTGCATGTGGTACTTGTACTGTCAATGGATGTCCTAACACTATGGCATCGCTTTGTCTTATTGCTAAAGCGGTCGCTGCCACTGATTTCAGGCACGCAGGCAGAGCCTGAGCTACGGGATCTAATGTACTAGAAAAATAAGCACATGGTTTGTGTGCTCCTGCTTGTTCTTGTGTGAGTACTGACAAGGCAGTACCTTCGCGTTCTGTAATAAAGAGTGTAAACTGTTTACTGTAACATGGTGTTGCTAAAACAGGTGCTTGACATAAAGCTTTCTTTAAGCTTTCAAAAGCTTGTGTATGTTCCTGAGTCCAAGGGAGAACAGTCGATGTGGCTGCCTCCTGTGTTGTCAACTGAATGAGTGGTTTTGCTAGAAATGCATACTGAGGGATCCACTGCCTACAATATGAAGTGAGGCCTATGAAAGCCCGTACCTCCTTTTGTGTCTTGGGTATTGGCATGTTAGCTATTAACTGAATGCGATCTGGTGTAAGCTGCCTTCCCTCCTTGGACAGCGAGTGTCCAAGATAAACAACTCGCTGGACACAGAATTGCAGCTTAGAAGGGGACACCTTGTGCCCCTTTTCGGCTAGAAATTGTAAAACTGTCAGTGATGCGTTCTCACATTCGGGTTCGCTTCTAGCGGTGATCAGCAGATCATCGACATATTGAAGCAAGGCAGTGTTAACTGGCATGTGAATACTGTCGAGTTCTCGTTTCAGTGCTTGGCTATAGATGCTGGGGCTTTCTGTAAATCCTTGAGGTGCGCGTGAGAATTTGAAGCTACGTCCATTTAAACTAAATCCGAACAAATATTGGCTTTCCGGATCTATTGGGACGCTGAAAAAGGCATTTTTGAGATCAATTACAGTAAAGAATGTTGCTTCGGAATCAATAGCTGTCAGTAATGATGAGATATCGGGGACCACAGGGAATTGTGGCACAATACACTTGTTTAATTCGCGCAGATCTATAACCAATCGATATACTGGCGGGGCCTTCGGATCTGTTCGTTTGAGAATCGGAATTATCGGTGAATTACATACATTGGAGTCTGTTTCTACAACCACTCCTTGGGCAATGAGCTCGTCAATGATTTGTAGTAAAGCCACTACAGCATCTGGTGGTAACTTGTATTGTCGCATTCGTGGTAGTACCACTCCTGCCTTTAGTGTAACTCGATATGGTGTAATATTCATGCAACCAACATCAGTAGGGCCTTGTGCCCATAGATGGGTAGGTAAAGTCTGCAATCGGGGATCCATGTCTCTAGACACATAATGACCTTTAAAATCACGTAAAAACAATCTTACTCCTTCCGGAGAACAACATATTATAGCTCCTAGAGCTTTCAATGTCTTTATACCTAACAGGTTTTCTGGACATGAATTAGTAAGCAATAAATCTGTAGTTCGGGTCAAAGGTCCTATCGTAAGTGGAAGAGGTTGTGAGACACTTCATTAACAATAGGTTTTCCTGAAAAACCAAGGGAAATATTCTGTGAGCCTGAGAGGGGTGCCCCTGGAACTTCACTACGTTTTATAGTTGTTCGACTTGCCCCTGTATCGAGTAAAAATTTTCTGTCTTGGCCTAATAATTCACTATGTACATAAGGTCCTTCTTGATCTACAGGGATCTCGATAAGGGGTAAGTCAACTTCCCTCTCTAGGCTGGTTCATGCATATCGTTGATAATCAGGATAGTCATACTGTGCGGTCTGGTACAGTTGTCGTGTCGTGGTTTGCGTGGCAGCAACAGGCAACGCTGGTGCAGCTGGCACAAACTGTATAGTCTGTTGTGGAGCTGGCATGGACTGTGCATGCTGCAAGGCTCCTTGTTCATTCTGATCCTGTCTAAGTGGCCGTGGTCTTTCTTTTGTGATACCTGTGGCGATATTACGCTTCAGGACTGGACAATCGTGTACATGATGACCTAGTTGTTTACAATAGTTGCATGTCCCTTTTACAGGTCCTGCTAAATCGCCAGAATGTGTCGTACCCTTTTTATGTCCTTCAGCTGGAACTGTTTGGGAGACTAGCATTTTCATTTTCGTGTCTTTCATGCGTCTTTGTTCATGATCTTGTTCCTCTCTAATTCTATTGTGATGATACTGTAACATTTGTAACATTTGTGATGTAAATATGAGGAAAGAAAAACATCTTCTGCTGTTCTAGGATGCCCCTTAGGATGTACCTTTATTGGAAATAATGGGGGTGGCAAGTCTTTTGGTATCCCCGCAGTAGCCTTAGGTAATCCCTCGGCCAGAAGGGGATACATACCCTTCATAAGGGCATGTCTTTGTCTGTCTACTTGTTCTGATTTTACTCGTGTACCTTCTTCAATTAATAGATTTTCTTGAACTTTATTTGAATTCTCTTTACTCTTCTCTTCCTGTCTACGTGCTTTTTCTGTGCGTCTATACGATTCTTTACGCCATAATTCAATGGCGTCCTTCTGTGATTGTCTAGCTTTCTTTTTCCATAACTCTTCCTCTACTTTCACGATGCACTCTGCATCCCAGGTCCCAGCTGCGGGCCACCTCTGACTTTCTGGTAATTCCTTAGTGTAGTCTACCCATAAATCAAGAAATAATATAGCGTCTAAGCCATGTTTATGATACATGAAGTACCCTGGAGTGTCCCTAGGAGGAATAGGAACAGCTTCTTCGAGTACCCCTTTTCTTGTTGTGATCTGTCTTAATTTCGAAAAGAGCGGCATATTGAAAACTGATCTGATACTTGATTTTGAACAAACTTAATGAGAACTGATCTGATACTAGATTTTGAACAAACTTAATACAATAAACACAATAATGAACAGTCATTCATACCACAATATACTGAACGTATTTAAAACATTTAACATTTAACATTTAACTGAGCAACGATGATCTAAGAAAAACTTAATCACTAAACATAATACTCGACTTGAACTGAATTATTCTGAATTTATATACTTGATATACTAGATATACTGCTAAACAGTACAGATACACTGCTGAAACAGTGCAGACCGGATTTGTGTACCCAAACCCGTCTGGACCGGCACAACTTATGTGCACGCCAGAACGCCTCCCCAGTAATGGTACTCACCGGGTAGCTCGGAACGGAAGGCCTCGGAGACTGAACTGAACTTGAACCGGACTGGACTCGACTCGAACACTTCGGACACTGGACTCGACTTCGGACTTCGGAAAACTGGTGGGCCTCTGTATACCTCGGATCTTGCTCTCTCAGCTAGGCTCTGGTCGGGATACTTCGCACTTCTCACCGCCTCGTCTGGGTGTTTATCGCAGCCTCAGTCGCCCCCGCTTGACCAGAGGGAGATACAGGAAATCCTGCTGGTACGCGTTGTTGTCCGTCCAGCTGTGGCAGGAGACCAGGCCTGCAACGCACCACCGGCGCGTGAGATGAGAAAGTGTCCCTATTCGGGCGCCATTCATGTGGTAAATAATTTAATTACCGGGACTTAATTTGATACAGAAACATAATAAAATAGCTCAGTAAATAAGAGGCAGAATCCGTGGTATTAGAGGTTCGGAATGGGCTTTATTCCAATGGTCGATTATAATCGGTTGCTCCAGGTTCCATCACCACGAAGGTTCAGGAAGTGAAGTACATACGTTATTGACAATCAATTACTTTTATACAATAGGCATTACAGTGAGGCCAATACAAGAGGCGTAACAATTGATAGTGGTGATAATATATTCATACGTAGCAAAAATAGGCGTAACTGGGAGTGATTAAAAAAACGTCATCAGATGTGATGTCATAAGAGGGTGGTTACATGAAAGAATTTCGCAATGTCAGCAGAAATACTTGGCAGATATGCGCGCGCAGCAGCATGACGTGTAATTGACGTGCAACTAGGGGGTGAAGGGGACTTGACATTTAGCTCTACATGTGGCGACAGAAGTCTGGAGGGTCAAGTCAACCTAATCCCAAATCATATCTAACATCCTATGTTTAAAGAACTAAGTTATCCAAAAGAGAGGTCTCTTAGAGTAGAATCTTATTCTATACTGACTATACTGACTGTTAGTGCGTGTACAAGCGTCTAAGTGTCTACACTAGATGCGAGGGCGGAATCTTCCATAGTAACAGGGCTATGAATTACTTGCATGAAGACAGAGAAGTCGGGCCTTTGCTTGGTAGCTGGAAGAATGTTTACTTAAGCTACTAGACAGGAATGCATTGGGCAGGGGGCGGAGCAGATAATTTTCGAAGGTGAAATACAGTTCTTGGCAGGCAGCAAGCTGATGTCAGGCTTCGTGAGCCGCGCAGAGAATGAGACAAAGTTCATGGTCACAGATGCAGGCTCAGACTGGAGCTTTCAGAGGCAGAAGACAAGAAGAGTTTGATGACAGAATCAGGGCCTTCTTGCCTGGACTGTAAAATGGCATAAGTGAACCATATAAAGGCGGTGGCTTTTTGTACTTATGAATGGAATATCCAGCCTATTCATGGCGGATCTGAAAGAGGACATGTTAACGGTGGACGCACATGTATTTGCGTCTTCATAACTGGAACTGGAGGGAACATACATGTACTTGTCACATGCACATAGAACCGTTGGGGTCCAAGATAGGGGACATAACTGACCAGAAAAATCCATATTTCCACAGAGCGTAGCCCCACCCCAACAGTGTAAGTACGACACGTACCCCCACCTCGAATGCATGGAGCGTACCCACATCCGTGTATGTCATGAGCGTACATATTGTGAAATTGGACAGGTGGGTGCAGAGTCCTCCCAGCAGTGCCCTGAGACAGGAGGGGTGGGTGCAGAGTCCTCCCAGCAGTGCCCAGACACAGGAGGGGTGGGGGCCTATCACTCCCAGCAGTGCCCTGAGACAGGAGGGGTGGGTGCCTATCACTCCCAGCAGTGCCCTGAGACATGAGGGGTGGGGGCCTATCACTCCCAGCAGTGCCCTGAGACATGAGGGGTGGGTGCCTATCACTCCCAGCAGTGCCCTGAGACAGGAGGGGTGGGTGCAGAGTCCTCCCAGCAGTGCCCTGAGACAGGAGGGGTGTGTGCAGAGTCCTCCCAGCAGTGCCCAGACGCAGGAGGGGTGTGTGCAGAGTCCTCCCAGCAGTGCCCTGAGACAGGAGGGGTGGGTGCAGAGTCCTCCCAGCAGTGCCCAGACACAGGAGGGGTGGGTGCAGAGTCCTCCCAGCAGTGCCCAGACGCAGGAGGGGTGTGTGCAGAGTCCTCCCAGCAGTGCCCAGACGCAGGAGGGGTGTGTGCAGAGTCCTCCCAGCAGTGCCCTGAGACAGGAGGGGTGGGTGCAGAGTCCTCCCAGCAGTGCCCTTAGACAGGAGGGGTGTGTTCAGAGTCCTCCCAGCAGTGCCCAGACACAGGAGGGGTGTGTGCAGAGTCCTCCCAGAAGTGCCCTGAGACAGGAGGGGTGTGTGCAGAGTCCTCCCAGCAGTGCCCTGAGACAGGAGGGGTGTGTGCAGAGTCCTCCCAGCAGTGCCCTGAGACAGGAGGGGTGGGTGCAGAGTCCTCCCAGCAGTGCCCTGAGACAGGAGGGGTGGGTGCAGAGTCCTCCCAGCAGTGCCCAGACACAGGAGGGGTGGGTGCCCATCACTCCCAGCAGTGCCCATGGAACGCAAAGGGTGAAGTAGTCACAGATACCATGCCCACAAATGTCAGTCAGGTGCACAAAGACCCTGCAGTACATGTACCACATGTGTGCGAGGCTGGGAGTATACGCATGCATAGCACAGAAAAGAAAACATGTACACATGAAGTCATGTCAATAGGCCACATACACAAGTACAATGACTACCAAGGATGCCACGAATGATGCAGGTGGAGACATCGCTCAGCATGCATGTGCAAAGGTGAAGGACTACGTCACACACCCAGCTAATGGACACACAGCTCTGTGCCAAAGTCAGGGGACACCCTGCAGGGAAGAAGTCAGGGTAGACAGAGGAAGGAATACACCTTGGGACAATTGCAACATGCAGCAACTGCTCACATGAATGGAGAAAGGTAGCTAACACCGTGTGATGGCACACAGATCCCAGGGTCCCCCCTATGAGCAGCACACTACTACATTTCCCACACACCCAACACATGACCAACACCCACAACCATGTAGCAGCCCCACCAACAGCAATGCCAGCAATGCAGGAGTGTTCCAAGGGCAAAAAATAAATAGCTTTATTCAGCATGAGGAAAAAACTAGTATGACGTAAGTCCAATATTAACAAAGGCCATAGGGCAGTCCAGGAGTCCCAGCTGGATGGGGGACACAGTGGGATGCATGTCCCCTAGCTTGCCTGCACAGTTACAATCCGTTGTCTTCCACATGGGTGAGGGCATCATGTGGGGGGGAAGAAACAGGCACCGCAGGGACAGGAGGGTGAAGGGTAGGCGTTGTGGGTGCAGGGATGGAGGACTCCACCACAGGGGGTGGGGCAAGGCCAAAGGCGGAGGCCAGGATCTCGCTGCACACCTTAGCAAGGTCCTCCAGGGACTCCCCTGCACCCGAAGGAACCACAGGCCCCAAGGAGGGGGGGGTCAGAGGGATGGGTCGCAGCGCCACTGGGGGAGGGTGTGGACAGGGGGGGGGACTCAAGCACCCTGACCGGGGACCTCCTTGACCGCTTGCGGGGTGGTGTCACTGTGGGGCTCAGGGACAGAGCGGCCATGAAGGAGTCTTTGGGGGAGATGTGGCCAGGAGAGCTGAGGGGAGGGGATTTGGAGGGAGTGGATAGGGTGGAATGCGGACTCCCACTCTGGCTGCGTGTCACACGTTTGCCCCCCGACCCAGTGGGTGTGCCTACTGCACCCTGTGTGTGCGTGTCAGGAGGTGTGCGGCGGACCTTCCCTGCTGGTGTGGTGCCTGTGTCTGTTGTGGTGGGTGCATGCTTACGTCTGGGTGTATGTGGGACAGGCATGGGAGTGGGAAGTGTGGAAGGAGCAGGGGTAGGGGGTGGGACGTAGCGCTGCAGGAGACCCACTGCTGCAGTCAGTGTGGAGTCTATGGACCTCAGCAAGTTGCGTTGGTCAGCCTGCGATGAATGAATGCCCTCCAAGTATGCCTCCATGTTGTTGAGGACCTGGCTGTGGCCATGGAGGACATTAAGGATCGCAGTCTGACCAATCTGCAACTGCCGCTGGATGTCCACAGACTCAGCATTGGCGGCAGCAGTGGAGACTGGGGCAGGGGGTGCGGTGCCTGGCAGGAAGGAGACATGTGGTGACCGGGCACGTTGGGAAGGGACACGAGCACGTGGGAGGCGGCTGATCGCAATGGAGGGGGCGGTGCCAGATGTAGGGCTGCTGTCAGATGGTGGTGCAGCCACCGCCCACTCGGAGAGATCATCCTCGGACCCGTCAGCTTCATACTCTGTTGTGCCAGTCGACAGGTCCCCGGGTTCACTCTCCTCCGCCTCAGTCCCACTCGAAGTGCCAGCCCCGATGTCACCGCTGGCACTGGTGCTCGGTCCCTCCGCGCCGTCTGTGTCCATGTCTCCCTCCGTGTCCCCCGACGATGCTGTGGGCAGGGTGAAGAGACAGAAAGTAATCATACACCTGTATACATATGTCACATGAGTACAATCTACGTAGGTTACAGTGCATAGCCTGAAACAAAGGATGAGTTACAACTACAAAACAAGGTACATACGTAGGCCCTGCAAGACACAGTTGTGTGACCCATCATGCCATGGAAAAACTATGGAGAGCATGACACAATAGCAAATGAGATGACATGCTATTCTGACTGAGGAGCAAGGCCCTGGGGACAATACTGCACTGCATCTGCACCACACAGCGTGGCAGGAAATTGGGATGAGCAGGGACCAAATCCAGGAACTAGAGGCACATGCAGCATAGGTAATACTGAGAACATGCCCACCCTGACTGGCACGCTGCACCTTGAGTGTATGTCCAGACAAACATCACACACTGGCCAGTCCGAGCAAGGAGATGACAGGTCTTGACATGTAGGCCATGGCCGCCCCACCCACTCCCTACATGTGACAAATCTGTGGAGACACAGGAAGCACTTACATCTCTTAGTCTGGGTGAAATACACATGGGATGCAATAATTCAAGATTGCACACCAAATACCCAAGGTGCGCCTGTCCAAAGAATCATGTACAAATGGCCATCATCAGATGATTGCTACAAGACACACAGGCAATGGCCACCGTGAGTATGTACTTGGAAAATCAGGTCAGGCTGGACAGTGGACACTTGTAATACATCTCACGTCAAGAAACATGGTGCCAGGGGACAATGGCACAGAGCACAACCTATGCTGTAGACACAGAGATTGTCGACATTCTCGGATTACACACATGATACCTAGGAAAAGATGCCCCTGGGGACCGTAGTGGCCACACAACTCCATGCTCCTGAATGGAATTGACTGCAACACACGCTAACATCCCTGCACTATGCGTAACGCACACTCATGCACATCATGTCAAAGGCCACCACATGGGACATGCCTGCTGGAAGGCCTCGCACTCAAGAGATTAACTCCCATGTCTGAAATCAGCATTAGTGCCAACTGACATGGAACCCACAAGTCCAGAACTGAACAGGGCACAGGCAAGGTCACTAAACCTGTTACACACCACCCCCACACATGATGCTGCAGGCATTGTACACTTGGAGAAGGTGTCAGGCTACATAACTTTGTGATGGAGTGACTACACAGAGACCAGGGAACACATTGCAAGGTGGGGAAGGGAGGCAGGAGAGGCCTGCAACACTGTGGGTAACAGGATCTGCACAGCACCATAAACCCTGGAAGTGTATCCATGGAACAGTGCACTTACAAATGCTGGTGAAACACAACAAACACACACATGTACCTACCCCCTTCCGGCTGCTGCATGTCCTGTAGACGCCTGTCCAAGTCAGGAAAGACCACCGCCAGCACACGTTTCTGGATGTGGGAGAGACGGCGGCGCCCGCGGTTCTTGTGGCTCTCAGGTGAGTCCCCCAGCAGGAGCCGTGCGATCCTCCGCGTCCAGCACCGGATATCCTGCCAGCGTTTCCTCACCTGGGACAGGTGCCGCCTCCGACCATCCGCACTCCTCACGGCGCTGACGGCGTCCATCCATATCTGCTCCTTGGCAGAGGCGTCTACCTGTGAGGATGAACAAGTGACACTACATCAATACACCTTGCACATGTCACAGGGACACAGATTAGAACACATTTGCTGTTTACAACAAGGCATAGTATGCATCCAACGCATTGCACCTTTGTCATAGGGACATGATCCTGTGGGGGAAGGCCAAAAGCAGTACGTGCAATTGAAACGACACAGGTGGAATGAGAGCAACTACACAATCAATGATCCAGGCTCACACTGTGCATCACACCCACCCCTCCTGTCTCAGGGCACTGCTGGGAGTGATAGGCCCCCACCCCTCCTGTCTCAGGGCACTGCTGGGAGTGATAGGCCCCCACCCCTCCTGTCTCAGGGCACTGCTGGGAGGACTCTGCACACACCCCTCCTGTCTCAGGGCATTGCTGGGAGTGATAGGCCCCCACCCCTCCTGTCTCAGGGCACTGCTGGGAGGACTCTGCACCCACCCCTCCTGTCTCAGGGCACTGCTGGGAGTGATAGGCACCCACCCCTCCTGTCTCAGGGCACTGCTGGGAGTGATAGGCCCCCACCCCTCCTGTCTCAGGGCACTGCTGGGAGGACTCTGCACACACCCCTCCTGTCTCAGGGCACTGCTGGGAGTGATAGGCACCCACCCCTCCTGTCTCAGGGCACTGCTGGGAGACATCAGGCATTCCCCCCCCCTGGGACCCCCCCTACAGTACATAGCATGTGTGTCACACCTGGACACAATGGCAGAAGTCACTGTCACTAAAAAGGGACACAGTCTGTGCCAGTGGACACTGAACTCACCTGATAACCTGGTCGCCCATACAGCATGGGGTACCGTGGGAGGATCACATCCACCAAAGCCATGTTCTCCTCCAGGGTGAATGGCTGTGACCTCTCCACAGCCCTTGACATGGTTCCAGGGAATCAGTAGCAGCAGCTGGGTCGTGGAATACAAAGATGTGCAGGCAAGTGCTCCCTCATGGGACCTGGCTGCCTTATATCTGCCTTGCTGGCCCATCTCATGCACAGGAGTACTGAGTGATTGGTCACTCACATTTGCATCCTATGTTTCCTCCAATCCCTTCAAACCTAGCAGTCTGTGTGTTCTCTATCGGTTTCATTCTCCTGCATGATGTCAGCCCCACAAACACATTGCAACAAAGTAGATTAATTCCAACTGACTTCTGCTGTGCACCTTCCAGAACAAATTCAAAATTTGAACTTGGTCTCCATGACAACCAGCATGCATGTAGGCCTTAATACTTGTCCCTCATGTGTCCCCTATGTAGTTTGGAGCTTCACACACAGGTACGGTGCGTTCCGGGGCCCTAGGGCACCCCAAATGCATTGCAACGGCCCGTACCCGCGTGCCTACGTTCACTATCACTATGGGTGTCCTCGCGTATGCGTACTCGTAGTGGTACGGGCCGTACACACGCCTGTACGCTCCCTATCACTATGGGTGTCCTCGCGTATGCGTACTCGTAGTGGTACGGGCCGTACACACGCCTGTACGCTCCCTATCACTATGGGTGGCCTCGCGTATGCGTACACGTTGTGATAGTGAGCGTACAGGCGTGTGTACGGCCCGTACCACTACGAGAACGCATACGCGAGGCCACCCATAGTGATAGGGAGCGTACAGGCATGTGTACGGCCCGTACCACTACGAGTACGCATACGCGAGGCCACCCATATTGATAGGGAGCGTACAGGCGTGTGTACGGCCCGTACCACTACGAGTACGCATACGCGAGGCCACCCATAGTGATAGGGAGCATACAGGCGTGTGTACGGCCCGTACCACTACGAGTACGCATACGCGAGGACACCCATAGTGATAGGGAGCGTACAGGCGTGCGTACGGCCCTACCACTATGGGTGTTCTTGCGTATGCGTACTCATAGTGGTACGGGCCGTACACATGCCTGTACGCTCGCCATCACGATGGGTACACATACGGCAGCACTCCCATAGTGATATGGGAACGTACACAGGCCCTCTTCGCAGCAGTACAGCGTTTTTCACACATCACAGTGGTGACAGCCGGCACACAGGTAGGGATAGGGCGGACATACTTGTCCATGGATGGACATACTTGTCCATGGATGGACATACTTGTCCATGAATGGACATACTTGTCCATTAATTGACATCAAGGCATCGTCTGTGCATTACTACATGTGTGGGGCACAGGTGTGACGGCCTGTGATGTGGAACATTACTCCTGAGTCGAGAAGGCACCAGATGTATGATGAGATGTCTACAGATGTACTGTGTGATGGTGCAATGTGTGCCAGGCATGCCCTTGACTCCTTTGACATGTGTGCATGTCATACTGCACACTTGGGGTGAGCGTCACTGGCATGGCACGGACACCAACACACGGAAGTGTCCCCTGATGCCCGGTACAGGGGTTACCACACCTGACTTGTCACTACCCACGGTGCACAATGTGACTATGTCATGTATGTGTGGGGGCTTCCCATCAGGTTGATGTTGGAGCACTCTCAAAAGCTGCAGCCGTTGCAGCAACCAACATGTGTCTGTGTGTAGATTGACATTGCACACTGTTCCGCACACCATGCCACATGTGGTATCGGATGTGAGGTGCACATGTATGCATGGGACACGGAGTAGCGTGACAAGGACATGTCTGCATCCTCACAATGAATGTGTGGTGAGTCATGACATGTGCACCTTCATGGCAAGGTGTGTGGGCTGTCCTAGTGTAATGTCATGTGACCTGTGGCTCTAGTGTTCCGCTACCAGTCTCTGCAATCGGCATCCTACTTCTGCTGATGTGTGGGCGTATGTCACTCCTGTCTTGCGTCTGGCTGTTCACTTGCACTGGGACACAGCTATTCCCATGGCATGGCATGGGGAGGTTCTCAATCTCCGTGTGTAGCTGGGTCTTGGTAGGAGTGTCACCTTGCATCCATACGTGTCCTGGGCATGTAGCACATACCTGACTCCCTATGTAGCATATGTGTATTGACAGATTAACATGTGCTCAGTACATATGAATTGTTGTCGTAGTGCACTCACTCTTCCTTGTCACTTCCAAATTACTGCAGAGCGCCGCCTCTTGCCCGAGCAATTCCGGACTTGGCTGACATGCGGGAGAATGACAGCATCCGGCTCTACCGCTTCCCCCAACCGTTGATTCTGGAGTTGACGGCGAGACTGGCACCACACCTGCAACCGCAGCACAGGTATCCTACGGCACTGACACCCCAGCTGAAGGTAATGGCTGCCCTACATTTTCTTGCCACGGGTACCTTTCAATATACCATAGCTCATGTTGGTGGCATGTCCCAGAGCATGTTCTGCCGTGTGCTGCATGATTTCTTAGAGGCCATGTTGATTCACCTGGATGACTTCATCAAGTTCCCAACCCCTGAACAGTTGACTGCGGTCTAGCGTGGATTCTATGCCCTGGGAGGGATGCCCCATGTCATTGGGTCCATAGATGGGACACATGTAGCTTTGGTACCACCACAAGCACGGGAGGTGGCGTACCGCAATCGGAAGCACTACCACTCCATCAATGCCCTTGTGGTGTGTCAGTCCAACATGGTGATTTCACATGTCTGTGCTCGTTTTCCAGGATCAGCACACGATGCCTACATCATGAGGCGTAGCAGGATGCCTGAAATGATGATGCAGCTGCGCAACGAAAGAGCATGTGTTGTTGGTGGGTACAGTTTGTCTGTCCTGTATTTTGCATAGCCTACCAGCACGACCGCTTCACCACTTCTAACGATGTCCATGTGCTTCCCATGTAGGGGACGCTGGCTATCCGAACATGCCATGGCTGCTCACACCTCTCCGCAACCCCATCACGCCGGCCCAGCTCCGCTACAACACCGCCCATGGCCGGACAAGGCGAGTGATAGAGAGGACGTTTGGCCTGCTGAAGAGCCGATTTCGGTGCCGCCACAAGACCAGCGGTGCGCTCCCATATGCCCCTGCGAAGGTCTGCAAAATCTTCATGGTCTGCTGCATGCTGCACAACATGGCAGTTGAGAGAGCTGTGCCACTCATCCTGGATCAACATGACGAGGACCATCCACCCGTGGAGGATGAAGGGCTTGGCAATGGGGCTAGTGATGTGGAGGATGTGGAGCCGCAATAGGACATCCGGACTCGGCTCATACGCGACTTCTTTGCTTAGTGGTGAGTACCAGTGTCTGAGTGTGCACGCATTGGTCCCCGTGTGGCATGTGTTGTGATGTGTGTCTCCACCTGCATGTATGGCACGTGAGTCAGAGGTGTGTGTGGGTGTGTCACTGGAGTGATGGTGGCAGTGATGGTTGTATTTCCCCAGTCATAATTGTGACCTAGCATGTTGTCATCCATACATGTGTCGAGTAAATGCACATGCAAGTGGCTGTGCTTTTTGTGGCTGACTTCTTGTGTGTCTCTCTTCCCCAGGTACTTGCGCATGCCGTCTGCTGCTTGCATTGTTGTGGCACTGCTATTCCTCATGGACACGTCATCGTGGGCTGACTCAGCGTTACAGGCACGGACACGTTTGGAAGTCTCCATAGGGTAAGGGATGCATCAGGGGTGTATTGGGTGTGGCAGTTGTTCACGATGTATGCACACTGCCCCTGTCGATGTTTGGTTCCTCTGCAGCCATGTAGCATCACCATGGGACATGACATGCAGCTGTGTACACCTGACTAGATGGTCTGCCTGGTTGACAGTCATCAGTGATGGGATAGTGGATTGTGATGATGGCATCAATGTGTGTGACACTGCCCTCGGACACATACGGTTAGCATTGGCTTGACATGGTGTGGGACTTCCACATCAGCAGATCAATGGTGTATGGCAGTCTCTCCGTGAGCAGCTGTGGGTGTTTAGCTGTTAGCCGACAATTGTGTGCCAGTTCCATGGCTAACACGCATTTGTGCTGCAGAAGGGGGGTGCCAGTGTTGGACCCACATGTTACTCCACAAGATGTGTTCATGTGTACTTTAAGTTGCCTCTGCAATCCCGAAAACATGACTAATAAAGGTGTCCCTATGCCTCCAAGGTGCCTCTTCTCCGTCAATGTTGGTGTGTTGCCACGGTGCATCCAGCATGTCTGGCATGGTTTTCCCTGATAGTGGCTATGTGTCGATGTGTCGAGTAGCAAGATGCAAGCTGTGTGTGTGGGCTGAGACTGTGTATTGGGCATGATGTCCATGACTGTGTGGGTATTGTGACATGTGCCATCCCCATGCATCCAACGTTGGCCAGGCCCCCATTCTCTGCATCCACTGGACTCAAGCTTGCAGGACATGGTTCTGCCACCTGTCTACACATACCTGGGTGCCCCCCAGGACACTGGACATGATCCCTGACCTCTGCGCATGACTGTTGCTGTACTCAATGTGTCTGTCAGCACGGTTGTGCAGCCACCCCCTCAGCTGGTTGGGCCCATCACGGGTGTGTATGGTGCTCCATGTCTGTCTTGACTAATACACTGTGACCCGTGTGTCCTGTGCCAGACTCAGGCCCCAGGGTGTGGATGGTTGGAGTCAAAAGAGAGCTCAGGCATGTTTAGACTTTACAACACACATGTAAGGTAATAATGCAACCAGCAGCCATCTTCTCTTCATGGTGTGAATTTTTATTTGGGGGGTGGGGGGATAAAGTGAGGGGCTTTCCGGGAGTTTGGAATCCAAAGTTCAGTAGGGGAGTTGGTGTCCTTGCCATTTGAAATCCTCAGAGTCCATGCCACAGTCTTTGTCAACATTGGTCAGACAGTGACCAGCAGGGCCATGTGGCAGAGAATGTCTCTTGATGCTGTGATGCTGTTGCTCCAGTGGGCCAGGTGCCAGGCCAGGTGTCCTGGGAGATGGTGATGTTGCGCCGACCCTCACGGTCTTTTCCGTGGACGACCCGCCCTCCTGCGGGGACCCTCAGAAGCAGGCCGTGACGACGTCTGGGATGCTCCATCGGATGTTTCCTCCTCCTCCTCCTGCTCCCTCCCTGTGGGTGGTGATGTTCTCCGCCTTCTGGCACAGGGAGGGTCGGCCATGTTGTCGGCCATCCGACGGAGTGTATCGTGAATTCCCGTGTACGCCGTCACGAGCTCAGCCTGTCCATCCTCCATCCTCCGTTGGTGTTGCAGTAGACAGGCATTTAGCTCCGCATGTTGCTGGGCCTGCTGGGTCTTGATCCCCTCGAGGACAGACACAACCTGGGCCAGGCCCGTGGTGTCCTGCCGGTATGTGTCCAGGATGTTACGGACATGGGAAAATACCGGTTCCCCAGCCAACTGGTCAGGCTCGCGCCTCCGCCGTCCTCCACTCCCACCACCCCTGCCCACTTGCACCTGGCCTGCCCTTGTGGGTACATCGGGTCTCCGGGACCCCTGAGGGGTGGCATTGGCGTTGTCGCCTGCCTCCTCCTGGGTGCCCGGGACACCGTGTCCCTCCTGGCCAGCCTGGCTGCATTGTGGTGGTGGGGCAGGGATCCTGGGTGTCTCCTGGGATGTGGCAGGAGTGGGGGTGGTGGTTGGCACAGTTGTACCTGACGCAGGTGCTGCAGGTGGTTGGACACCAGAGGTGCCAGGTCGGTCGGGGTCGTCCACAGAGTGGTGAGAGTCGTCGCTGCCGGTGGGATCGGGCTCCCGCAGATCCGGTTCCTGTGAGTCTTCCCACCCAGTGTTGGGGGGTGAACCACGACGTTGACCTGTGTGTGAGAGAGACAATGTTAATTTTGGTCCATGCAACATCCATGTTTCATCAGTTTCAAAGTTGGCACTTTTCCTCTTGGAATTAGGATCTGTCTTGCATTCCACTCACAGTGCACTTGTGCATGGGTGTGTCCCTTGGACACCACTTTGGCCCCTTTAAATATGTGTGGCACAGTCTTACTTGCTGCGTCAAGTGTGACTGCAGTCAGCAGTGGAGTGGGCAGGTGTGGCGAGCCATGCATTGGCGCCTTCCGTGTAGCACTGTACATGTGCACATGGAGTGGATCCACACACTTATATAATGCAGGTAGCTGTCGTTGTGCTCGTGAACAGGTTGTGACATGGGCCTGTGTTTTGCCATGGGGAAGAGGGGGGTTCTGGCACTGGCCACCCTTGGCTACATGCACGCAGTCTACCTGCTGACGAGCAGACATTCCCACACACCACACGGCTGATTTGCTCTCCCTGTGTCTCCCTCCCTCTCTGTCCCCCTCTCCCTCCCTCTGTGTGTCAGCCTCCTCCCTCTGTCCGTGTTCCTGTGTCTCCCTCCCTCTCTGTCCCCCTCTCCCTCCCTCTCTGTCCCCCTCTCCCTCCCTCCGTGTGTCTGCCTCCTCCCTCTGTCCGTGTCCCTGTGTCTCCCTCCCTCTCTGTCCCCCTCTCCCTCCCTCCGTGTGTCAGCCTCCTCCCTCTGTCCGTGTCCCTGTGTCTCCCTCCCTCTCTGTCCCCCTCTCCCTCCCTCTCTGTCCCCCTCTCCCTCCCTCTCTGTCCCCCTCTCCCTCCCTCTGTGTGTCACCCTCTGTCACCTCAGCCCAGCTTCCTAGACACACACTTTTTCCAGTCCTTTGAATGGCCCTTGGCTTGTTGCTGTGAGTTTGTTTCTGATCTCCAGGCACCCATTGGGTGTAGTGTCTGTGTGTGCGCTGCTGCTGTGGTTGTGTGTGCTGCCACTCTTTCACAGTGTTGGCTGTTCATTAGCTGCTGTCATGTGCAAAACAGTGCCTTCACCCGCATGTGTTGATGCAAGGCGTCCGCCATTTGCTGGCGAGTCTTTCCTGTGTGGGGACACACTGTTTGTCTGGCTGTGACCTGGGCCATATGGGCAGTGGGCATTGTTGTCTGCTTCTGAGTTGCACTATGTGATTTTTGGGGCCCACCCTCCCGCCATCCGGGTTACCGTGTCATGTGTTGGTGTCTGCTGTGGCCTGTGACTTGACATTGTCCAGCTGGGTGCATGGGGCATGGTGGCGGCAGTGGCATGTGCGTGTTCATGGAGTGTGGGCGAGTCATGCAATAGCTTGGGGTGGTTGCGTGCCTGTTTGTGAGTTTGGTTGTGGATGACGTTCCCCCCATGTGAGGTGCGTTGTTTGTGTACTCACCCGGGTCTCGGAGTCCTCCTAATCCTTCGACTGCCTCCACCGGCTGTATGGCCATCACCCTCTCCTCCCAGGGCTGGTAGTGTACGGGTCTGCGGGAGGGCCCTCCTCCAGTGGCGTTGGCCTGGTTGTGTTCCTCCAGCATCTTGGCTCGGACCCTCCTCCGCAGATCGTACCACCTGGCTTGGCATTCCTGCCTGGTCCTTCTGGTGTCCGCAACAGCATTCACAGCATCGACGATGGTCTGCCAATTGGCTGTTTTTGCTGCAATGCTGGTCTGTCTGACCAATGTTCCAAAGAGCTGTGGCTCGACTCTGAGGATTTCATCAACAAGGACCTCCAACTCTCGGTTACTGAACTTTGGATTCTTGTTAGTGGGCATGGTGAGGGGTGTGGGTGTGGATGGTGGGGGGTGTGTGTGGATGGTTGTGGGTGTGTGGGTGTGGTTGTGCAGGTGTGTGTGTGTGAATGTGATGAGGGGGTGTTTGTGGAGGTGGTTGTGTGAAGGTGTGCAAGTGTAAGGTGTGGTGAGGCTTATAGTATGGTTCTGTGGTGTCTGGCAGCAGTGAGTCTGTTGCAAAGGCTCATGGTTTGTGTGTGTGGGCCCTTTTTATTGGTCCATTGGTGGGTGTGGCTGTGTTTGAAGTTTGGGTGGGTGTGTTATAAGGAGTGGTGGTGTTTTGGGCCTCTGTTTGTTTTTGGCAGTTGCAGGTCAGTGAAGGTGTTTTTGTAGTGTTTGTTGGCCATGTTTAGTGGCTTTGTGCAATTCGTATAGTGTATTCTTGTGTTGTTTTGTTTTGTCCTGGTTGTATACGTGCGTTTTGAGCGTGTGTACGGTGTGTACATGGGCCATTTGGTTGTACGGTGCTGTCCTTGTGTGTGGCTTGGTACGACTCGTACATGCGGTTGTGATGTTGGGGCCTGGGGTGCACTCCGTACTTAGGAGGTTGTGTTGGGGGTGCGACGGGAACATACTGGGGTGTACATAGACGGTGGTACGACACGTACAGGGGTGGGGGTACGACTCGAACGTACTGGGGTGTACATTGACGGTGGTACGACACGTACAGGGGTGGGGGTTCGACTCGAACGTACTGGGGTGTACATACATGGGGGTCGGACACGTACAGGGGTGGGGGTTCGACTCCAACGTACTGGGGTGTACATTGATGGTGGTACGACACGTACAGGGGTGGGGGTACGACTCGAACGTACTGGGGTGTACATAGACGGTGGTACGACACGTACAGGGGTGGGGGTACGACTCGAACGTACTGGGGTGTACATAGACGGTGGTACGACACGTACAGGGGTGGGGGTTCGACTCGAACGTACTGGGGTGTACATTGATGGTGGTACGACACGTACAGGGGTGGGGGTAGGACTCGAACGTACTGGGGTGTACATAGATGGTGGTACGACACGTACAGGGGTGGGGGTACGACTCGAACGTACTGGGGTGTACATTGACGGTGGTACGACATGTACAGGGGTGGGGGTTCGACTCGAATGTACTGGGGTGGACATACATGGGGGTCGGACACATACAGGGGTGGGGGTTTGACTCCAACGTACTGGGGTGTACATTGACGGTGGTACGACACGTACAGGGGTGGGGGTACGACTCGAACGTACTGGGGTGTACATAGACGGTGGTACGACACGTACAGGGGTGGGGGTTCGACTCGAACGTACTGGGGTGTACATTGACGGTGGTACGACACGTACAGGGGTGGGGGTTCGACTCGAACGTACTGGGGTGTACATAGACGGTGGTACGACACGTACAGGGGTGGGGGTACGACTCGAACGTACTGGGGTGTACATACATGGGGGTCGGACACGTACAGGGGTGGGGGTTCGACTCGAACGTACTGGGGTGTACATAGACGGTGGTACGACACGTACAGGGGTGGGGGTTCGACTCGAACGTACTGGGGTGTACATTGACGGTGGTACGACACGTACAGGGGTGGAGGTACGACTCGAACGTACTGGGGTGTACATAGACGGTGGTACGACACGTACAGGGGTGGGGGTTCGACTCGAACGTACTGGGGTGTACATTGACGGTGGTATGACACGTACAGGGGTGGGGGTTCGACTCGAACGTACTGGGGTGTACATAGACGGTGGTACGACACGTACAGGGGTGGGGGTACGACTCGAACGTACTGGGGTGTACATACATGGGGGTCGGACACGTACAGGGGTGGGGGTTCGACTCGAACGTACTGGGGTGTACATAGACGGTGGTACGACACGTACAGGGGTGGGGGTTCGACTCGAACGTACTGGGGTGTACATACATGGGGGTCGGACACGTACAGGGGTGGGGGTTCGACTCCAACGTACTGGGGTGTACATTGACGGTGGTACGACACGTACAGGGGTGGGGGTACGACTCGAACGTACTGGGGTGTACATAGACGGTGGTACGACACGTACAGGGGTGGGGGTATGACTCGAACGTACTGGGGTGTACATAGACGGTGGTCCGACACGTACAGGGGTGGGGGTTCGACTCGAACGTACTGGGGTGTACATACATGGGGGTCGGACACGTACAGGGGTGGGGGTTCGACTCGAACGTACTGGAGTGTACATAGACGGTGGTACGACACGTACAGGGATGGGGGTACGACTCGAACGTACTGGGGTGTACATTGACGGTGGTACGACACGTACAGGGGTGGGGGTTCGACTCGAACGTACTGGGGTGTACATAGACGGTGGTACGACAAGTACAGGGGTGGGGGTACGACTCGAACGTACTGGAGTGTACATACATGGGGGTCGGACACGTACAGGGGTGGGGGTTCGACTCGAACGTACTGGGGTGTACATAGACGGTGGTACGACACGTACAGGGGTGGGGGTTCGACTCGAACGTACTGGGGTGTACATACATGGGGGTCAGACACGTACAGGGGTGGGGGTTCGACTCGAACGTACTGGGGTGTACATTGACGGTGGTACGACACGTACAGGGGTGGGGGTTCGACTCGAACGTACTGGGGTGTACATAGACGGTGGTACGACACGTACAGGGGTGGGGGTTCGACTCGAACGTACTGGGGTGTACATACACGGGTGGGGGTGTACATACACGGGGGGGTACGTCTCGGACGTACGGGGGCGGGGGGGAGTGTTGGGCGCGTATGCGGGCACATGTCTCCATGGTTGCTATGGGAGTTCGGTGCGGACGGTGTTTTTTCCATACGGTTGTAACATCGGACGCACGGGATGGATCGTGATTCCTCGGTCGGACTTCACCTTTCACATTTGTACGGTAAATCGTCCGAGGACGTGTCGGACACATTTTCCGACCCGAGGACGTGTGGGAAATCATTCCCGATGCGGGTCGTATGGACTTTTTACCATGCGAATCGTGATTGCCAGTTCGTACGGCACTTGTACGATTCGTACGGTAAAAAGACCGGATACGAGTCGCACTGGGAATTTTTTTACCGGATCGTAATCGGCACCATGGTCTCTGTAAATAACTGAAGGGATAAGTAGACTATTGATTATCATTTTCTGAAAGTGATTAACGCTCTAATTGTTTCTTTGCTGCATTTTCTGTCAGAGGAGGTCGAAATCAGAGGTCTACAAATTCACTACTGAATATGCTTGAAAAAAGAACAATATATTTTTCTGCTTGGGTGAAGGATTCATTATGAAGCATGCTTTCATATATGAAGACAAATAACATTTATTGGATCCCCCTAGATCAGCAATGCTGGTATGAATGCTTTCATGATACAATTACATTGTATGGCTTAGGTCCTTGTTTTAGTGTGCAATAGATATTTAATTGTTTATTTGTTTATGTATTTATTTAATTGTTTAATAAAGTGCTGACGTGTGATATTTTTGGACTTTGCAGTACTGTTGAAAGTGTAGAGGGAATTACTTGACAAATATTTATTCTCTAATTGGATGACTCTGTGTTGGAAGTTGTGGAGTGCCGAATCTGAAAGAAGGAAATTTCAGTTTGAATCTTTGGCAAGGATCACACAGAAAAGGGGGGTGCTGAACTTTCTCGAATATTCCTATGAGGGTTTAATTAATGGTCAGAAATTAGTTCTTCGAGAGACTTATGTTCAGAATATATTTTAAAGTTGGCTGTTTAGGTTGATTCTCCAGAATTGGATGCAGAGCCTTCAAGAACTGAACTCCCATAACATGGAGTGTGTGTCAGTTACATTTGGTATGAATGAGCAGATTTGCATTATGAAACATATTGAAATTTAGAGTTTGTCTCAGAAAGCGTGCCTGAAAATATTTTGTGGATTCAGACAATTTAGATCATTATTGTTTATGCCACCCAAATGTAAAAATGACAGCAATAGTTTTTACATTAAAAAAGCTAGATTGAAAATGGTGGACGTCAGGCCTTGCTGAAATTAATTCCAGCTGCATTGTGCTTACATTTCAAATGTAAGCTGTGCACACTCTTGCATTTATAACGGCAACACAAGTTTGAGAGCAGTGATACAGAGAGCAGTTGCACCCAGACAAAACTGTACACTTTTCCAAGACCTACTTCGCTGTAAGTCTAGTTCGGATATTGTTAGGAAAGCCATTTAGGATATTAAAAAGGAAAATAAAAAATGTTAGTCAGCGTCGGCAGTTATTAAATGTTGCGCCATCCTTTGTCATAACCAGTCTTTGGTGGAGCCCTACATCCATTTTCTACTGGAGAGACGCTTGGGGAGCTCAGGTAGTTTACAGCTTTTCATCCATGCTCTCTTTGTGGGAAAGGAAATCAACTGACACTTATAGTGTCTAGCAAGTTAGAAATGATGGAACCCTTTTGGTTCCCAAGGGACTCCGTAGAGCTGTGACATACGTGTTAGAGTGAAATGCATTTAAGTCTGGCTTCGAATGTTGAGATCGCAGTTACATGCAGATGAATAAAGATATGTAAAACTAAGCTTCATGTGTGGTGTAGTCATTGGCGAGTACCCTGGCTGGGGAAGATGCTACAACTGGCGACAAGGATAGGCTAAGTAACCCAAAGATCGACAGTGCTCTCCCACAGTGTATGCGGTGGTCCAAGCAAACTGCTTGTGCATGCCACGTGTGTTGCAGTCAAAGTACAGAATCGACACTTAAGGCATGTGGAGTCAAAACACAACTCCAGTCACTTTAAAGAAGTTGAAAACAATGAAAACATTAGAAAGAAATCTACAGATTGGGGACCAGGAACCTGCTGGTCAGAACGTATTTCACGGTACTGCCCTGCTGGCCAAAATACAGCCATACATAAGCCAGAACATTAATGCTAAAGGTAGTTATAACCAGGTTTTAAAAGAGCAGCTATTGATAATCACAAGTTGCAAGATAAAGATGCAATTTAATAGTGTTGAAAATAAAGTGCATGCAAAGAGTGAGCAAAGAATGAAACCATTATTTACTCAACAGAACCTGAGTAAAGTGAGCCCGTACAAACTCAACACCAAGTGCTGCTACCCAGGGAAACCACAGGGGCTGTGTTAACGACACCTTGTGGGTCCTGTCAAGCTGAACATAGCAGTGGGCGACAATCAGACCAGTTGCAGACATCTTTGGAATTCAAAAACGCTGTTTTTCCAATGGAGGCAAAGACCAAGGCCATCATTTCAAAAGTCATCAAGGATGATCCAGAGGCCAGCACAGCTCAAGACCTTAGAAATGGCTCACACGAACCGATTCAAGATGAACCACCAAGGAGTTATGGAGAACTCAACTTTCAATTTCAACCACTCCCAGAAACGGATACAACACTGCCTTTTCCTGACACCATCACCACTGTTCGATACCGCCAAAAGGCTAATTATTGGTGATAGAGGGACTGCTTGGATAGAGAATGTTGATGATTTCTCTGATGCACTAGAAGGGACTGATAAAAAGATTATCAAGTATCTCAAAAATCTTGCTGGTGATGGTGTAAAAGAAGTCATAGAGATAATGCTGCAAACTGATGAAGACATCACATATCGCCAGATTAACCCCTTCTGTGCCCATAACGAGATAGTCTCGTCATGGAGCGCGGTTGCGCTGTGCCCATGACGAGACTATCTCGTCATGGACCCCGCCCGCTAATGAAAGGGCCGGCACAGGAGGGGGAAAGGGCGGGGCACTCAAGGGGTTAAAAGAGTGTTGAATCTCATGTTTAATTCAATACCAAATGTTAATTGCCAATGATATATCTTCAACCAAGAATGCCAGAAAGTTGGTGAAACCATTGATGAATTTGTGGAGCGACTCGACCCACTCATCGGACATTGTAAGTTCAATGAATTCAATGATGAAGAACCTATTGTCTGAGAGTAATTGACAGATATTTGTCAGATTCATTAAGACAACGAATGCTGAGAGAAACTCCTAGTCTGGAGCGAGTGTTAATGGCTGCCAAAGCTGAAGAGCGTGTGGATAAACAAGCTGCTGACATGGAGGCCGGAGATGCGTAGTATGAATCTGTCATGAGTGTGAAAACTAAGCCAAACCAAAAGACTGAAGGGTACAAAATGATGTCTACCTGTAAAAGAGGTTACATTCAGATGTGGATTTTTGTTTCCACACAAAGTCATTTGTGACGGTTTGTAAAGCAGCGGAAAAAGCAAGTGCGTCATGGTGTGAAGACAAAATGGCTGCCAGAACGTTCCAGAATCAGCATTCAACGCACACCCACAAGGTCAAGCGGTGACATCAGTTAAGACAAATCAACACTGAACGAAGTCGATCATGGTCAAAATCATTGTTAAACAGTTCTTCTGCATCACTTTCAAGTGGAAGTGATGAAAATGTTTGTGCCATGTCTATGTTTACCTCAGAAAAAGAAAAGCAAGTGACTGTTGGGTTGGCCGCTTGTGAAGAAAAATGTCAGCCAAGAAAAGATCAGCATGCCAAAGCACCAAAGTCATTCAAACATTGTCCGAAGATTACACTAAAAACAAATGGTTGTTCAACACATTTCTTCATCGACAGTGATGCATCGATAAACATTATCCCTGAATCAAAAAACAAAGTATATACTTGGGCTACTTAAACACCCTTAAAAAGTCAAGGTTGATTTGTAGTGACAATCAAACACAGGAAAACAAAGGTACAAGCACCCATCCATGTGCTCATGTGCCTGTCTACTCATTCTCAGCACAGCTGCAGATATGGGACTGATTTCCGTATATTACATCAATGCTCACCATGAAATAGTAAGTCAATTCCCTTCATTATTTCATGGTTTGGGAAAACTTAAGACAATGAAAGTAAAGTTGCATATTAATGAGGATGTCCGTCCTGTTGCTCAGAGACATAGACAAATTGCTTTTCATTTGCAAGACGCTGTTGAAAAAAAACTTGAAACGCTACTTAAGCATGACATTATTGAGTGCTCAACTGGTCCGAAGCCATGGGTTTCTCCTAAAGTGGTAGTGCATCAAAAAGGACAGTGAAGGAGCTGTACACATATGTATTGACATGCGTCAGGCAAACAAGGCAATTGAATAAGAAGGACATCCAGGTCCACATATTGCTGACTTGAAAGGTCTTTTTCTTGCCTTGATTTAAATAAAGGTTATCATCAGTTAGAATTTGAAGAAAATTGTAGGTACATTACATACTTTATTACACATGTTTGTCTGTTTTGATACAAAAGATCAAGTTTTGGTGTGTCATTGGCTGCCAAATTGTTTCAAGACGTAATTCGACTCATCATGCAGCCTGTCATGCATGCGTTCATTTACAGATTAGACAAATTGGTTTTCGGAGCTACACAAAAAGAACATGATGAAGCTCTTACACACGTATGTCATTTACTTGCTGAAGCAGGTTTGACTTTGAATGTACACAAGTGTGAGTTCCATAGGACAAAGCTAAAATTCTTTGGCCATATCTTTTCTGACGGGGGCATGACACCCGATCCTGCTAAAGTAGAAGTGCTGATCCCCTCAAGATATTTCTATGATGCGTTCATTTCTTGGCATGGCCAGTTACTGTTCCAGACATATAAGACTTTGCCACTGTAAGTTATCTGTTGAGAGACTTGAAGAAAAGCAATGCTTCATTTCATTGGTCACATGAATGTGAAAAACGCCTTAAACAAATTAAACAAGCCATTGAGAATGGTACAGAAATGGCGTACTTCAATCCTAAGTGTCATACAGAGAGTGGTGTTGATGCTAGCTCTGTCAGGTTAGGCGCTATACTTGCACAGCACAGCGGACGCTCAAATGCCCGAAGGCATATTGTGTCATATGCAAATCAAGTCTCAAATAGAACATGCATACTCACAACCTGAAAAAAAAAAGCTTAGCTGTGGAATAGCCATGTGAACAATTCAATGTATTCCTGTGCAGAAGCCTTCTACGCTAGCAATGGATCATCAAGTTTTACTGACCATATTTGGCAATCCAAAGGCCAAGATACCTCATCGCATTGAATAGGGACTACGGTTACAAGAGTATAATTACACTACTGTGCATCATCCAAGGAAAGAACAGAACTCTGCTGACTACTTTTGCAGAGTACCCATACAAGGTCACAGTACTCCCTTCAAGACGGCTAAGGCCTATATCAATTTCATTGTAAATTCGAACACACCAGCTGCCATTTCATTAGCCCAGATTATCACTGCCACAATAGTGACATGTTACAGCTTAAGGATATAAGTTTGAAAATGTATGTGGTACCACAACACATGACAATCTAAGAAGTGTGCAAGCAAAAATGTTCCTAATGTGAAAATGTTATTATTCAAATAACTGTCAGTTCAGCACAGTTGTCAGAAGATAATGGCAAATGGATCAACTTGAGACTGGGAGGTGGCTACAAATGGAGCTCCCATCCCACTTGGATCCATTTAACAAAGGCAAGCTCGTCTGCGCCTGGAGTGTGCCCAGCGCCAGTACCCCTGGTCTTTTGCCAACATCTGCTGCTACTCCACCAAGGAGCTCCTGGACCTCAACTCTGGATGCCACAATGCCTGCTGCTTCATGTCCTCCCCGTGATCCACCAAAGGACTCTTCACCTGCCACCACGGACGTTTCTCCTGCCACACAGAATGACCCACCCACAAGGGACCCAGGGCCGCTACCTCCCAGAAGACCACTAGCTTCCCAGAATCACTCTACTGCATCCTGCTCAATGCCCGATCCCTCTCCAAACATGGCACTGAAATCTGGGACACCATCACCACCCTCAACCCAGAAGTGGCTTTCATCACGGAGACGTGGCTCAACCCCACCTCGAACCCTGACATCACCACCACAACTCTTGGCAGCTACAAGATGATACACAGAGACCGCCCCAACAAGCACGGAGGAGGCGTTGCCATAATATTCAAGGACACCATCCAATGCACTGCCACAAACGATGAGCCAATGCCTTTCATGGAGCACCTCAATTTCCAACTACAAATCAACAACACCATGACATCTATGAGAGGCACTCTCGCATACAGACCACAGGGACCCCGACCAGCCTTCTGTGACACCATCACCAACATCATCGCCCCCTCACTATGTTGTTATGTTATGTTATGTTATGTTAGTAAAACTTATATAGCGCACGGTTACCCTAAGGTGTCCTGGCGCTTGCTACAGTCCTCCTAACTATCAACTCCATCCACTACATCCTGCTTAGCAATCTCAATTTCCACATTGAAGACCGCAAGGACACCAACTCCACCTCCCTACTGCAGGACCTCAGTAATATCAGACTCACCCAACTAGCCAGCGAAACCATGCACAGAGACGGACACACCCGCTTCTCCTCCAGCGACAGAATCAAATTAATGCACATCATGGAGATCACCTGGAACGACCACCCAATAGTCCATTATACCATCTCTAATGCCCAGCACACCATCACCAAGCACCACAGCGACACCCACCATAGTTGGGGCAAAGTAACCGAGAGCCAATGGTTGCAGACTCTCAGTGCCACACCACCCAACATGTCAGCCGGCCTCGACCAAGCCATCCACAACTTCTCCGCAGGATCAACATATGCGCCGAAAGAGTTGCCCCTCTGAAACCAGCGAAAACCAACAGAACTTCATGACAAGCAGGCTGGTATACCCCAGACCTCAGAACCACCAAGCAAACTGTCTCCTGCTCGAGAAGCGATGTCGCATCACCAGGAAACCCTCAGATTTAGCAACGCACAAAACAGCACTCAGCAACTACCACCGGCACATCAAGAAAGCCAACAAAACAGCTATCACTGACAGCATACATGCTGCAGCCAACCACACTAACAAACTCTTCAAAATCATCAAGGAGTTCTCCAACCCAGCAGCCACAGAAAACATGGTCCACCATTTCCAACAACTCTGCAACACCCTATTGGACTACTTCCACAGCAAGATTGCTGACATCTACAACAACTTCGACCCCCAACACGCACAGCCACGACAACCTCATCCAACCAACGAACAAATGCCCAGCCATAACAACCTAGTCTCCGCTCGACATTCAGACCCTCATGAACATCATGTCTTTCATCCACTCCGAGGCACCCGCCGACACCTGCCTCCACCATCTCGTCAACCTCAGATCCAACATAATCAGCACTGATCTGACCACCATCCTCAATGCCTCCATCGCCACAGCAAACTTCCAAGATGGATAAAACACGCAGTAGTCAGACCCATTTTATCAGCCCAATCAATCATTTCCTCACAGGACATAACTCTTTTTGTGCTCTCTTAAACAGATAAAATAATGATTCTCTCCTCATTCATTTTCACAACTGTCATAATTTCTATGAGACAAGTCAGCTTTCTGATTTTGTTGCCTCGGTCTAAAAGACAGCCCAAATTTTTTATCTGAGAAAAATGATGACCACCTCATCTGTCCGGCTGTTACTGCTTACGGAGATCAGCATAAACCGTGGCTGAAACTTGTGTTCATACAAATAGTGTCTCCAATCAATAAATGCTACTAGCCAATAACTCCTTTTTTTTTCCATGTTTTTCCAATGGAGGCAAAGACCAAGGCCATCATTTCAAAAGTCATCAAGGATGATCCAGAGGCCAGCACAGCTCAAGACCTTAGAAATGGCTCACACGAACCGATTCAAGATGAACCACCAAGGAGTTATGGAGAACTCAACTTTCAATTTCAACCACTCCCAGAAACGGATACAACACTGCCTTTTCCTGACACCATCACCACTGTTCGATACCGCCAAAAGGCTAATTATTGGTGATAGAGGGACTGCTTGGATAGAGAATGTTGATGATTTCTCTGATGCACTAGAAGGGACTGATAAAAAGATTATCAAGTATCTCAAAAATCTTGCTGGTGATGGTGTAAAAGAAGTCATAGAGATAATGCTGCAAACTGATGAAGACATCACATATCGCCAGATTAACCCCTTCTGTGCCCATAACGAGATAGTCTCGTCATGGAGCGCGGTTGCGCTGTGCCCATGACGAGACTATCTCGTCATGGACCCCGCCCGCTAATGAAAGGGCCGGCACAGGAGGGGGAAAGGGCGGGGCACTCAAGGGGTTAAAAGAGTGTTGAATCTCATGTTTAATTCAATACCAAATGTTAATTGCCAATGATATATCTTCAACCAAGAATGCCAGAAAGTTGGTGAAACCATTGATGAATTTGTGGAGCGACTCGACCCACTCATCGGACATTGTAAGTTCAATGAATTCAATGATGAAGAACCTATTGTCTGAGAGTAATTGACAGATATTTGTCAGATTCATTAAGACAACGAATGCTGAGAGAAACTCCTAGTCTGGAGCGAGTGTTAATGGCTGCCAAAGCTGAAGAGCGTGTGGATAAACAAGCTGCTGACATGGAGGCCGGAGATGCGTAGTATGAATCTGTCATGAGTGTGAAAACTAAGCCAAACCAAAAGACTGAAGGGTACAAAATGATGTCTACCTGTAAAAGAGGTTACATTCAGATGTGGATTTTTGTTTCCACACAAAGTCATTTGTGACGGTTTGTAAAGCAGCGGAAAAAGCAAGTGCGTCATGGTGTGAAGACAAAATGGCTGCCAGAACGTTCCAGAATCAGCATTCAACGCACACCCACAAGGTCAAGCGGTGACATCAGTTAAGACAAATCAACACTGAACGAAGTCGATCATGGTCAAAATCATTGTTAAACAGTTCTTCTGCATCACTTTCAAGTGGAAGTGATGAAAATGTTTGTGCCATGTCTATGTTTACCTCAGAAAAAGAAAAGCAAGTGACTGTTGGGTTGGCCGCTTGTGAAGAAAAATGTCAGCCAAGAAAAGATCAGCATGCCAAAGCACCAAAGTCATTCAAACATTGTCCGAAGATTACACTAAAAACAAATGGTTGTTCAACACATTTCTTCATCGACAGTGATGCATCGATAAACATTATCCCTGAATCAAAAAACAAAGTATATACTTGGGCTACTTAAACACCCTTAAAAAGTCAAGGTTGATTTGTAGTGACAATCAAACACAGGAAAACAAAGGTACAAGCACCCATCCATGTGCTCATGTGCCTGTCTACTCATTCTCAGCACAGCTGCAGATATGGGACTGATTTCCGTATATTACATCAATGCTCACCATGAAATAGTAAGTCAATTCCCTTCATTATTTCATGGTTTGGGAAAACTTAAGACAATGAAAGTAAAGTTGCATATTAATGAGGATGTCCGTCCTGTTGCTCAGAGACATAGACAAATTGCTTTTCATTTGCAAGACACTGTTGAAAAAAAACTTGAAACGCTACTTAAGCATGACATTATTGAGTGCTCAACTGGTCCGAAGCCATGGGTTTCTCCTAAAGTGGTAGTGCATCAAAAAGGACAGTGAAGGAGCTGTACACATATGTATTGACATGCGTCAGGCAAACAAGGCAATTGAATAAGAAGGACATCCAGGTCCACATATTGCTGACTTGAAAGGTCTTTTTCTTGCCTTGATTTAAATAAAGGTTATCATCAGTTAGAATTTGAAGAAAATTGTAGGTACATTACATACTTTATTACACATGTTTGTCTGTTTTGATACAAAAGATCAAGTTTTGGTGTGTCATTGGCTGCCAAATTGTTTCAAGACGTAATTCGACTCATCATGCAGCCTGTCATGCATGCGTTCATTTACAGATTAGACAAATTGGTTTTCGGAGCTACACAAAAAGAACATGATGAAGCTCTTACACACGTATGTCATTTACTTGCTGAAGCAGGTTTGACTTTGAATGTACACAAGTGTGAGTTCCATAGGACAAAGCTAAAATTCTTTGGCCATATCTTTTCTGACGGGGGCATGACACCCGATCCTGCTAAAGTAGAAGTGCTGATCCCCTCAAGATATTTCTATGATGCGTTCATTTCTTGGCATGGCCAGTTACTGTTCCAGACATATAAGACTTTGCCACTGTAAGTTATCTGTTGAGAGACTTGAAGAAAAGCAATGCTTCATTTCATTGGTCACATGAATGTGAAAAACGCCTTAAACAAATTAAACAAGCCATTGAGAATGGTACAGAAATGGCGTACTTCAATCCTAAGTGTCATACAGAGAGTGGTGTTGATGCTAGCTCTGTCAGGTTAGGCGCTATACTTGCACAGCACAGCGGACGCTCAAATGCCCGAAGGCATATTGTGTCATATGCAAATCAAGTCTCAAATAGAACATGCATACTCACAACCTGAAAAAAAAAAGCTTAGCTGTGGAATAGCCATGTGAACAATTCAATGTATTCCTGTGCAGAAGCCTTCTACGCTAGCAATGGATCATCAAGTTTTACTGACCATATTTGGCAATCCAAAGGCCAAGATACCTCATCGCATTGAATAGGGACTACGGTTACAAGAGTATAATTACACTACTGTGCATCATCCAAGGAAAGAACAGAACTCTGCTGACTACTTTTGCAGAGTACCCATACAAGGTCACAGTACTCCCTTCAAGACGGCTAAGGCCTATATCAATTTCATTGTAAATTCGAACACACCAGCTGCCATTTCATTAGCCCAGATTATCACTGCCACAATAGTGACATGTTACAGCTTAAGGATATAAGTTTGAAAATGTATGTGGTACCACAACACATGACAATCTAAGAAGTGTGCAAGCAAAAATGTTCCTAATGTGAAAATGTTATTATTCAAATAACTGTCAGTTCAGCACAGTTGTCAGAAGATAATGGCAAATGGATCAACTTGAGACTGGGAGGTGGCTACAAATGGAGCTCCCATCCCACTTGGATCCATTTAACAAAGGCAAGCTCGTCTGCGCCTGGAGTGTGCCCAGCGCCAGTACCCCTGGTCTTTTGCCAACATCTGCTGCTACTCCACCAAGGAGCTCCTGGACCTCAACTCTGGATGCCACAATGCCTGCTGCTTCATGTCCTCCCCGTGATCCACCAAAGGACTCTTCACCTGCCACCACGGACGTTTCTCCTGCCACACAGAATGACCCACCCACAAGGGACCCAGGGCCGCTACCTCCCAGAAGACCACTAGCTTCCCAGAATCACTCTACTGCATCCTGCTCAATGCCCGATCCCTCTCCAAACATGGCACTGAAATCTGGGACACCATCACCACCCTCAACCCAGAAGTGGCTTTCATCACGGAGACGTGGCTCAACCCCACCTCGAACCCTGACATCACCACCACAACTCTTGGCAGCTACAAGATGATACACAGAGACCGCCCCAACAAGCACGGAGGAGGCGTTGCCATAATATTCAAGGACACCATCCAATGCACTGCCACAAACGATGAGCCAATGCCTTTCATGGAGCACCTCAATTTCCAACTACAAATCAACAACACCATGACATCTATGAGAGGCACTCTCGCATACAGACCACAGGGACCCCGACCAGCCTTCTGTGACACCATCACCAACATCATCGCCCCCTCACTATGTTGTTATGTTATGTTATGTTATGTTAGTAAAACTTATATAGCGCACGGTTACCCTAAGGTGTCCTGGCGCTTGCTACAGTCCTCCTAACTATCAACTCCATCCACTACATCCTGCTTAGCAATCTCAATTTCCACATTGAAGACCGCAAGGACACCAACTCCACCTCCCTACTGCAGGACCTCAGTAATATCAGACTCACCCAACTAGCCAGCGAAACCATGCACAGAGACGGACACACCCGCTTCTCCTCCAGCGACAGAATCAAATTAATGCACATCATGGAGATCACCTGGAACGACCACCCAATAGTCCATTATACCATCTCTAATGCCCAGCACACCATCACCAAGCACCACAGCGACACCCACCATAGTTGGGGCAAAGTAACCGAGAGCCAATGGTTGCAGACTCTCAGTGCCACACCACCCAACATGTCAGCCGGCCTCGACCAAGCCATCCACAACTTCTCCGCAGGATCAACATATGCGCCGAAAGAGTTGCCCCTCTGAAACCAGCGAAAACCAACAGAACTTCATGACAAGCAGGCTGGTATACCCCAGACCTCAGAACCACCAAGCAAACTGTCTCCTGCTCGAGAAGCGATGTCGCATCACCAGGAAACCCTCAGATTTAGCAACGCACAAAACAGCACTCAGCAACTACCACCGGCACATCAAGAAAGCCAACAAAACAGCTATCACTGACAGCATACATGCTGCAGCCAACCACACTAACAAACTCTTCAAAATCATCAAGGAGTTCTCCAACCCAGCAGCCACAGAAAACATGGTCCACCATTTCCAACAACTCTGCAACACCCTATTGGACTACTTCCACAGCAAGATTGCTGACATCTACAACAACTTCGACCCCCAACACGCACAGCCACGACAACCTCATCCAACCAACGAACAAATGCCCAGCCATAACAACCTAGTCTCCGCTCGACATTCAGACCCTCATGAACATCATGTCTTTCATCCACTCCGAGGCACCCGCCGACACCTGCCTCCACCATCTCGTCAACCTCAGATCCAACATAATCAGCACTGATCTGACCACCATCCTCAATGCCTCCATCGCCACAGCAAACTTCCAAGATGGATAAAACACGCAGTAGTCAGACCCATTTTATCAGCCCAATCAATCATTTCCTCACAGGACATAACTCTTTTTGTGCTCTCTTAAACAGATAAAATAATGATTCTCTCCTCATTCATTTTCACAACTGTCATAATTTCTATGAGACAAGTCAGCTTTCTGATTTTGTTGCCTCGGTCTAAAAGACAGCCCAAATTTTTTATCTGAGAAAAATGATGACCACCTCATCTGTCCGGCTGTTACTGCTTACGGAGATCAGCATAAACCGTGGCTGAAACTTGTGTTCATACAAATAGTGTCTCCAATCAATAAATGCTACTAGCCAATAACTCCTTTTTTTTTCCATGTTTTTCCAATGGAGGCAAAGACCAAGGCCATCATTTCAAAAGTCATCAAGGATGATCCAGAGGCCAGCACAGCTCAAGACCTTAGAAATGGCTCACACGAACCGATTCAAGATGAACCACCAAGGAGTTATGGAGAACTCAACTTTCAATTTCAACCACTCCCAGAAACGGATACAACACTGCCTTTTCCTGACACCATCACCACTGTTCGATACCGCCAAAAGGCTAATTATTGGTGATAGAGGGACTGCTTGGATAGAGAATGTTGATGATTTCTCTGATGCACTAGAAGGGACTGATAAAAAGATTATCAAGTATCTCAAAAATCTTGCTGGTGATGGTGTAAAAGAAGTCATAGAGATAATGCTGCAAACTGATGAAGACATCACATATCGCCAGATTAACCCCTTCTGTGCCCATAACGAGATAGTCTCGTCATGGAGCGCGGTTGCGCTGTGCCCATGACGAGACTATCTCGTCATGGACCCCGCCCGCTAATGAAAGGGCCGGCACAGGAGGGGGAAAGGGCGGGGCACTCAAGGGGTTAAAAGAGTGTTGAATCTCATGTTTAATTCAATACCAAATGTTAATTGCCAATGATATATCTTCAACCAAGAATGCCAGAAAGTTGGTGAAACCATTGATGAATTTGTGGAGCGACTCGACCCACTCATCGGACATTGTAAGTTCAATGAATTCAATGATGAAGAACCTATTGTCTGAGAGTAATTGACAGATATTTGTCAGATTCATTAAGACAACGAATGCTGAGAGAAACTCCTAGTCTGGAGCGAGTGTTAATGGCTGCCAAAGCTGAAGAGCGTGTGGATAAACAAGCTGCTGACATGGAGGCCGGAGATGCGTAGTATGAATCTGTCATGAGTGTGAAAACTAAGCCAAACCAAAAGACTGAAGGGTACAAAATGATGTCTACCTGTAAAAGAGGTTACATTCAGATGTGGATTTTTGTTTCCACACAAAGTCATTTGTGACGGTTTGTAAAGCAGCGGAAGAAGCAAGTGCGTCATGGTGTGAAGACAAAATGGCTGCCAGAACGTTCCAGAATCAGCATTCAACGCACACCCACAAGGTCAAGCGGTGACATCAGTTAAGACAAATCAACACTGAACGAAGTCGATCATGGTCAAAATCATTGTTAAACAGTTCTTCTGCATCACTTTCAAGTGGAAGTGATGAAAATGTTTGTGCCATGTCTATGTTTACCTCAGAAAAAGAAAAGCAAGTGACTGTTGGGTTGGCCGCTTGTGAAGAAAAATGTCAGCCAAGAAAAGATCAGCATGCCAAAGCACCAAAGTCATTCAAACATTGTCCGAAGATTACACTAAAAACAAATGGTTGTTCAACACATTTCTTCATCGACAGTGATGCATCGATAAACATTATCCCTGAATCAAAAAACAAAGTATATACTTGGGCTACTTAAACACCCTTAAAAAGTCAAGGTTGATTTGTAGTGACAATCAAACACAGGAAAACAAAGGTACAAGCACCCATCCATGTGCTCATGTGCCTGTCTACTCATTCTCAGCACAGCTGCAGATATGGGACTGATTTCCGTATATTACATCAATGCTCACCATGAAATAGTAAGTCAATTCCCTTCATTATTTCATGGTTTGGGAAAACTTAAGACAATGAAAGTAAAGTTGCATATTAATGAGGATGTCCGTCCTGTTGCTCAGAGACATAGACAAATTGCTTTTCATTTGCAAGACACTGTTGAAAAAAAACTTGAAACGCTACTTAAGCATGACATTATTGAGTGCTCAACTGGTCCGAAGCCATGGGTTTCTCCTAAAGTGGTAGTGCATCAAAAAGGACAGTGAAGGAGCTGTACACATATGTATTGACATGCGTCAGGCAAACAAGGCAATTGAATAAGAAGGACATCCAGGTCCACATATTGCTGACTTGAAAGGTCTTTTTCTTGCCTTGATTTAAATAAAGGTTATCATCAGTTAGAATTTGAAGAAAATTGTAGGTACATTACATACTTTATTACACATGTTTGTCTGTTTTGATACAAAAGATCAAGTTTTGGTGTGTCATTGGCTGCCAAATTGTTTCAAGACGTAATTCGACTCATCATGCAGCCTGTCATGCATGCGTTCATTTACAGATTAGACAAATTGGTTTTCGGAGCTACACAAAAAGAACATGATGAAGCTCTTACACACGTATGTCATTTACTTGCTGAAGCAGGTTTGACTTTGAATGTACACAAGTGTGAGTTCCATAGGACAAAGCTAAAATTCTTTGGCCATATCTTTTCTGACGGGGGCATGACACCCGATCCTGCTAAAGTAGAAGTGCTGATCCCCTCAAGATATTTCTATGATGCGTTCATTTCTTGGCATGGCCAGTTACTGTTCCAGACATATAAGACTTTGCCACTGTAAGTTATCTGTTGAGAGACTTGAAGAAAAGCAATGCTTCATTTCATTGGTCACATGAATGTGAAAAACGCCTTAAACAAATTAAACAAGCCATTGAGAATGGTACAGAAATGGCGTACTTCAATCCTAAGTGTCATACAGAGAGTGGTGTTGATGCTAGCTCTGTCAGGTTAGGCGCTATACTTGCACAGCACAGCGGACGCTCAAATGCCCGAAGGCATATTGTGTCATATGCAAATCAAGTCTCAAATAGAACATGCATACTCACAACCTGAAAAAAAAAAGCTTAGCTGTGGAATAGCCATGTGAACAATTCAATGTATTCCTGTGCAGAAGCCTTCTACGCTAGCAATGGATCATCAAGTTTTACTGACCATATTTGGCAATCCAAAGGCCAAGATACCTCATCGCATTGAATAGGGACTACGGTTACAAGAGTATAATTACACTACTGTGCATCATCCAAGGAAAGAACAGAACTCTGCTGACTACTTTTGCAGAGTACCCATACAAGGTCACAGTACTCCCTTCAAGACGGCTAAGGCCTATATCAATTTCATTGTAAATTCGAACACACCAGCTGCCATTTCATTAGCCCAGATTATCACTGCCACAATAGTGACATGTTACAGCTTAAGGATATAAGTTTGAAAATGTATGTGGTACCACAACACATGACAATCTAAGAAGTGTGCAAGCAAAAATGTTCCTAATGTGAAAATGTTATTATTCAAATAACTGTCAGTTCAGCACAGTTGTCAGAAGATAATGGCAAATGGATCAACTTGAGACTGGGAGGTGGCTACAAATGGAGCTCCCATCCCACTTGGATCCATTTAACAAAGGCAAGCTCGTCTGCGCCTGGAGTGTGCCCAGCGCCAGTACCCCTGGTCTTTTGCCAACATCTGCTGCTACTCCACCAAGGAGCTCCTGGACCTCAACTCTGGATGCCACAATGCCTGCTGCTTCATGTCCTCCCCGTGATCCACCAAAGGACTCTTCACCTGCCACCACGGACGTTTCTCCTGCCACACAGAATGACCCACCCACAAGGGACCCAGGGCCGCTACCTCCCAGAAGACCACTAGCTTCCCAGAATCACTCTACTGCATCCTGCTCAATGCCCGATCCCTCTCCAAACATGGCACTGAAATCTGGGACACCATCACCACCCTCAACCCAGAAGTGGCTTTCATCACGGAGACGTGGCTCAACCCCACCTCGAACCCTGACATCACCACCACAACTCTTGGCAGCTACAAGATGATACACAGAGACCGCCCCAACAAGCACGGAGGAGGCGTTGCCATAATATTCAAGGACACCATCCAATGCACTGCCACAAACGATGAGCCAATGCCTTTCATGGAGCACCTCAATTTCCAACTACAAATCAACAACACCATGACATCTATGAGAGGCACTCTCGCATACAGACCACAGGGACCCCGACCAGCCTTCTGTGACACCATCACCAACATCATCGCCCCCTCACTATGTTGTTATGTTATGTTATGTTATGTTAGTAAAACTTATATAGCGCACGGTTACCCTAAGGTGTCCTGGCGCTTGCTACAGTCCTCCTAACTATCAACTCCATCCACTACATCCTGCTTAGCAATCTCAATTTCCACATTGAAGACCGCAAGGACACCAACTCCACCTCCCTACTGCAGGACCTCAGTAATATCAGACTCACCCAACTAGCCAGCGAAACCATGCACAGAGACGGACACACCCGCTTCTCCTCCAGCGACAGAATCAAATTAATGCACATCATGGAGATCACCTGGAACGACCACCCAATAGTCCATTATACCATCTCTAATGCCCAGCACACCATCACCAAGCACCACAGCGACACCCACCATAGTTGGGGCAAAGTAACCGAGAGCCAATGGTTGCAGACTCTCAGTGCCACACCACCCAACATGTCAGCCGGCCTCGACCAAGCCATCCACAACTTCTCCGCAGGATCAACATATGCGCCGAAAGAGTTGCCCCTCTGAAACCTACGAAAACCAACAGAACTTCATGACAAGCAGGCTGGTATACCCCAGACCTCAGAACCACCAAGCAAACTGTCTCCTGCTCGAGAAGCGATGTCGCATCACCAGGAAACCCTCAGATTTAGCAACGCACAAAACAGCACTCAGCAACTACCACCGGCACATCAAGAAAGCCAACAAAACAGCTATCACTGACAGCATACATGCTGCAGCCAACCACACTAACAAACTCTTCAAAATCATCAAGGAGTTCTCCAACCCAGCAGCCACAGAAAACATGGTCCACCATTTCCAACAACTCTGCAACACCCTATTGGACTACTTCCACAGCAAGATTGCTGACATCTACAACAACTTCGACCCCCAACACGCACAGCCACGACAACCTCATCCAACCAACGAACAAATGCCCAGCCATAACAACCTAGTCTCCGCTCGACATTCAGACCCTCATGAACATCATGTCTTTCATCCACTCCGAGGCACCCGCCGACACCTGCCTCCACCATCTCGTCAACCTCAGATCCAACATAATCAGCACTGATCTGACCACCATCCTCAATGCCTCCATCGCCACAGCAAACTTCCAAGATGGATAAAACACGCAGTAGTCAGACCCCTTCAAAAGAAGCCATCCGCCGACCCCAGAGACCTCAAAAACTACCGGCCGACCTCTCTGCTGCCATACCCAGCCAATGTACTCGAGAAAGCAATCAACCTTAAGCTCACCTACTACCTTGAATGGAATCATCTACTCAACATCTCACAATCAGTATTCCGGCCCAAACACAGCCCGGAGACCGCACTGATCGCCACAACAGACTACATCAGAATTCTCCTCGATCGAAGAGAAATGGTGGCCCTGATCTTCCTCAACTTTTCCGCAGTGCTAGACACTGTTTCCCACCACATCCTCATCGACATACTCCACAATGTCAATGTCCAGCAACGCGCCCTCAAGTGGATCAACACATTCATCTCAGGACGCACACAAAGTATCCATCAACCTCCCTTCACCTCCGCTCCCAAGGACATCATATGCAGGGTGCCCCAAAGTTCATTTCTCAGCCAGTGGCATAGCGAGGCCTTAGTCCTCCTGTGGCAGCCCCTGCATTTCCCACCTGAGGCATCCTGATCGAAGAGCGGAGCGGTGCGGATGCTTCATGCAGCTGCGACGGCCGCAGGTAAGAGCGGGGGCAGGAGGGGGGATGCTGGTGATTCATGCGGCCGCAGGTAAGAGAGGGTGAGGTAGGGCGTTATGACGGTGTGGCCAATTCTTACGGCAGCAGGTAAGAGCAGGGGGCCAGCCGCCGCCCCCAAAACTCATCCCTCCTAGCTACGCCACTGATCTCAGCCCACCCTTTTCAACACTGCACCACCACCCTCACAGACATCATCAGAGCCGACAGACTCAATATTATCTCCCACGCCGACGACACCCAGCAGGTCCTCTCGCTCACCGAGGACCCCTCCAACACCGGAACCAACTTCTGCAATGCCATGACCAACGTACCCGACTGGATGAGAAACAGCTGCCTCAAACTCAACTCCGACAAAGCAGAGGTACTGATCTTTGAGAAGAACACCTCTGCATGGGACCACAGCTAGTGGGCGGAATAACGCAGACTCCAACCCACAGCAACCAACAGCGCACGCCACCTCGGCATAATCCTCAACAGACAACTGACCATGAAACGACAAATCAACGCAGTCGCCTCCTCCTGCTTCCACACCCTCCGCAAGCTCTACAGAATTTTCATATGGATCGCAGCAAACACCAGAAAGTCAGTCATACGAGCCCTTGTCATCAGCCATCTTGACTATGGCAATTCTCTCCACACCTAAATCGTGACCCAGCTCCTCATAATACTCCAGACCATACCGAACGCTGCAGCCAGACTCATCCTGGACCTCCCCAAACGGGCCCACATCTCCAGTTCAAGATGCTAACAAATACCTACAAGGCTCTCCATGACCAAGGACCATTCTACATCAACATCGCCTGAACTTCCATCTACTCTTGAGACACTTGCCCTCGCACACATCCCCCGCGTTCATCACAGCCACAGCGGGGGCCGCTCCTTCACCGCCAAGACCTGGAATGACCTCCCTCTCCACCTCGGAATGGCACCCTCCCTGGCAGACTTAAGAATGTGATTCAAGACATAGCTTTTTGACACAGCAACCTCAGTGCCCAGATACCCCTAGGTGTGATAGCGTTGCTCTATATAAATTCTGATTGATTGAACTCATTGTGCTTCTTGTGAATATTCCTAGTATGAGTCAGAAGGAGGTTCCACAGTTTTGCAGATTGGACGGACAGGGAAGAGTCTACAAGTCAGCTTGTCTGAGGTGTTAGCGGTCTGTTGAGGATGGTGGATCCAGTGCTAAGTGGGGCATGGTGGGTGATGCTTATGGGCTTAAAAGTGACTCTCTTGGCTACAGGAAGTCAGTGCCGAACATGTGCTAGATTGATATGATCATGACAGAGAATGGAACACCGTTCTCATTTTTTATATTCTACTCCTTTTGGAGTTTACGCAGGTGACATCGTGCACTGAAGCAGTTGTGACTATATCCAATTTCAAACTCAAAGAAAAAAGAAAGATTCAATTGAGCAGTCATAGAAAGACTTGACAATCAATTAGGCCGGCAATAATGTGCCATAGTTCAAGGAATACGATATACCAATTTGTAGGATTGCCACAAAGCTATTATTATTCACCTCCAGAGAGAGACCCTGACTTCTTATTAAATAACAGAAATCACAGCAGTTCATACATAGGGGAAAAGGTTAAGGGGAAGAGAGAGAACACTGATGCAAGGGTCATCAAAGTCCCTATGGTACTGCTAAGGAAGTCTGTAAGAAACAATATCAGATTGATAATGGCGTTGACACCCTTATCAGATGGGGGATCTACAATAAAATCCATACAAATCAATTGCCAAGGTGTCTGGGGACTTCCAATAGTTGTAACAACCCCATTGGCTTAGTATGATCATTCATGCTTCTGGAGCAAATGTCACAAGTGGAAACCTGCTCTTTTATATCTGTATTCACCTTTTCCCACCAAAATTGTCTCTTTATTAATTCAATTATTTTAGCTATACCTAGATGACCATAAAATGGGGAATAATTCATTTTCTTTAATGCCTGATTTCTAGTCACCAAAGTTGGCAAATATAGCCATATAGACATTTATTAAACCAAGGTTACTGACTTTTGATTCTACGCATCTCATTTTATCAGCCCAATCAATCATTTCCTCACAGGACATAACTCTTTTTGTGCTCTCTTAAACAGATAAAATAATGATTCTCTCCTCATTCATTTTCACAACTGTCATAATTTCTATGAGACAAGTCAGCTTTCTGATTTTGTTGCCTCGGTCTAAAAGACAGCCCAAATTTTTTATCTGAGAAAAATGATGACCACCTCATCTGTCCGGCTGTTACTGCTTACGGAGATCAGCATAAACCGTGGCTGAAACTTGTGTTCATACAAATAGTGTCTCCAATCAATAAATGCTACTAGCCAATAACTCCTTTTTGGAAATGGTGTAATTCTTTATGGCATCATTCAATTTTTTGGGATAAATTGGGCACTGGATGTAATTGACTTGTATCTGGGTGATGCAGTGATAATTCTGTCCCTAATGCTACATATGATGCATCAGATTCCACATAGAAGTGCAGACTTGTGTCAAGGTGTTTAAGTATCAGCCCTGATGTAAACCTGTTTTTTAATTAATGAAAAACTTCTTCTCCCACCTGCTAACACGTGAATGGAATACGTTTCTTTAATAGTCTGGTAATTCGTGGTATGACCTGAGAATCATTCTTTATGAAGCATCCATAAAAATTAGCAAAGCCTAAGAAGCTCTGCATATCTGCATATCTTTAACTGTCAATGATTGCCTGAGTTTTCTTGTTATCCATCTTCAACCCTTCTGGTAAAATCACAAAGCCTGAATATTCCACCTGAAGGACATGAAACTCATATTTTTCAGCTTATGCATATAAATGATTTCTCATAATTTTTGCAGCACTCTGCATACTTGCTGAATATGTTTTTGTCTTTCTTTTGAAAATATGATAATATTGTTAAAATACATAGGGGTCGATTCCGATCCGGGTCGGACAGCTCTCCGACAGCTGTCCGTAGCCTTACCGTGCGACTGTCACGTACCCGTAGCCGGTCCGTCCTGTAGATGAAGTACGATGCGCATAAATGCCAAAAACATGACCGACACGTAGGCTGTGATTCAAGCTCCATTCTCCGTCCGAGCCGTAACTCCGAACGCCGAACCGAGTTGCACGGAAGCAGTATCCACAGCAGTTTCCACCCTGACAAGTACGATGCGTACTTTCTACGCGCCGGACGGGTCGCCACGTACGGCATGTCACAGCATCCGGAAAACAAGCATATCAGCTACGATTCGCGCCACAACTCAATCCACGGCTACGAGACGGACCAGCTTGCTACGGGTACGAGACGGAGCAACAAGCAGCGTGTACAAGACGAACACATCATGAATCCCATCGTGCAGGTCATACCAGTATTCTACATCTATGACCAGATCAGGAACCGACGGCGCAAACTGTAAGTCAGACACCTACCACACAAACAAACGACACGTACATGCAAAATGGCACACACACACAGGGGATCCACATCCTGGCCACTAACAACAGCCCACCATAGGGGTTGCATGGCCAGCACCACTAACACCCCCACCCATAGGGGACCTGTTGCCCATCACCCCTGCCACCCCCACTCACAGGGCTTATGTTGCCCGTCACTACTACCACCCCCACCCATAGGGGACCTGTTGCTTAGCACTACTGCCACCCACACCCATAGGGGACCTGTTGCCCATCACCCCTGCCACCCCCACTCATAGGGCATGTGTTGCCCAGCACTACTGCCACCCCCACCCATAGGGGACCTGTTGCCCAGCATTACTGCCACCCCCACCCATAGGGGACCTGTTGCCCATCACCTCTGCCACCCCCACTCATAGGGCATATGTTGCCCAGCACTACTGCCACCCCCACCCATAGGGGACCTGTTGGCCAGCACTACTGCCACCCCCACCCATAGGGGACCTGTTGCCCATCACCCCTGCCACCCCCACCCATAGGGGACCTGTTGCCCATCACCCCTGCCACCCCCACCCATAGGATGGGTGATGCGCCACACATCCATCATACTCCAACATTAGGTATGTCAGCAAAATACATCCCCCCTAACATCATGACAACAGTGTGTAGTCTGTGACAAATGCCCACAGCAGTGATTATGACTTCGAACATACAATGTAACTAACAGCACATGTGTGACCAACAAATGAGTGTGTCCTACACAAGGCAAGCATCACTATAGCACTGTGTCAATGTAAAACTAACACCCCCTCACTGTGTAGAACAAAAGTTAAGTGTGGGGTTCCAAACTGCAGCAAATGTCAAGCATTGTGGTGATGGGGTCTAAACCCCCCTCATCACAGTGACCAAAAGGTAAGTGTCATCATGGTCAAAAAGCTGCAAATGCCAAACTGCATGTATGATCCCTGCTCCCAACACATTAAACACTTCTGGGGCAAACTAGTGGTTGTGTCCCATACCCACAGAGATGTGGTGAGGCTAACAGTGCAGTGAAAACAAAACATACTCTCGGCCATGGGCTGACAAGCACCACACATGGAGGCTGACAATGCAGACAGTGTACAATGACACAAGAGCAGAAGTGACATCACAAAGCATACACACATCTCGAAAATAGACACACTAATCAAAACAACCTGTGTAGACTGTAGATGTCAGGTCACAAACTCACATTCCATGCCAGCAATGGCACCTAACAACCAGGATGAATGTGCAGAATGATGTGATATGACTCACAGAAACTGCATCCAGACAAGGGCCCACAACAGCAATACAAATGCACTGATGCAGATGCACAAACACAAACAGGCAACCTCACACTGCACATTTGACACAACATGTGTGTGTGTCTCAGTATCCCCATGCAACTACACAACACATGAGGGGGGCTGAACCACAGTGACACAGATGTGGACACAGTGCCATACAAAAGTAAACCATCATTGGGACCCCCTTAGTGGGCAATCAGGCATTGTGAGATGAGAGGGAGCACAACAGACACATGTGACACAAGCTGGAATGGACATCAACTAACACAGCAAGAGACTGACACACAACAGCACTACCCCAAGGGACCAGACATTGGGGTGACACAAGCATGCATGACACCTCCACTGTGATGACAAAGGTAGATGTCGTACAAACTGGGAAACCCAGACATGTGTCCTGTGCCACAAACGTACATCACGCATACACAAACACAAATCACTCAGCATGGCCCGTCATCCATGGACAAATGGGAGCTAGGGGCCCATCCATGCAAACATTTACATCAGTCCACCCTCAACACCACACACTCTGAACTGCACCAATGTGCATCTGTGAAGCCCACATGGACAGGTGACATTGCACATGCACCCATGACAAACACAGGAATGTTGGGAGGAACTAAGGTGCACAGACTCATCACACAAGGACAGTTTACAACCCTGATGAATGACAGACATACTGCACAGTATGCGGTACATGGCCACGTAACATTCCGAATACCTGTCACAGTCCCAGGGCTATGCAGAACCCAAGGAGAACCACAAGGCACACATGCTGACACCTGCAAACATTGCAGCCCTGAACCCAACAAGTGGAAGCAGTCACACACACCTACGCATGTCTCAATCACTGAAAGGTACCACCTAGGGACAACTACATGATATTGCGAACAAACAAGTGCCTTGGGGACCCCTGACTGTGCCCCATCTGCGTCTGACCACATCATCATCACCACTCAGAACAGACAAATCCCAATGATGAACTACCAATTAACAGTAGTGTGTCATGCACCCACACATCTGGTAGCCCATGGCAAAGTTGTGGGATGAACACAGTACCACTCAGCAAGCATCAACAACAGGAACATATCAAGGGAACACTGCCTGTGTATGAAAAGGGATGTGGACACACACACACATGCTCATACAACACACACCATGGGCCCAGGCTATGTCACGGGACAACACATCCGTGACATAGCCTGAGGGGACCCAACTCCTGTGTAAGTCCAGCTGTGCCAAACATAGTCACAGCACGTCTCACTCATGTCAGCAGAACACTTGGTCAGTCAGCCATCAGTTACCACACAATGAAGGCTCTGGTCACAACAGCCTGGGTACTTGAGTCTCCCCTAAGTCATCTGCACATACTCAACACATATGTACAGCAAGTTGCACAGAGGACCCAGTTGCTCCGATACCAATGATGCCCACACCTGTAGGTCCAGTGGAGATGCGCACAAAGTCAGGGAAATAGACAAATTGGACAATGGGAAGCACATCATATGTGCATGGGTGCAAGGACATGCAAATGAAATGTTCACAGAGATGTCCACAAATTGTTGATCATGACACACCCAGTTAGCTGCAGAGGATGACATAGATACCGACTAGAATAAGATACATATCTCATGGACCACATGGAGTACCTTACATCAACACCTCAGTATTCAACATTGGAAACCAAGCATTACAGGTGCAAGGGCATGCTAAACATCATCAACCTAATGTACAGCTAAATCAAGTTCACAAGGATAAAGAAAAAAGCTTTATTCAGCATATGAAAATTTAAACGTCCGTTCAAACAAAAGGCCAATGGCCAGTCCATCATCAAATTTCAAGGAGTGAACTTGAGTGACAACTGTCACACGTTGCTTGCCTGCACTGGAAGGACAGGGGACATCACCTCGGAGGGGCATACATGGGGGCAGGCCAGGCACCGCAGGGACAGGATCAGGGCACAGCAGAAGGAGGCAGTGAAGGGGTGATGGATGCAGGAGAGTCACTTGCAACTGCAGTGGAGCTGACTGAAGTGGTGGGTGCAGTCACAACTGTAGGGCACAAGTCAGATGGGGTGGGTGCCAGCACAACTTCAGTGGGCAGGTCAGATGGAGTGGATTGGGCCCCCACTGCAGTGCCCAAGTCAGACAGGGTGGTCGTGGACTCCACTGCAGTGCCTAAATCCATGTGAGCGGAATGGGGTGCAGGTGAGGTCGGCAGGAGAGAGGGTGGGACAAGGTCCCCACATCAGTGGCACTATATGTCTGACCGGGTGTGGAGGAGCAAGTGGTAGGGGGGGAGGGCCTCAGCATTTTGGGGATGGCATATCTGTGGGTGGGGGAACCCGGGGCAGGGTGTGGCGGGGGAACTTCTGGAGTGGTGGGCTGGAGGAAGGAGAACGGAGACTTTGCCTTGGAGCTGCATGGCGGCTGTGGGGTCTTGCTCTTCTGGCTCCGGGGGGACTTGCGGGTGGGGGGCTCAGTCTGACTGCGCCTAGGGGATGGTGTCCGGGTGTGAGGGGCACTCCCCTCTGTGTGTGGGAACTTCCTCTTCCCCTTGTAATCTGGATCTGCTGGGTCGGTGGGGAATAAGCCAAGGTCACAGAGGAAGAACTTCTGTGGAGATGGGGTTGCAGGTGAGGCAAGGGAAGGGGGCTGGGAGGAAGAGGTTTCGGAGGACTGCAGAGTGGTTGTGGATGACTGTGTGTGTGTTTGCAAACCAGCCCCGGTGAGTGTGGTATCAGTCCCCTGCGCTTGCTTGTGTGCACGTCTAGCCCTTGGTTTGGGTGTTTGTGTGCTGGCCGTGTCTGTGACTTTGTGAGAATGTGCAGGTGTGTGTGTGATTGGGACAGGTAGGCTGCTAGGAATAGTGGGTGGTGCAGGGGTAGGAGGGGTGCAGGACTGTTGGAGGAGGCCACGGACTGATTGGTCCTCTGTAGGGCAGACATGCCCGATGAAATGCCCTCCATGAACGACACCAGTTGCGTCAACAGAGTGGTGTGTGCATGGAGGACCTTCAGCATCGATGTCTGCCCTACATGGATCTGTCTAAGTAAGTCCACAGACTCCTCACTCAGGGCAGCAGGGGACACAGGGGCAGGGGGTGCTGTGCCTGGCACAAAGGAGACATGGTCCAGAACACGGGAGCCTCCACGGACCTCTGGGATGGGAGACAATGGGAGGGTGGTGATGGTGGTGGTGGAGGCGGTGGCGGGGACAGCCTCACTAGCTGGGGTTTGGTGGCTGCTGACACCCGCCTCCCCAGGGGAGTCATCCTCAGAGCTGCTGTGTCCCTCAGCTGGGGGGGATGGTGCTGACAACTCCTCAGTGTGGCTCCACTCGCCCTCCGTGCCACTGTGTCCCCCGACTCCTCTCCTTCTGTCCCTGTCAGGCTCTGTGGCTCCTCCTGGTCCGTGGAGCTGTCCCCTCCTGTGGCTGTGGATGTATCTGGATATGAATAGGAAGAAAGAGAACAACATCAGTCACCTGCACTGACTGCACACACCAGTGAGTACATCACATCACAGGGCAATCCCTGGCATCATCAGCTGAACACTGCTCAAAGTGCCAACACTGTTCAGAATAAGCCAATTGTCATTCTCAACATCACCCATGGCACACATATCCCTCCTTGACTTGCACCCATATGTCTGTTGCATGTTGGATGCTAATACCCCAATGTCCCGACATGCACCACCCACACATCAGTTGGACATACAAGTGAACATGTAGGAGTATGTCACTATACACACAACACATCTCTTGCCACTGACTCAGCACAGGTGTCTGGATGAAGGGATGGGCAGAGACTCATTTCACATGCTCGTGATGCATGCCAGCAACACACACTATGATGTTCTCATGTCCTGATAGTCAATGCCACAATGGGGTGCATGGTGCACTCTTGAACACAATGCAGGATCACTCATAGCAAATTAAATGCCATGGCACTGGCATGCCTGGAAAGTCAGTCAACACTGTCTCCTGTCACAGGGGCAGGGCATCCAGACAACTACAGTATGCATGGTCTCACAATCATAACTCAGGGGTAAAGTTAACTCTGCAGCTGACAAGTGCACTTGCCCATCCCCTGCAAAAAACATATCCAGGACCCAGAAGACCCCACATCATGCAAATCAGACATATGAGTCTCTGCAAACACAACTCCTTGTACATCAGCACATCACAGTCTGCCGTGCATGTAACCCAGCTGCCTGAAGTATACAGTTGCAGTCAGACTGATTTGCATATGGCCATATTTGAACTGGGGTGGCAGAGTGGGCTAAAGAACGGTGATGGATCAAACCCAGATCTGTTGACTGGGTGTGAGTGTTTGATTGGTTCTGATGCTCCGTCCATCACCACCCCCTTTTGTACCGCTTTGTTTGCCATATGTTGGCAGGGTATGCTCAGACATGAGTCCCTTGCTCACTTTGCCACTGGATTCAAGCAAGCCTGGCTGAAGACGGCTGAAATGCCAGAAACCGGTCCTAGGAAGCTTTTTTCCGGTCCAGGGAAGGCATGGCTTGGCAGTTTGGGCTGGACTGTTCCCATGAGGCACAGGGTCAGACTGATTTGCATATGGCCATGTTTGAACTGGGGTGGCAGAATGGGCTAAAGAACGGTGATGAATCAAACCCAGATCTGTTGACTGGGTGTGAGTGTTTGATTGGTTCTGATGCTCCGTCCATCACCACCCCCTTTTGTACCGCACAGTTGCATACACCATTGTGCGCTGTCAGATGATCACACACCTATATGTCACACAGGTCTTGTCTCTCACAGTCACATCTCAGATGTCCTGCTGACCCTCAAAATCATGGACACCCAGTTGTACGTAACATGAAGCCACACCATAATGACACAGAGGCAGACACCTGAAGGCACATGTCACGAAGCACAACCTGTAAGTTGATACACAGGAGTGGGATTACAGAGTGTTTCTAAATGCCCTTGAGGAGGCATGACTGCCCAGGTCTACGTGAAACAGTGTTTGGCACTGGACAGTAGTCAGCTGACTAAGCAAGTGTGACATTCTTGATATACATACTCCTGGGGCCCCCAAATTGGAGTCCCCTGCTGCATGGGTTTGTTTGGAATACCCCAGGCGAGTCAGACCAGCAATTGGAACACATATCAAGGGCACACACAGATCACATCTCAGATAACAGGCATTGGGCAAACAATTGAACCACCCATGAAACACACAACAGAGTCACAGGAACAGATGCTGTCCGGTAGCTGAAGCATAGCTGATTGCAGGGACACAGTGCCCTAGTAACACAAGCAACAGACTGTAGGGGCCACACCTGTGGAACAGATGAGTAGGGTGCATCACACAATTGAGGGACCTGAGTATTGGACTACAAGACCTACGTGATGTGGAAGTGTGACCAGGCCAAAAGACTGCATGTCAGACATAGTACACAGATTAGGCATGGACTTACTCCCTTCTTGCTGCTGTCTGGCCCTTAGCTGCCTATCCAGGTCCGGGAAGACCACCGCCAGGATCCAGAGCATGTGGGGGGTCAGGGTCCGGTGTCCACCCCTCCTGCATGGAGGTGACAGCTTCAGCTGGATTCTAGCTATCCTCCGGGTCCAGCCTGGTAGTTGCGGATCCGGCGCTTGTAGACCCCCACCGAACGAACTGCCCGGGCGATGGTCAGCCATATCTCCTGCTTCTGGTGGACATCAACCTGTGAGGATGACAAAGTTAAAAGTACATTAACACACATGCCTCATATTTGTGCTGCACACATTTGGATATGCATGTCATCATCACAAAGGGAAATTAGTTACACAGGTAGTGCAACCGTGGGGAAGGACAAATCACCTGCATTTCTGACATGTTAACAATGCCTGGGAAGGTTAAGCTTGCACTAATGCACTTTAGCAGCAGAACACCTGTTCATTACATGTACCTACACAGTTTGGGTGATGAAAGTAGTCAGTGAGAATGCTTGCCACTGGTGCACACACTGCTAGTACTGCTAGTCAGACAACATGCACAATTAGGAAGGCAGTGGACTGCACACTCACCTGCTCCCCTGGTTTCCCATACAGCTTGCTGTACTGTGGAAGGAGCCCGTCCAACAGGGCCTGGTTCTCCTCCTCAGTGAAGGCTGGGGCCCTCTCCAGAGTACGTGCCATAGCAGGAGCCAGAGGATGCAGAGGCAGCAGCAGTGGTAGCAGGGATGTGGTCCAGGAGCATGTAGTGCAGGCAAGTGAGCTCCCTGGGGGCCAGCCAGCCTTATATCTGTGCTGCAGAGGCAGAATCCTTGCCATGTGTCCCAAGTGATAGGTCCAACACGGTTGCATTCTATGAATCTGGCCAATCCATGGAAATGTATGACTCGTACACCTTCCGCATCGTTCAAATCTTCACCTTCATGAAACACTAGTAATTGCAACATTGTTGTAGGCATCCAACTGAATTTCCAGCGCACAACTTGTACAAGTTTTGAATCCGCATCCGTCTCCATGAGAGTCCAGAGCCAATGGGTGCGTCCGGCTCGGTCAACTGACTGTACAACGCGTATTTTGAAAATACACATGCACCCGTCTCCATACGATTCAATGGCCAAGGCGTACGCCTGTCACAGACCATGCCTGCCCGACGCGTATGCCTGATAGTCACCCACGTCGGACCTCATTGCAGTCAATGGCAAAGCGTACGCACGGCTCGGTCATGAACCGTGCAATGCGTACGCATTGTCAACCGCGTCGGACCTCATTGCAGTCAATGGCAAAGCGTACGCATGGCTCGGTCATGAACCGTGCAATGCATACGCATTGTCACCCGCGTTGGACCTCATTGGTGTGACTATTCGATGGATTCAACACACAATTACTTGCAAGGGTCACCTGTGCACACCTACCACACTACAGCATTGGTCACACAGTGTCCCATGGCATGTAAGGCTGCATTGCCTGGGAGTTGAGGGGGCACATTTGGTTTGTTGGGTGGCACTTTTCAGCCACTCCCAGGGTGTGCATGTGTACATGGGGGCAGAATCCTTTGTGTGTCGTGCACATTACCACTGTGATGTGCAAATGTACAGTAATGGGCATGAGTCACGGACACAATTTCATGTTGGATATGTTTAGGACATGTCACATACACCCTGAGTCCTGGGGGTGATGGCATGTACGTCACAGTGAGACCTGTAGCCACAATTCTGATGTGCACCCACAGTCTGTGTGCATGTTGTGTCTCAGATGTGTCTGATCAAATGTGGCCAATGGGAGACAGTCTCCACATCCATGTGGTATATGCATCAACCTTGATGGTGTGTGTGTGTCTAAGATATGTACATGTAGGGCCTGCAGGGACAACAGTGGCCTCTACCTGTGGGACTCACGCTTGCCTTGTGGTGAGTACGTGATACGCCATGTCCATGCCAGTGTCGATGTGGCAATAAAGGGATCTTGGGTTTCTGCATGGCAAAGATCTGTGATGCCTGGGAGACATCAGGCCTCACTTGTCACTGTGGTGTGTGTTTGTAACGTCACAGCAGTACATAGGTCGGGTGACACAGCCAGATGATTGGCCATTGCACTACATGGGACTCATGTGGACATGTGGAATTGAGATGTGAGGTGATGGTCATGTAGGTGACATATGTGTCCATGCCCAACAGCACACACCTCAGTACATTGTGTAATGTCATGATCTATCATGTGATATTGAGCCTGGTCATGGCCACATGGGTGGATGAATCGACAATCTTCCTTTGTTCATCTCTGTTCTGCAGGGCAGCAGCTGTTCATCGACCGTTCCCAGACCTTGCAACCATGCAGGAACGCAACTGCATCCGACGGTACCGCTTCACCAGGCCACTGATTGAGGAGTTGGCGGAGCAGTTGGCGCCACATCTGCTACCTGGCCGGACATACCCTACAGCACTGACCCCAGAGGTGAAGGTGATGGCAGCCCTGCACTTCTTTGCTACTGGTACCTTCCAGTACGCAGTGGCTACAGCAGGTGGGATGTCGCAAACTATGTTTAGTTGTGTGCTACGCGATGTCTTGGAGGGGATGTTGCATTTCCTTGACCTGTACATCAAGTTCCCTAGCCCAGCTGAACTCCCTGAAATAAAGGATGCCTTTTACACGCTGGGTAGGATGCCAAACGCCATCAGATCTATTGATGGGACACATGTGGCCCTGATACCACCACAGGCACATGAGCAGGCATACCGGAACAGGAAACATTTCCACTCGATCAATGCTCTGGTGGTATGTCTTGCAGACATGTGTATCACACATGTGTGTGCACGGTTCCCTGGTTCTGTGCACGATGCCTACATAATGAGGAGTAGTCACATTGCAACGCTGATGTAACAGATGCCAGCTCAGCATGCCTGGCTTGTTGGTGTGTACTGACTGTTTATCATTGTGTATGTTTGTCAGTGTTGTATTCCGCACTCCTACAAAACCCAGCTACTTGTTCATTTTTGTGTGTGTGGTGACTCCAGATACCCCAACATGCTGTGATTGCTGACACCCCTCAGGAACCCTGTGACAGCAGCCGAGATGCGCTACAATGAGGCACATGGTCGGAGCAGGAGGGTGATTGAGCGGACATTCGGCCTCCTGAAAAGCCGCTTTCGCTGCCTGGACAAGACCGGAGGGGCCCTCCCATATGAACCTGCAAAGGTGTGCAAAATAATCCTTGTATGCTGCATGCTACACAACATGGCAGTGCGGAAGAAGGTGCCTCTCATCCAGGATGACGATGACGATGACCAACCTCCGGCACCTGCGGAGGATCCCGGCCTGGGCCAAGATACCAGTTTTGATGAGGATGAGGGTGACGTCCGCTCACAGCTCATCAACAACTTCTTCACCTGAATGTGAGTTTCCAGGGTTGTTATGTCAATGTATGGAGTTAGCCTGGAATGTGTTGTGGCTGCTCTGTTGCTGTCTGAGTGAGTCTGTGTGCCACTTGACTGGATGCGTGCAGTGATGTGTCCATTCAGGTGGTGTGTACACCAAAATAGGGTAGTACTGCTAACTTGTTTTTGTGTAGGTTTCTTGTGACATGTTTTGTGCATGTGTATTGCATTTTATCTCCTGTTCTGCTGTGCTTTTGACTGTGTCTTGTGTCTGTCCTTCACAGGGTAATTTGCCTGTTGTTTGTTCAACACTGACCCCCAACACCAAGAATCCGACACCAGTGTGGGAGTAGTTAATTGACATCAAGTGATGTGCCACACACCCCTGGACAACAATTCTCAGACACTCTGTGACCGTGTGTCCACCGTAACGTACAATTGCCTTGCAAATATTTTTGAATAAACATGTTGCTGATGTGTAATGAACCTGTGCTATGCTTTGTTAGGTGCGTTGTCTGTCTTCCCACATCTGACTGACATTTGCTTACCTCACCTGTGGACTTGTTACCACTGACTGTGGATAGGTGTTGTGCATACCTATGTGTTTCAGGTCAACATCATTGTGTGTGATGAGTAACATGGCCATGGTGAGTATGTGTTGTGTTGCCATAGTGGTGTGTCTCCCTCACATGTGTCACATCACCATGACTCACCTAACGTTGGTCACGTTGTTGCAGTATTTGGCATGCACTGTGTTGTGTAGCAGATCGACATCTCCATGACACATGACAATTTGGAATCACAACAGAGGCAAGTATGGTGTCCTGGTGAGTTTATTTTCGAACATGTGTGAGGAAAGTGCACAGGATGGTGGGTGCTGTACATTGGTTTTGGAATCCAAAGTTCACATTAGAGTTGGAAGTGCTGGTAGATGAAATGTCCAGAGTAAAGTCCACAATCATCTGCTACATTGGCCCAACATGAACCCTCCATGTCATGTGGGCGAGTTGTGTGCGATTGAACAAGGTGAACGGGTTGCGCACAAAGAACATTGTCCAGAACAGGTTTGAAGGCCCTGGGGGATGTGCTGGGACATCTGCCTCTCACATGTCCTTCTTCGGACGACCCCTCTTCTTCCTGGGGGGGGGGATCCTCAGGTGCAGGCTTCTGCGGTGCAGGGGACTCTCCGCCAGAGTCCTCCTCCCTCCCTGTGGCGCTGGTAGATGGTGTTGCAACGGATGTTGTGGCCACACAGGGAAGTGTGGACAGGTTTGTGTTGATCTGGCGGAGGCATTGGAGTGTGTCCCGATGCACCGCAGTAAGGGCATCCCACTTGGCCTCCATTCGGGCATAGTGGGCAGCCTGCTCCTGTTGCATGTCCTTGAGGATCCCCACTACCTGGCCAAATCCTTCGGTGCTATCCTGGTACGCATCTATGATGCGTGCCAGTTGGGGGTCATCATGCAGTCCAGACCCCTCTGCAAGGCGCGCCCTCTGCCTCCCACCCCTCCCAGAACCCCTATCCACACGGGCAGGACCAGCGACGGGATGCACAGGTGACACTGGGACCCCGTGGCTGGTGTTGCTGGTGGTGTTTGCAGTAGCTTCCGGGGGGTCCTGTGTCCCTGTGCTGTGGGTGTTCAGTGACCTTGGTCTGTCCGTGTTGGCGGGGGTGCCCTGTCGGTTTCCAGATGCTGGAGGCGTGGGTACAGGGGGTGCAGATGTTGATGATGCTGGTGCTGCATGATGACCCACACCGGAGGGGCCAGGTTGATCGTCGTCATCCGAAGAGGACAGAGACAGAGTCAAACCAGAGAGCTCAGTGTCCACCAGAGTCTGAGCCTGGGAATCCTCTTAATTTGGTGCTGGGTCCCCAGCACCACCTGTGTTTGGAAGAGACATACAATGTGAGTTATGTTTGTACATGCATCAATGGTTCACAAACATGACATTTTCTACTGTACGAACAGATGCCTGCCTACACTGCTTTTTTCCAACTTGTCACGGACAGAGTTTGATATTGTTGTTGCCCATGTCCCAGCAGGGCCTTGTGCTCCCCACAACAGAGCCCAGTATCAGACATCCTGTCAGTCCCTTCCCACTCCCTGTGAGGCGAGTATGGTTCAGTTTGAACTTGCTGGGCCATGTGGGTGGGAGTTCACAAGGGCGGAGCTGGACCTCCTCGTCAACAAAGTCATCAGAGTCGAGCCACAGCTGTTTGGTACATTGGTCAGACAGACCAGCATAGCCCAAAAAACAAGCCTGTGGCAGAGGATTGTCGATAAGGTGAATGCTGTTGCGCCCATCCGAAGGACCAGGCATGAATGCCAAGCCAGGTGGTACGATCTGCGCAGGGCAGTCAAGAGGAAAATGAACGAGGAATACAGCCAGAGTAACATCACTGGAGGCGGGCTGCCCCGCAAACCCGTACATTACCATCCCTGGGAGGAGAAGGTGATGGCCATGCTTCCGCCGGTGGGAGTACACAGAGTCGAAGGAGTTGCAGAGCCTGGTGAGTACACAAACAACTCACGTAACATGGGGGGAATGCCATCCACACCACAAATACACAAAATGCACGCAACTTCCCCCAAGCCCTCACCGCACACAACCACACTCAAAAACCACGCTCATGCCACTAACGTCTCCATGCCACATTCACAAATAAAGGCAATGCCATGTCCCAGGCCACACCAACCACAAACCCAAGACTGGATGTCCGGGATGCTGGGAGGGTGGGGCTCACACAACACATTGTGCAACTCAGAAGCAGACACCAATGCCCTCAGCCCATATGGCCTAGGTACATACCCATGCACCATGCCCAATGCACAGGGACTGGCAAAGTACTGACAAGGTAGCTGACACTTGGCCCTGCTGTATGCAGCACAAGGCCCTCCTGTGACCACTGAACACTCAAAAACCAACTACACAAGCTCAGATATCTAGCACAGGCACTCAAACTCACTGTCATGCCAGCATGCACCATGAGGGGACAGACACATCACCTGGAAGACCCAATGACAAATCACACTACACCCAACAGCAGGCCCGGTCACACCCCCCCCCCACACAAGCACACACCCCCGGGGCAGGCAACGGATTTACCCACTCTCACAATGGACATGTGACACAACAAGACCAATCCATCGACCAAATAAGCACCCAAGACAAAATTCTACTGGTCAAACACTCAGGAGAACATACCAATCTGTCCCCCGCAACATACCCATCCCCAAGTGGACATTGAGAGGAATGCTAGGCACATCAAACTACCTGGAGGATCTGTGACAACTTGAATATGTATGAAACATGGATGTGGCATGAAACAGCATTAACATTGTCTCTCTCTCACACACAGGGCAACGTCATCGACCTCCCCCCAACAATGGGGGGGAACAATCACAGTCCCAGGCTCAGCGTGAAGATGATCCCACCGGCAGCGACGACTCTCACCACTCCTTGGATGACCCCGACCAACCTGGCCCCTCTGGTGCCCAAGCCCCTGCAGCACCTGCGTCAGGTACATCTGTGCCAACCCCCACCCCCATTCCTGCCACATCCCAGGAGACACCCAGGAGCCCTGCTCACACTGAACAACAGAGCCAGTCTCACCAGGAGGGACAAGGTTCTCCGGGCACCCAGGAGGAGGCAGACAACCCCGCAAATGCCATCCCTCAGGGGTCCCGTAGACCCGATGTGCCCACAACGGCAGGCCAGGCTCGTGTGGGCAGGGGTGGTGGGAGTGGAGGCAGGCGGAGGCGCGAACCTGACCAGCCAGCTGAGGGAACCGGTATGTCACACATACGCCACATCCTGGACACATACCGGCGTGACACCAGGAGCATCAGCCAGGTAGTGTCGAGCCTCACAGAGATGAAGGGGACCCTCGACGAGATGAAGAACCTGCAGGCCGAGCAACATGCCAGTCAACAACAACACCAAGGACGGATGGAGGCAAGACTGGCTGAGCTCCTGGCGGTGCAAATGGACATGAGCCGTTCACTCCGTCGGATCGCCGACAACATGGGCAACCCTCCCTGTGCCACCAGGCGAAGACCACCACCAGCCACAGGGAGGGAGGAGGAGGAGGATTCGTCCGACGGAGCATCACAAGCATCGTCAAGGCCTGCATCTGAGGGTCCCCCCAGGAAGGAGGGTCATCCACGGAAAAGACTGTGAGAGTCAGCGGACCATCCACCTCTCCCAGGTCACCTGGCCTGGCACCTGGCCCTCTGGCGCAACAGGAGCACCTCATCCAATGACATTCTCTACCACATGGACTTGCTGGTCACAGTCTGACCAATGATGACCAACACTGTGGTCTGGACTCTGATGACTCCAACTGACAAGGATGCCATCTCCCCCTGTGAACTTTGGATTCTATGCACCCGGTAGAGCACCTTAGTACATCTACCAAAAGACTTACCCCACCAAAAATAAAAATTATTTTTTTCATGAGATGTTGCTGTCATTTGGCATTAGTCCACAACATATGTGTGTGTAAATGTCAAACTATGCCTGAGTGTTGAACTAACTCCAGCCATCCATACCCTGGGATCTGAGTCTGGTACAGGACACACATGGGTCACAATGTATCAGTCAATGCAGACATGGAGCACAATACTCACCTGTGATGGCCTCAAGCTGCTGAGGGGTTGCTTGCAATACTGTGTGGACAGATCTATTTGGAAGAGTATCATTAAGGCGTAGAGGTCATGCCTCATTTGGAGGTTCCCGGGGAGGGAGTCCCAGGTATGTGTTCCCAGGTGGGAGAACTATGTCCTGCATGCTGGAGTACGGTGGATCTGAAGAATGGTGGCCAGGTCAAGGTTGGATGCACGGAGATGGCACTACGGGTTCTCGGATGACAGAGGTACAAGGTTGGTGTTGGGTCGGGTTTGTGGCCTGCCTCCTGAGTGTGGGTGGGGAGTCTGAAGGTCATCCTGCAGCACACAGTGATCCATTGCAGCTATCTCTGCTGGACGGTGATGTGGCTGGGGCACGGGATGTTGCAGCTGAGGTGTGCAGATGCAGCCTGGATGTGGACAAGTGTACTGGGAGTTTGGATGTGGCTGCCCCGTAGAGGGCAAGGCAGTATTTGACACGGATGTTGTCGTGGACCTGGGGGATGGTCCGTCTTTCCTTGGAGTGGATCTATCTGGAGATCATGTGCATAATGCAGAGGGTGTTGCAGTCTGAGGCACAGATGCTGGTGATTACCATGGCAAATGTGAGCAAGCAATCCATGATGCACACCATCTTGTGTGCATGGACACTGGGTGCTTGTGCGGGGCTTCTGCGGGTGGGACACAAGCAGTTGACCCAGCTGTAAGGGGACAATCCTCAGATGTTGACCTCAGTCCTGTACAAGTCCAGCCTCAGGTGGCTGCTGTTCTGCCATTCATCAATGGATCTCATGCAATCTAGAATATTGGAACTGGCAATGTCTGCGCCCTTGGTGAGGGTGAGGAGCACCTGGCTGTCAATGGCATTCGAGTTGATGATGAGGTTGTGTGCGCATGTGGTGGTGGAGAGGGGGGTCCTGGACACATTGTAGATTGACACGCTGAGAGATGATATCTGTGCCATGTGCCTCACAACGACAGCATACTACATGCAGAAGCCTTGAGTCCCACTCCCATGGCCTTGCCGGGGTACAGAGCCGGTGGGGAGTAGGAGGGACATGACCTGGTGGGTGTGACAGGGCCTGGAAGGCGTGGCAGCGCTGTGTAGGCAGTCGGAGTTGCACACTCATCATGCAAAGGTGTTGTGTGTGCGCTTAGTGTATGCCTGAGAGCTGGCGGCAGATGTGTGGATGGACATTGCTTGGAGGGTGGCTGCAACATCAGACTGTAGTGTGATGTGGGTCATGCAAGGACATGAGGGTCGTGCAATGTGCACGTTGCATGTGCAGACGGTCCAGCCTTTGGGACCGCGTGGCCGCAACTGTAGCACAGACAAGCTGATGACAGCCAAATGAATGGGTTGATGGAGGAAGGGAGGAGCATCTTTGATGTGTGTGTGTTGTCAAATCAGGAAACTTTGTGTGCCCTTGCTGCAGTGGCTGCAACAGCAGGCGGCATGTCTTGGGAACTATGCCACAATTTCCACACAAAGACTAGGATGTCAGAAAGGACTACTGCAACAGATGTATGTCAAGGAAGGAGTGACCGGTTTTCAATGGTACACCCAGAGACAAAGGATGCACAATCCCCAAAGATGACTGACACCGGATCATGAAACTGAAGGCCAAGCTGCGCACAGGAAACACACCCCAGAAGGTGTTGACGGCCCATTGTGGGGACCAACATACCAAAACACATACACAGCCATGGACTTCATGCACAATAGAGAATCAAATACATGTAGAACAGCATGCAGGTTGCTAATCTACACATAGACTCATATGCACAATCCTTGACAACCATGCCAGAGATGGCGCATGCACAGTGGCAAGAGACCTGCATTGACAGAGATGAGGCACCTTGGAGGCTGAGGAACACTATTATTACTCAGGCTCACACCTATGGAAATGCATCAATATTAACAGACTCAGAGGTCTTTTGGATTAACATGTGGGACCTACACTGGACACCCCCTTCGCACCACAGATGCTGTAAATCCATGGGAGTGGCACACAAGTGAAGGGGGTGAGCCAAACATCCCCTGCTGCACACGGAGAGGCTGCAATTCCCCATTGAACATCTTATGGGGATGTCCCGCAATATGTCCACCCGTAGCCTCCCGTATATTTCCGAGGGAAGTTGTACACACATTGATGCCTTCATCAAAAACCACAATCCCATAACAGATGACTGTCACGAAGTGTGACTATCAATTCATGTGAGTCATGCTACATGTCATGTGCCCCATGGTGAGTCGACATGTATGCATAGTAACAAAACCTGCACAGGAGCAGTGCCCACACATTACAAACAACTACCACACCCAAAAAGCCTTGCTGCAATCCTTACCCAAAGGAGACTTTTCACTATGTCCGTGCATGTAACGCTGATTCAGCACACGTTGCATTACTCATGAGGAATAGCAGGAGCACAACGATGCCACGAGCAGACAGCATGCGCAACTACCTGGGGATGAGAGACACACAAGAAGTCAGGAAAAACATAGTCATCCGCATGCATGGTCATGTACTCTACATGAATAAGGTTGACACCATGCTAGTTGTCAATTGAGTGTGTCAGCTAAAATGTGTGGAATGACATCAGCACTCGAGTGACACATCAGCACACACCTCAAAGTCACTTAGCATACAGTCAGCTGGACACACACATTGCAACACATGCCACACAAGGCTCCAAGCATGCACACTCAGACCCAGGGACTCACCATTATGAGAAGAAGTTGCGTATGAGCTGACTCCGGATGTCCTCCTCCTCCTCCTCCTCCTCCTCCTCACTTGCCTCGTGACCAAGGCCGTCATCCTCCACGGGTGGATGTTCCTGCTCTTCGGGATCCAGGATGAGTGGCACAGCTTTCTCCACTGCCATGTTGTGCAGCATGCAGCACACGAGGAAGATTTTGCAGACCTTCACCGGTGCATATGGGAGGGACCCGCCGGTCTTGTGGAGGCAACGGAATCGTCTCTTCAGGAGGCCAAACGTCCTCTCAATCACTCGCCTGGTCTGCCCATGGGCGTTGTTGTAACGGTGATCTGCAGCTGTTCTCGGGTTGCGGAGAGACGTCACCAGCCATGGCATGTTGGGATAGCCAGAGTCCCCTACATGGAAACATCATGTAAAGAAGTGGGTCAGGAGATGCCGTCACATACTAAGATACCGCTGAATACTAGACAAAGAGAGTCTACCCACCAACAAGACATGCTCATTCGTTGTGCAGCTGCAGCATCATTTCTGGCACCCTGCTACGCCTCATGATGTAGGCATTGTGTGCTGACCCTGGAAAACGTGCACAGACATGGGAAATCAGCATGTTAGCAAGACACACCACAAGGGCATTAATGGAGTGGTAATGTTTACGGTTTCTAAAGGCTACCTCCTGTGGTGGTACCAAAGCCACATGTGTCCCATCAATGGACCCAATTACATGGGGCATCCCTCCCAGGGCATAGAACTCACCCTTGACACCTGTCAACTGCTCACAAGTTGGAAAATGGATGAATTCATCCAGGTGCTCCAACATGGCTTCTAAAACATCTTGCAGGACATGGCTGAACATGGTCTGGGACATGCCACCCACATCAGCTATGGTCAATTGAAACGTACCGGTGGCAAAGAAATGTAGGGCTCATCTTGGGGGTCAGCGCAGTCGGATAACTGTGTCGCGGTTGGAGGTGTGGGGCCAGCCTGTTTGTCAGGTCCACAATTAACTGTTGGGGGAATCTGTAGCGGCGTATGCAGTCACGTTCCCTCATGGCAGCAAAGTCTGGCATTGGTCGGGGGAGAGGCGGTGCCCTGCAGAAATCAGGAAGAAATAACCAAGATTGAGTACATAACTGCACCAATGTCAATGAACTGAGCACATGTTCAACAGCTAATACACATATGCTACATACAGAGTCTGGCCTGTGCAATACATCCTGCACACGTATGCCAGCAAGGTGATACTCCTACCAAGAGTCAGCTACAAACGTGGATTGTCAAGGTCTACATGACATGCCATGAAAGTAGCTGTGGGCCAGTGTGAGTGAACAGCCAGACACATTACAGGAGTGACATACATCCACATATGTGCATTTGAAGGATGTTATCTCATACAGACAGCTGCCGGCAAGCTAGACGCACAGGTCACATGTCATGGAAAAAAGACAGACCACACACCTTGCCATGAAGGGGTACATGTGAAAAATGATCACACAGACATTGAGACTACGCAGATATGTCCTAAGCTCGCAAGTCCCTGTTCGATGCATACACACACACGTTACGTGTTATTCCACATGTGTCCTGGTGTGCGTAATAGTGTGACATGGGCATCTACACACAGACACATGTTGGATGCAGCTACAGCAGATGCCGTTGACGGAACACCAACAGCAAGATCATGGAAACACATGACACACACATGACATAGTCACATCGGGGCACGCTGGTAGTGAGATGTCAGGTGTCATCATCTGTGTACCTGGCATCAGGGGACAGTTGCCTAATGTCCCTATGACAAAGGTGCTATTCGTTGGCAGCATACTATGCCCTGTTCCACATATCAAAGATGTTCAAATGTGTGTCTCTGTGACATGGAGCAGGTGTAGTGATGTTGTCTCACTTTGTCATCCTCACAGGTAACTGCCTACGCCAAGGGGGAGATATGGAAGCGGGCCGTCAGGGCCATGAGATCTGTGGAGGGTCGCAGTCGGCGCCTGGCACAGGTGAGGAAACGCTGGCAGGACATCCGGTGCTAGACCAGGAGGATCGCCCGGGTCCTTCTGGGGGACTCTCCAGAAGGCAAGAACCGCAGGCGACAGCGCCTGGCCCACCAAATGAAGCGTGTCCTGGCGGTGGTCTTCCCTGACATTGATAGGCGGTTACAGGCGATGCAGTAGCAGCAAGGGGGTAGGTACATGTGTGTTTGTTGTGTGTCACCAGCTTTGGGAAGTGCCCAGTCGCATGGATACACTGGCAGGGTTAATATGTGCATTGCATTTTCTGTTCCCCAAAGTCATCCGCTGCTGTTTTTCCTCCTTTCCCCTCCTTGACATGTGTTCCCTGGTCTGTGTGTAATCACTATTGCACATGGTCATCTAGGCTGGGGGTTAATCCAAGTGCACATTGCTGTCTGCATCATGTGGGGGTGGGGTCGGAGACATGTGTTGTTACCTTGCATGTGCCCTGTCCTGTTCAGTCATTTGGGGGTCCATATCAGTTGGCACTGATGCTGAGTCTCAACATAGGAGTGTGAGTGTTCAAATGAACAGATTTGCAGCATGCATGACCGATGTTGTGGCCTCAGACATGATGTGCATGAGTGGGAGATATGCATAGTGCCGGGACGGTGGCTCATGTTACAGTCAGATAATTCCAGGCCCATGGAGCAGTATGCCCACTTCCGTACCCTAAGACACCCTTGCCTCGGTATCATGTGTGTCATCCAACACTGTGCCCATTCTCAATGTGTTCAGCATAGTTTTCCCTCTGTGGCATTGTTCCCTGGCCTCATTTGTATTTATCTAAAGTGTGCTACATGGGCCCATTGTACAGGCTGACCCCATTTTTCTTCTGCATCCTCACACTGGCCAGTGCCTGTGTGTCTACGTACAACAATCTGTTGAGGTTTTGTGTCACAAATATGTGTTGGCAGCCTCACAAGGTGATGTGGAGTACATTTAGGATTTCCTGATGCACTTTTTAGTAAACCCAGATTGAGAGGTGTAACTTTTTGAGCTGTCTCAATCACATTGTCTCAGGTATGGGTTGTTTTTGCGGGCAAGGACTACATGTCCATACCTTATGTCTCCTTGCCAGGTCTGACCAGTGTGTGATGATTGTCTGGACAGGCACTCAACGTGCAGTGACCCAGGCATGTTGTGCAGGGTGTCATGTTTGTGCTTTGCAGCATGTGTCACAAGTTCAAAAACATGTTTCCTGCTCATCCATTATTGGCACGGGTGTGTGCTCCAGATGCTATGTGGTTTGGTCTGTGTGTGCTGACATCTGTGTGGACATTCTTCGTTCACATCAGGGTGTCTCCTCAATGCAGGTGCTCCTTATTCCAACACAATTTCAGGGCCATTTGCTAATGCATTGTCCTGTGTCTGGACATGTGTGTCACTCCACATGACAGGTAGTGTGTCAGATGTGTTGCCAACTGTGTCATCATGGTACGGATGGCCATGTGACAGGTGGCATGTTTTAAGTTGTTATTCAAGAAGGCATGTGCCCTGGCACTCACTACACTTGTCAACATGTCCCAATAGTTTATATGCTTCACTTTGATTTTTGTGAAGGACAATGATGTGCATGCATGACAGATGTCTCCCAAGGGAGTGCACAAGTACCACTTTTACACTTTTGTGGAACACGCTGGCACAATTAGAACATGGTCACATTTCAGGCCAAAAGTTGTTTAGGATTTATACATATCCATGTTCCCACAGTGTGTTAGCATTTGGGTTAGTCCTTGGTTGTTGCTGAAGGCAACTTACCGGTGTCAAGTCATCCCGACCACCGTGGTGCCATGTATGTGTACTTCCTGATACCACATTTCTTCTTAACATTGGCTTCTTGGCATTAGGCGGGCAGCTCATACTATGACTGTGTAAATGTAGTTTTGTGTGCACCTCCTTGTGTGACTTCTGATATTCATGCACATGTGTGCTCTGTTCCACAGGTGGGACATTCACACATTCCAAATATGTCAATTGTGTAAAGTTTTGTGCTTCCCAATGGATCAGATAGTATTACATTTGCTTTTCTACAGTACTCACAGGTCTATGAGTGTGGGGACCCCTTCAGCATTGGCGTCTGTTATTTGGCATTGGGTGCACCAATACTATTTCTTTCACAGTGACCAGGAGGTGGCATGACGTCATGGTCTGCCTGTGCTCCACTGTTCACAGACACTAGCTTCTCTGTATAATTGGATATCCAGTTATTTGCTGTGGTGTCCTGATTTTCATTTTTTCAGGGGGCATGTTGGGTGAACCAACTGGGGAGTGCAGGGCTTACATATGTGCTGGGTATTCTAGATGTTCCTCATGATGCTTTTCATGATATGCACTGTGACCTATTTAGTTTGGACTCATGTGTCAGATGTACACAGGTGACTGATTATTTCCTGTCTCTTCACCTTGCCCACAGCATCATCTGGGGACACCGAGGGAGACACCTGCACGGACGTGGAGGAGGGATCCAGCACCAGTGCCACCACTCCTGGCGAGTCGGCAGCATCAAGTGGCACGGACGGCGAGGTGAGTGCGACGGAGGACCTGGGTAGTACCACCACCGACTACGACGCAGACGGGTCCGAGGCTGAACTCCCTGAGGGGGCGGAGGCGGCTCCAACAGCTGGCAGCAGCACTACAACTGTCACCGCCCCCTCCATTCCCATCACCGCCCTCCCACTTGCTCAGGTCCCTTCTGTCCGTGTAGGGCAACAACGTGTCTCCTTCGTGCCAGGCACTGCACCCCCTGCCCCTGTCTCCCCTGCTGCCCTCACTGCCGAGTCTGTGGACATTCAGCGGCAGTTGCAGGTTGGGCAGACATCGATCCTGACTGTCCTCCATGGCCACACCAGACTGCTGACACAGATGGTGTCGTACATGGAGGGCATGTCATCAGCGATGTCTGACCAACGGATGTTGCTGAGGTCTATGGACTCGTCACTGACGGCAGCAGTGAGTCTCCTGCAGCGCTTCGTCCCCCCACCTACCCCTGTGCCATCCACACTTCCCACTCCCATTCCTGTCCCAAGCACACACACACCTTCCCAGGCAGGCACCACACCAGACACAGGCAGCACACCAACAGGGACGGGCAAGCGCACACCTCCTGTCACGCACACTCAGGGGGAAGAAGGCACACCCACTGGGTCACACAGGCAGACACGCAGCCACAGTAGGAGTCTGCATGCCTCACTCCCCAGTCCCTCCGATGTCACTCCCCTCGGCTCCCCTGCCCCACAGTCTGAGAAGGAGACCTACTTGGCTGTGCTGGGCCTCAGCCCCACTGTTTCACCTGCGCGCAAACGGGCAAGGCACTCCACAGGTAGGGGAGTAGAGTCCCCCCCCTGTCCACCACCTCCCCCAGTAGCGCTGCAACCCATCCCTCCGACCCCCTCCCCCCTCCTTGGGGCCTGTGGTTACTTCGGGTGCAGGGGAGACTCAGCAAGATCTTGCGGACGTGTGCAGTGCAGTACTGACCTCCACGTTTGGCGCTGCCCCACCCCCTGTGGTGGAGTCGTCTGTCTCTGCACCCCCAACACCTGCCCTACCCCCTCCTGTCCCTGCGGTGCCTGGTCCTTCCCCACATGATGCCCCCACCCCAGTCGATCAACCAGAGGTATCTAATGTGCAAGCAAGCTAGGGGAGACGCATGGCCATGTGTGTCCCCCCCCAGGACTTCGTGTCTGGACTGGCCTATGGCCTTTGTAAATAGTGTCCTTTTCTACTTTTTGTTTTCATGCTGAATAAAGCATTTTGCTTTTCCTTTGCACACAATTGCTTTTCAGGTATTGATGTTGGTGCTGATGCTCCATGAGTTGGGGTGGTGATCATGTGTTGGGTATCTGGGAAATGTAGTAGTCTGCTGCTCATGGGGTGGACCCTGGTATCTGTGTGGCATCACAAGGTCTCTGCAATGATTCTTTGGTCGTGTATGCTCTTTGTGTTTTGAGACATTGTCCCAAGGAGTGTTCCTTCCTCTGTGGCACCTGACATCTGCCCTGCAGGGAGTTGCACCATTGTTGTGCTGACCTGTGTCTACATTCCCTTGGTGGCTGATGGATCCCTTCAACTATGTCCATGCCTGCTCAGTAATGTTTCCGGCTGCATCGTCTGTGCCATCCTTGGTAGTCACTGTACTTGTGTATAGAGTATGTTGCCATGCCTCCATGGAGAAATGGTCCCTTTTCCGCACTATGCACGTGTGTACTCCCAGCCTAGCACACATATGGTACTTGTTCTGCAGGGTATTTGGTCACCTGACTGACAATTGTGTATTTGTATCTGTGGGAAGTCCACCCTATTCCTTCCATGGGAGACAACAACTTGGTGGCTGTGCCAGCACCTTTACATTCCTATCAGTCCTGGAATGTACGTGACAGTGTGTGTTCCCTTTGGCTCTCTTAGTTTAGTGGGTTTCACATGACTATACAGTCTTGTGACATGATCTCAGTGTGTGTATTGTGCAGCCTCCGCAAGGGGTGGGTATGCATGTGTCATTTGTCATCGCACCCACATGTGGTGTGTCATGCAGTGGGGGAATGACATCCATCCTCATGGGAGTGGGACACTGCTGTCAGTGATGTGTTGATATGGCACTCTCAACATAGTCACACATTGGGGATGCGTTCATGGACCCATGGAGTTGTGGTCATCTGAGGATGATGCACCCACCCCTCATGTGTCTGGGCACTGCTGGGAGGCCTCTGCACCCACCCCTCATATGTCTGGGCACTGCTGGGAGTTATATGCACCCACCCCTCATATGTCTGGGCACTGCTTGGAGGCCTCTGCACCCACCCCTCATATGTCTGGGCACTGCTGGGAGGCCTCTGCACCCACCCCTCATATGTCTGGGCACTGCTGGGAGTGATATGCACCCACCCCTCATATGTCTGGGCACTGCTGGGAGTCCTCTGCACCCCCCTCATATGTCTGGGCACTGCTGGGAGGCCTCTGCACCCACCCCTCATATGTCTGGGCACTGCTGGGAGGCCTCTGCACCCACCCCTCATATGTCTGGGCACTGCTGGGAGTCCTCTGCACCCACCCCTGATTTGTCTGGGCACTGCTGGGAGTCCTCTGCACCCACCCCTCATATGTCTGGGCACTGCTGGGAGTGATATACACCCACCCCTCATATGTCTGGGCACTGCTGGGAGGCCTCTGCACCCACCCCTCATATGTCTGGGCACTGCTGGGAGTGATATGCACCCACCCCTCATATGTCTGGGCACTGCTGGGAGTCCTCTGCACCCCCCCTCATATGTCTGGGCACTGCTGGGAGGCCTCTGCACCCACCCCTCATATGTCTGGGCACTGCTTGGAGGCCTCTGCACCCACCCCTCATATGTCTGGGCACTGCTGGGAGTCCTCTGCACCCACCCCTCATATGTCTGGGCACTGCTGGGAGTCCTCTGCACCCACCCCTCATATGTCTGGGCACTGCTGGGAGTGATATGCACCCACCCCTCATATGTCTGGGCACTGCTGGGAGTCCTCTGCACCCCCCCTCATATGTCTGGGCACTGCTGGGAGGCCTCTGCACCCACCCCTCATATGTCTGGGCACTGCTGGGAGGCCTCTGCACCCACCCCTCATATGTCTGGGCACTGCTGGGAGTCCTCTGCACCCACCCCTCGTATGTCTGGGCACTGCTGGGAGTCCTCTGCACCAACCCCTCATATGTCTGGGCACTGCTGGGAGGCCTCTGCACCCACCCCTCATATGTCTGGGCACTGCTGGGAGTGATATGCACCCACCCCGCATATGTCTGGGCACTGCTGGGAGTGATATGCACCCTCCTCCATGTCTCTGTCCACTGCTGGGAGACCTCTGCAGCCACCCACCCACCCGCCCCCTTGGTGCAGTACACTGCTGTCCTGTGCATACACACACACCAATATACTGCTTATATGCTGCAACAGGCCCTATGCCAACATTCGTGGCGTGTGTATGCCTTGTATCCATTCTGTACTGGTGCCGTAGGGGTACAGGTAGGGCGGGCCCTAACCCCGCATTCATAGGGTGTACGGGCCGTACCCACGCTGTGAGGGCGTGGGTATGGCGCGTACCCTTCCATCACCACTCCTATGGTGGTACGGCCCGTACCCACACTGTGGGGGCGTGGGTACGGGCCGTACCACCATTGTAGTGGTGATGGAGGTGTACGCGCTGTACCCACGCTGTGGTGGCGTGGGTACGGGCCGTACCACCATTGGGGTGGTGATGGAGGGGTACGCGCCGTACCCACGCTGTGGGGGCATGGTTACGGCACGTACCACCATTGTTGTGGTGATGGAGGTGTACGCGCCGTACCCACGCTGTGGGGGCGTGGGTACGGCCCGTACCACCAGTGGAGTGGTGATGGAGGGGTACGCGGCGTACCCACGCTGTGAGGGCGTGGGTACGGCGCGTACCCCTCCATCACCACAACAATGGTGGTATGGGCCGTACCCACGCCCCCACAGCGTGGGTACGGCGCATACACCTCCATCACCACTACAGTGGTGGTACGGCCCGTACCCACGCCCCCCAGAGCGTGGGTACAGCCCGTACCACCATTGTAGTGGTGACGGGTACGCGTCCACGTCCACTTCCGTTGTGGCGGTACGTGGGATTGGTGGACACGACCCAAAGTGACCTACCATGGGGGTAAGTTATGTGCAGGATATATATGTTTTAACTTGGGGGGGTTATGTTTCCTGCCCCTCGCCCCCCCCACCCCTTTGCCCCTGGGTGTTTTTCTGACTTTCTGCGGCGTCTGCGTCGGTTTCGGTGCACCAGGTCGTAGGCTAGGAGGGCCGGGATGACACGTAGGATGGGGTCCATGGCTGTCCGTCGCGTACCGGTGCTCCTTCTTCTCGTCGTCCTCAATTTCCCGGGAGTTTTGGCTGCCATAAAAAATGAGCGGTCCGGACTGACGTCGGCACGGATCGTACTAGCTGGTCCGTAAAATGCTGCCTGACTCCGTCCGGACGTCACGTACGCGATGTCCCGGATCGGAATTGTGGGTATTTTTTCCCGGTCGGTGTTTTGTACGACTCGTACGGAAATGGTATTTCTGTACGAATCGTACTTGCGGGTTTGTAAGGTGGTTTTCCCGGGTACGAGTCGTACGGAGAATACGCTCTGTACGACCATTCGTACCCGGCTTTTACAGGATCGGAATCGGCACCTATATGTATATGTTTAATGTATTTTTAAATTATATATATATATTACTTAAACATTTTAAAATATTTTAACTATGTTTATTTTAATTATATGTATTATTTACTTTATTTTACATTATTTTTTTTACTTTTAAAAAACAATATTTTTAACAACGATATTTTTCACATTGATAATTTTTTCCGATATTTTTGTACAACCATAATGTAGATAGGATGTCGATATTCTTGAATTCGATATTCTTTCTGCGATATTTTTGTAGGTCGTTATTTTGACCTTCGATATTCTGTCAGTGATTCCCAAATAGAAACCATGGGGCATATTATCAAGAACGGCGTTAAAATTATCGCTGCTTTAGCGACAGGAAACTGCCGCTAAAGCGGCGATAATGGGCTTGATAATATGCCCTTGAGAATTCCAATAGAAGCCCATGTTCTGGTGTGAAGCCCATTATCGCCGCTTTAGCGGCAGTTTCCTGCCGCTAAAGCGTCGATAATTTTAACGCTGTTCTTGATAACATGCCCCCATGACTTCTAATTGTAACAGAACTCGCAGCAGCTGATATAGTGGGGAAAAGGAAAAAAGGGAAAATAAAGAAAACACTAATGCAAGGCTCATCACTCTTCTTTCTGGACCGCTATGGAAGTCTGCAAGAAACAATACCAGATTGGTAAAGAACCTTGTAACATCAGTATAATATAGAATCCTTCTACCTAATTACCTTAAGTAAAAGTTCTTCTAACCTGCCCCTTTCTTATCTAATCTTAGATGCAGTTCTCTCACTGGAAATATAAAAACACAATTGTTACTATTACCCTTTGAAATCCATGAGGTGTGTTTTTTTACATAGGACTCGAAAAACGTACTAGAGAGTTTAATGCCCAGCATTTGAAAATTTGGAAAAATGACAATATGTACATTAAGGGTGATGAAAACAAGACAGATACAAAGTGCAAAATAAGAACAGGTCCAAACAACCAAAAATGTGATAAATATTGAGTGTGCAAATATAAATAAAAAAATACAAAAATCCATGAAAATTTTGAACATTCACACGTACAATCTGCATAGAGAAGATAGTGCAAAAAGCAGGAAGTCAAAGTTCCAACCAGACACTTCTACTTCAATTATCCTATGACGACTGCCAACCATGGACTGCTTTGGGAAGCAATGAGATTCTGACTCCATTCTCCTGTTATATGACAACTTCAAAGATGGCTGCTGATCCCTAAATTTCTCTTTCCGTGAGATTCAAATTAGATTTGTTGACCTGTTTGCCTCTGAGCATGCCACCTTTCCTCCAGTCCTGATCATCATCATATCTAGCACTCCAATTGTGGTAAGCACTCAGGAAACACCATTTAGATGTGCTATTTCCTGTAACCCTAAAGTTCCAGACACCGCTGTGTAGTGTAATTATGACATAAATGTCAGCATCCAAGGTGACTCCACAACGTTTTGCTGAAGGCAAGCAAGTAGACATGGGGTCAGGCAAAGCAGATCAATAGGAGCATTGTAACTCACCCAAAGGTTCACTGGTCAGAGTATCTGGCTTGCCGGCAATGAAGTTCTGGTGGCTTTTGTTAATCCAGCTGATGAGTGTGATAAGACAGGAACTAACTACTTTGATGTCATGGTCAGATTAATGGTTGCAATTTATAGATGATATGGATGTGATAAGCTTAATTGCAATAGCATTCAATCAAGCAATAGAGGGGTTTGAAGAATACATTGAATAAGATAGGAACAATAATGGAGCCTGCCTACACAGCTCCAAATCTGAGGCAGCAAGCTGAAGATGAAAAAAGTGAAAAGGGCTATCTGGACATGGATTGAGAAGACAGATGAAATCCAGTCTAAGGTATTTTCTTCCATGTCAGTAGCTAGGAGGTGGATTTCACTGTAGGTGAACAAGAGACATGACAGGAGGAGTTCCCACACATAAGGTTCACTGGTACAGCTCCCATCATGCTCTGTACGGTCTTGTTGAAATATTCCACCAACTCATTGTTTTACAGGTGATATGAAGTGGATATGTGGTCAATTAGACCAGCTTGCTCTCACATCACCCTCATCTATGAGGAAATGAAATTAATTCCTCTATCACACACCACAGTCTTAAGAAATTCAGCTTTAGAAAGGATAGCAACAACCAATGTCATCACTACCATGCTTTGTGAGCTCTTCACTTTGGGGTACCTGGTAGCTTTATGAACACAACCAAAATATGCTTGTTTCGTGAAGCAGCAGGGAGAGCAAATGGACCAACTATGACTGCGCCCACCCTCTTGAATGGACCTTCTTCTGAGACGATGATGTGTTTGCCAGCCATTTTGGTTGCAACTTGCCTGTAGGCCACCTTTCATAGGCCGTTGAGAGGAGGAAACTCTTCCTGTGCCCGACAAAACTCTTCTAGGGACCATCTTCCAGCAAACTAAGAGTGTATGTGGCTAGTGAACCAGGTTTTAACATATGGTCTGTCTATGGGGCCTTATCCTCTTCTTTGTCTAGAGAAAGGTTGATCGGTATCTTCTCTGAGCCTGTCGTGGACCACATACCAATATTCTTTCCTAGTTGTACCACTTAAGGAGTGGGCACGGCCTCCCATGAGGCTGGCGTAGAGCCTGTGACATGGTTAGAATGTTGTCTAGGCTACGAAGGCCTCTGACTCTAGCACTAACCCAGGAACAATCAGGTAATTTCCAGGCATGTACCTAGTACCCTATTTCTCTCCATCCCCTATGTTTACCATGGATATCCTGCATTAAATGTCTACCTCAACCCTGGCTACTAGACAATTGTCAATGGTGCTAAGGAGGATCTCATCAGGTTTGAGATGTTTCCTCTTAATCATACTCCTGCAGACAGTATTCATTGGGGAAGAAACTTTTCTCCCATTGATACCCACCTCACTGACAGATCCCAAGGTGTTTGGCTCAATGTGCTCCAGAGCATTTGGATACCTTTCCCACATGCCCTTAGTAACTATGTTAAGTGCTACTGAGCCCTCACTGATACTCATCCCTACCGATAGCATACTAAGGTGTAGCTGGCATGGGGTCTTTGACTGAGCAATCCTTCTTGTAATGCCTTTCCTTGTGGCAGCGACAGCAGGTTAATATGTGGAATGGGGAGGCAGTCTCTTTTTCTCCCTTCTCTTGCTGGTTCTGATTAGACCTTCTTGTCTGGAACTATTTCTAGTGGAGGTTCTTCTCTATTTTAGACTTAGAACTATTTTCATTCTCCCCCTTCCTCACCCTGTTAGCTGAGCATTTGATACCTCAAGCATCTCCTGATCCTTCTCAGTGAGATTAGACAAATGCGGTCTGCGTGGGTTACAGCACTCTTCCCTGGAACACACTGCTATCATTATATCATTACTGATTTAAGGATGTGTAATCCTTTGCTTCTATCTCTCTCACCCACTCTCTATTATCATGCACTATGTCATGGATCCAATTCTTGACAGAACTCCATTCATAGTCTTACTCTCATAGATCCTCTGTACATAGTGGGCTTGTTTCAACAAAAATCATCGAACGAGAGGATCCTTCATGCACGTTAATATGAGATTGTCATCTTCAAGCATCCTTCCATAAATTGTAATCTTCAAGCATCCCTCTAATGACTTCAGTCTCTTCAAAAGGGAGCTAACTCTATAGAGTCCAAGTCTGAATGTATCATTCAGACTTTGCACCTTACATGCAATTTCAAAACTGTGGAACCACCCTAGAATGTCAATGCCTGACACATATGAGTATCTATTATTTTTGTATATTGGTGGGGAATTCCTTGAATTTGGAGGGGCAATCACTATCCCAGAGCTAAACCCTTTTATTGCTGCTATCATGAGCTTATCTTTCTTTAGGGCTGCCTACTCCTTCACTAATTCACTGACTGTCTATTTTGCATGCTTCTCTTCCTACTTCTTTCTCTTTCCCTGGGTCCACACATCCTATCTATCACTTATTTTCTGCTCTTCTTCTTGGCTTACTTGAGTAGCTCCCTTTTAAACTTCCTAGGTGTATTCTCTTTCTCTTGCTTAGCCTTTTTGAGTGCTAGCTCATGTTTTAGGGTCACAGTTAAATGTAATTTACCTAAGTGCATGATTGCTGGGACTGATCATTAATTCCCCACATATGAGTGCAATAGACTGTCTATGAGAAATTCTAGAAAACAATCAGGGGAATACTATGAGTGCTAGTCTAGAGGAAGCCTGGATTCAGAGACTAAGACAATACTCTCCTCTGAGGTGTCTTCTTCTGAACCCTCCCCATAGATTCCTGCAAAATGTTCCATGTCAGTGAGTGCCTGTTTCTGCCATTAATTCATTGTGAAATCTATAATGATCTCCTTGGAGACCAAGACGCCATCCATCCCTTATGAAACCTTATCTCCTTGAACTCATCTAAGGACAGGTTTCTTTGGTCTGCTTCTTCCTATTTTCAATCTCTGATTCTTATGTGCAGATTGTGTGTGAAAAAGCGGAACATATCATTCCCTATCAACATCTCTTGGGACTGGAATACAATGATGTTCACTATTTGAAACTAAGAATGGGAAATTTTTCAGAAGGGCCAGGAAAATCAGGTATTATTAGATAACAAGGTCAAGATGCCCAAGGCTTACACAGATAGGTGATTTGTGGGGCAGGAGGGGCTTAAAGACTCAGAGCTATATATACCATTAATTTACAATCAATAAATAACTATCTGGACACATTAGTTTAGGCAACAAAAGTACTTTATTAAAACACACAACATAATGCTCCACATAATTGTGAGAGGGCATTACAAGTGGTGTACTGTTTGCAATTAGCAATGACTTAATATTTCAGGACAGTCTGTACTGTTCCCTAGGGACAGGTCTTTATACGTTAATGCTCTCTGACCCATAGTTCTTAGAACAGTTGTAGGGGAGTGGACTGTGGGGTGCTCCTGAAGCTTTGACTTCCCTGTGCCCAGAAATTAATCTTTTAGCCACCTAAAATTGTAGTTTTTTCTTTTTTCCTCACACTCAGGGTCATCATAGTACAGTAGCGTTCTGTTAATTTTTGTGCCATTTGGGCAGGCCACGTCTGCAGTTCACTTTTGGCAGGCTCACTACTCGAGGTTGTGTGGGGCATGTATGGTCCAACAAGGGGAACTCGCCTGCTCCTCTTCCCCGCCTCAGCCGGCACTGGGTGTTGTTCACTATAGATGTGCCTGCTTACGGATGGAGAAACGTAAGTAGAACCAGCAGTGGAATGGCTCTGTGGAGGTTGCTCTGCTTGCACTTCAGTGTGTCTTTTTTGTGCATTTTTCCTCAGGCGCCGACATCAAACCCACAGCCCAAATAAAACTTAGAATCCACGTCAAATGCAGTGGTGCATCAGTCAATGTCTTTATCTGAGGACAAGTACCAGCTCCTCTCTAGGCACAGGTCAGTATGGTGGAACTGAGAACTGATAGAGCGCCACGTTATACTGAAATTTGTAGGGGTGCATCATATTCACTGTTAGTCTGCACCCACATATTAACCGAAGTAGTTTAAGTGTGACATTGAAATGTATTACTAGGATCATTTAACATAGGGGTGATTAGAAATGTAACCATGTTTTTCATGAAGAGTAATGTCGTAGAGCAGTGCAAAAGTATTTTAGTTAATGCACAGTGTTTGGTTTATGTAATGCAAGGTATTAGTTTAAACGTGTGCCATGTTAAAGTTGCACGTGTAGTCTGCTCACTTATTCATAAAGGGTATTGAACTAATGCTTAACGTGTGATTTAGGAGTGTGTTTAACAGTGTAAGGGCCTGATCGCATATACGTTAAAAGAGAAAGGCCTATTCATTTCTTATGTTAACTAATGTTGTAGGCCGAAAATTATTTTCCTTGGTAAAGGCTTTGGGGTTCAGGAGAAGGGAAAATCTTAGAGAAGTGAAAAGTTTCTCGTTCCCATGTTTCTGTTGCAGGTGCAAGGACATTTAGCTTGTTAGAGAGACTAGGTCTTTGTTTTAGGAGGTAGGATGGTACGAGAAGCCAACAGGGGAGTACATTGGAATTTACTTTCAGCGGAGAAGGTGCCTGGGACCCAAGGTCAAGCTAACTGTCGTTGGATGAAGTACAAATTTCGCTGGAAAAGTACTGGAAGAAGACCTGCTGAAGAGGTGTACCAAAGGGTGTGTCTTCTACGTTTTGGGATTTTGTATTAGGGACAGTGCCCCGAGGGTGGAGCAGTTGAGGTTCAGATGGGAAGCTAGAAGGAGCATCTTAGAACGAGCTCTAAGTGAATGTGCTTCTAAGGAAGTCTTCACTTCTGACACCTTTTTGTACTCTCTTGCCTGGGAGGGAAATGTTAAGTAGGGATGTCATCTTAGAGTTAGAGTAGGGATAGACTAACTGTTTTTCCTTTTAGGCAAATGATCCCTAATGTAGACATTGGACTAACGATTGCGTTTCTTATGCTTTTAGAATTAATTGTCCTTCTTATCTTGAATCGTATGAGACTCTTGCATAGACTTGCATTTGTATTAGTGCCCATTTATTTCCTTCACCTTGTATTGAGGTGTTTGTATGTGCAGTTATTCTTGGTTGTAATAAAATCCTAAAATTTTAGATTCGGAGTCAGTGGTCCTTTTGGAATGAGATTGATTCTGTTAATTATGTACTAAGAATTGGATTTCCTCCCCACTACACTATTTAGCAGATAAAAAGATCCTGGCGACCTGAGAGGATTCTTGGTGATTGCAATGTAGGCAAGAATCCGGCCTCATCAGCAGGGGTGGGCGTAGTGGGCGTAGTGGGGCTACGTGGAGCAGCGCGTAGTGTGCCCAAATCTACGCACACTCGCGCGCTCCACGTAGCCCCACTACGTGCCGCCCACCCTCCCGCCCACCCTCCTTTTAAAATAACGTCGTGTATGATAAAATAATTAAATATAAAGACTTACTTGCAGCGTGGCATCTCCGGGGCTCCCTCTTCCTCGTTCACAACTTCTTGTCAAAAATGCTTATGCGCGGGCGTCCGCGCATGCGCATTTGTGAGAAGAAGTTGTGAACGAGGAAGAGGGAGCCCCGGAGACGCAGCGCTGCAGGTAAGTCTTTATATTTAATTTTTTTATCATACATGACGTTATTTTAAAAGGAGGGCGGGCGGGAGGCGGGTGGCGGGCGGCAGGCAGCTCCGCTTCGCCCTGGCGTGTGCGTAACGCTGCCTGCTACGCCTACTTCGAAAACTGCGAAGCAGGCAGCGCTACGTACACTACGTGGGCGAAGCGTAGTACTATGCCCGGGGTTACTCATCAGTTGGTAACAGAGTAGGATGGTTATCTCTGATAGTGAGGGGAGATCTAGATCAAGATAAGAGATTCTAGAGGCCCATAGAAGTCGAGTGATGGTGACCCATCGGACGGTGAGCGGCAGACGACGGCGGCTGATGGAGATTGATGCAGAGTAGCGGTGCAGCGGATAGCAGCAGTTCGTGGAGGAGTGAGTATGAATAGGGTGAGATGTTTTGTAGATTGGGGTGTTGATTTGAATGTGTGATATCTTGCGGAGTTGGAGTGAGTGTTGAGTGATTGTGAGATCAGGCTGTGAGCGCGCGCAGCCTGGGAAAATCTTAGGCTCGACGAGTAGCTTAAGTGATTGTGGTGTAGAAGACACCCAAGGTAGATTTTGCTGGCCACTGAAAGGGGATCGTGAGACGTCATCGATTACCCGGACTGAGATAGGAGGTGCGAATATGTGAGTGCGTGAGTAACCGACACTGGTCGTGGGTTGTTGTATGTGGTTATTGAGTGATTGAAACCTATCAGTTGAGGCGATTGTCCGGTCGTTTCGCGGACAGACAGTTGCCAGTTGAGGTCGACAATTTCGAGAGACTGTCGGAGACAGTCACAGAAGTGATTGTCCGGTCGTTTCGTGGACAGATAATTACTTCAGCGTGTGAATGGGACGAATGCAAGGGTGAGACGTGAATTGTGAAGGAGGGGAACTGATACAAGTAGAGGAAGCGTGACGTCAGAAGGTATCGCAATGCGATAGGTCGGTTGGTGTGAGTCACGCTGCTATTGGTGGATTGACATCAGGAAGTGAACAAAAACATTGTGTGCGATCAAAAATTTGTTCATTATGAAATGTTTTAAGGTTTTCCGAGAATTATGTAGAGGTGACAAACATGTGGTTACTCGAGGGGGAGAAGAAGCCCCTCCCGAGGATACTCCGGCGCATTATATGGCAAGAAATGTGGGATTGCATACTATAATTTGGCTTGAAAATTGGCATAAAATGACTCATGGTGAGGGAGAATTGGCTTTCCCGCGATATGATACTTTCAGGTTGGAAGTGTTGTATCAGTTGAATTCTGTAATGTCTTCGCTGCGACCTTTGCCGAGACCAACTCAGTTTGAGGCGTTGCATGCATGGATTAGAGCAGCGCATGACAGGAAAAGAGATCGAAGTCAAGAAAGGGTGAAGAAGTCAATTAAGGCATTCCAGGATGCGAGGTGGGATGCGCAAGAGAAGAGCTGGAGAGTAGAAACAATAGAGGGAGACAGGTTATACCCGCTACTGGAAAACACAGACAGCGCTTAGGCAAAGAGCGTGGATGACGATGACAGTGATACAGATGACAGTCTAGTAGAGAGGTTGTTGTTCGAGAGACCACCTCCATACAATCCAGATTCCTATGAAGGGAAGTTGGCTCAAGCGGAAGGGACTAGTGGATTACAGACTCAGTCAGAGGTGAGAGTAGAAGGGAAGATCTCAACAGGAACTGAGGGCACGAAAAACCAGTCCGTGGTGAACACAGAGGTTGGGAGAGGTGTGAGGTTACCGGATGCTTTAAAGGTACCGGTTACCATTGGACCCATTGTCTCAGTCTTTGACCCAGATCAAGAGAGAGTTGGTAGTCTAGCACAGCCAGCTGTAGGATCGAGGAGTGTGGTGGAGGGAAATGGATCAGTGAGTAGAATGGAGCAGACTCCAAAACCTATAGAATGGAGTACGCCATTGCCAGCCACCGCAGACTCCTCTAGGAGACAGGTGGATGCGAGGTCAGTGAGTCCGAGGACTTTGGTCGAGTCAAGATCAGATTTGCGAATGTGGGCACCGCCGTTGAGGAGCCAGAATCAGAGTGAGAGAACTGTAGAAAGTGAGCAGGGCAATTTAGGAAATCGTTCCGTTTCTAGGAGCATGACAGAAGGGATTAGACCTCGAGAACAGGAATGCGAGTACGGTGAACGGAATGGGGCAGCTTATCAAGAAATATTGAAGGGGGCCTTTAAAGGGAGAATGCAGATGTAGTAAGGTTGAAAGCAGAAGTAGATGAAATAATAAGTAACCCTGGGCGTTGTACTACGCTTCGCCCACGTAGTGTACGTAGCGCTGCCTGCTTCGCAGTTTTTGAAGTAGGCAAAGCAGGCAGCGCTACGCACACGTCAGGGCGAAGCGTGGCTGCCTGCCACCTGCCACCCGCCTACCCTCCTTTTAAAATAATATAATGCATGATAAAATAATTAAAAGTAAAGACTTACCTGCAGCGCGGCGTCTCCGGGGCTCCCTCTTCCTCGTTTCCAACTTCTTGTGACAAATACGCATGCGCGGACGCCCACGCATGCGCATTTCTCGCAAGAAATGCGCATGCGCGGGCGTCCGCGCATGCGCATTTGTCACAAGAAGTTGGAAACGAGGAAGAGGGAGCCCCAGAGACGCCGCGCTGCAGGTAAGTCTTTACTTTTAATTATTTTATCATGCATTATATTATTTTACAAGGAGGGTGGGCGGGAGGCGGGCGGCGCGTAGTGGGGCTACGCGGAGCGCGCGAGTGTGCGTAGATTTGGGCAAACTACGCGCTGCTCCACGTAGCACCACTACGCCCACTACGCCCAGGCCTGATAATAAGTGGAAATCTGCCTCTTGAAAGGATATACATTTATGAACAAGATGAGTTACTTTTTGTAGCGGAAGATGTGACTCGCAAGGCAAGAACTGCACATGAGAAATTGTCAGAATTGGCCAAAAGGTATGAAGTGGATGTGTCCAAAACAAAGTCACTGCAGGGAAGCCATAGGTTGCACTATAGCGACCAAGAATTGGAAGAGAAGAGGGTCATGGGATTGAGGTCCCATATCAAGGATTTGATTATAGAAATGCGTGCATGGATAATGCTTGACAAATGGGAGGAAAGGTGGTCTAAGAAGAAGAGTTCTAAAAAGACGATAGGAGAGACGCCACCTCCAGGTGGGGGGATGGTGGATGTACGTAATTTCCCTTTACGAGAGGTACAGAATGGAGGATATGCGCATGTGCCTTGGAGTAGGGGTGATTTGGCTGCATTTACAAACGACTTCCCTCGCTTGAGGGAGAAGCCCGTCGGGTGGTATAAGCAGGTCGATCGGTGGATCGAAGGTGTTGTGGACTGATTTGAATACGTTGTTTGACATTGTGGTTCCAGGTGATTTATGGTCCGCATGTAAAATTGCTGTTGAGTGGCCAACTTCGGAGCCCGAAAGAGATCCTGTTTCGAATGGTCCGTCACCCATAGTTATGAAGAAGTTTGAGCAAGTGATTACGTGGCTAAAGTCGAAAATTTCACCTCAGGATATTGATTGGGTTAAGATAGATCGGACGGTCCAAGAACCAAAAGAGACAGTGCACAAGTATTATGAAAGACTCTTGCAGGCCTTCAAGCAGTACAGCGGATTAGATGCCTTAGAGACTAAAGACATGGGACAGTTTGTTTTGAAGTTTGTGTTGGGGTTGCGACCAGAGGTTAGTCTTATGATTCAGCAACATCTGATTTGCTGGCAAAATAAGCCTGTAGATGAGATTTTACGGTATGCCAGGTACTGTAGTGATGAGATAGAATCGAAGCTTGGAAATTGAAGGTTAAGTTGATGCTGGTCCAAATGCAAACGGCTGAGGTCCAGCCTAGTGGAGGAACGTTAGGAAGGAGGCAGGGAAATAACCAAGGAGCGAATCAGAATACCCAGAGTCAGGGAAGACCAAAGTCAGTTGATCCTAAGACAGGAATGGATGTGGCGACATTGAAGAAGACCACTGTATGTCATCTTTGTCACCAGACTGGACATTGGAAACGCGAGTGTCCTTTGAACCCAATAAATCAGGTGCAGCAAGAAGTAGAGGTGGCTCAGGTACCTGTACCTGAAGTAGTTCCCACGGTGACTAGACCTAGGATGGTGAAAGGGGGGACTAGTAGTCTGCAGGTGCAAGTTCCTCAGCCACATAGAGGTCAAAGTGTTCAGCAGGGAGTTTGAACGTATCAACAGATGCCTTTGTTCGAAGGGTATGAGGAGTTTGGTCCAGACCCGTTGGCATGACGGTGCCTGAGGGGGGGAGGAGGACTGCATACTTGGAGCAGTCTTGGAGGTAGACCAGAGGGGGCCATTTGTAGAAGCAGATGTTGATGGTCACCCTACCACCTTTTTGGTTGACACTGGTGCTACCCGGTCTACTGTAAGATCAGCAGTAGTCCCTAACCTACCCCTCTCGGGACAATAGATCCAAGTTGTTGGTGTAGCTAATAAGAAACTGACCAGTCCATTGACAGAGACAATTCCTGTGAGAATAGGAACTTTCCGAGATCGACACCAGTTCGTGGTGTGCGACTCGAGTCCAGTTTGCCTGTTAGGGAGAGATCTGTTGTGTAAGTTGAATTGCACCATCTATTGTACACCGAAGGGAGTTGAAGTACAGACAAAGGATGATGATGCGACCTTTGAGGTTGCAAATCAGCATGTGTGCATAGAAATGTACCCAGCGCTGACAGTGGATGAACTTCCACTTGACTTGAGTGACTCTGTGTCACTTGATGTGTGGGACTTCAGTGGAGAGGAGATCGGATTAATCAAAGGTGTAGAGTCAGTGAAGATTCAGGTCAAGCTGAACGTAGAGTTCCCTAGGACACCCCAGTATAATTTGTCACCTAAGACTATTACAGGGATCAAGCCTGTAATCGAGTCTAGGATCAAGCAGGGAATTCTGAAAGAGATCATGGGTAGCCCATGTAATTCGCTTATCATGGGACTACAGAAACCAAGTGGGAAATTCAGGATTGTACAAGACCTGCGAAAGGTCAACGTGATAGTTGTTCCATGTTGTCCGGTGGTACCGAATCCATCTGTGATACTGTTTCAAATTCCATGTGAAGCTGAGTGGTTTACAGTAATTGATCTGTGCCAAGCATTCTTTTCGATCCCACTCCATGAGGAAAGCCAATTTCTTTTTGCTTTCCGGCTGGAGAACCGTGTGTTAACATGGTGTCGTATCCCTCAGGGGTATACAGAGAGTCCATCGATCTTCAATCAGATCTTGAAGAAGAATCTTGAAGGTCTTGTGTTGCCGCAGAGCTCCGTTGTGGTGCAGTACATTGCCGATTTCTCATTGCTTCAGACACAGAAGATGCTTGCAGAATTGATACTATTGCTTTACTGAATCATTTGGCTGAGAATGGACACAACGTTTCCCCAAATAAATTGCAGTACTGTCTGAGTGAAATGCAGTATCTGGGTCACAGAATTGAGAAGGGCAAGAGAAAGGTGTCACCAGATCGTATTGAGGCTATTATGAATATGCCTGTGCCCACCACTCAGAGAGAAGTCAGACTGTTCTTGGGGATGGTTGGCTACTGTCGCCAATGGATTCCCAACTTCTCCTTTGAAGCGAAGCCTTTACAACAGCTGACGCACAAGGATGTGAGTGATCCGGTACCATGGGACAATGACTGTTTGATGTCATTTTTGAGGCTGAGAGAAGCCCTGTGTCACGCTCCAGGTTTGGGGATGCATGATTACAACAAGGCATTCACATTGTTTTGTTGCGAGAGAGAAGGTTGTGCATTGTCAGTTCTGACTCAGAATCATGGAGGTGTCCGTACCAGTTGCCTACTTTTCAGCTACTTTAGATCCAGTAGCTTCTGCGTTGCCTGGATGTCTGAAATCTGTTGCAGCCTGCAACAGGTGTCAGTATTGAAAGATGTGAGAGTATTGTAATGGGACATCCACTTACAGTTTATGTGCCACACTCTGTTGAACTGTTGATGACAAGGACCAAAACACAACACCTCACGAACAATAGATTAACACGTTATGAGCAAGTTATACTTGCTGCAGAGAATGTGACTTTGAAGAGGTGTTCTGTTTTGAATCCTGCAACATTGATGCCTATTCCAAATGCAGATGGTGAAGATTGTGAGGATCACGATTGTCTCGATGTGACTGAACTATGCACCAAACCGAGACCAGACATTGTTGATGAACCGCTTCCTGACCCTGATGAAATTTTCTTTGTGGACGGCTCAGGTTTAAGTGACGATGTTGGTCGACTAAGAGCAGCATTTGCTGTATGTACCATTACAGGAGAAGTTGAAGCTGCTTGTTTAGAGGGAGTACACTCCGCACAGGTAGCTGAAATCATTGCTTTGACCCATGCCTGCTTGGCTGCTGATCAGATTCGGATAACGATTTACAATGACAGTCAGTAAGGTTTTGGTGTGGTTCACGATTTCGGACAGTTGTGGTCACAGAGAGGGTTCATAACATCTTCTGGTTCGCCCATTAGAAATGGGGAATATGTGAGACAGTTGTTGGAAGCGTTACAATGTCCGAAAGAAATTGCAGTTGTCAAATGTTCAGCACACAGCAAGTGATTTTGTTTCCCTGGGAAATAATTACACGGATGAAGTTGCTAGGTTCTGTGCAGAACAAGGATGCATATTTACAGGAGGGTACACTGGAGAAAGCCAAGAAAGAACCAAGCTCAGCATGATGTTAGCCATGGCTGATACAGGGGAGGAACTAAACCGATTGCAGGATGAGGTTACTGATCAAGAACGAGATAGCTGGATACGAGGAGGATGTGAGAAGGGAGATGTGGATGTGTGGGTTTCGAGTGATGGACGAGCTGTGCTACCGGAAAGTCTGTTGAACCCAATGGCAAGATTGATACATGGTGCAGTACATGTTGGAAGAGAAGCAATGCTGCGAGTGTTCAGACAGACATGGTACAATCCGAGGTTTCGTGTGGTTGCTGAAGCTGTATGTCAGAGGTGTATTACATGTCAGCAGATGAATGCAGGAAAGAAGACTGCCGTAACTTTGAGTCACATTGGGAGGTCAGGAGGGCCTTTCAATAGAATGCAGTTGGATTTTATCGAGATGCCGAAGTGTAATGGGCTGAGGTACATCTTAGTTGTGGTTTGTGTCTTTTAAAGATGGGTGGAGGCTTACCCAACACGTAGGTGCGATACACTCATTGTAGCTAAGCTGTTGTTGAGGGAACTTATCCCTAGGTTCGGATTTCTGACCTCTTTGGAGTCGGACAGAGGGACACACTTCCACAGTGAGATCAGTGAGATCATGAAATTGCTCTGTGCTGCCTTGAATGTGGATCAAAGATTGCATTGCAGTTATCGACCAGAGGCTTCTGGAATTGTGGAACAAGTTAATGGGACTTTGAAAGCGCGGATGGCAAAAGTGTGTTCTTCGACATCCCTGAAATGGCCTGACACACTGCCTTTGGTCCTCATGAGCCTTTGTAGTGTTAATGATAGGCGAACGGGGTTGTCACCTCATGAGATTCTGATGGGGAGGGCAATGCGATTACCAGCAATACCTGCTACTGCTCTGATTAACATCACAGATGACTTAATTCTCGCCTACTGTAAGGGACTGGCTGACGTAGTCCGTTCTGGGTCCCAGCAGGTGCAACCAGCAACTGTTTCAGCCGCAAGTGACCTGTGCCACAACCTGTGGCCGGGTGACTGGGTGCTTGTCCCCAAGCACATGAGGAAGAGTTGCCTGGATGTTCGTTGGCGTAGCCCTTACCAGGTGATACTGGTCACGAACATGGCAGTGAAGTGTGGGGGACTGCCGTACTGGGTGCATGCCTCCCATACCCGCAGAGTTCCAGCACCCTTGGAAGATACAGCCCCTCTCATGAATGAAAATCCAGCTGAGGTGGCTGGGCCATCTGAGAGGGCAAGCCAAGCTGTGAGGGTTGCTGATGCGGTTGGTTGTGCACTAGATCGAGCTGAAAGGGGTTGTGCAAACCAAACCCCCGAATTTGACGGAGAAAATATTGCTGTGGGTGGAGTAGAGTCAAATTAAGCTGAAAGAGGAAGTAGTGTACAGGGTACCCAAAGGGAGAGCAGAGGTGCCGCAGGAGCAGATGAGGTTTGGCCCGTGAGTCAGAGACGGCTGAACTTGAGATTGGCACCTGAACGAGATCTTGCCCCAGTTTCTGAAACATCTGAATCTGAACAGAGCGATGAAGAGCAAGCTCGAGGTGGTTTGAGAAGGTCCAGGAGGAAAAGAGTGCCGTGTCAAAGGTACGCCTCACCATAGTGGACATACGCTGTGACTGATGCCAGAAGTGTTGAGCTCAGGGAGGCTGAGGTCCTTGACGCTGGTCAGCGATTCTCCGAACTTTAAAGTGGATGTGTTGCTGTTAGTTCCAGGGGTGGAGATAGAAGGAATACTGACTCTCACTATTCCGAATCCCCCACTTCTGAGCAAAATTTGTGAACTGATTTTGGAGACGCTGGTTTTTCCAACCTTTGGTTATGTACCACCGCACCAGGAATTAGTGGTGCTTCGTCTTGAACTTTTGCAGAGTGTTTTAGAGATCTTGGGAGCTGATCTTATTTTGGATTGAAGGTGAACTTTCTTGTACACAAAAGTCTAAGAGAAGATAACCTAGGCCCGAGTGGAAGAAGAATAAACTTAGGGACTTTCCGGCAAGACAACGAAAGAGGGCTAGGGAAATCTTTTTATGGACGGTGTAAATAGGGAACTGAAAGTGCAGGGGGATTTCCAGCTCTTGAAGTATCGTTCGAACTGGTTGACAAGCGATATCTGGAGGAGAAAGAGACTCTTAATTGTTGTTGAAACCTAGAACTTTGAGAACTTTTGCAAAGATGGTAGATGCTGGAAATTCTCACTGTAGGTCTAAATTAGTGATAGGTACACTCATAGGGTTGGTAATAGTTTCTATAGCCATAATAGTTATAGCCTCGTATATCGTTTCACATGAGCAGGAAGCGGAGGTACAGGGAACACCGACGCCTACCACTTCTAGCCAAAAAGAGGTCACTATAGGAGCTAAAAGAACTTTACTAATCGAAGAAAATCGTAGATTTCACATAGACATGTCTAGAAGTGATTTTAAGCTTAATGCGTATGCGAAGCTGCTGTACGAGTATGTTGATGCGATGGGTGCGAAAGACTGTTATGTGTGCATGCAGTTACCTTCTTCAGTAGATGAGGGTATTAGATACCATCACCTTCCGCTAACATATGGAATTTCTTGTAGTTTGTTGCTTAGTATCTTTTATGAAAGAGGTCAGTTTGAGTATTTCTTTTCCAATTGCGATGCAGTACTTCCTGAGGTTCCAGCTTACAAGCATTTGAATTAATACGATTATTATAAATCGGAAGACAGACTCCGGAAGTCTTTCATTCCGTCTTTGGAACTGGATACGGCTTATGCTCACCGACATAATTTGACATGTTCATTGTCAGATACACAGAAGAAGTTTATAGGTCAAGTAGAAGATAGATATAGAAAACTAACTGAAACACGAAATACAGGGGATAGTGTGGTTTTGAATGATATGAAGATCAGAAGGCTGGCGACTGTGGTTGATGTGTTGTCGATGAATACAGCAAGGTCTTTGATATTTGTGGATGGAGAGATGTTATCAATAAGGACGATGGTTTTGCAGAACCGCCTTGCTTTAGATGTATTATTAGCAAAAGAGGACTCTGTAAATTATTGAAAGTTCAGGAATGTTGTACGTATATTCCAGACAACAGCAAGGATCTGGAGACATATATAGACAACATTACCACGATTCATCAAGAGATTGCGGATTTGACTGAAGAGGGTGTGTGGGAGAAGATTGGTAAGGGATTTGGTCGTGTGGAAAACTGGTTTGAAAATTTGGGGAAGGGGTTCCTTGGGTTCGTGCTAAAACCCATTATCATTGTTATGGTTTGTGTGATCTGTTTGTGGGGATTCATCAGAGCTTATAAGTGGTACAGAGGAAACCGAATTGAAAGAGCTCTCAGAGCGAGTGAAATGCGAGTGGCCAGACTGCAGGACAGTCGATATCAGAATATTAAGAACATGGAGAGATTTTGATGGAGGAGGATGGCGACAAGTACTGTTTAGGTCGGTTCTTTCTCCAAGGGAATAAATTGTGTGATGGTGTGATGACATTTGTCATCAAAGGGGGGAACTGATAGAGCGCCACGTTATACTGAAATTTGTAGGGGTGCATCATATTCACTGTTAGTCCGTACCCACATATTAATCGAAGTAGTTTAAGTGTGACATTGAAATGTATTACTAGGATCATTTAACATAGGGGTGATTAGAAATGTAACCATGTTTTTCATGAAGAGTAATGTCGTAGAGCAGTGCAAAAGTATTTTAGTTAATGCACAGTGTTTGGTTTATGTAATGCAAGGTATTAGTTTAAACGTGTGCCATGTTAAAGTTGCACGTGTAGTCTGCTCACTTATTCATAAAGGGTAATGAACTAATGCTTAACGTGTGATTTAGGAGTGTGTTTAACAGTGTAAGGGCCTGATCGCATATACGTTAAAAGAGAAAGGCCTATTCATTTCTTATGTTAACTAATGTTGTAGGCCGAAAATTATTTCCCTTGGTAAAGGCTTTGGGGTTCAGGAGAAGGGAAAATCTTAGAGAAGTGAAAAGTTTCTCGTTCCCATGTTTCTGTTGCGGGTGCAAGGACATTTAGCTTGTTAGAGAGACTAGGTCTTTGTTTTAGGAGTTAGGATGGTACGAGAAGCAAACAGGGGAGTACATTGGAATTTACGGATGATACTTTCAGCTGAGAAGGTGCCTGGGACCCAAGGTCAAGCTAACCGTTGTTGGATGAAGTACAAGTTTCGCTGGAAAAGTACTGGAAGAAGACCTGGCTGAAGAGGTGTGCTGAAGGGCGTGTTCTACGTTTTGGGATTTTGTATTAGGGACAGTGCCCCGAGGGTGGAGCAGTTGAGGTTTAGATGGGAAGCTAGAAGGAGCGTCTTGGAACAAGCTCTAAGTGAATGTGCTTCTAAGGAAGTCTTCACTTCTGACACCTTTTTTTACTCTCTTGCCTGGGAGGGAAATGTTAAGTAGGGATGTCATCTTAGAGTTAGAGTAGGGATAGACTAACTGTTTTTCCTTTTAGGCAAATGATTCCTAATGTAGACATTGGACTAACGATTGCATTTCTTATGCTTTTAGAATTAATTGTCCTTCTTATCTTGAGTCGTATGAGACTCTTGCATAGACTTGCATTTGTATAAGTGCCCCTTTAGTTCCTTCACCTTGTATTGAGGTGTTTGTATGTGCAGTTATTATTGGTTGTAATAAAATCCTAAAATTTTAGATTCGGAGACAGTGGTCCTTTTGGAATGAGATTGATTCTGTTGATTGTGTACTAAGAATTGGATTTCCTCCCCTCTACACTAGTTAGCAGATAAAAGATCCTGGTGACCTGAGAGGATTCTTGGTGATTGCAAGGTAGGCAAGAATCCGGCCTCATCAGAACTATGGTGTTAAGTCATTTGGAGCTTCATATTTCCAGTACCTAGTTCTTGGCATTGGAATAATACACCACACCCTTTGTGGATCTTCACAAAGGCCCTCTGTTCTCAGGCACTTTCTTGAGACAACACAAGATGCAGTAATACTTGGGGCATCTGGACTTTAGTCATTGTTGTGAGCTGTGCAGGGCCTCCCCAAGTCACAGCAGCAATCACAGTTATCACATCTCTAGATCATTCTCTGCCCTTTTCTAGGCAGCTTCGTCCTCAGGCAAAGGCACTTCCAATGCCCCTTCGTAGTAGCCAATTAGCACCTTCCTTCAAGGTGGGCTCCAAGGCAACTTTGTCCTAGTAGGCTGTTGAACATTCAGGTTCTGGTCCCAAGACAGCCAAGGGAAACTGGGGGTGGGTACTGCAATCCTGTAATTTCTCACCACCAATGGAGTGTGACCCAGATTCTGGCAATGAAATCTTGGATGAATGGTTGGAAGTTTCAACTCATCTTTATTCTAAAGTTGCAGCCAGTAGTTGTGTATTCCAACAGTCAGCTTTGAGAGTGCTTCTTAGCAGTTTTGCCTTTTTGCCTATTCTGCTCAGACTTGTCTAGACAAAATCTTTGTCACAAGTTGTAAGAAGGATGGTGGAGTGAAGCATCCTGCCTGGCGAAATCCACACCACGGGAACAAGGGCAAGGGAGGTTGTCCCCTGTAGTACCCGTTAATGTAAAGCGAAAGCCCTCTCCGAGAACAATGGGCCAGGAAAGGGCAGAGGGGAAACTCTCTAGCTTCAAAGGGATCCTCTGTCTCATAATCTTAATACACCGCAGTCAGACCCTCTACAAAGGATCCCTAGAATGTTCTTGGGAAAGCCTTGTAATTCACATCTGATGACTTCTCTCTTCCACCAAATCACTCATCTTCAGTATATCCAAAAAGAAGGAAATACAAAATGGGCTACAAACTGGATGCAACAACTTGTGACTCACACACTCCGTATACATATTCTTAACCCATGCTATGCTGTACAAGTATGCAACATCCGTGTTCCACACGGATGGTTGAAGTACCTTGTTGCAGGGGACTGGCAGGCCGTTTTAAAAACATGGGAGAGGCTATCAGACCCCTCTACCTAGCAGGTGACAGGCAAAAACATCTGTCCTGCTACTGGAATCTTATCACTACCTCCACTGTCAGTTCTCTATGGCCCAGTGAGCATTCAAAGGATGTTGCAAATGATGTGCTCCTATGACCACAGACCCTTTTTCTGGGTCTTAGTTCATGTCACAAAAGATACCTCCAGCCCACCTGCAACATCATCGTTCGTGCTGAGGAAGGGGGCAAAAAGCTACCGCTTGCTATGGTGAATTTGAGGCAGACAAACTCTCCAGGGCCATGCAGGGGTCCTTTTTCTGTCTCAACACACTTTATAAGATAGCTTGAAGTTATGACTGTTCATCTAAGTGAAGTGTTTACTGTAGCAGGTCCCTACCCATCTTTCAGGGCAGTCCTCAACTCCAGTTGGTCAATAATAAATGCTTTTTTATGGCACATATCTATCCCCCAGTCTCCCAGCTTGGCCATCTTGCTCATGTGATGTGTTGGCCTCTTATGCCTTCACAGGGGCTCCTTTCTCCGATCCTTCTCTTCTGCCAGTCTTTAACATCGCATTGGGCATTCTCCCGCGAGCTGTGCTCCAGAGCTCATATATTTTAAGCAGCAACAATCCGAAGTTTAAGAAGCCAAGACATGCACCCAGATCCACCATAGCTGAATCAAGAGCCGAGAGATTAACCCACACATAATGCCACACACATTTACTATATGGATAGAATAATTAGGTTAGAAAATACAGCTGTGATTGATACATTGGATGAAGGCTCTTTATCGCCCAGCTGTTCCTTAGCTCAGGAATATGTGTAATTTTAATGGGAGTTGTACTTCGGATTCTAAATAGCCAACTTTTTACGAGCCACGAGGTACTGTGGAAAAGTGAAAGGAAGGACAGATATAGGAATCCATTTGGCCACGTTCAAATACATTGGCAACATGTTGAAACCGAGATTTAAACCAAGAGATTTTCTTCCCCAATTGACAACTAAACGACCAGATCGCTTCTGCGGATAGTAAGGAAGCACTCAAACAGCCCACTGTAATTTGTCTCAATAAATTGCATTTACAGCATCAGCACAATCCATCACAGAAGTCAGCGCTAGTGGTCATGTTACATATTTCTTGTACATAAGCCGCAGGCTCTCTCCGTGATTAGTCTATCAGTCTCTCTTTAGATGCGTTTTCTAGGAAGAAGCAGATGTCTCTTTCGATGGGACACCAGAGTGGGTTTTATGCTCCATTAAACACCGTGGCCTGTAACATTATACAAATTCCACATATATGTAACAACGACTTGAGTTGTTGCTTCTTCTTTCTCCAAAGGCAGCTCCTTCCATTGTAGTGAAACTATTTTTTAGGTCTCGCCTGGCGAACGCAGCGCGAAGCGCTGTCGCCAGCGAGATCTATTGTTGCTGACTTGCCTCGGAAGTGGGACAGGAGATGGGCACGCGCAGGCTCTTGGCGGATTTGAGTTGGTGTACGTGCTTACAGCCACGCGGCGTGCACATCTCCTGTCCCCCTTCCCTCGCAAGTCAGCATGCAGTTTCACTTTCGTGAACATTCACTCGTTAAAAACGCAGCATTTGGGCATCCGCAGGGCTTTTGGCGCTTGCATGTAACGTGTACAGCTGGTGCTTGGTGCCGTGTTAATTAGGCTCGCGGCAGTAGTTTCTTTGTGAACACGCTCATAAAGACTCGGGCCCCTCTCAATTCCTGAACTATGGCTATGGCGCAGCGGTAAAAATACAAGAACCACACCAGAGAGGTACGATGGACCTGCGCCACCTGTACCTTGGTACCCACATGCTGCGGTAATTACCTAGCCCTCGAACTCCAGTGCTCGCGCCCCTTGCGCCATTTCAATGTGTACATATTAACAGGTTCGAGCCTTATGCGCGCTCCGTCATACTACATGCCGCGCTACATCCGCTAATAGCGAACGGGAGGGTTGGTGTTCAGGGCGCCCTATACTGCCTTCTTCATTCAAGCGTAAACAAGCGGGCCCATTCCTTTTTAGCGCTGGGAGCTAGGCGATTTGCCCAGAATCACCGGATGTTTGAGGGTCGGTGCCGAGACTCGAACTGGATTCCCCAGCTTCAAAGTCCCACGCTCTAGCCATTATGTTGTGTTGCTCTACACAACGAGTGTAGTGTGCCTTGCACCCCTAGGCCGTCGCGCTATCACCCCCCCTAGGGACAGGATAAAGGATCAGTGATCCCGGCTGTCAGGAAACCCGGTCTGGCTGAAGGGAGAAGCGAGGAGAGAACTCGCGGGCAGTCTTGCCCGAGTGTAATCCAAAGCGGGCCAGCCACCCCCATCGCTGGCTACCCTGGGGCAGTCCCCGCCCGGGCAGCTAAACATATCGGCATGAGCCCCCGGTCCTAGTGCCTGGTGGGCAAACCACTAATGCAAGCGCAATTCAAAGCAACAACGAATATTTCGCAGTCGCTGGGCCGGCATGTACTCCCGGGAAGACCCGCTGGTCATCTTGTACTCCGACTCGGCCTGCTCTCACCTGCTGAACTCCTGCAGCGCCTGCTTCGCCGAGTTCTACGCCCCCTGCGCCAACAAACACACACGCACCAGCCGCCCTCAGCCAGTGCATGCGTATCCCTCAACGCGCGCATGGCGTGCTTTCGCTTTCCCTCCCTCCGGCGTTTCAGCCCACGCTCAGGTTCTCCTGCCCGTTGAGGCCCCCTCTCTTCCTCCCTCGCAGCTCTCTCCCCTCCTCTCCCTGCCTCCTCTTCGACCCCCTTTTGTCTTACTCCCTGCCCTTTGAGTCACCTTCCTCCCCCCTTTGACTACCTAGTGCCTCTTCCCAGTGCAGCCACGCACTGCTCGGTGACCCTCGGCAGAGAGCAGCCCTCGCATGGCCACGAGGATGGAGAACACACTGCTGCTCAAGATGCTCCTGCTGGCGATCCTTACCGGCCAGCTGAGGCTGCGCAGGAAGGTGGGTGCCCCCGGCAGACACCCTCCCCACCCCCTCCTGGCATGTGAGAGTGATCGGCCGGACACCCCCTGCTGGCATGTGTGAGTGTGAACGAGCCTGGCACACCCCTGCTGGCATGTGTGAGTGAGTGTGAACGAGCCTGGCACACCCCTGCTGGCATGTGTGAGTGAGTGAGTGTGAACGAGCCTGGCACCCCCCTGCTGGCATGTGTGAGTGAGTTGGAACGAGCCTGACACCCCCCCTGCTGGCATGTGTGAGTGAGTGTGGACAAGCCTGACACCCCCTACTGGCATGTGCACGTGATCGGCCTGACACCCCGTGCTGGCATGTGTGCGTGAGTGTGAAGGAGCCTGACCTCACCCTGCTGGCGATCCTTACCGGTCAGCTGCGGCTGCGCAGGAAGGTGGGTGCCCCCGGCCTGACAGCCTCTCCTCCCCCTGCTGGCATGTGTTTTGTGATGGTATTGTGTATCTTTATTTTCAGCGTGGTCCGCTTTCAGTGCGGTCCGCCTTGGTCACGCTTGTTTTTTCATATTATCAGAGCTGGTTGTAAATTGCATTAACTGTTCTCTTGACTCTTCGTAAATGAGGTGCCATGGCGGCGGTACCTGCCCATTGATCGCCCGCCTTGCACCCTGGCATGGCAATTTGCAGCATGACCGGACTGAAAAATCATAAGGGGGTGTCCCGCCCAAACAGCCCATCTGAAGCTACGTACCTGCATTTACATTTAGTAAAAACATAATTTTTGGTCGATTTTACCATTGCCAGCACCTCTAAATGGGCCAAGTCCATAATGTAATCTTTTTGGCCGCCTTTGTGTGTGAATTCCCTTCTAGCTGAGTGTGCGGGTTTGTGTATTTCTTTAAAAGTGCATGGGCATGGATGTCTGTGCCACTCTATCTAAGTCAATCTGGGTGTGCGTGCGTAAGACTTTTATGATTAAGATCTAAGAATTCGCCTCGGGCACCACACAACCCCTTCGTTAACGCCTTTCACAGCGCAGCAGTAAATGGAACAAAAATTTCTTGGAAACCTACACGCGTCCCCGGGCGATTCAGGCTGGGTCAGTACTGCCAGCATTCAGCTTTTTGTTTCGTTTCTTTAATTGAATTTAATTACATTAATCAGCAGTTGAATTAAAAAGACATCCTGTGCATTTGAAGGCCGCAATCACTGGAGGAACGCCTGGCCCACCTTTCAACGCAACCACGGCACAAGTTTTCACGTTTTACAAATTATTTATGATTAATTATTTTGTTATTATGCAACAATACTGTATCCTGCCGTCGAGTTGGAGAGAGTAACTGAAACATTTTGCGAATGTTCGACCTGGCACCCCGTCACCCTGAGGTTAAGCAATTGTTTGGCATTGGAGTCTGGAGCTTGTTGCTTTCTATTGAGAGTGATTTTTGTGTTCATCGTTATTTTTGTGTAGCTGTCTGTTGGCAATAGGCCTCGCATTACTAAAAATTAGAGCTATTGGTGTTGCATTATTATTTGCAACGCCAAAAGCTCAAACTTTTACTAATGCGAGACCTATTGCATTGCAAATGCTTGTCTAGTATACCTTCTGTCTTCTCCCCATGAACGAAGATAGCATGTTTGCTTTTTTGTTGCTCTCTCTTTCAGTAGTCAAAAATGTCGGATGCATTTACCCACATTAGGTGTTAGTAATTCGGTCTCTTCTGTGGGCAACCTAAATGACATGTGATGGAATCTCAGAGAGACACTCGCATTCTGTTCTTCCAAATGTTTATGCAGGTTTCATTATAAACAGCTAATAGTTGCCACCCTTTCCACTCCACTGCTCTCTGTCACAGCCACCCGCTCACCGCTCTAATACATATCCAGACCTTGCAATGCTTGTTCCTCATTAATGATCTCACAGCATTCTTCCAAGATGCAAACCATTCTGGACTTGCCATGTCCATGCCCTTTATTTTCCCACACTGCCAGTTCTTTCCCACCTCATGAAAGGCTCAGTGCATGTCTGCTCTTCTCATCAGCAGGCCTTGCCCACAATCTACTCATCTATCCCTCTATATGCCCAACTGGATAATGTGCCTCAAGCCAAGTACTTGTGGCCCTCTCTTGATCCCTCCCATCCATTCCACCTATTCAACTGGCCCCTCCTCACTGGTACCATTCTTGCATGCTTTAAACAGCCTTAGGGCCTTATTAGGGTGGAACAGACCGAGACATGCACTGTAAACACAAAAGGGACTATTCACAAAGGTAATTACACTTATGATTAATTTACACGTGTAATTTACTCTAAAGTTTTTGAGTAACTTTGCTACATTTGTCTGTTCATAAAATCTGAGTGTAAAATTACACAAAAGTATAGACTTACACGTCTTTTCCCTGTGAAAACTGGGGTGGAGCAAAATTTATGAGCATTTGTTACTACTGTCAAAAAGAAACCGTAGTAAGGCCAACACCACACTGATACTGAACGCCACACCCACTGATATTGCTGCATCCTCCCATAGAAAATAATGGAGACAGGGAAATGAGGTTAAATTGCATTAAATTATTTAAAATAGCTGAAAATATAAATATAATTAAATTTTCAAGAATATATAAAAATAAAACATATATATTGTTTAAATATATACAATTTTAACAATCTTTTCTAATTTCTAAAATAATTTAACATCTATTTTACTAAAACCTATTTAAGCTACTTTTAAATAGTTGTAGACATGACTTTTAATAATTATTGATTCATATTAAAAAATCTGTTTTTACTTTATGTCAAAATGTATTTTTTACTTTAAACTTAAAACAAATATGGAAATTAAATTTAATGTGTTTAAATAAATTAAATATTTAATTGAAGATTAAATCAATAGTGCTGTAACATTTTTGTTGTTTGTTCTACACTTAAAATAAATATATAAAATTAATTTACAATTATATTTTACATAAAAACAGTTGTGACACACCAATTTCCACATGTTTTGACTTTTTTTCTGGCTTTTTCCCTCAAATAAGGGGCATATTAACAAGGGCTTTATCTCCGCTTTTTTGGCTTTAAAAGCCAAAGAAACGGAGATAAAAATATCGCACTATCAACAACAGGGTGCTAACATGCAAAATCGCATGTTAGCACCCTTTTTCACTACGCTTCCCTTTGCATCTCTAATGAGATGCAAAGTGGGCGTTCCAGAGCAAAATAATAGGAGAAATGTCGCTAAGCGACATTTCTCCTATTATCAAGCTTCACGCTAACCCTGTTAGAGACAAAAGAAGCAGCGCTAACCACGGTTAACGCTGCTTTTTTACGTCTGCTAATTTTCAGACTTAGCCATGTAATCCTATGGGAGGTGGATTAAATGGCTAAGTCCACCATGGGCTATCAACAAGGATATCCCTATCCTTGTAGTTTTATCGCTGCATTACCAGCGATAACCTCCCAAAATGCCGCTATCGCTGGATTTTTTATCGCCTAGGCGGTTAGCGTTTTTAATAATGCGATAACCAGGCGATATTATCCAGCAATAGCGGGCGTTAAAAAAATTAACACTAAGTGCCCTTAGCGTTAATTTTCCCTGTTCCTTGTTAATATGCCCATAAATCTCAACTGATTTGCACTGCCACAATCTTTCAGGAGAAAACAGTGAGGGTGTGATCATTAACACAGACATTGTACTTCCTATCCAGGGATTGGAATTTAGCCCTTAACTTGCAATGAAGGTCTATGGGCCTGATTATATGTAATAAGTATTGCATGTGATAAAAATCAAAAACAAAGCTATTAGGAACTTATCATTAGCGATGATCATTGCATATTCTGAACTTTGGGAAAATATTATGTGGATTTGAGGTTTACCATACCGTAATCTGTAAATCTCTGTAAATAATGGGCCTTTCCCCCTGTTAAATTGGGACAGGCTGGACCTGACTAAATTGAATGACTAGTGTGATCTTTATAACACCTGCTAATTGCTTGTTGTGATTAACACTGCACCACTTGAAATTGCAATTCCTGTGCAAACCAGTATTTTCATAGGGTTCTCAATTTAACGGACCATTTGTAATCAGGTACCATGCTGTCAAAGCAAATGCACAGATTGCCATAGTGGCCTTTTTGAAAAGCACATCTCCATAGAATAACATTGTCTTTTGCAATTCCCATCATTTTCTATGGCCGCATTCCGCATTTAAAAAAAAAAAAATAACTTTAGATTAGGGGTGGGCGGAATTTGCGGAATTAACCTTCGCAAATTATCGCGAGAATGTTTAAAATTATCGCAAACAAGCAGAAATATCGCAAAGATGCGGAAGTTTTTTTCCGGCATGTTCGCGAGATTTTCTGCATGGTTGCGGGTCGCCAACTTACCCATGTGGTTGCTTGCGGGCGCGGCCATCTTGTTTTGAGTTGTTCTCGCGGTGCATGATCGCGAGAAGAAAGACGTGATCGCGCGATGCATGACATCACTGCGGGCGCGAACTGTCGCGAGACAGCGCAAATGGCTAAAAACAATACAACATCTCATGGAGAACGCGACCGGATCAAGAAAACTTGTCGGCGAACGCAGGGATTCAGGTAAGGCGATCGCGCGCGCGCGAGAATGTATCATTTTACAGCGCGAGCAAGAAACAAATTATCGCCAAGCTGCGGAAACCGGAATTTTTGACATTTTCGCGCTCTCCGCGGAACGCAAAAATATCAAATTATCGCAATTTCCGCGAACGGAACGAAATTTTTGCCCAGGCCTACTTTAGATCCCCCTTATCAACTTTTGTTATTTTGGTGTCATTTTAATAATTACATTGTATTCACTTGTAATAAGCTGGTGTATTTTCTTTATTTCTTAAACTTCAATGTTGTGTTGTGGCTCTCCAAATACTTTATGCACGTTTTCTGCGTCAGAAGCGTTTGAGCCATACCGATCAGGAGTAACCCAATGACTCTTCACTGAGACCTGCCTTTTACTGGCAAGACGCCTAGTTTAGTTGGAGCTCTCATATGGCCCTCTACAGCTAGCTTGCAGGTTTCACACTGTGCCTCATACCTTCAGCCTCACACTTCCGCACACAGAAGGAAATGAAAGGGAAAGTGGATAGACTCCTCTCCAGGAGTGCAGGAAACGAGGCCGATGGCCCCCACTACATACTCAGCGACCACTAGACATCAGTCCATGGCCAGGGGGGAGAAATTGCACTATTGTATAATTGGAGCATCCATTCGTTTGGTGAAACCTTGTCCAACACAATCTTTGTGCTCCAATGAAGTAACACAAAGCGCTTCCAGAAACACGGTGGGTCCAAATATGTCGAGATGCTAGAAAAAACCCTGGGGTCACAAAAAAGCCGAAATTGCAGAATGGCACAGCTGTCTGCAAGGGATTCCGCTTCCACAGCCATCATGAATTTTTAATCTGTCTATGGTCTGCACTTTTAACATCAAAGATAATAAGCGAAGCTGAAAAGAGGCAATGGGGTAGGGTCCATATTGTGTCAATGATTTCCAGGCTCCCACAGACCGAGTGTCTTCCAGTCAGGATTGCTTTATTTAACTGCGTTTATTTTTTTATGGGTGCCACAGCATATCCCGAATTGTTTCTGCTGGTAAGTGAAGCATATGGTTCGAATATTGTGTCGTGCATTAGTGTGGTAAGTATTTCAGACGAGCCTTTTCCTATTCCATTTATACAGAGGACATTTTCTTCGCACTTGATTTTCTCGAAGCCCAACCCTGCAACAAAAATAAACAACTGGAGTCCATAGTACATTTTTTGAAAAGTTTCATATCCCAACAGTGTAAGACAATTTTAAAACAAAAAACAGTAAAATATTTGAAGGGAACCTAAGAATGTCCATTGTTTCGATTTGATATGACTGGAACGGCGAGGTAGGTCGGAATGGTAAAGGATGCCTGAAAATCAATGATCAGCAGTTATTGGCAATGTGAACATGTAGACACTAACGATAATCAATACATTTATAGTTTTCGGTTTGAATTGAACTAGTAACAAAGGGGCATATCAACAACAACCGGCGATAATTATCGCTGAGCGCACTTAGCGCTCGGATAATTATCGCCGGCTAGCGCCGATTTTTATCGCTGAGATAGCGTGATATTAGCAACGCTTATCTCATCAGCGATAAAAATCCTAGCGCTAACTGGCTAACGTGAGATTATCGCTGGTAACCCAGCGATAATCTCACGTTAGCTAGTTGATAGGGACTCACAAACTTAGCCATGATATCCACCTTCCATAGGATATCATGGCTAAGTCAGTCCTGAAGCAGGTGTTAGGAAAGTAGCGATAACAGGTGTTATCGCTACTTTTCCTGACGCTATGCTTCATAGCGTGGGGCTTGATGATATGACAAATGTCGACATTTCTCCTATCACATCAGGTCAGGAACGCCCACTTTGCATCTCATTAGAGATGCAAAGCTGGGCGTTAGACATCCCCACGCTAAAGCAAGGTTTCACGCGTTAGCGTGGCCTTGCTAATATAGCGATAAAATTATCGCCGCTTGTTGGCCGAAAACGGCCGCCAAAGCGGCGATAATTTTTTATCGCCTCGTTGTAAATATGCCCCAAAGTTGTTAGTATAAGAAATCGACAATATGACATGGTGGAGCATATTTTCAAGTTCATTTCGGCAGTACTATTAGTTTTCAATGATGTGTAATTTATATAACAAAGTGTGTTTGCAGTGCATTTGCCACCTTGTGCCCTTGTTAGTCAACTATGAACAGGCATACGTCTGCCACAGATCATGCGAGACGGTGCAAAAAGCACATGTATGTGATTAGTATGTTGGAGTATGGTCCTTAGGTGCTGCACGAGGCAGTATAATGGGAGCCCCAATGGCCGGAAAGTCTTTTTTTGTAAGTGACTTTCTATGACTGTTTGTAAACCAGAAGTGCTCTCTGCTTGGTGCGAGCTGTGTCTCTTATTGAACTTCAGAGCTTAGGTGGTGACATGTTGGGTTAATATATCAATTATAAAAAGTATTTCATTGAAATCATTTTAAACCAGTTAGTGATTTCCCATGGGAACATATGGAGGACTGAGTCAATACAATGTGCTTTTAAATGTAAATTTTATGCAGCATATATTTATTCATAAATGGTGACTATCTTTAACATTCTCATCTATCTATGTACCTTCCTTTTCATTTAAAGCTCGTGACCTTATGGAATAGTTAAGAGCGCAGCTTTTCCTGAACAAATGGGCTACACCACTGATCAGGCATCACCAATCTCATCAAACCCACTCTGGGCCAAGCGAATAAGGCAACAACCAAATCGGTTGCTTCTGAACACCGCCAAACAGACCAACACCATCAACTGCAACACGAAATGAAACCCAGACACTCTAAGGGGGTACTCCAAGGATGCCACCAACTAGAGCTACAACAGATGAGCCCTGGAAACATCAACGATGGGACCAAATGTATGAAACCGAGCCTATCCTGACCAAAGAGACTAGAAGGCATCTCATCAGTACCTGACAAGAACAAAGGACAGAGCCTTAAACATGAAGCATGAAACATGAAGCATGTACAGAATCTATTGAAGCCATCTCTAGCAACGAGAACACCACTTTGGCTACAGCACAGATACTATGGAGAGTGTCAACCATCATGGCATCTACCAAGAGTCCACCAACCAAATCAACAATACTTTGACCCTCACAAACTTCCAGCAATGCAGACAGGTGCACCAAGGATGCAACGAATCAAAAACAAAAGTGTAGATCCATTCAGCAGCAACTTTTGCTGCATCAGCAAAGCCTAGTCTCCACCAAGGACATGAACAGCAAATCAATATGAACTCTGATAAGAACACCACAGATGGTGTTAAGCTTGCGTAGCACACAAAGCCACCATAAACTATAGGCCAACTTGAACCATATTTAAACATGTCACACAGTAACAGATGGCACAGGGCAAAACCAATGGCACCACTCACCCAATCTTATCTGAGAAGCAACATGGACATCAGCAAAAATATTTAACCTGCCACTACCCCAGAAAGACCACAATTAGAAAAATAATTTACTTCTCCCAAGCACTAATGAACAATGACACAAATTAATAACGCTTGGACCCTTCGGATAGCCACACCAAGTCCATCACCCTCACTTCGATTCCTCAGATGGTCCCATCTATTCAATCACCATCACTTGGGAACGACGAAGGATGACACCATCCCATCAACTCTACCAGGCTGCCAACAAGAAGCCACCAAACACATCAGCTCTCATTAGTTCAAACAAGGCAACATCAATTGTAGCAAGATAATATGGCCTTATCGACTGAATCAAACTCACCTGAGTCCTTCTTTGAATACTACATATCTGCTACTCCAATATGTGAGCTTCACCAAGGGCACAGTCTAACATGTTACCCAAGACTGGGCCTCAGTAAAGGTACAACCTGCTACACTAGCCCCATCTGAGCTGGATATGAATACTACTAATAGTGCTAACCCCATAAAGGGCCTTCTAAGACCATCGAGAGCTGGTATCATATTGTTCTTGATGGTCAGTTTGGAGTCTCAGAGACCTATGGTTGTCTAGAAATACTGCCAGCAGCCATGCCTATCAATTACTCTTCTTTGGAGAGCTCAGACTCATTCTTGATAACCCTTGTCCCAATTTCTACATCGTCCCAAACTGCACCATTCCAGGATGACTCACTTGGCTGGACCCTAGACTGATCATCGTGCTACCTACCCATACATGTCTTGTAGGTTTAGAGATACGGTTTGAAACCAGGCCATACACACATAATTCTCTGGTATATGTGTCATATATCTTATTATTGTATCACCCGATTCTCCAAATAAATCATAAATGTACACCTGTAGATTTATTTCGCACCTACATTTGTAGCAGATTTGCCTTTTTTATATATCTCAAATAAATTACAGGATGCGCCTTAGAAACTGTGACTGTTGTGGGCACGCAGCCCCCTAGGAAATCTGTATGACAATGGCGCATCCAAAATGTGTGGACTGGAGACGGTGTTAACCTCAAAGTCTATGAGATAATGTGTCCCCGAGACAAGATTCAAACAGCATTGCAAAAATACAGTCAATAAGAAAGGGAATTTGAGATAAGAAATTTAAGAAAACCATAAAAGTTTATTACAATTTTAAAGTGCAATGCAGGATATAGAAAACTTTAATGCAGAAGTAGTCTCACTTGAAATGTATAAATTGACTCTCCTACAAATACAGACATAATGCAATACTGAGCAAAAACAGGGAAGTGATCTAAGTCTCAAGTGTGCACAAAAATCAATAAGAAATCGGACAGCATCCCTAGTAGAGACCCAAAAGAATCATGGCTCATCCCCAAATCTGAAATTATATATAACTAATTTCAAATTTTCAGCATAGAAAATGATCGAAACTGCAAAGTCAGCATGGTATGAGCCTATCACAACAAATCAAAATTAATAATTTCTTAGCACTGACACACCTATCTTTTTATGTGCCGAATTCTGCGCCTCGACTGCAGAGTTCTCTGAACTCGTAAGCTTACTCTTAAAATATAGAGTTTTGTGAACTCCAAAATAAACATAAGCAAATATGTAAGCTTACCTTTGTGAATCAGGTCCCAAGTCTGTTAAGAAATCACAGAATGTGGTAGTAAGATCTAGTAATATTTTTGGAAAAGGATTTAAGAAAGTAATCTTTTTTGCGCTGATCACCCCCATTGTTTGACTGATGCTGAAGGTCACTGACTCTGAAAGTGCCCTGGGCTGAGCTAGCCAGACCCAGGGCCAGTTCTCTGTCCTCTAAAGATATATGGTAATTGGTATACTTCTAATTGGCCAGCAAAACCTATCTGTAAATCCCTAGTATATGACAGGGCATGTAGGTTTAGAAGGCCCAGTGGATGTAATGCACTTAAGTGTGTATCACTGTGGTGTCTGGTGTCAATTTAAAGTCAGTCCTGCCTTGCTGGCTGGTATTAAAATAAAACGATGTCCAAATTAGACCTTGGAATTGAAAGTACTTTCAAAGTCCAAAGCTACATTTTCATTACTTATAGGTCACCCCTAAGGACTGCCTTTGTGCCCCAAGGGTAGGGTCATAGTTATAAAAAGCAGGGACAATATAGAAGATGTTTTATATGCCCTGGTAAGGAAAAACAGGCAAAGTTGTGTTCCCTCTAGTAGTGCTGCTAGCCCCATAGGCTAACATGTAGAAGACTTTATTACACTTAATAAAGTCTATCTTTGCTTTGGAACCAGCTAGTCATTCAAAGTATCAAAATAATGGTTACAATAAATCCAACAACTTGCCAAGGTCGAATTTATTGTAACTATTACAGAAAAGTAGTTTTAGGACTTACTACCGTCTCTTGCACTGGAGAACAAAAATGAATGTGACGCTGAGCAAAAATTAGGAATTGGGCTTGTACATTTTTGGAGCAGCAGTCATGTAAGATTAAGAATAAAAGTTCCCATAGACCTCATGTTACTACATTCTTGGACCTCCTGCCTAAAGCTCACTGAGCTAAAAAAAACCAAGCTACATTAAAAGCATGGAAAGAGATGGCAGGTGGCTGAAGCCAAACACCACACTTGATATCTGCTACGAATGCCTTGTGCTGCTCAAAAGTCTTGATTACCTGGGACAGGATGTCCAATCATAAATGAATCAGAGCTGCAGCTCACATTAATCAATGGTGCATGTGGAATTAGTATGTACAAGGCCCTGCAACACATCTGCGAAGAGCCACCACAATAATATGACACAACAGCTCCACCCTCCAAAAGAACATATTTCCCTCCCCAGAGATTCCCGCGCAATCACACTTATAGCACTTTTACTCCATGCACATGCGCCATGCACAAACCCCTGGACATCACCTGATTCCTTCTCACTTGAAAGCTTCCAATTCTCAGCACAAACCATTTTGAAACCTTCTGTACTAACACAAAGTCACTTTGCATTATCCAACATCCAACAGAGGTGGAATCTCAGGTGCTCTTGGCTCTCATACAGGACCAAATCATGTTTATCAGGCCAATTGTATGACAATGAATTGATTAACATGTTCTTCATCCTCAAAACTGAGAGGATCTGAAGGATTCTATGACCCACCACCTAACACGTTCCATTCAATAGCGCAGAGTATGGCAGCAATCCATATGTCTTGCTCCAAGAATGCATGTTTCATAGCGTTAGTTTTTTTTGTCTTGCTCAATGAGCATCACAAGAGTAATAACGTGCTCCCGTAATTAATGGCAGGAGTCACCACGATCCCAAGCTCTAACTGGAAAATGGAGAACTGGCGGAATTCTGTACTGCAGCCATTTTGTACTGCAGCCTTCACCAACAGAGTAAGTAATTACAGTCTGTGGTTACTGGCCAAGAGCACCCCTTGCCGTAGCACATAACAACTTTCTTAGAGCCCTTTTAGGACTCCCTAAAACCACCCCATTACTCCCCCTGTATATGGATACTGGAAGTAGGAACATCCGAGATCAGGCCCGGTTCCGTCCAATAGCCTACTGGCGCCGGCTGTGGACAATGCCTGAGCTGGCTCAGTACGCTCGGGCTCTGAGCGAAGTCAAGAAAATAAATACTTCTGATAGAATCCAGTTGTTAAGGGAACTCAAGTCTACATTAATAGCTATAGGATGAGGAACCTGTGGGACTCTCTGTCCTCAGCTGTGTTCCCCTCCAAGAAGCAACTAAAAGAAGCATACTGGTCTTATACTGACCAGATGCGATTATCCCAGAGCACTAGTATTGTAACAAGTGGTTTCTTGGAGTTTAAGTTGTCTTTGTTTATCAAGCCTTATGGAGATATTATTAGGAGTACCCTGGAAAGGAAGCTATATCACCAATTCAGGGTGGGGTCCCTACCATTAGGGTTTTTTATGCTCAGTTGGAAACAGGGTTGGGATGGTCTATGCCCGTTTTGTCCAGCACGAGGGAAACAACTGCCCATTTTTTCATCGTATGCCCATCCTATAGGCAACCACGCCTGAAATGGCTAGTCCCAACATGTAAAAACTTGGGCTTTAGGGTAGCTTCTGCTGCTCTTAGGGTGCTCAGGACCGATACGGAATCCGCCATTGTAATAGCTGTGGCAAAATTCTTGGGGTGGGCTTGGGCGATAAGGGCTAGGAAGATGAAACTATGCTAGTAGATTTAATTCCTTCTGTTGCTTGTTTTTATGTTAAATTGTTTTTATATTTGATTTGTGTTTTTACTCTGTAAATGAGGATATGAATTGTATTTTAAACTTTGTTGTGTTTTATGATTTTATTTCTAAAAATCGAAATAAAGACTTGACTTGACTTACTATTCTGAAGTTACCTAAAACAGTCCTGTAGCAGCCTCTTCTGATTGGTAACAAATATGCCACACTTTGCAGGAAGTGGTCATAGTTGAGGGAGGTAACTTTATCCATATTGATTGGGGTATCCCCTCCTCTTGCCAGCCCATAATGGAGAATAAATATGGGCGAGCTACAGGAACTCCTCAGAACACTGACTGGAACAAAAGGGGAAGGACTGCCTTGCCAGACCCTTGGACAGCACCACAGAAGACTTGCACTTAAAAGGACTGCACCAGCTGCACCCTGAAGGCTCCACAAATAAAAGACTGTGCCTGACTCAAAGGAAATGGAGTGGACTCCCTGATGCGCAAACAAGGTACAACAGAGCTGGAAGAAATCACTTGCAAGACCAAAGAAAGGATCTCCCCAGCTGATCATTTGTACCTGGATTCTTCCTGGACTGTGCAGGTGCATTGTGGAAAATTGACTCCTAGCCCCCAAGTGGTAATCCAGAGTCTCTGAACCCTCACACTGAGCTAGTGGTAACTTATTTTCCCCAAAGGAACCTAGGAACTACAAGATCTGCAAAAAAAGAAACTTTCTGCAAAGTTTTGCAGAAAAGGTCCAGGAGCAGACCTGCTGGACGTCAAAAGTCAAACCACCGCAGTCAACTCGCAAATTAGCCTCACCTTGCTGGCTAGTCCAACTAAAAGCTCCAGAGCTCCTTACCATCGACATTGAGAACAAAGAATTCAAGAGATTCACTGAGGCATCGCACTGAAGCCAGCTGTCGTTGAATCGAACTTTGGATCTGAGAAGCTTGAGGATTCGCTGATGAACCCATGGACGAGAAAAAAGCTCCAAGAAAGTCCGAAGGTAAATTATAGACGGGGACCTAGCACTCAGTCTATCCGACTCGCGCTCCATTGCAGTCAGCCTAAAACTTTGACTTTGTGCCGGTCCAGCATGACCAGATAGCTGCGAGTTGGGCTTAAACTTTTTGGCGCTACAATGCACAATTTTGATATAATCTTTAAAACTTCGCAATGCCCGTTCCCTACATTAGATTTTTGTTGTTCCGTGTCATTTCAAAGATCAAAATAGTCTCTCTTTTTTATAAATTAGTTTTGTATTTTTATTGTGTTGTACCTTTTACTTATTTAGGGTTTTATTGATATTAAATGCTTTACAAATGTCTGTCTCCTAAGTTAAGCCTAACTGCTTGTTTGCCAAGCAACCAAGGGTTGAACAAGGATGAATGAATTGAGACTTGACTGGACCTATTAGTGTCTGGTATTATTACTAGCTGAAGGTGAATACCCCCACCTGCTAATAATCCACTTTCCTATAAAGGGTTTTTCAGCAATTGATCATCTTCAACCTTAAATATTTGGTTATGTCAGGGCTGCTCCCATGTAAAAAAAAAATCATCGGAGCCCTCCAGGATGACAAACACATTTTTTCACACTTATCCAACAAAATTGGCAGCACTGAGCATATGTTCAGTTATCCCTTTTAAAAATGCAATGACATACATGGCTGCTAAACATTGGGAGCCCAGTATCCCTAAAAGTGCAAAAGTATCCACAGTGAGATCCTTTATCTCAAAGAGGAGGGCAAGACTTTGAGGGTTTTGTTGTCCTCCACATACTTAAACACTTGTTCCCTGCCAGGGCATGTGTGACAAAAGGCATTACTGATAGCCCATTACAGAGTGGCTCACTACTCTCTCCTTCTTTCCCTGTTTTCATGCTACTCTACTATCTTCCCTGTTTTCATGGGGTTTATCTCTTTCACAGGAGCGTAATACATTCTTCACTTTGTCAGAGACTGACCCCCCTTGAGATCAATTAAGGCCCCCTCAGGTGGGCCAGGCCCATAGTTTAAAGTCCTCTCCTGTGTATTCATTTTCATCACTTGATATCCCCTGGAGTCTAACTCTCTACAGAGAACTTCCACCAAGCTGGTGCTTCTGCAAGGCAATGCAGTAAAGGTGAAGAAATGCGTGTCTGCCTTCCTATGGATGCAAGTAGCTAATTTGAGAGTGTAAACATTGAGGGTATAGTTGACTAGAAGTGCTAATTTCCCCCAACAAGCCCTGTATTGAGCTCCCCCCAGTTCGTAAAGAGATTGCCTGCCTGCTATCACCATTACAAGCTCTCATCAACCCAAATGAAAGTGTGATCAAAAAAGACAAAATGCTGGGCATCACAGAAAAGGTCCCCTTAAGCCTGCACAAGAGAATCTGCATTCCCATCTCTCACCTTTACTGTCCATCAAAGGACATTTAATCAGCAGCCCCTTACTAACAAAGCCTACATTGAATCAGTAAATAAAGTCCAATCACCATCCTCCTCACCTCAGTGTCTTAATCCGCACCCTCCAGACAGCATCCGGATCTACATCCTCCTCAATCCATTGTCTTTGGAAGATGTTCTCAGTCTCCATCTTGTGCCATATCAAACTGCAGGGATCCAAAATGGATCCCACTTTGCTTCATAATCAATATTGTAAACCATACATTAAGATGAACATCAGAAAGCATCTACCCAGCTTTTGCAGAATCACTTTTCAAAGATTGTCTTCTGCAATTACATTACCCTTCCGGCCCCTGACCTGATCAGCTCTACTTGCTGAAGCAGTGGTCTGGTGTTTGCCTATCTGTGAACAGACAGGTCCCTGATTCTAGTACCTTTCAAACATAGTCATTATTTCACTATCTTCACGTGCAAATAATGTCGCTTCTTTCTACAGTCCTGCATACCTAAATTGTATGGTAGCTTAAAAAGTGTCGAAGAGACATATGTACAACTGTTTTTTGCAGTCGCAAAGGGGATTTCGGCCCCTTTACGACCGCAAAATAGGTTAGCCCAATGTACTAACCCTATTTTACGAGTCGTTAATCAATTAGCAACTCGCAAAATAACGTTAGCGACTCGCTATTAGGAAGGGGCATGCCAAGGACGTCCCTTCTTAATAGCGAGTCCAAAACCTATGTATAAATGTTTTGCAAATGCAATTGTGGTTGCAAAATACTCGCAGTTTACCACCCTTCTCAGAAGGGTGGTAAACTTCTTGCAAACGGAAATGGGTGCGCAAATATTTTTTAAGAGCAGGCAGTGGTCCAAAGGCCACTGCCTGCCCTCAAAAAAAGAAACTGAAATGTTTCATTTTTATTTTTTAAATGTGTCCCGTTTTCCTTTAATGAAAACGGGCTGCATTAAAAAAACTGCTTGATTGACAAAGCAGTCCCAGACATTGTGGTCTGTTGACCCCAGAAGGCCACCATCCCTGGGAGTTCCAGCCATTCCCCATGGGGTCGCAAATTGCTACAGTCTCATTATTATTCATGAGGCATGCAATTTGCGAACCCATTGGAAATGACAAACAGTGTCTGAGACACTGTTGTACATTGGATTTTGCGACTGCAAATTGCAACTCGCAATTTGTCACAATTTGCGAGTCTCAAAATCCAATATTCGTACATCTGGCCCTATATTCGTGCTATCCTGCATGAAATCTGACCTTTACTAAAAACCTCTGATTGCCACGTCTCCTTTTTCTTTCAAATGTCATTGCTCTTCGTTTCAATCCTCTTCATACGTCTTCTGTAATGGCTCACCTGGATTTACTGCAGGGACGACATGGATGAAAAGGAAGCTAAACCCCAACTTCCCTCACCCACCTCCTTCACCCAACTGAGTCAAAGCCAAAGAGGGAAGGTGGGGAAGGAGGGAAACAAAACAAGGGAAGGAAGAAGTGATAGACGTCCGCTGGATCTTCTGTGGGAATAGTCTTCTTGAACCCTGAAGGAGAAAGCACAAGGTAAGTACTATACATGGGTAAAAAGAGCAGGCTTTAGATTACCCCTCCCCTGTTTCTAAGAGATACCTTGAATGGAATATGCCAAGTGCGTGCGAAGAAAGGACTCCCAGGGACGATAGAACACTCCCACTGTCTATAAGGAAGGACAAGGTTCAATATGTAATAAGACTGTGGAAGTTAGCATTTGAAACAAGAAAGGAACAATAAAATACAAACCTAGATTAGAGACACCATAGGAGTGGATTGGACCCTTAGTCAAAACAAATAATAATGTACCCGCTACTCCTGCAATTAGGGAAAAACCCCAAAACTAATTTCCCTAGTCACGAGGAAGCATGGGACAAAAGAAAGGCAAAAAAGCAAGGGTCAAGTCTATGCAAAACACAATTTCAAGGTTCTGGAATATTTTGCAATAGTTTTTTCTTTCTTTACAGCAGCCAAAAAGAAGATTACCAGAAAAAAAGGAGAACCTCAAGAAGCACCCGTCAAGAGCAAAGAACCATCAGATAAGTGCCGTTTCCTATTTCAAAAAGCAGTTCTGAAAACAACTGAAAACAAAGATAAAATGATCCTTTAAAACCCTTGCCTATTTCTTGTCTCTCAGAGAGAGAATACCAGGATGCAAAGGGTTAACTGAAACAGAAGCTCCTTTGCAACAAAGTTACCAGCCAGGAAGGAGCAGCATGTCAGCAAACACCAGAGGACCCAGGAAGCAGAAGGACACACCAGGAGCCTAGCAAAACGAGCGAAAGACTGGAGAGGAAACTGTGGTCAAATATGGAGTCAGGTAAGCCGGGAAACAAAAACGGTGGGAGGCCTGGCAGGATCCGTGCTGGAATGCGAAGCGTGTTGCCAGCATGGATCCCGTCTTTGAATACCACTTAAGCGCCTCCCTCGCCCCACTGTCAGGGAATGGCCGGCGGGGCTCGCTTCTCCGCGCTCGAGCGTGGGAACGGGCGCCGCTGAATTCACCGTGTCTCGCGGAGCCCGACATCTTCTCTCTGAGCACAACCTTCTCTGAATTACATGCATGTGTGTCTTAATATATAATTTCTGCATTTTGCTAATATCTCATATCCAAGATCACTAGCTCTTCTTCTTTGAAAGTCATATCTCTGCTACCCAATCACCTCTAGCTCATCCATTGACCCCACCAACCATCTAGATCACGGGTACTCATAAATATTTTCCCAAGGACCACAAAGTATGGTCTGTGGTGTGACCGAGGGCCACACTGATACCAACAGGGTGGTGGTCGGGCAATAGGGGGTTTGTAAGGTGGGTTTAGTAGGAGAGAAGCATATACATGTAGTGGCTGAATTGCACAATGCAAAACCAGAACCTGGAATCAATCCTGGCTTACTCACTCGACCAAATTGTGTGATCCTAGGCAATTTGTTTTTTCACTTTGCGTCCTTTTCCTTCTCTTGTGTTTGATTCAATAAACTCTGATGTTGTCCATTTATAATAGCAACTTAGACCACCCAGAAAGTGCACATGACAACCGACTTGCCTCTTACTCTACTACTGGCATTGTTGCCAGGGTCAGTGGAAGCATGAATGTTTCTAAATTCATGTTTGAAAACTATCATGTGTAAAAAAAATACCTCTCAATGCAGTGACCTCATTGGATATACTCAGGTGAAAATGTTCTGCATGTTAATGAAATACACGTTTTTGAATTTTGAAGAGACGTTATCATATTTTACCCGTTTGTTGTAAGAGATCTTTAAAAAATTAAGGTGGTGCAAGACTTCCATTCTGAATGTTAGTGCTGAGTCAAGGTAAAGAGCAGACCACTGCTGCTGTTCACCAAGGGGCCGCTTGGTAAGATCAGGTGGGCTGCAAGCGGCTCCAAAGCCGTACTTTGAGTATCACTGATCTAGATGAACCCATGCATTCCTGCCCCCAAATAATGCACAGAAACTGAAATTAATGCATGGAATGGCTTGCTAGAGCACTCAGTAACCAACAATAACTAGTTACGTTGAACTAACTCCCTACCTTGGGTTACAGAGCAGCCTCTGTCCGGTGTAAGGCACTTCCATGCCTCCTCAAGGGTAGTAAGTGCTATACAAATGCAGTGACAATGCAAAACTCACTATCCCTTCTATTTATGAATTATTCATAATTGTTTCACGTTCACATAGTTTCCCTTGTATTTTAGTCGATATAGTCAGTTAATAAGTAATGTGGCTATTTGCTTTTCCAGGTTATCCTAAGACATTGATTTTAGGACTAATGACAAATGGGGAGCCAATAACCCCATGGAGAAATTAAGACACACATAACGTGGGTGCTTCTGTTCACACCAAGTTTGCGCAATCACAGAAAGACCAGCAACACTACTTTTAAGTGGGTTCCTAATTCGAAGCTGATCCAATATCTGCAGGAGGTAGGGTCACTAGCTGAGATCACACTGTTAGATAGATGAACCAAAACTTCAGTGCAAGACTTTTGTTTTCAACTCACGTCTACGAGGGGGTCATGAGGCCTTCTCAGAGAGCAGGGCCCTTCACAACTCGCTGTCGAAAGCTGGTGCTGGCCCAGCTAAGATGCCTTCAGTATAGGTGGGAGATTCGGCATGAGTAAATTGTTACTCTGACGTACTTTGGAACAGATTTGGTCTTGTTTTGTCATCTCTTCATTTGATACAGGACTTGACCTGCCAATCAGGGTCGGACTGGCCGTTAGTGCAATCAGCAGTGGCGGCCCATTCATTAGGGCAGAGTAGCGCCGCCCCCCTGCTGCCAGTGCAGCAAAAGTGAAAAATGAAATGGTGATAAAATTAATTACCATTTTATTTTTCACTGCTCCCAGCCTGAGCATTATTTGGGGGCGGGCTGCTGCTGACTGGCAGCAGGGGAGTGGAGCTCACTCCACCAGTTTGCACTGCACATGTCTCTTTGGCCGGCTGTCTTGCGATGGCCAGACTGACATGCAGAGTGTAAACCTCTTGTTTTCCCCGACACCAGTAAATCATCTTGAACAACCACAGTGTCTTCCAGCCCTTCCAAAACTCTCTCCATGATGCGCAGAACCACAAAGGCTGCTGACACAAGCCCAAAAGGCCCCAACGGAGACATAAACGCCATACGATACTTAGAACTACTGTCTTACTCCACTTGAAGATAAAACAATCTTTGAAAACATCTTGGACCCCGCAAACTTTGACACAATATCATCAATCCTTGGCAACTGATATTTCTCTTTTTAGGCTGCGTAAGTAAATGCATGCCCTTAAATTACCATTTTTTTACGTGCTACCACCAAAGGCGAAAGCCATAAGGATTACTCAATTGGTTCAATCTACCCTGACTCACACATTTTTCTAAGTTCATCAGACAGATCATCTCTGATATTATATGGCGCAGTTTGTGCTTAACTGGAACTGCCTGTTCCAACTATAAGAAGATGCTTGAAACCTTTGATACATCCCAATCTGTCAGCAGAAACCTCCTTTTGCCTGTTAGCCCACAACCGAGCACCATCGCCTTTATGGATGTCCCCCAGCAAAGACACCTTCTCTCCGGTTCCTGGCCTCAGAGTCATGCCAAAAAGTCCCTGGTTGTACCACCCCAAAATGTTGAGTCCCTTCATGGCTACATAAACCTTGCCCTGGATGCACCAGTCTTTAAAAAGTAAACTTGTTTTAAAAAAAAAACTCTTACGTTCTATCCTCTACCTTCATAGGACACTGGATTTCTATCAAGAGCTTCAAATGATTTGCCGACCCATTTTTGCTCAAACAATTCTTCAGTAATCATGGTCATACGAGCTCCCGAATCTAGCAACAGCTTTAAAGATTTACCATCAACAACAATGTCTACATAGGGGTCCACACACTTGTCTGATTCATCCTCAACAACCAAAATCAAATCATTCATGGAGCTTATTGCATCTTCAGATATATCCATCTTTGCATCATCAGCATATACCAAATTAACCTTATCTTTGGACACACATACCTTTGCAAAATGTTCTTGCTTACCACATTTGCCACAAGAAGCATCCCTAGCAGGGGTTAACGGTTATGTGGGGAATGTGAGGGAAAACCACATTTGGAACAAACATTTTTCTGGAACATATTTTTTTCCTCAAACTTCAAAGAGACAGGAACTTTACTGAACTTGTGAACATTGGATGGTTTCTCCGTTTGTTTTTTAACAGCACCAACATCAGCCTTATCTGGCTTTACTAACTCTTTATATGCTTTTTGAGACAACTCCATGCTCTTGACTATGCTGATAGTCTCTTGTAACAATTTATTTTTTAATGTATGTAATCTTCCTGCACTTTTTTTGTCTTTGCAATGTACAACTATTTGGTCTCGTATTAAAAGTCACACTCTGACGCCAAGATACGCAGGGCCCTATATATGAATCAATACTTTAATCCGACTCATGTTACCTTGTTAAGAACTTGTGCCTAGATTCTACTAAGCTGCCTGGAACATCAAACTGTTTTCTAAGCATAGGTCCTGCCTCTTCAAATTCATCCAATGCATCATCACCTTCATTGAACTTCAACGGAGGTAAATACTCCAATACCGCCTGCCCCTCAAACTCAAATTGTGTTCTAAACTAAACCTTTCCTGTTCAGCACTAAACCTAGTATCCCACATTGCACCCAAATATTTTGTAAAGGCCCTACACCATATTTTACACCTAACCAGTGGATTTTCCGGAACCTGTAAAAATGGTGGAGGAGGTTGCACACACTGCATATTGTCCATGAACCCACTAACCCGTGAGCATACCCAATTAATAATACACACAATTTGCTGTAAAAATTCACACTAAGTCTCAACCCACAAACCCATAAAAATAGAAACATAAGCATACAGTACAGACAAGAACTGGATAAAATGACACCACCAAAAAAAGACCAGTTCTTTTTCCGGTAGAACTACCTACTTACCCAGGTTTTCACAGCATACAAAACCTGTGCAAAAAGTAAGAAAAAGTGTCTGCGAAGAAATAACAGTGTGAAACAACAATAAAAAAAAGCACAGCAGCTAAACAGTTATCAAAGACAAAAGTCAACTGCAAAAATGAATATCAATCCTCTTCATACTGGTACCTCATTGAAATGAAATGAAATGAAAAAGAAAATGATATAGCGCAATACAATTACCTGAAGGTGTCAAGGCGCTAGCTCATCAGGTAGAATATGCAGTAAAATCTTAATTCAGAGTCAGAGATTAAACAGCCATGTTTTTAAAGCTTTCCTGAAAGCCAACAAGTGTGTTTCGTCTTTTAGCCTCTGGGGAAGAGAGTTCCAGAGTATGGTTATACTGACCAGAAAGCTCCTGCAGCCCCAGGAGCTTTTCTTGAACCTGGGAAACGCTAGATTGTGAGACTGAGATGAGCATAGATAGCGCGTAGGAACGTACCATAGGAGGTTCTGCTTGAAAAAGGCTTGGCCTATGTCATGGGTTGCTTTAAATGCTCTGCAAAGAGCTTTGAACTCAATATGTCTTTTCACTGGTAACCAGTGTAACTCTTTTAGCGCAGCAGTGGCAGATTTGTGCTTGGGAATGTCCAGCAAAATGTGCGCTGCAACATTTTGTACAATCTGTAGTTTACTTAGGCATTTAGTCCTGATGTTGATAAAAAGACCTTTGCCGTAATCGGCTCTGGACAGAACCAGAGCAGAGATCACCAGCTTGCGTAGATTGACAGGGATGAATGGAAGGATTTTTCTGAGTAATTTTAATGTGTAGAAAGATACAGAGGTGACCTGGTTCACATGGCCTTCGAATGTGAGCTTGGAGTCAAAGGTGACTCCTAAGTTTTTTACCTTATTTGTAGGGCTGGGCAAAGAGCCCAGTTCCGATGGCCAGGAAGCCGGAGACCAGAAAGTGGTGTTGCTGCCGAAGAGTAGAACTTCAGTTTTATTGGAATTCAACTTCAGACAGTTGGTTTCCATCCAGTCCCCGACTTGACGGAGGCAGGTATAGAACTGTGACGCTGTGTCCGAAGGCAAGCCTGTCACTGATACCACAATTTGGGTATCATCAGCATAGGAAATTGCTGAGAAACCCAAAGATCTAATCAACTGCACCAGGGGAAAAACGTAGATCCTAAAAAAGGGTAGGGCTAAATGATGAGCCCTGGGGTACCCCACAAGGCAGTGTGAAATTGGATGATTTGAATTCAGAAAGAGCTACGAACTGTTCTCGGACAGACAGAAAGGATCTGGTTAGGTGAGAGCTTTTCCTTTTATGCCTATCCTCTCAAGGCATTCCAGTAATTTTTATGATTAACAGTGTCGAATGCAGCAAAGAGGTCAAGCAGCACACTTGCTGCATTGCCCCCTGCATCGACCGTCTGCCTGATCTGTTCGGATGCTGAGATCAATGCCAGTTCTGTGCTATGGTGTTTTCTGAAGCCAAACTGGGTGGCATCCAGGAAGGCATGTTTCTCGATGTAGTCAGATATTACAACATTCATGGCTTTCTCAACCATTTTAGCGGGCAGGGGGAGTCTGAGATTGGGCAATAATTATTAGGATCTGCACCATCTAAGTTTGCTTTATTAAGAAGAGGGTGGACTGATGCTAATTTCCAGTTAGTGGTAAATATGCCTGAAGAGAACATTTGGTTAAAGATGGGAAACAGATGAGAAGCAATTACTTCTGGAAGAAGATGAAAGATTTTGGTGGGGGGGGGGTGAGCAGGGGTCCAATGGGGAGCCAGATTTGGTAGACAGAAGTAGTTTGGTGACCTGCTCCAAGGTCAATGATGGAAAGTGAATTAGTTCAGGAAGATCTATAGATTTTGAGGTGGCTAAGGAGACCTCCTGTGTCATGTTAGGAGTGACTGACGTACATTAGGAGGAGGTAGCACATTGAGACAAGGATGGTGGGAAAGCCACTGTAGACTGATCTAACTTTGTCCAGAAAGAAGGTGGCCAAGGAGCTGCAAAAAGCCTGGCTTACTGGTGTGTTTGCTATTTCGGGGGGTTTGGCAAGCTTTTTCACTGTGGCAAAGAGTTCCTTGGATGAGTTTTTTGATGATGTTATGGATGTAGTGAAATAGTAGGTTTTCTCATTGCGCATTCATTTTTTATAATGTTTTATAGTCTAACAAAGATTGTTTATAGGCTATTCTGTCGCAGATATCATAGCGAGTACTCCATTTCTTTTCAAGGCGGCGGCAGTGTTGTTTTTGAAGTCCAAGATGTTCAGTATATTAGGGTTCAGAGCGTCTTGATCTAGGATTAGTAGTGGATTTTTCAGGTAAAACATGATCAACTGAGCTGCAGAGCCACTGTTTGAAGGCGACTGCTGCTGTGTTAGGATCATTATTAATCTTAGGGGGATTCTAAGCCAGGAAGCTTTCTGGGGGTTTCAGTTGCAATTTTGTTCCATGGTCGGAACCATCTAGGATGTTTATTTCTTAAATTCTCTGATTCAAAATGATGAAGAGAAAGGGAGAACATGACAGCTTTGTAATCAGACCAAATAAGCGGGAGACCCGAGAGACATTGTAGAAGATTATTATTGGAGAATACTCCGTCCAGCAGGTGCCCTGCAGAGTGGGTACTGCCAATTACCTGCTGAGTAAGTCCTAGGCTGTTCATGATATCGATAAAGTGTACTGCATCCCTGTCTCAAGGGTCTTCAAGGTGTAAATTGAAGTCACCCAAAAGTGTGAAATCCGGCAACTTAAAATCACATCCAAGGACTGACCCACGGTGTTTAGAAAGTCTGCCCGAGGTCCAGCAGGATGAAAATAGGCCATTAAAAGTATATTGAGATCTTGAAACTAGGGATTCCAGGGTTGACAAGTTATTTTGGGTAGTGAATGTCCCTTTCCAACTACTTCAGAATATTATGGCCAGCCCACCGCCCCTTTTTTCAACCTGGTCTTGTTTAAAAATGGTACACCCAGTTGGAACAGCCATAGCTAAGTCTGGGCCTGATAAGGCATCAGCCCAGGTCTCGGTAATGAAGGCTAAGTCAACAGCTTGAGCATCCATAAAAATGGCAAATTCAGAAGCGTGCTTACAAAGAGAGCATGCATTAATTGAGGTACAGAGGACTGATCTAGTATGGCACTCTCAAGACGGGGGTTGCGCTTGATGATAGAAATTGAGGTTTAGTTAGGCAGATATGAAGATTGCAGTCTGGGCAGTGAAAAGTGTTATGGTTAGCGTTCCTGTGTTTTGCGGTTCCACTAGCCAGAACCTGTACCCACGTCATCCGTAGGCCAGGCGTGGCCTGCGGGGTTGAATATATGGGAAGAGCCTGCTCGGGGGCGTTCTTCCGGCACAGAGTAACTGTGTGCATGTGTCGTGTTTCTAACTGGTGGCCTCGTATATGTAATAAGCCTTACCTTAGCCATGGTGCATGCAGGGTCAGCACATTGGCGCCGAAGGGGGCCCTGAACCTCGCTTCGGACAGCTTCCTCTGTTCAGCCTGCTGCTGAAGTGCGCGATGCTCATCGCGCCGTGGAACCGCAACTGCTGCGTTGCCTAGGACGGTGGAGGAGAATCCACAGTGCGCGGCGGGTGAGTGCTGCCCTGCTGTGTGGCCATGCATCCCGCTGCCTAGAGAGAGTCACCCGACACTTCCAAGCACTCGCTCCTGCCATCCGGAGAGCCACCTGGCTCCGTTACGGTCGCATCGAGTGCTGAGTGGGCGTGGCCTCAGCGAGAGGAGCGTGCTGCAGAGCGACGGCCGTCTCACATCTGAAACGGGAGACAAGGTCCTGCCCAGCGCACACATGTCTCAGCACCCAGCAACGCCCCAGAGGAGCATGGAGGCCCATGGCATCAAGGGGAGCCAGTGGGAACAGAGCCAGTGCCTAGAACGGTGGCAAGGAGACAGGGAGAAAAAAAAAGAAAGAAAAAAAAGCACAGTAAGGAAGCAGTGCATGTGGGGAGAAGACAGAGCAAGCAACACTCAGGGTTAAGAGTGCAGGAGGACAAAAGGAACAACTTTGAAGGGAGCAGTGAGGTATCACAGCATGCCAGGGACGAAGACAAAGGAGCTGCCAACTAAGGTGAAGACACAATAGTAAAGAGAGGTCAATCACAAGCCACTGCCACATCAAGAGAGAAAAGGAAAAACAATAAGAAAATCACAGAAGGGAGTGAGAAAGATGCCCACCCACAAGAAAGATGGGGGATAAAGTCAATGTGCAAGTACAACCCCACTTCCCGCTCAACAATGCACTCTCCGGGGTACTGCCACCCTTTAGTGAACTAGAAGACCCGGCTACAGCGTCCCTGAGGTTGAAAATCTGGATTGAACGCCTGAATAACTATTTCTTTGCCACTAGGAAGACCGACGGGGTGCTGAAAAGTAGGCCTGGGCTAATTTGACATTTTCGCGTTCCGCGGAGAGCGCGAAAATGTCAAAATTTCCGCATTCCGTAGCTTAGTGATAATTTGTTTCTTGCTCGCGCTGTAAAATAATACATTCTCGCGCGCGCGCGATCGCCTTACCTGAATCCCCGCGTTTTCCGACAAGTTTTCCCGATCCGTTCGCGTTCTCCACGAGATGTTGGATTGTTGGTAGCCATTTGCGTTGTCTCGCGACAGTTCGCACCCGCAGTAATGTCATTGGTCGCGCGATCACGTCTTTCTTCTCGCCATCATGCACCGCGAGGAGAGTGATAACAGGATGGCCGTGCCCGCGAGCAACCGCATGGGTAAGTTGGCGAGCCGCGACCACGCAGAAAATACCGCGAACGGGCGGGAAAAAAACTTCCGCATCTTCGCGATATTTCCGCGTGTTTGCGGAGATTTTTAACATTTTCGCGATAATTTGCGAAAGTCACTTTCGCAAATTCCGCCCACCCCTAGTGAAAAGGTTGTTACTCCTCCACTAAGGCAAAACCTGTGCCAACTGCAGAATCCCGAACCACCTTTCTGCAGTGTGCAGGAGACGGAACGAGGCCGCGATACCCGAGGACAAAAACCACCATCACGGACAGAACGACAACTGTCCCTAGCTGACCCAGCGCAGAAGGAGGAGCCACAAAGGACAAGCCGGAGGTATCAAGGGCCAGAAGACTCATCCACAGAGGAGGATGAGGGGGAAACTTACCTGATCTTGTTCGCACAAGAGCTCAATCGGTGACGAAGACCACAACCACCTGCACGGTCAGGATCGCAGGCACAGAAGTAAAGGCGATCATCGATACAGGAGCATCGGTGAACGTGAAGGGCCTCCAGCAATATGGGCGCCTCCGACTTCGTCCACCAGTCACCCCGTCCCGGACCAAGATATTCGCCTATAGGAGCCAAACCCCTCTGCCACTGAGAGGGAAAATATCTGCCCCGATCAGGTCGATCGACCAGGAGGTCACAGCCATCATTCATGTAATCGACTGCGAAGCAGATACCCTATTAAGCAGCCACACAGCCGAGGACCTAGGTCTGGTTTCTTTTGCCAGGAGTGTCCAAGCCCATCAGGTTGATGAGCTGCTCCACCAATTCCCGGAACTCTTCCAAGGACTCGGATGCATCAAGTGTGAACCCATCAAGCTGCACATTGACAAGTCTGTCATCCCAGTCGCGCTGCGACACAGACGAGTCCCCTTACACCTGAGGCCGTTGGTGGAGAGAGAACTGGAAGTCCTTGAAAAACAAGGGAGTAATTGAGAAAGTCTAGGGACCAACTCCCTGGGTGTCCCCGATGGTTATTGCGGAAAATCCCAAACATCCGGTGGCCATAGGCCTATGCATCGACATGAGGTTGCCTAACCAGGCCATCAAAAGAGAGTATCATCTGACGCCAACCATGGATGACATAATGGCGGAGGACCGAGAAGGGCTGATGAAGATATGGAGGGTGAGGAGCGAGCTGAGCACCACAGAAGATGGAATACTACTGAGAGGCTTGAGGCTCATGATACCACAAGCACTGAAAGACCGAGCATTCCAGCTAGCCCATGGAGGCCACTTGGGTGTAACCAAGATGAAGGCAAGAATTAGAGAGAAGGTCTTGTTCCCTGAACTTGAAGAAATGGTTGAAAGCCTTATTCATTGTTGCCCAGCATGCCAACTAACCAGTGCTCCCGAGAAGCCGGCCCCAGTTATCACAGAAGAGGCCTGCACTCTCCCATGGTCGGAGGTGAGCATAGACTTTGGGAGTTTCCCTGGAGGGAAACACACGCTCGTCCTTGTGGATGCATTCTCGAAATATTCCATAGTAGAACCAGTTGTGTCGACCGCCTTTGCCCATGTGGCCCCCATTCTGGAGAGTGTTCGCCACGTTTGGATTTCCCCTGGTGATCCGGAGTGACAATGGGCCACCGTTCCATGGGACTCAGTTTGCCACATTCCTGCGCCAGCAAGGGATCTGCCAGCGCCGCATCACGCCTCAATGTCCCCAGGCCAACAGAGATGTAGAACGTTTCATGCGGACTCTAAACAAAATGCTACGCATTGCCACGGTGGATCAAGCGGATCCCGAGCAGCTTCCCCAAGAATTCCTCAGGGAGTACCGTAGCACTCCACACTGCATAATGCTGCGGAGCCCGTGGTCCCTCGTGCTCAAAGGCCCAAGGTGAGACCATAACCCTACGTGTCCAGGTTGGACACCTTCACCTTTAGATGCCCAGGAAACTCAAGCAAGAAGAGAACGACAGAACAACCGAGCCAGTGCTCGACGCCATGCTGCACCGCGGTCACTCTGACCCGGCACTACCGTCCTACTCAAAGACCGCCGGCCAAGGGGAAAATTCCAGACTACCCATGAACCAGGTACCTGGACAGTCGTGGCCAGCAATGGAACCATGGTGGTGCCCCGGAGAGGGGGCGAGGAGATATCGCAAAACATCTCCTGGTTCAAGGAAGTCCCCACTGAGGCCCCAGCCGAGCCATCAGTGGGTGACCCCTGGCTCTCACTGACCCCAACCGGAGCGTCCAGGGCATGGAAGCAGAAGATGGGGGTAATGTGGCGGATCCTGCGCCCCAGAGCATGCCGCCTCCTTGTTCACCTCCCAGCCGACCAACACCCGGGGAACCACCCCTAAGAAGCCACCCAAATCGTTACAGTCTACGGCCCAATCCTCGCCCTAACCATTGGCTCCAAGATTGTGCGTGCTAAGGCCGTATAGACCGATGTCACCGAACCATGTATATTTTACTGGACTCTCAGAAGTCTTAGCTTCAAGAACCAAGTTGGAGAGGGATGTAATGGTTAGCATTCCTGTGTTTTGCGGTTCGGCTTGCCGGAACCTGTACCCACGTCATCCGCAGGCCAGGCGTGGCCTGCGGGGTTGAATAAAAGGGAAAAGCCCACTCTGGGGCGTTCTTCCGGCACAGAGTAACTGTGTGCATGTGTCGTGTTTTTAACTGGTGGCCACGTATATGTAATAAGCCTTACCTTAGCCATAGTGCTTGCAGCGTCAGCACACAAAGATACAGCAAACGGGTCAGAGCTTAGGCAAGGTTTCCAACAGCACTTTTATTATTGAAGTGTAGCAGGTGGTCCCTGGTGTAAGTATGCTTTGATTTAGAGTGGGGGCTGAAACTGGCAGAGTGTCTGGCACTAGGCAAGGGCCAGGAATGGACGGGCGCAGACAGACTTGCCTTTGGTGCGCCAGTGGCACGGCCGCACTGCGGCCGTGCTATTACTTCCCCCCATGCTTGGCATCTAGACCGCCAACCCTCCCCTTTTGGTATTTCGGGGACTACCGGAAGTGCTGCAAACACAGTAGCCCTAGTTACCCGCCCTGAGGAAAAGGGCAAGTACTGCTGAAGGTAAAAGTAAAAGGTTAAAAACTAAAGTCAGATTCAAATACAATTTACAATGTGCAAGACAAATTCAATGTAACGATTTGTTGCATAGCGGAACCAAGTATTTAAAAATAGCAGTGTATCATCGCGCTACAAAGGACCACAGACACTTCGTGGATATATATATAATGGGAGCTTTATTCCACACATCCAACCTCGACACTGTCCCTACTCTAACTGCTCCTCCTATCGTGACTCCTCCTCTTCCCCTCCACCCTACTCGCTCCGCCCCCCAACTGCTAGACTGCTAACTTCGTTACATCTCCCCTTTTCTTGATAAAACAAACAAACAAACAGTGCTTCAGTCCATCTCTACAATGAGCCTCTTTGGTGGCTGAATATCGGGACATGGCCGCAACGACGTGTTCCCAGTGGACATGCTCAGCAAGGACTCACTCTGCTGACCTCTGCCTCCTGTATCACTAGGATCAGGTTCTTCAAGTGCGGGAGTGTCAGTCGGGCTCACCCCCGGTCCTTTTATGTCTCGCGGACACCTCTTGAAGTGGGAGATGTTCCTGGTGATTCTGCATTGTTCAGATTCCGCCGTCAGCATCGTGCCCTTCTGCTGGATAGTTAATAATGGCTCGTCACGGAATCGGGAATCCATCTTTCTGTGTTGCTCCTGTTTAATGAAGACATGATCCCCTTCATGCAAAGATGGAGACCTCGCCCTCCTCTTGGCGTCGGCATACGATTTCATTCTGTCCTTGTTATGCTTGTCAGTCACAGCTATTTCCTGGTGCATGTAATTTGGTGATACCGCTTGCAGAGCACCTTCCCCTGTCAGGATACGATTTCTCAATGGCCGCCCTAGCATGAGGGTCGCAGGGCATTGTCCGGTGGTTGAGTGGGGAGTTGTCCTGTAGGCTCTTAGAGCCTCATTCAGAGCTGCATGCAGTTCTCTCTTCTCAGCAGTGGCTTGCTGAAATATCTTTTTAATCGTAGCCATAAATCTCTCAATGGTGCCATTCGCTTGTGGCCAGAGCGGTGTGACTTTTCTGTGCTCAAAGTCCATGTGTTTCGCAAAAGCACTGAATTCGTGTCCATTGAATGGGGGCCCATTGTCTGTTTTGACATCCTTGGGGACACCCCATGTTGCGAATGTCTCATATAGCACTTTGAGAGTGCAGGAGGCGCTTGTAGACGATATTATTTGAGCGATGGGAAATCGTGAATATTCGTCAATTATGGCAACCACATAGTTTCCAGACTGCAGCGGTCCATAGAAGTCCATGGCAACTTCTTGCCACACTCCACTGGGTAGGGTGGTCATCCTGGGTAGGGTGGTCATTTGTAATGGTGCCGGTGGATTGCTTTTGCTGGTCAACTGACAGAGATACTCCTCAGCAATCGATGGTTTGGATTCTGACGATGGTAGAGGGTGGCAGGGCATGTAGTCAGCCGGGTTCTCCGCCTTCCCCGGTTTGGGAAGTAATTTGGGAAACTTGCTGACACAGTTCTTATGGTCGTTGACTGTGAATAAGACTTCCACCAGATGAAGACGCTCCGCAGTGGGGAGGCTAAGTAGGCAGTCGGCGTCAGGCCCCTTGATGACATGTATGACCGCCGGTACAGTGATGTCGTCATGAGTGAGAGTTGTGTGGAATTTACCCAGACAGGGGAGCGGTTTTTTGGACATCCACGTGAAGACGCGGACTGTTGCAAAAGTTAGTGGGGGTTTCGGGACCATTTTCTCGTGTTCCGTAACTGGAATATAGTTCAGCGAGGCTCCGCTATCCCATATAAATTTGGTGTCGTGATTCCCCACTCTAATATCTAAACGTGGATACTTTTTTAGTTGATCAGGGTCCGCAATCAGGTTCAAGTGTTCCACAGTGTAGGTCGAGTCTTTGGAAGAAGATGATCTCGAGTCCCGAGATGGGGATCTGCGTCCCCAACGTGACCTGCGTGATTCCCGCCTGGAATGTGATGAACCTGGGGACCACCTGGGCTCTCCTTGAACAGCTCTAATGTGATGGTTTCTTGTATCAGAGCGGGACGATCTCGTTGTCTCACCTCGCCTTTCTTTGCGATAGTCACATGGCTTCGAAGTGATTGGATCGCCCACATTTCCTGCATCGCTGACCCATGGCCGGACAGGTGTCTGTATGGGGATAGTCATAACCACACCGATAACATCGGCCAGTCCTTTCTGGCTTTTGGTCCCTTCGCCCTGTTTCTCTTCTCCTGTACTCCGGGCGTCATTGGTGAGACGACGGTCTCTGTCTCCATTTATTCTTCCGCGAATACTTCCTTCTGCTACGAGGTCGGTCTTGAACACGGTGCGCTTGCTCATGACTAACGTTGTGGCCTGTTTCAATGGTGGCAGCGTGTTCCTCCGCTTGGTCATATATGCGGGTCATTTCTTCAATCTCTTCTAATTCGTGGGGTTTCCTCAGTAGCCGTCTCCTGAGTGTTTCTGAATGGCAACCGGTTATGATTTGCGATTTGATGGCAGCATCAGGCGAGAAGGTTTCAAACTCGCAGTATCTCGACAGCCGTCGTAACCGGGTGATGAATGCACTCATTGCTTCCTCCTTCCCTTGGCGTGCTTGGTGGAATGCATGGCGCACATAATCTACGTTTCTTTTATGAAGGAACTTTTTGTTCAGTGCCTCACGCACTTTGTCATACGTCCCCGTTTCAGCAGGCGAAAGATCCTTGATGATTTTGCTTATTTCCCGGCCTGCCAGGTTGCGGAGGGCAATTAACTTCTCTTTGTCTTCCGTCACCTTGGATCCCTCAATATAATCTTCGAACTCTTCCAACCGTTCTTGCCACTTGGGGCCTATGCTCCCTCCTGTGGTCACTGTCAGGAGTTCTGGGGCTCGGAGATGTGATCCTCCCACGACAGTAGGAGTCGCCATAATGTCGTTTGTTTATTCTCACCCTTATGTAGGTGCCCGTGTCTTTATCTGTTCACGTCAATGCTTGCTTATTTGTACTTGACAATGCTTGTTTATTTGCACTCGACAATGCTTGTTTACTTCTTCTTGCCAATGCTTGTTTATTTGCGCTTGACAATGCTTGTTTGTTTGCACTTAACAATGCTTGTTTACTTCTTCTTGCCAATGCTTGTTTATTTGCGCTTGACAATGCTTGTTTGTTTGCACTTAACAATGATTGTTTGACGTCTCCCCGCCAATGCTTGTTTTATTTGCACTTGACAAGGCTTGCTTATTTGCTGGTGCCTGACTTAAAGATGGCCGCTCTGCAACACTCAAGGGGTCTGTCTTGAAAGCCGCCTGACTCCAAGATGTCCGCCGTCACTACACACGCACGAGGCTTTCTCTCCTGGCTCATTCAGTCCTTTCCATGCTGGACTCACCGGCGGGCAGCTTCAAGGGTGGCACTCCTCAGGCCCTGCTTTTCCTCAGCGGCAACAGCTATCAGGTGAGGTCGGGGTGGGCTCCCGCCTTATTCTGCACCTTCCCGCTTTTCCCTCGTGACAGCGTGCCAAAGCTCACGCATCGGGCGTGAGGTCTGCCGGCATCGACGGGCTTTCAGCTCCTATTTCAACGCGCTCACCGGCGCTTGCTGGCAGGCTTTCAGGGACAGCGTCTCCGACGTTGGGGCACTTCTCTCTCCGCTCTTGGGCACAAGGCAGGGTCGGGGTGGGCTCCCGACTTCTGCAAACACTAGCGTCATTCAAGACACACGCATCTAGCGTGAGTCGCGCTTCGGAGCGATCGGCTTCGTCACTTCAGGCAGGTCCACACTCGTTCCTGTGGCCGCTCTCAGCTCCTCCACGATCTCTGGAGCTCTGTGGTCAGTGGGGCTTGGTCATCCCACCCTCGTCACCAGTTGTAGCATCGCGCTACAAAGGACCACAGACACTTCGTGGATATATATATAATGGGAGCTTTATTCCACACATCCAACCTCGACACTGTCCCTACTCTAACTGCTCCTCCTATCGTGACTCCTCCTCTTCCCCTCCACCCTACTCGCTCCGCCCCCCAACTACTAGACTGCTAACTTCGTTACAAGCAGAGGGGTAAACCGTGATTAAGAGAAAAAAATGAAGAAACGTGGCGTCCGGCCTTTCACAAGATGAGAGCTATCATTGCGCTGCAAAAAGATGAAATCATGTTCCGCAGGAACTTCTTCACGTTGAAAAATGCTGAAAAGCTAAACCGCATCCCACAGGTAGAAGAAATAGACACCACACCAACCAGATTCCAACCGGAGAGACGACATATGAAAAGACACAGTGAGTATAGAGCATCAATTTCACCTCACAAGTAAACAACTGTGAGCTGTTCAGTGTTCGCTGCATGCGCGGCCGAATGATAAATGCAGCAGAAAGACGAATCCTTAATGTGATGATGTGGCTGCCACTTACAGTGTAGAATGCCGCACGATTGCCGTGCAGAAAAGAGAACTCACTTCCGGTTGCATGTAGCGGTCAGTGGTACAGGAGTTGTGTTGTAAAGGAAGCAAACAAGTAATTTACCACAAGTTGCCACAAACGGAACAGACGGAACAGACGGAACAGAGCTCCAATGACCAAATGGGAAACAGGCAACAGCCGTACCACAGAGTTCCACAGAGCATTAGAGGTTTGCCAGAAACAGCGGACCATGACTAAATACAGTATAAAACAGGTGAGAACGTTCCTCTCACTTAATCAGTCCAGTCCTGTAAACCACAGGTGTTGTTCTCCAACCACAGAAACCAGATATCTTCCAGGCCACTTGCTGTGGCCAAACAGCTGAATCCAAACTGCATGCGTGGGTGGAGATGCAGTCAAAATCATCGCCAATTTTGTAGTGAATACCCAGAGGCAGGAGAGTAGAGACACACTACGTTTATTGACTGCACATCTCCACAGCTCCCAGGAGAATCACCAAACCAACTGTACATTCAAATGGTCACATTCCATAAAATCAGAAGCTACATCATAAGGGCTGCATTCAATACACAGATTAACCTATTACAACCTCTCCACCCAGCTGTCATAAACAGCTGGGTGGAGAGCAGGCACAGGCCCCGTGCCTTCTAGAGTGTTGACAGCCACTCCAGCCAATCCTGGTGCTGCTCTCATGCTGCTTATCTGAAGCACGAAACAGTAGCGGCCCGTGGAGGGAGTGGTGCGGGGCGGCGGGGCAGGGTGGGGGGTAGTAAACACCGGAATATGGATGATCAGAGGTAAGTTAACAATTAAATAAATAAAACGAATTTCGTTGCGTGCGCTGCATCGCAAAATGCAATGCAGCGCGCGCAACACAATTCGTTTTATTTATTTAATTGTTAACTTACCTCCGTTCATCCATATTCCGGTGTTTACTACCCCCCACCCTGCCCCTCACCCGCCCCGCCCACCGCCCGCACCACTTCCTCCACGGCCCGGTACTAGCATGAAAACAGTGTCACGATTTGAAATAGGGAGATGGATAAGGCTCGAGTGCAATCAAGATGAAAAAGGTACGTTTGTTTTTCATTTTATTTTTACCATTTTTGCCCACTGACAGGCACTGTGAAAAACATGCTTTGTCTTCACCCTTGATTCCAGAGCTCCCAGTCACGACCCTATGTAAAATCTGTTAACAAGCCATGATTGAGAGCTTTGGAGTGTTAGCCAAAGGCATTGTGATTTATCACAGTGCCTGCCACGGGGTTTGGCACTCGCTCGACGACTCTCCACTTTTGAGGGTCTCCGACCACCACAGGCAATCAGGCAGTGCCTGATGGGCTGGTGTTAAGGTCAGTTTGTGGTCCAGTTATTTCAATGTTTGTAGTCTAGTTTTACTGTTTTGTTGGGTTGTTTTTTACTGTCTGCCTCAAGCTCAAATCTGTGCAGTTTTCCAAAAATTACAAAACACTTATATAGCATGTCTTTTTAATTTAAAAAATGATCTAAATTGCAAACATGGGAGACTTTTCACTTTGTTAGCTATCTAATTCAATATTGGGTGCCACTTTTATTTGGTGCCGGGACCGACACTGCGAGAAAAGGCGGGGCCGGCATCGGCCACGCCAAAGGTATGGCGGTCGTGCCGGCCCCCTACGACCACAGAGGCAAGCCTGTCGCGCACCTTGGTGACGCGACAGGCGCGCCTCACTCCTAATTGGTCCCGGGTCCTGGGCGTGACCCGGAATTGATTGAAATCACTTCCGGGTCACGCGATGGGCTAACGTCAGGCCAGTTAGAACCGGCCTGGCATTGAAAGTAGCTTAAAAGGCTGGGGAGCGCAGGAGTCTGTCTCTTTGTTCCTTGCTTCCCAGCCTGCCGCACCAGCCTCGCTAGGAGGCTGTAATTGGAATTCTCTTTTGTTTTTCAGGTCTACGTTCGTGGAGCGGCATTCTTGGACCAGGACTCTGCCATTGGTTTCTTCGTTTCCTTTTTATTGCAGGCTGAAAGCGGAGGAAGCGGCTGGAGGCAAGACGAGGACGACGAGGGCTCAGCGGGCGCCGGAAAGCGCAGATTGCCGGGGAGTAGCAGCGGAGAAGTAAAGGATCAGCTGTGCAGTTTCCCGGCGCGGTGCCTTAACAAGGTAGCAGCGGCGGTGGCAGATTGATCCGGTAGCGCTCACCGCGTGCTGTTTTTTACGTTTATTGGGCGGCACTCCAACAAGGGTAGCGCTCACCGCATGCTGCTTTCTTGACACGTGTCCGGCTATCGGAAGCGCGATCAGCGCTCCTGTGAGGTGCTTGGTTGCGGTAGCGCGGTGAGTAGAGAGCGCTCACTGCTTCCGGTGCCTATTGGTTTTGGGCAGCAGTTTTAAATACTGTAGATCTTATGGTTGATCTTACGCTCAAAAATTTTACGTGGGCTGGTGGTGGGCTCTGGTTGCGTGGATGCTTACTGCCGGTTGTGTACCTCCATCATGGTAAGGTAAGGGCTTGGCCTGTGGTCCAAGTCATTGCAGTACGTGGGAGTGCTTAAGTTAGGCTATTACACGGTTGCCTATTTCTTGTTATAAGAGGGCATTGTATGTACTTGGCGTGATAGCCAGCACATTACCAGTAACTACTGCAGTTGGTTTAGAGTAATGGCCGGGAAAGCAAAGAGGGATGATCAGCGTTCTCGTATGGAGAGGCTGATGGAAGTAATGATGAAGAAAGTAGATGAGTTAGGGCAGGGTCTCGCTGATCTCAGGGAGAGGGTAGATGAGCAGGACGTGACAGAGGAGAGGGCCAGGCGTAGCATTGTGACCCCCAGGGCGGTATTTCCTCCCCTCCCCAAAAGGGTTAGGACAAAAAAGGGGGGGCAGAATGAACCGGTTACACCCTTGGCCCCTGTTTCTTTAGTGGTAGTCCCACCTGTGGCCCCTGTACCTCTGGGGGATGTCCCACCTGCCCCAGTACCAATCCCACCTGTTATACCTGTTGCCCCTGTGCCAGCTCCCCAGCCCAGGGAGGAACCCGCCCCCGCAGGGGTGGTCCCTGTAGGGGGTGTCCCGCCAGTTATACCAGGGGTTCCTGTGCCAGTCTCCAAGCCCAGGGAGGTGCACGAGCCTTCAGGGGTGGCCCCTTCAGGGGGTTGCCCACAGCTCCCGGTAGTCCCTTCGGCGGGAGGGAAGGTGGTTCCCCAAGATTTAGTGTCCCATTTGGCAGCAATCCTTCCATGGTTGGGGAAGGCGGGGATCTTGTCATCAACAGTGGGGGCTAAAGACATTGGTAATGATGCACTTGCAGTTTGATGGGCTGGGTGCACCTTCCCCGTCATTCCAGTGGGTGGGGTCAACCCACTTGAAGCCAACAAGGGACTACCAGTGAGCAGCCAGACAAAAGAGAAGCCGATGGATCCAACTGGGGCCGCTCCAGTAGGTAAGCAGCTGACATTGCCTGTGCTAGATGTGGGGGAGTCCCGCACCGAGTGGGAACACTTGGCGAGACATGTCACACAGGAGGTAAAAGAAAGGTTGTGGTCTCGGGCTTATTTTATTATGTTTTCCTTGCTTCTTGATGAACGGGAAAGGGAGGATGCCAGGAAGAACAAAGACTGGATGCTCCCTAGGGAATGGGCAAATGAACTTCAGAAATACAGAGTTGAAGAGAATTTGATTAATTGGATCAGAGGTTTTTCCATATTCATGGCAGTAATGGCTGAGCGTTTCCCTAATATGCAGGCAGAGATGGCATGTTACCAGAGCAGGATCACTCGGGCGCATGATAAATATGGGGGGGTGGGATGGAAGGAATATGACAAAAATTTTAGGAGAACTAAAGAGTCTGACCCATTCCTTTCTTGGGACCGCATTGACACGATAGCATGGTTAGACCAATTTGGTGGGGTGTCCCAGGACTTTGCCAAAAACCAGTCCCTTCAGCCCTTTCAGTCCTTGCAGTCCTTTCGGTCACAGTCAACCACAGGTTTCTCCAATAGTACAAATGGCGGAGGAGGAAGGAAGGGGACATGTTGGGATTTTAATAGACGCTCATGCACTAGACCTCAAGGTGCATGCAAGTTCAAACATGCGTGTTCCATCTGTGCCAGCCCGTCACACCCCAAGTCAAAATGCCTCAGGAAATCAAGGGATAAGGGTAAGAAGAGGCAAGAGTGAGGCGAGTGTACAATGCAAGGCATGGTCACCCATTGATGTAAAGGCTCTGACACCCTGGCTAAACAAATATCCTTGTCATTCCACCGCCAAAACCTTGCTAGACAGTTTCAGGTACGGTTTTAGGATACCGGCACCTGACTATGTGGGGACACCGGAATGCAAGAATCAACTCTCTGTGAGGGCCAACCCCAGTGTTGCGGCAACAAAAATAGCAGAAGAATTGCGCCTAGGCAGAATAGCTGGCCCTTTTGATTCCATTCCCGTGGAGAATTTTGTCTGCTCCCCTTTGGGTGTGGTGCCCAAGAAGGAAGGTGGTGAATTCAGTCTCATTCATAATCTGTCAGCTCCCAAGGGAAATTCATTGAATGATGTGATTAGTGATGAGATTTGCAGTGTGAAATATGCTTCCTTTGATCAAGCAGTAGAGATGCTCAGGGGGTTGGGCCCCGGAGACCTGTTGGCTAAATCTGACATAGAGTCCGCTTTTCGTTTGTTTCCAGTTCACCCATCTGATTTTCATCTACTTAGTTTTCAGTTTCAAGGGAAATTTTACATGGATATGTGTATGCCTATGGGCTGCTCGGTTTCCTGCGCCTATTTTGAGAAATTCAGTTCATTTCTGGAATGGGTTTTTAGGCAGGTGACAGGGCATCAGTTTGTCATGCACTACCTTGATGACTTTCTTATCTTGGGATCACCAGGCTCCCGGGAGTGTGTGTGGGCGTTGCAGGAATTTTGCGCGCTCATGCAGGCTTTTGGGGTTCCCTTGGCACCAGGAAAGATGGTTGGACCAACAACAATGATAGAATTCCTAGGGATTGAGTTAGATTCCATCCAGGGGTGTTTTAGGTTGCCTGCAGACAAGATCACCAAGTTCAGGGCAGCATTGCAGCAATGCTTGACTAAGAAGAAGGTCACCTTGCACTAGTTACAACAGACAGTAGGGTAGTTGAATTTTGCGCTGAGGGTCATACCTATGGCAAGGCCATTTTCTCGATCCATCTCGCAAGCCATGACCGGTCTCAAGGAGAGACACCACCGCACCAGGCTGTCAGCTGAGGTTAAGCAGGACATGCGGATTTGGATGGCATTCCTGCAGGACTTCAACGGCAGGGTAGAGTGGCTCAGTCCACCCACTACTTCCGCAGAGTTAGGTTTAATGACTGACGCTGCAGGTAGTGAGGAATTTGGTGCCATACTCGGTAATGAGTGGGTGGCACAGCGGTGGCCGGCATGGTGGGTAGTGACTGGCTTGACGGGTAACATCGGTTTCTTAGAACTGTTCCCCATTTGGGTGACATTAACAGTGTGGCCAGAATGATTGCGTAATCAATCAATGGTGTTCTGGTCTGACAACATGACGGTGGTCGAATACATCAACCAACAAGCTGCACGGTGTAAAATGATTCTCTGCCTATTGAAAGAGATTGTTCTGATATGTATAAGACTAAATATGCAATTTAGAGCTAAACATGTGCCAGGGGTATTGAACCATGCTGCTGATGCACTTTCTTGCTTTAAGATGCAGGTTTTCAGGGCACACCTCCCGGCTGCAGCGGCGTATGCCACCCCCTTCCCAGAACAACTTTGGCAGATTGGTGCCCCCAGCTACCGGACCTCGTGGCAGCTAGCCTAGCACCTAGGACCAGGAAAGCGTATGAAGGGGCGTTTTGGTCATATTGTTCCTTCTTGGGAAGGGAGTGGGCTGAGAAATGGCATGACACGGGAGCACTCCTTCACTACCTGGGGTCTTTGAAAAGGGAAGGGCGTTCAGCGTCAGCAGCCAAGCGGCACGTAGCAGCAATCTCTTTCTTTGCCCAGACTAGAGATAGAGGGGATCCCACCAACAGCTTTACAGTTAGGAAGGCATTGAAAGGTTGGCAGCGCCTCCAAGGGTCTGCACCAGATACGAGGTATCCGATCGGGGTGGAGCTACTAACATCTTTACTGGGGGTCCTCCCCCTGATTTGCACCACCTCAGAGGAAGTTCTGTTGTTCAACGGCGCCTTTTCATTGGCCTTTTACGGTGCATTTAGGATTGGTGAACTGGTGGCCCAAAACAAGCAGAATGTGCAAGGTGGCTTACAGGTTGACCGCGTGAAGGTTCAAGGGGATGCTCCATTGATATCGATTAGGAAGTCCAAGAGGGACCAAGAAGCACGTGGGGACGGGGTAGTACTGCATCGGGCACATGGTAACCCTTGCTGGCCCCTCTCACATGTGGAGGCATTCCTACTGCATAGACCCAGTAATAAAGGGGGACCATTGTTAGTACATGCAGACGGTATTCCACTCACATGGTTTCAGTTTAAGAGAGTCTTGGACATGGCAATCCAGAGGGCAGGCTTGAACCCTTGTTGTTTTGGTACTCATTCTATTAAAATAGGAGCTGCCACCGTAGCAACGGCTAAAGGTTTCCCTAGCAGCAACGTCCAAAGAATTGGGAGGTGGTCCTCCAATTGTTATAAGCGCTATGTGCAGCTACATATGTTGTGAGTAGGATATTTCCCAGGTGCTGATGCATGTGTCCTTCTCTGCTTTCATTTACAGTTTCTCAAATCTGTCACGCAGGGGGGAAACTGAAAACGGCCCGACAGCAACATTAGGCAACCCAAGGACTGTCATCACCGAATCAAGGATCACATGTCGTATGGATTATTGGCCACTCGTATTTTAGGCGTTTGTCTAACTTTTTCCTTACAGTAAATTATAAGTCTAGTGCAGAGCAGGCAGGTTTTAAGATATAATTTCATGGGGAGGGGGGGCTCCACTTTAGTCAGTTTAGGGGTTTCATGGGGCTCTTCCCAATATTATTATCTTGCACCTGGGAGGGAACGATTTGGCAAGTCTGGGTAGAAGGGGGCTAGTGGAAGCCATAATCACAGAAGTGGGTTGGTTAGCCAAGACATGCCAGGGGTGTACCATTGTTTGGTCACAGATGATACCAAGATTTCAATGGAGGGGGGGGGGGGGGGAGTCTGTAAGGGCACTGAATCACTCGGTGAGGAGAATTAATAAGAAAATAGAGAGGCTTTTCAGGGCTCCTCATCTGCAGACGATCGCCCACGGGTGCATCAGGGGGGAGCCATGCTTCTTAAAAGACGGTGTCCACTTGTCTGAAATAGGCAATGAAGTATTCCTAGAAAATCTGCTAGCTTGGTTGGGTGGCATCAGAAGCAGGGCATGACCTCCTAGTGAGCGCGGGGGGGGGCAGAGAGTCGGTTAACTATGCTGGCCTGTGGCGGTAAGGTCATGATTTGTGAGCAGTAAATTTAAGGTCCTTAGAGGGCGGCGCCATTCTTGAATGGGGTCGCCCAAGGGGGAGGGACAAGTGGTCTCTCCTAAAACTCCAGGGGCAGTTACAGCCGGTTGGCTGGATGGGTGCGGGGGATGGGGAGTCACGTTTTCTCTAGGCTGGTTGGCCACCCCGCACGTGCACAATGGCGCCAGTAAACTGCGCAGAACTTCAAGGCCCCCTTTATGGAGATAATATACAGAGCGTACGGGGGTAACCAGGGGGGGAAGTACCCTCGTGGTAAACGGGCCCTCCGTTTACAGGGCTTGGTTAATTGTTCAGGATCTGACACCAGTTAGTGACCTTGCCGTAGGTCCAAATAGGATACGCAGAAAACTAAATGCTGTGATGATTATTAATGATATGTTTTAGATTTGGATAGGAAACACCTTTGTACTAGATTTATGTTAAAGTTAGCCATCTGACATCTGTACTTATCAATTGTAATCAATGTAATGCCATATTTTTCTGCGTACATCTTGTAAATATTGTATATATTAATTATGTTTATTAATTTTATGTTTAATAAACACGGTGGGGGGTTCTTACGACCCCCACATCCAAAACTCATGTCATTATCTGGATCTTGATAAGGGAGGAGGGGGTGTAGGTAGTACCTGGCCATAGAGAAAAGGCGGGGCCGGCATCGGCCACGCCAAAGGTATGGCAGTCGTGCCGGCCCCCTACGACCACAGAGGCAAGCCTGTCGTGCACCTTGGTGACGGGACAGGCGCGCCTCGCTCCTAATTGGTCCCGGGTCCTGGGCGTGACCCAAAAGTGATTGGAATCACTTCCGTGTCACGCGATGGGCTAACGCGAGGCCTGTTAGAACCGGCCTGGCATGGAAAGTAGCTTAAAAGGTTGGGGAGCGCAGGAGTCTGTCTCTTTGCTCCTCGCTTCCCAGCCTGCCACACCAGCCTCACTAGGAGGCTGTAATTGGAATTCCCCACCCACCATCCCCTATAGCAAATATTGGTGTTGTGATTTAATTATGTTTATTTCACAGGTTTGTATGGGTAGTGGTTGTATGGTGTATATCATGATTGTGATTTCTTTACCAAACTTGTTCTGTTTAGAGGTCATCAACCGTCGTATTTAGTGCTATTCCTTGGTCAGGCGGTAAGGTCATGATTGGTGAGCAGTAAATTTAAGGTCCTTAGGGGGCGGCGCTATTCTTGAATGGGGTCGCCCAAGGGGGAGGGACAAGTGGTCTCTCCTAGAACTCCAGGGGCAGTTACAGCCGGTTGGCTGGATGGGTGCGGGGGAGGGGGAGTCACGTTTTCTCTAGGCTGGTTGGCCACTCCGCACGTGCACAATGGCACCAGTAAATGGTGCAGAACTGCAAGGCCCCCTTTATGGAGATAATATACAGAGCGTACGGGGGTAACCAGGGGGGGGAAGTACCCTCGTGGTAAACGGGCCCTCTGCGCATGTGCACTCCGTTTAGAGGGCTTGGTTAATTGTTAAGGATCTGACACCAGTTAGTGACCTTGCCGTAGGCCCAAATAGGATACGCAGAAAAAGTAAATGCTGTGATGATTATTAATGATATGTTTTAGATTCGGATAGGAAACACCTTTGTACTAGAGTTATGTTAAGGTTAGCCATCTGACATCTGTACTTATCAATTGTAACCAATGTAATGCCATATTTTTCTGCGTAAATCTTGTAAATAATGTATATATTAATTACGTTTATTAATTTTATGTTTAATAAATACGGCCGGGGGTTCTTACGACCCCCACATCCAGAACTCTTCTCATGTCATTATCTGGGTTTTGATAAGGGAGGAGGGGTTGTAGGTAGTACCTGGCCATATCAGCAGTGTCGGTTCGGGCACCAAATAATAGTGCTCTGATAGTCACGTTTACACAGATGTGAAGGTTTGAATTCCTAGGCTCCAGACTGCTCTCTTGTTGTCTCTCTCTCTCTCTCTCTCTCTCTCTCTCTCTATCTCATGCCCTCCCTCACTACCACTTTCTTATTAGGTCTCATTATTTCTTCATTTCATCTTATTCTTTCAACTCCACAGCTCCTTCTCTCTCTCTTTTTGTATCCACTTTCTTTCATATCTCTCTCTTTCCTATTCTCTCTCTCATTCAGTGCTCACTCGCTCTACCTTTGCCTTGATCTATCATTCTTTATTTGCCTGTCCTTCACTCTTTTCCCTCATCCTTGCATCTTCTGTCTATCATCCTCTCCATCTATCCCCTCTCATTTGCTCCCTGTCTACCTCCTTATGTTACTCACAATATATTTCTGTGGTGCTGCTCTCTATGTTCTCTATTTCTCTATTTCTCAATCTCTCCTTTTCTCTTACTTTGTTTCTCTATCTCTCCACTCTTTTATTTTCCTTCCTTCCCTTCCTTTTTTCAGTTTTCTTTCTTTCCCTGGTTCTTTCTTTTTTCTGTCCATCTCAACTCTCTGTTTCTAGGTTTCTTTCTCCACCCATTTTCGTTTTTAACTTATCACCTCTTTCACACTCTCTCTCATTTTGTGTACATTTCCATCTCTAAATCTTATCCTCTACTTCTTTACTGTTTTTCTCTGAGTCTTTCTGTATCATTTCTCTGTAGATTTCGTTTTCAATTTCCATTCCTTTCTAGTTGTCTCTCTCTAACTCAGTGACGCCCAGTCTTGATTAAATTGTGTGATCATAGGAAATTTCAAGCTTAGAAGCTATGGCGTAAAATGAATACCACTCACACAGTGATATAAACTAATGTCCTAACGTGAAATTATCCTACATGTAGAAGGAATATACACTGTTTGAATTTTGAAGAGTGTTTCATATATTTTTTAATGGAATCTGTTGCACAGTGGAAATGCCAAATATTTGGATGGCTAGCTCGTGCTCATAGGGCCAAGGCAGCCTGTTAACCAGCTCTTTATATTAATTTTGTCAACTTCTAAAAGAAAACTGACAAAAACCATAACAAAACATGAACAAATGGAGAGTTCATTTTGCTAAACAAGGTAGCACACTCGTAGTGTATACACCATAAGGTGCAAGTACCATAAGTGCTGATGCATTTGTTGATGCTCTAATTAAAATAATTAAGAAGGCCGAGGCGTTGGATTGGGGTTTCCTGTACCTTTATCAACTAAGCCCTATGCCATTAAATGGAGTCCCCAAAAGACAACCGTTCAAGTCGCAACCATGAATGTTTATTCAAAATTAGGATCATTACAGGAGGCAAAATGCTGTTAGTTAAATCATGGGAAATCAGAAATCACAATAAGTCAACATCAAATAATGCAAAATAAATAACATAAGGTTAATCTTTAAAGCAAGAAACAGCTAGAACAAAAATACAGTTTAGGAAGAGGACTGATATAGAGTCTGCCACCAAATCAAGACAAGAATAGTCCAAGTATAAATTCACAGACTGACATAGAGTCTGAAAGGCAGGAAGGAAAGAAAAGTGTGGCAGATATTCAAAAACATCATCATTTAGACTGAAAAGCCAAACACTCAGTATGGTGAGATATGACATAATAGGGCTAGATTAACAAAGTGTATTCATTTAAACCAATCACTCTTCAAATACACAAGATACATCAAATACGATACATCTAGTAAACACCTACTTTGCTGAATATTAATGAATGAGGTGTGCATCAGAAATGAAGGAGATGGCAGAACATTTATGTAACTTAACAAACAATAATGCATTCATAAAAGGCTCTTTTGTTCAAGCCTAGGAATAGGACCTTGAAAATTGCAGCATACGGAGCATCCTGGACATGGCTTCCCTGTGAGGAAGGCCCGTTAATACAATTTATTAGTACAGTAAACTACACCACAAATGCAGCTTAAATTTTGCTGATTTTCTGAAACGGGCAAGCACATAGAGAAACACAAGCGAATGTAGAATGCCCGTTCACACAAAATAGAAGTGCACTTTCATTCTGCAAACGTGAAATGATGTCATTGTAAGCTGTTTGAAGCCCAGTCAGGCTACCTTAACCACATTGAAATTAAGCCATATTTTCTATTGATTAAAAATGCTTCTACACGTTCATGCCTTGCGACTGAGGGAACTCTAATCACAGCGTAAGCCGCGCGCTGTTTCCTGACACTTGGAGCAGCTCAGAGCTCCTTGACTGCTTATGCTCCCCTGCTAGCCGGCTGCTCTGTCCTTGACTCTGCAGCAGCGCCTTCATATATATAGCAACAACAGGATCTCCTACCTAGGGTGCGGACTCGCTTCCTCTCCCTGGCGGTGCTCTTAGCCAAACGCAGCATCGCGATGCATTGGCGTTCCCCCACCGGTCCACCGTTGGCAGCTTGGGTGGGAGCTACACACAAATGGGCGGCGGCGGAGGAGGAGACATTGCGGGAGGAGGAGGTGAGAGGGACCTGCAAACATCCTATATCAATGGAATGGGCCATGCTATTATATCAGTTCAAGCAGCTATCCCCGGGAGCAGACCCAACAGACGGCCCGCCCACATCGTCAGCCCTGCACACGCAGTCACAGACCCTACCCAACTAATCTTTCGAAATCCCGACCACATGAGCTCATCACAAGCCCCAGCATCAGGTATGCTATCGCAGTTTTAGGTCGAACAAAATAGGATAGACAATCATGAGTCACAGAGGTGCCTTACCCATACGACGTTTCATACCCTCGCTAGCGTAACTGGATATGTTCTTCCATGCCTGTCCCCTAGTTTACGCCTGCGTTACACCCCAGTTCCTGTGCCATATCTGGGACCTGAGACAACAGGGTATATACATCACGATATATATGTACATTGTTTATGCTCCCCGTTGACGAATCACCAGTATATACAGTTGATATGTATCACCACTGGATGTACAATCTGACATGGCTATTTGAAAGTTTTGTCTGATGTACAATGTGTGAAATATGAAAATGGCAATAAAAATAAGTACAAAAAAAAAAAACAGGATCTCCTACCTTTCTCCCGCTGCTGCTCATCTGCACAAGCAGAGGCAGGACTAAGGAGAATTCTTGACACCGATGCAACAACTTACCATCACTGCCTTATTGCTGCTGATAGTGGGAAATGCGCCTTGTTGTTGGGCAGGCAGAGACACATGGGCCAAAGCACCATTAACAGATAAGAATTTGGAGATACCACTTTCCAGAATGTCAGCACCAGCATCTGCACACCAACATCCAGCAATTGGCTTGCCAATTCATTTGGCACGGCCTACATGTTTCATAAACTAGGTTGCATTCAGGAGACTGTAGCCGTGTACATCCAACAAGGACAATCTGTATGCCCACAGGACAAGGGGACAAAGCATATATGCAAAAAAATAGTCTTGTGGACTCACTCACATTAAGATACCTCACCTCAGCTTCAGAGGAATCTTAAAACAAATTAGAAATATATTTCTGTTTCAACTAAATTGTGCAAAAGAGGATGATTATGGAATTATGTTGCAATTGTATAACAACAATCAATGTGCAGCATAATAGAATACACAGTGATATAAGTTAACAAAGTGCAGACGACACAGTGCCCATACAGTGATAATATTTACAACATATAAAATAAAGGACACTGTTCAAAGTCTAATGGCTGTAAAATAATTGTCAAAACCAAAATCAGTTGAGAAGGGGATCCAACTGAATTATCAGTCCCTTAAATCGAGAAACCTCAACAACAACCAATTGGGATAACTATTTCGACCCTAAACCATTCATAGGGTCTCATCAGGACATAGTCATCCGACTAATACACTTGCACCTGTTGAAACGAACACCAGAAACACCATAAGTAGAATGGCAGACTAAATCCAATCAGAGGAAAAGTAGTCAGCACTAGCCAGTTACTCACCACATTGTAGTGAAAAAGTAAGTCTGGGAAATTATTTATACAATCCATTCGTTTCGGATGTCCTATGACCAAATCAAATCCATAACATTAATACTTCCACATAGACACCAACAGTATCTAGAAAGTAGAGAATGAGGCCCCAACTGGACACCCTGATAATTAGGTGATCCCAGCACATCTAATGAAGTGTTCTGGTTCAGGTAAGCTCAACAAAGTGTGACCCCGGTGATAAGGTGAATCTGGCACAACCACAGATTTGCTACATTATATAATGTATCATACACACGTGAGACTGGGATGTCCATCCCAGTGATATTGATACCAGAAATGGAATTTAAAGAAAAGCAGATCTTACTCCTTGCAGGAATTCAGCAAAACTCCAACTTTCAATCAAGAATAACTTTATTCGGTGCAAAGACCATAAAAGTTTAACAAACAGACATTACATGTTAAAATTTGCATATCCTTATTAGTGAAATGACATATAATAAACATCATCAACCATAAAATTTCATAATAATTCAAATTACACAGTAAAAGATATTTTCCTTCCTAATTGTTTACTATAATTCATAACGCTTTCTAATAGCCATTGCAACTTTTATAAAATTTGACACCGCAATACAAATAGTAGAATTGGCCAATGAGTGCAGATATCTGAACCCATCAACATATGTACAAGGCTGAATATCCTTTAAAAGTGGTGCCAAAAATCTTCCCCTTGGTTCCTTGTAAATTGAACAAAATAGGATAAAGTGCAACGTACTCTGGGTTGCGGTGTTGTCACATAGACAAGAGACAAGATTGTCGCCCCCCCCAGATTGTATTGGGAATGCCACTAGAAAGTGCAGAGTGCCTAAACGAAATCTTCTTAAAAAGAATCATGTCTATATATTAGTAGCAAAGGTTAAATAAAATTGCTGTATAGCCGTAAACAAGCAAATGGGACCTGTCGCCTCAGAATGCATATGGCGCGCGGTTGCCCAGATGTGATGCGCCTCTTTTATAATAGCCTTAGCGTTTGTGTGGATACTCGTCGGATTGTCAAAATACTCTCCCAAATCAATCTCAAATAGCCTTTCCCTCACAACAAAGCCAGGGAATCGTCAATGCCTTGTCCACGTTAATGCAATCTTCATTCACCTCCCTAGAGAACAGTAATTCTTCCGACACCCAGATTTTGGCTCATAAGAGCAAAGGGGCAATGTCAATGTGATCCTCTACATATACCATCCCCAGTTCTCAGTGACAAAAATGTGTAGGGGTGCTATTTGGGGTCATCAGTAGTCTTTTTATAAACCTATTTTCCATAACTTGTTAAAGGTGACTTTTATGGTGGCCCCAAACTCCTGCCCCGTAACATGCAATAGACAAACATTTTGCTTTATATAGAGTAACTAACTCAGTCACCGGCTTCTAGCCTAGCTTACAGGCAAAGCCGAAAAGTCCCTCCACATCCCTGCTTGTCTGCTGAGCTCTTGCCATGGCAAGTGGTTCCCACTTCATCTCAGTGTTAAACACATTCCCCAAATATGTAAAAATGTTCACCTTTTCAATATTCTTGCCCCTTACACTAACATTTCTGGGTTTTGTCTTTTTACGGCTGCATACCATTACATAAGATTTTATAAAATTAACCTTTAGCTCAAAGGCCGACATGAAATCCGTAAAGGAATCAAGTGATTTTTGTAGGCTGTTTGCTGTCAAAGCCATAAGTACAGTGTCATCCGCATATGAGAGCAGCGGGACTGGTTTCCCTACAATGTAGAGGAAATCAATTTTCTTTCCCAATAAAAAAGTCTCCAAACCATTAGTATAAATCAGGAAAAGAAAAGGAGCTAAAATGCACCCCTGCCGAACGCCTTCTGTGGAGACAATGGGATTTGTCTTTTCCCCCTTTGGGTCATGTCTTTTGGCCACAGTGGTGTTTGCATGAAGTCTTCTCAGAAGCAAAATCAGTGCTCCCTCTATGCCCATTTCTCCCCTTAGCGCCCACAATTTCTCCCTGTTAATGGTAGCAAAAGCACTGGACAAGTCCATGAATGGGTAGGTAGATAGAGCCCCTCCTTGCTTTCATGTACTTGCCCATAATCAGGGACCAATTCGGCACTGCTCTGTGGTGACCAACCCCCTGCGGAAGCGGTATTGGGTTTTTGAGATGACCCCTTAATACTTGCCCAAGCCTCAAGTCGAGCGAGAACTACCCTCCCCAGCACCTTAAGTAGCGTTGATGAGGGAAATTGGCCTGTAACAGGCAGGGTCGTTTCTATTCCCCTTTTTAAACACAGGTACAACAATGGCCTCCTTCCATGATGCTGGGATTGGGCCGATCACAACTGATTTAAAGACGTTAGTCAGCAGGGGTGCCCAGAAATTAATATTCCTTTTAAACCAATCTAATGGGACTACATCTAGTCCTGGGGCCTTCATGCAGATTCCTTTCGCTAAGGCTTTCTCAACCTCTGCCACTGTGAACTAGGCACTGAGGTGAGAGGCCAGTGTTAAATCTACAGGCTGATCCTCATTACTCGCAAGTGTCCCCCAGAATCAATGAATCCATCTTTTTCACCCCTTCAGTAAATTGTGGTAGATTAATGATATCCCAGAAACTTTTACTATCTTTAAAGGCACTTGCTCTCTCCAGGTCCTCCCAGGCTAAACGCCTCTCCTCTTTCCTTTTATTGATGGTACTTTTGTATAATCTTCTAGTTTATTTATTTATTTGAAAAGTTTTATAGAGCGCGAACAAGACCCAAAGGGGTATCAGAGTGCAGTACAGAGTTATCTTCAGCCATTATACAAAACATAAAGGAGGTAAGTGAAAGTACAACCTGTGGGAAAACATTCAAAAGTAAAGAGTAGGGTGTATCAGTGGCGCCATAGTGCGCTCTGAGTAAAACATCATACAATAGAAAGAACCAAGATGTGGGATGAGCATCAAGGAATATTAACAAAGAGGGATTGAGCAAAAATCAACAGTTGATGCAGTTAAAGGCGCTATCGAGGACTGGAACAAAAACAAATGCAAAAATAAGGTAAAAACATATAGAACATCAGTGAGAATACTTCAAGATTTTGGTTAACAAAACACATGAGCATCATCAGTGCGATTAACGTTCGTTCATTAGTAGCCTTTTGACAAGTTTTTTAAAGGAAGTAGTGGAAGGATTTGATCTGATCTCAGATGGCAAGGAGTTCTAGATTCTCGGAGCAAGACCGGTGAACACACGGTTGTACAATCTTTTTTTTTTTAATCTTGGAGGTTTCAAGAAAAGGGTGGACGTACTTTTGAGGTTCCGGCTAGAGCCCAATAGCTCAAGTTTATTTGCTAGGTAGTATGGGGTATTGTGGTTTATGGCTTTATGAGCCGGATTCTAGCTTCAATAGATAACCAGTTTAGCTGCAAGAGGTCGGGTGAAATGTGATCAAATTTCCTAGAACCCTTTAAAAGCCTGGCTGAAGCATTCAAGGTAGCTCTGAGTGGGGCCAAGCTGGCTTTGGGATGTCCTGCGAGGGTTACCAGACCATATTCCAATCTAGGGATAATCAGGGATTGGACCGCCGGCCTGAGGTCTTCGGGGGGAGGAATGGTTTGATTTTCTTCAGTGTGTTGAGTTGGAAATTGGCTCCCCTAGTACTAGCGCTGATATGTGCTTGCATATTTAGATGTTTATCCAAGGTGACACCTAAATATTTAGCAGAGTCTACAACGTGAGGTGTGCAGTTCAGAGCAGTTAGGTGTTTAATCCAGTCAAGGGTAGGAGCTGAGTGATTAGGTGGGGTGATCAAAAGAAATTCCATTTTGAGAGTATTTAGTAAGAGATGCTTCTGGGCTAGCCATTGCTGAGTTTAGGCAAGTGCGGCATTTAAAGTGTTTATGTCCTCCTGCGATGAGATCTTCAGGTACAATTGCGTGTTATCCGCATACATGTGGTATTGAATGTTGGCTCTGTTCAGAATGACTGCAAGAGGCTCCATAAATAGATTAAAGAGAGTGGGCGAGAGCGTAGAACCTTGGGGGACTCCAATCAGGACAGGGGTACTGGAAGCTAGGGCATGATTAACTTTGATCCTTTTCGTGCGGTTGTGAAGGAAGGAGGCAAACCAATTTAGGACTGGGCCCGACAATCCCATCCTATGTTGTATGAGATCGATCAAGTTTTCATGTTTGATGGTATTGAAGGCTGAGGGCAGGTCTAGAAGGATCAGGAGACGAGGGAAATTTTGGTCAAGGGCTCTCACGGCGTCATCAACGATGTGAGTTAATGCCATTTCAGTGCTGTGTCCTGCTCTGAATACTGACTGGTGAGGATCCAGGAGTTGATATTTCTCAATATGTTTCCAGAGCTGCGAATGAATGCATTTTTCAAGCAGTTTCGCTAGAGTCATGCTGTTGATGATAGGTTGGAAGTTGTTAGGATCTGATAGGTCCGCATTGGGCTTCTTAGGAATGGGAGTAACTTGGCCAACATTTTGGCAGTTTGGAATCTTTACCTGTAAGAGGGATTCATGAGTGATCCTGGGCCAAAGAGGGTGAACGGCTGAGATTAAATCTTTATAGAGCTTGGCGAGTAGAGGATCACCAAAGTGGTCGGAGGGTTTGATGGATGCCATGTTGCGAAGTATCTCATTGTAGTCTGGTAGGAGAAAACGGCTCCAAGAGGCGTTGTTTTTGAGAGAGCTGCCAAAAAGGTTGGTATATTGTCATGGATTCTGCCCCCTCCCCTGATCCTGCGGGTGGTATTTTGGATAACAAAGTTGGCGCGTGGGTAATAGCGCCAGCTCTCTTTTCATTGTTTTTCCAGCGAAGTGAGCTGTAAAATCATCACCACTAGGGATCAGGGATAAAAGAGTAGAGCTCTGATTAGAACTGGTTAAAAGATTGGTTAGATTGTTCCTTAATGATTACTAAGAGTTTTTTTGGTCTATTTGTGGCTCCATCCAGTTGAGATCTGAAGTGTTCGATTTTTGCCAAGCTTATGTGTTTGTTGTAAATGCTTCTCACTTTCCTCAGTTCAGAGAGCTTTTTGGTGGAAGGCGAGTTTCTCCAGAGTCTCTCAGAGAGTCTTAGATTGCACCGTTCATCATTTAGGTCACCATTAAACCATGGTTTAGAGGGTTTGACTGGGATCCTTTTGGAGCAATAGAGTCAAGAATGTTAGAAAAAGTGTTAAAGTAGTGCTCTGAAAGATCGTCAAAGTTGGTCAAGTTAGAGGGGGGCTGTAGTCTATTTTTGGTGATTGAGGTTATCATGTTAATGTCGAGGTGCCTCATATTGTGAGTCATGTGCTTCGCTTTAAGGGGATGCCCCTGTCGACCCAGTCCCTTGTCTAAGATGAGAAAGGGAATTTGAAAGTGATCAGACCAGTTACAGGGTGGGATTTCTCCTATTTGTATGAAGTTATCTTTGGCAATGATGAGGTCTAGAGTGGTGCCTTTATTGTGAGTAGGGCCTTTACAGAGCTGTGAGAAATTGAGGTCAGAGAGGAAGATCTTAAAGGAATGGACAAATGGATCATTTGTGTTAATCCAATGAAGGTTGAAGTCTCCGAGGAATATGTGGCAGAGTTGATCAGAGCTCGAGCTGATGACCTCCATGATTTGCTCTGTGAAGACTAGATTGTCACCAGGAGGGTGATATATCGAGTGCAGCACACAAATCTTCTTGCCTTTGTTCCAGATTTCAGAGACTGATAAGATACCTTTATTGTTTGATTAATTAAAATCTTACAATAAAACAAATTCATACATTAATCCATTATATTCGCTTTAAATAGTAACACATCCTTAAAATTCAATACATCGTTTAGTATTTTCAATAAAAATTCATACATTTAAAACTTTAAAAAGAAAATATAGTCAATCTTAAAGTTCTGTTTCATTTTTTAATTCGGGACAGAGACATAATAGATGAATAATGTTTTCCTCCCCAGATTTACACAGCCTACATAGAATGTCATTTCCTCGTTGCTTCCAAGGTGGTGCATGGGATAAACCCGGCAGTACGCCAAATCTTGCTTTGATAAAAACTTGTTTGTTTTTCTGCGACCATGCCGCATCCAGATATCGCTGTACCTTTTTTTTGAGAAGCCATTTATGATAGGCCAAGCATGTTTTCTTTTAATAAAAGAGGCTTTGTCACTTATTATCGGTAAGTGATCTGTAATTTTATTAATAAGTTTCTTAAATGATTCCTGAGTAATGGTTGAGTCCCATATCTGCCTAACCTCAAATTCTTCTAAAGCCACTTCCAAATATTTCCAGGTGGATGATTTAGTGTTTCCATTAATTTCCTTCCACAGTAGCTGGGACATTAAATTTTCATGGTCATTTTTTATTCTGTTCCAGACTTTAATTGCATGACGTTTTCGTGCTTACAACTGGTTATTGAGACCGAATTCCAGCCTTACGTGAGCTTGCGATGCATTACTCGGCAAGTGAAAAAGAATTTTAAATGTTTTTGAAATAGCATTGTTAATAATATTTGCGTCTTTTCCATTTAAGGCCTCACTGCCGTATGTTAATGAAGGTAGGAGTTTGGCCAATATTACCTTTAGGAAGGGACGGTAAATTAGATCGCTAATTCATTTTTGGATGGACCTAAATGCAGTTATCAAAGCATTTGCTTTCCTATAAATTTCAAGCTTCTGAGTGAGAAAATTTCCATTATCGTTGAATATAACACCCAGATATCTATAGGTATCGAATTGCTGCTTTCCCAAAAACCATTTAGATTTAGATTTTCGTCTTGCGTTTTTTGTGATAACCAAAACTTTAGATTTTGTTTCATTTATTACCATCCTATTTTCTTTTGAATATTCAAATATTCATGCTATTAAACGTTGCAAGCCCACTTTTGTATTGCTTAAAAGAACAACATCATCTGCATATAATAAATTTGATATATGTTTTTCTGCTAATTTGGGTGGATGAGCGTTTATATTATTCAATGTCTCCGTCAAGTCTACTAAGAACAGGTTAAATAATAATTGAGCCAGGACGCACCCTTGCTTTTAACCACCTGTTGTCGGAATTTTGTTGGTAAGTGATCGACCGTCTCCAATGCGCACTCTGACCCAAGTATCGGTATATAAATGATGAATCAGCTGTAATAATAGAGGTGGGTTCCTTGTATTCGTAACTTTTCCCACAATCGTTCTCTATCGATACAATCAAAAGCTGATTTAAAATCAACAAAGCATAACTACAAAGGTTGTTTTCTTAAGTTTGCGTTATCCATTAGTACTGATAAGGCTAGGATGTTAGTAGTTGTTCCTAAACCTTTAATGAAACCTGTTTGATTTGGGGGGAGAATGTGATTATCCTTTACCCAGTCAGTTAAACTTGACAACAGAATCCCTGCGAACAGTTTTGCATCTGTATCCTGTAGTGTTATTAAACGGCAATTCTCAGGAAAGGCCCAATTTCCCTTTTTGAAGATCGGGGATATTAGTGACCCTCTCCAAGATTCGGGTATTATCCCTGTCTGAATTATTTCATTGAAAACCTTGGTTAGATGTTCTGCCCATATAGCTGGATCCTCCTTATACAGTGCAAAAGGGATACCGTTTGGGCCTGGTGCTTCGTCTTTTTGTTTTCTTATTAGCTTAGACACTTGTTCTTGTGGTATTTCATATTTGTTATCCTGTTCTATGTTTGATGTTTCCTTCTTTGTATAATTATTCGCACCTTTAGTTATTCTGCAATCCGGGTTTAAATGAAGTACCAGAAAATTCAGCCATTCAGTCTCAGTTAAAACTGATTTTATCTGGTCTTGTTAGACTATTTATCATTTTCCAAAAGTCCCTTGAATTATTTTGGTTACTAGCATAAAAAAGTTTTGTCCACAGATCATTTTTAGCTTTGGTTTTCTCATTCCAGATTAATTTCCTCAGGTTTTGATTCAAAGTTTTTATGTTGTCTATTATTTCTTTTTTATTAGGAAACTTGTTCAGCTCTTTCCTAAGTTTGTTTCGCAACTGTCTCATTTTCCGAACCGTATAGGTTAAATTGATTTTTATTTCCTTTTTTTCTGATCGCGTTCCATATTTATTTTTAACTTCAATAGGGGGGGTCGTGTTGGTTAACCAATTTACGTGTAAAGCTTACCCACTGTTCAGTTACAGATATAGAGGTTTTTTCTAGGAAACATTCAGTAAGCAATTTTTGTGCCAGTGCGCTGGTATGTTCCTTATTGTTTGGTTTCCAAATTAATTTCCTATAATTGATGGTTCCGACCTGGCCTTGCATTGACAAATACCGTTGATGTTTTGATTTTGTAAATGTTGTCATAATTATTTGCTGGCTGTGATCGCTCTCCGGGAGCTTCCATAGATAATACGAGGTAATGTTGTTAAAGATGTTCAATTATACCATCGTATAATCAATTCGTGATTTCGCATTATGGGTGTAGAATGACCATGCTGGAGGTGAATCCATCAAGAGTCTCCCATTGAGTATTCGTAGTCCCAAGGCTTCAATAGCCTTCAAGAATTTTAGTCCTGTTTTCGGTTGTCTGCACTTAGTTGTTGTTTCCTTTGCTTGTGCGGGAATAAGCCATTGTTGATCTTGTGACTGAGTGATATCATCTCTTGTGAATGGTACTAACATATTTAAGTTATAGTCACCTGAAACTAAAAAAAAACACAAAGGGGTCATCAACGATCTGTTCCAGTAGATAACTGGTAAGCATAGCACACATAGTCTTCCTTGAATTAGCTGTAGGGGGAATATATATGTTAACCAGCTTTAAAGATTTTACATGATCATCCATTTTATATCTTAATGCTACTGTTAGACCATTACAGTTGTTCGTAACTAATTGCTTATGTTCTATTTTTAGATCAATTGAAATGAAAATTGCTAAGCCGCCACATGGGCGACCGTATTTGTTTTGTTTAATAGCAGGTTCAAAGTATCCTTTATATCCATTCATAATAAAAGGATCCATTACCCATGTCTCTTGCAGTAATATGATTTGATAAGGCTTAATTATTTGAGTTATGCTTTCTAGCTTATTACCTAATCGGTTTATATTCCATGAACAGATTGTTATAGTTTTACTGTCAATACATTGTTTTTTTGATGTATTTTGTTGACTATTTTGTCACTGGTTGTCATTCCCATGCAAAGACATTGTCATCCATTTCTCATTTATCCCTCTGAATTTCACTATTTCTTTATCGACCGATAGGTTTTCTACGTCTATATCTGTTTTTCCTAACGGATTCTTTAGTACAGAGAAGGCTGGGGCGCCCTTTTTTTTCTTCTCATATTCTAACATTTTTTCTGCTTTTATCAGAGGCGTTGGGTATTCCTTTGGAGCAACTTTACTAATTGCTATTCCCCATCTTCGAAAAGTTTCTTGTTCTTTCATAATTTGTTCCATGACAGATGAAGATGTTACAGTTATTATTGTTGATGGCAGTGAACCTTCAGGGTTTTGTAAAAAACCAACACATTCGATGTCATTGGTTGACAAATTAGCTAATGATGGAGCTGATTTAAAAAGGCAAAGAAGAATGCCCCTATTCAACATATCTTGCTGCCCTCGGGACTCATATAGTGGTTTAAAGATTATTTGTTATGTCCTTTTAACTAGCAACACCTTTTCTATATAATTTTCTGGTTCTTGCTGAACTTTGTTTATAATTCGTTTGTTCTTACCACACTTTACTACAACTAAATGGTCCCGTTTTAATATATGGGTATTGTCCTCCATTTGGTCTATTACTTCTATTTGTACCCCAGGGTCTCGGTTAGCTTTATTGCTTGGTTGTACCCAAGTTGAAAAGGCTTTGTGGCATGGTAGTTGTATTAAATTCAAATCTAGATTTGAAGCCATATTATAGTTCCTTTGAGACGATTTTTGCGCTCTAATGCCACTATTTATTTGCTTTACATCCATCTTCACTACAGGAACTTTACTTTTTTCGGATATTTGCGAACTCATTATTTGCTTCCCCTTTATTTGTGATCTTCTTTCGGTATCCTCCATGGCCCCTTTTCCCTCGCAACCATTTCCCTGTTTATCATGAATAATCTCCTCTAATGATGTATTTTTCCATGCCTCAGCAGGATCACCAGTGAAAAGTTCAACAGTATCACTTAAGGTTACTTCGCCTATTTGAATTTTCTTTTTGGAACTTTCTGAGATTTCATGTGTTTGCCTGATTTAGAAAAGATATCAAAATATTGAGTATTTGTTGTTTTAATTGATTTCGAGTGGTCCCTACCTATATCGATTTTTTGTTTTCCAGTTGATTTCTCTGAGTGGATTTTTTCCTTATAGGATGTATTAAGTGGCATTCTCTCCTGGGAGAATGGCTTTATTAAATGCTCCGACTTAGCTTTACTTCTTGCTTTTCTTAGTTTTTTTCTATGTCTTTTTGTCATTATGAATGATGTCAAGTCCTCTTCTTTATCCCTCTTCTCATCAAGTAGCTCTACCACAAACTGATCAGATGGTACGGCTTCTATTTGTTTGTTTTCTCCCATTGGTTATTCGGGGTTATTGGGGGGCATGCTTGGCCCTTAGCATCTAAATCAGTTAGAACAGTTAAATCCTCCATTTTTTTGGGCTTATTTTCCGCTATTAGGCCGATACCTTCCTTATCTGTTAGTTTCTTATTTTCATTCAATTGAAGGCTTACCTTGACATCTTCCAATATAGTGTTTATAACTTCAGGTACTGATGTTAATTTATTAATTATAGGCGCACAAGAACATTCCAGATATGTAGTTGAAGTATCGGTTTGAGCTCTAGTTATCAGACTATTCAATTCAGCTAATTTGTGATCTATTCCTGTCACCACATTTGCCAAGGTTCCCAATATTTCTATTTGAACATCCATTTTGTTCGATTGAAGCGACAGTGCTTCAATAGTAAGTGATGAGGTTTGGTAAAAAATATCCCAAATAGATCCCAAATCCTGATTTTCTACGGTTTTAATGTTTTTGTCCCATTGAAGTTCCTGCTTGGTGTTAACTAGATTTTTTTGATAATTCCTATTGTCCCAATCAGGTTGTGTTGATTCCGATTTTTTTCCTATATTAGTTCTTATACTAGATCCTTGGACTTGTTTTATTTCTTCGTTTGAATTTAATGTTTTGTATTGGCTAGATTGTTCATTGGATAATAATTTGGAAGAGTCTTTTCTTTGTGTGTTCTGATCTGAACAGTATGTTTCCAAATTTATAATTTCATTGTTTTCTGAGGACATTATTGCTTCTAACGGGGAAGAAACAAATCCTTTTTTTCTAAGTAGGCATTCCTGGGCAGGTTCATCTAGATTTTCATTTTTATCACCTACTATCTTCTGATTATCAGACGTGACGATCCTACTTTACACATGATTTTTTCTTATTTCAACTTTGACCTCTATAGGTAACCTAGGTGATGATATTATATTTCCAGGTTTCACGATCATTTCTTCTAATGGCAACTCAATTTTTGATGCCTCGCCAGTATACCCTGAGTTTAAATCCTTTTGGCACGGTGATGTTATACATAGTAATTCAAGGTCGCTAATTTGGGTAGATGTTTGATCAATTGTTTGCATTGATTGCACTGGCATATTAGCCTCTACATCCACATTATATGTTTTTTTGTCAAATTCTTGCGTTTGCCCAAAAGCTTGGGTAATAACTCTCAGGTTGCTAATGGGCTTAATTGGAGTCTGTCGATTTTTTATTTCAGGATCGATTTGACTTGACATCATAGCCCCCGTCGGATCTTTCAAAAAATCTAATTTATGAGGGATTTTTAAGGACTTTTCAAACATCCGCGCTATTGGCGATATTAGCGTCTGGTTCGTATCTTTTGTTTGCACTTTGACTTTTTTTAATACTCTTGGTACCTCAGTTTTCCGTGATCATCGTGTCGGTGGGCCAAATGCCCTCTCCCTTCCTGAGAACATTCTTGGGGTAAAATAAACCCCAAAAAATAATAAAAAACCTCTTTATGGGTTCTCGTTGGGAGCCTGCTTGAACACACCCCGCTCCGCACAACCCAACCTGGCACAACTCAATATGATCCACTCAAAGCAATTCTATCCCGGAGTTACTCCACAAATTTGTCAGCTCCTTTTAGTGGCCATGGGGGATGAGCGTGCATTTAATAAATTTCAGAATTATTCCTGGTTATTTCTTATTTCCACCAAAAGTGTAGCTGTGGTTCTAAATTCACCTTGTTAGCTCCTTACAGCTCCCACAGCTCCTTTTTCCATTCTGTAGCCATTATATACAGCCCCTAGGGGGGAACCAGGCTCTTTTTCTGTTTACCTTTGTGCCTTTGTGCTTTTATGCCCTTTTGTTAATCTCCACCATATGGCCAGCGCCTTCCGCCTTCCGCCGCTTCTCCAACAGCACTTCGGCCCGTCAGCCCGCTGCTCACTACCGCCACCTCTCCACCATCTCTCCGGGTACGGTGGGGGGACCCGGAGCAGGAGGCGCACCGGGAGAGCCTCGACCAGCGCACGGCAGCGCAATAGCTGCGCGCACCGAGACCATGACCGAGGAGACCGAGCGGCCTCACGGAGCCGCACAGAGCTGAAAAATTCAGTGCGGCAAACCAGCGGTCAAATCAGCGCGGCCCGGCGACACTCAGCCGATGGGGAGAGATTCCAAAGGGCAAAGGCAGAGCAGACGGCAACGGATGGGCGGCTCCGGCTCCCGCTCAACACGCCTCGCTGACTCTGCTCCAGCAACAGCAACGGTAACTTCCGGCAACTTCCGGCAACTTCTTGACTTCAGAGACTGGCTGTTCACAGGTGGATAAGACAGTACAAGAGGATTGTTTTACTGTGAGGTTGGAGTGATGAATGCAGACAATGCCCCTTCCTGTTTTATCCAGGCGATAACGTCTGAGAATAGAGTAGTTGGGAGGGATTACGATGCCAAGAATTGGGGAGGAAGTATCATTGAGCCAGGGTTCAGTGATGATCAGAAAGTCCAAATTATGCGCAATAATGAGATCAGAAATATCAGCTGCGTGTTTCACAGCTGATCTACAATTTAGTAGTATAACATTTATGTGCCAGTTGGAAGTGACCACTTCTTGAGTCGAGGTGTTTATGTGAAGTAGGTTCTCTATGTTCAGCTTTCTGAGATTAAGGCTTGGTTCCCTGTCAGGGTTAGAAATGATTGAGGGGATAATGAGAGTAAAGTTGGGTTGGGAGACCATCTTTGATTCAGTGTAGGTTCCAAGCAGGGCAAGAATGTCTTCATCAGATAACTGGGGTAGGGGTCTGTGGGGCCGAGAGTGGTGGTTAGGCAGAGGCCTCGAGTTCCAGCTAGAAGCAGAATGAGGTAATGTCTTCGGTATAGAGTACAGCTTCTGTGAATTGTAGATATCATACCTCTGGGCGGGGGGTGACACCCTACATTTCTCCATCTTCAAGGAGAACTGCAGAATGCTTTGCACCAACTCTTTGACTACCGATATATCGTGTTTGAGGTCATCAATCTTCTCAAGGCCTTGATTGTTCAAGAAATTATTCGTAGGAGTAGCTTGCGCGAGTAGGATAGGTTCCGCTGTGGTAGGGTTAGTAGAGGGTTGGGTAGGACCATTGGCACAGTTACATAGGGAGATAGAATCATACTCGAGATAGGGATCAGACTTTGGAGTGGGAATAGGGAGAAGTGGAGTGGAATTAAGAGGAGTAGAGGGTGGTGAAGTGTGTAGTAATAGTGAGGGTGTGTATCTGTTATTGTTCAATGTATAGGAAACATCAACAAGGTTCCTGGCCATGAGATTGGAAAATCCAGGGCCTAAGGGGTGAGTATCCAATCCAGCCTGATTGTTAGGGTTGGTAAGGTGGTCATCACTCCCGTTATAGGAACGAATAGTGTGTGATACCAGGGAGTGAGAATAGGAAGTGAGGCAAGGTAGAGGAGGAGCATTGGTACGGCTAGCAACAAGGTGGGAGGTACTCTGGACAGTTAAACCTTCATCGGCATGAGACAGACGTGGGTTTTCAAGTTCGTGGTGTGGGGGTTTGGGATAGCATCTGTTAACTTGGTTCGAGCTGTGGGGATCGTGTTTACAGACGTGAGCGTGGGCAGTGGGGAGGAGGGGCCGTCAATCACTTTGGTATCAGAGCCAGTGATTCGCACATTTTGACTGTTGGTGGAAGTGTTGGAGTTAGTTAGAGAGTTCTTGAACCTCAAAAAGGCATAATTGAAATGCTTGAGGTTCAGGTCCGATGCTTGGATAAGGACATTACCATTATTGTAAAGGGAGATAGTCAGTTCCGCCATAAGGGCCGGGGATGGAAGCGTTGGTAAATGGAAACATGTGGAGTTTTGGTCTGTTTAGAGCGCAGCATAGAGGTGAGGGCCTTTCTCCACTACGCTCTTCTGTTTGTGTAGAAGATGAGATCAGTCACTATAGTGCCCTTATTTGAGGTATATGTGTCCGATATCAGTGTTTCGGGCCATCTCTTCGGGGTATTGTGCTTAAAGGTCTTCTTACAAGGAAAACGAGAGAGAGAGGGAAAATAGCTAAGGAGCACTCTTGGTCCCCCAAATATTATATTAATAACAACGAAAGAGTGTGCCTTATTAGAAAGAAGAGCATGTATGTAGAATCCAACTAGGTTCTTTAGAAAGCCCTCACTCACCAACGTAGTTGGTGACATACTTCATCACTGGGCCCCACCAGGAGAGGCCGAATGCCACCTTGGTGTGCTGCAATGGCCAGAATTACTGCGGAGCTGGTATTGTGTGATTTGTGATAAGTGAAAGTGGATTAAAAATGTCTAGATTGTGTCAAAGAAGCAAATTGTATTAATTGGCCAATCCGACAGATAAAAACGAGATGTGGGATATACAACTGAATAAATTGTTCAGCTATATCCACTAGTGTGTGGTCAACATGTTTCTGCCTATGTGTGATAATTAATCAGGCATTCATCAGGACCAAAGAAAGGTGAACCTCGGCGGTAAGGGCGCACTAAGGCCCACCCTAACCAGAGGTTATGAATGTGAAAAATATATTAAAAACTTAATTAGTCAAGTAATCCCAATGTTGAGAGGAACCGAGTTTACACTGAAAATTGTTGAAGTAGACACTGACAAACGAACATACAAAGAAAAAAAATATATATATCTATATTTAGACAGGGTATTCGTAGGTTTGTCATGAAAGGATACACATACACTTGTGCTCTTCAAGGTGCACTAAAATGGTAACACTGATCAGACGTGCCACTGTGGGCGATCTTGTGCATTTTAATAAAAAGAGAAACGTTCGATTCATATCGTAGGAAGAAATATTAAAGAGCTATTACACTCAGTATGCCCATTGCGGCGTTTAGCGATAGTCAGTAATCTGTGAAATTTCAACATTATGTAAATCACGGCTATAAGTCAGTGCTGCTGGGCACTCATAGTTCGTAAAATTCAAAGTATATCTTACATTGGGTATAATCACTTATTACACCATGGGTCTCTGGAGGGGAGTGGTGGCAAAATGGCACACCCTACAGATATAGGAAGAAAGAGAAAAGCGAATTAAGTGACAAGGCCAGGACATGAAAGCGCTACTTATCTTATGCCGATATGTTAGAACTCACACCTTCACTGCCAGGCACCCGCTCAGGACCTGCGTCGTCCCTCTTATGACCGGACCCCGCTGGTGGATAAACGATGAAAAACGGCATGGTTTTAACTGCAGGGAAAGTCTTGAAAAAGAGGTAGGGCTGGACGTATCCACACACGTCAGCGCGTGAATGTGAATGATGGAACGTACGTGAAAGCCAATCACACGATTCGTTTCTCGGACTCTGAATGGGATATCCAATCAGGTCATCGCAGAGAAACACAAACAAAATATCTCCCGGGAATGTCCGAAGCAAACAGCTGTTGCTGTTGTCAAACATCGCCGAGTCCATTAAATAAGTAGAAATGCTGAAAAAATTGACATTTAGTCAGTTTAGATCCCAATGATTCCTCGCTCTGCCAGTAAACCAAGTGTGGCAAATAAGCAAAAATACTAAATGTATTAAAAAAGTGAAAGTTTACATATAACTGCGGGAGACAGAGCCTGTGGAAGGCGGATATCGAATGTCAATTCAGCAGGGTAAATTAAAAGAAACATGCTTCCATTAAGCGTAAATAACCTCATACATATGAGAGGGCATTGGTCTAGGCCCCTTTATCTACTATATACTTGATGGTATATAGGAGAGAGAAGATGTCATATAAATATGTATATGTATTGGGAGTGACAATGAACAATCCCATGTGAGAAAGAGCAAAGATGGGTGTATCGATTGGGTACGCAAAGACAAGGATTGAATGACAATATTCCGTGGGGTACAGTCTTACAAAGTTAATCCCCGGAATATTCACTGTCACTCCCTATACATATACATATTTATATGTTTATATAAGATACACTCATTGGTCCCTGTGGGATTCCTTTTCCCCTAAAGGAGACACATTCTCTCTCCTCTATACTATCAAGTATATACTAGATAAAGGGGCCTAGACCAATACACTCTCATATGTATGAGGTTATTTATGCTTAATGGAAGCATGTTTCTTTTAATTTACCCTGCTGAATTGACCTTCGATATCCGCCTTCCACCTGCTTTCCCTGTTTTGTTACCTCACTGGACATTGATTATTCCCTGTTTGCAGTCTTTTTTCAGTCGGCGACTAGGTGGTCCGTGGGTTGTTGCGCAATTTTATCACTATCCCTGGTCATATTACCACACCGGGCATTGATTATTCACATTTGCCATCTTAAGGTCAGGCATCAGAGTCAGGCAGCCGCCTGAATGATATTACCTCACCGGGCATTGATTTTTCACATTCGCCATCTTAAGGTCAGGCATCCGAGTCAGGCAGTGGTCATAAACAGGCAGCAGATGGAGTGCAGCTAAATATTCTCGAGGAGATCAAACAAGCGCTTCCCTACTGGTTGTGTTTGCCTTATCTTTGAACTGAGGCTTGCGTATTGATAAGGGTGGGCGCTTGATTGAGTTGCTTTAATGCTCGTGGTAACCGTTAAATAGCCACCATGTTGAGGACAGGCATGAAGGCAAGGCCAGCCGGAGAGATCTATATGCGTGATATCGCTTGCTAGCGCATATTTGGGGTAATTTGATCTTACTTGTTGTGCACCGACCATCTCATGGGCAGTGTGCTTGTTTCACGCTGCTGCCCCGCTCTCTCTTGGCCTCACGCGATCACAGGCAGCGTGCTCCACACCGCTATCACCGCTGCTGGCTCAAGTATCCTTTTTCCCAGGACCACGCCGCTGTCTGCGCCAGCAGTATTGTGCCTTGACCGCCTAACAGGCAGAGTGCTTGCCTCACGCGATCACTGGCAGCGTGCTCCACCTACACTGCTTCCCGCTCCGATTGTTCTTCTTCCCATGGCAGTGCGGCCAAGCGATCGCCTCGGCTGTTTCTCTTATGTCGATGTTGCAGGTATCTTCTGAGGGTAGTATTGGTTCCTTATTCAGTACCAGGGGGAAAGTGGTGTGGATGTCCGCACATTTAATTTGTGTTCTATTGCGAAGGGGTGGCCTGGAGGGCAATTTTTACATTCTTGTGGGCTCTAGAGCATTCAGCATTAAACCATTGTGCTCTTGCGGCTCTTCTAACCTAGGCGGGCCTGTTAATCTGTTAGCTATGTCTGCACAGATTCTTGTAAAGTCTTGAACAATGTTGAACAATCTTGGCTTAGGGAGAATCCTGTTGGATTCACCTCATTATCAGATCGTAGTTTATTTTAACTGTTTATGCCTCAAATTGAGAAGGATTTATCTTACCCCAGTTTAATCTTACCCCTTTATTGGGGTTATAGTGAATCAGGGGACCATCTCCCATCCCTGCCTGAGCTATTACATTGAGGAAGTGGGTTATGGACGCTCGAAGAGTAGGGTTATATATACATACAAATTATGAAAACTCCCTAGAAATAAACATAAAATCAATAAAACTTTCCCTACCCCCACCAACAAAAGTGGGGCACTGGGCTAAGGAACTGTTAATCAAACTATCTAGGTCATTCTCAACGATAATGGAATTCAATGCCTCACCCTGCTGGGGTTATGGATACAATGCGCCAGCGGCTGGCCCTCTGTATCCAAGCGGCCACAAATTCATTCAGTGCTATGCTCACAAGAAGTACAATTGAAGTCCCCCACCCACAAGATAGATAATGGATGCCACTTACCAGAAACATTATTCATTTCCATCTGTAAAGCTTCTATGACAGCTATGTAAGTCGAAAATATTGTAGTACCAGTTTACCAGTAATAACCTGACCCGAGTCAGGTTCGAAATCAAAATCAGTTGGAACCATGGCGCCGAAATTACACAGTGGGCTTTTATAGAACCATATTTGACTGTGATTAAGGTCACCAACCCTCCTTTTGCCCTCCCAGCTGGTGAAGGGGTGGCAGGAACAATAAAAGCATAATAGCCATCCGACATAATGCCCTCTTTAAACCACGTTTCTTGCAGGCAGATGATGTCAAATCTCCTGATATATTCCAACCAAACGTTATCTAATAATTTAGGGTGAATGCCTGCAATATTCCAGGAAAATAATTTAAACAGAGGGGCGAGATGACCCTGATTCGTTTCCGCTGGTGTGACAGTAATAGCGGGCATGCTAACAAGAGATATCTGGCCAGACCCCTCACCCTCATAATTATTCTCAGTAATTAAATTTATGAGGTGAGAACAGTTTACAGGATTATTCATTTTCTCCTTGGCAGTAGGGTTAGAGATGTTTAAACCAGGGGATTCTGGGGTTTTATATTTCCCAATACATCTTTGATTAGTACTCTCCCTGATTCGACATACAGGAAACCCCTACTTCTCTTGTCAGCTGACTGTCCAGGTCATATGGTCAGTCAATCGATCTCAGTCACACCTGAGAGGGTGTCAAAGCGGTTCGGATGGAAAAAGAGGGGCCAAGTGGGGGCGTATATGTTTTGTCTTAGCTGTACAGGCCGCTGACTAATGGTAGAAACTTGGTTTGGGGGGTACAAAAAACCCATTGGGCGAGACTTTATCTGTTCGCGTGGTGAGTCCCTAAGATGTTTTGAAGCAAAGTGCACACATCGCGTCACTAAAATTCAGCACGACACACTCCCATTGAATGCTTTTTGTCGTCCAGCCCACCCAACTCAGCCGCCTGGGCATGATGATATAATCAATCCAGTTTAAACAAGGGCAAGTTTTATTGGAACACCAATGTGCTGATTTGTTTATGAGGCTCTGGCAGCTTTCGTGTTGGCCGGGGGTAATAACAGAACCCCCGTCAGAATCAAAGTGTAGGGTGTACTTTCGGAGAGTAGGTTTAGTGTGTTATTGACCCCCCACCCATTTAATAAACTATGTGGTCGGTTGTGTAACATTGTATCCTCAGGAAGGGGTCTACCCCCGCCCACTGGATCAAATTTTATTTGATACAAAGCGCCATATCCTAAATGTTGAGTATTTACAGGGGGATCCCCGTGGGGCACATGGTCCTTTGGTATCATGGCCGGGGTGCTGATATTTGCAATATCATGGGTATGATCTTGAGAGGGGGCTATATTATTTAAGGTAGATGTTTTTCTTACAGGGGCCACCCCATTCAAAGAGACACTAGCAAAACCAACACCCGGCCCTTCGGCTGTGTAACTTGATTGAATTTCCCTTTCTGCCAGTTTTTTTGCTGCTGGCTTTTTCGCTAGCTCTAAAAGAACTAGGGCTAGTTGCTCCTCTATACTGGTCAATCTAGTCAAAATGGGTGCCAGGGCCTCCTGAACTAATTTACAAAAAATTCCAATTGAGATGTCAAACCTGTCATGTACAATGTTGCTTCCCCTCCCATGAGAGATTTACAGAAATTTCCTGATATATGGGTTTGTATGGTTCTCTTTGTCCTTGGAGACTGGCCATTCAATTCGTGAGCGACCCCTGCCCTTTCAATTTGTTTCCTCTTTCCACCTGGTACAGTTTGTGGTCCAGCCTTCGCCATAGTTGAGCGTATAGGAGGCTCAACTTCATCCCATGTGGCGCAAGGCTCACCCTGGCTCAAGACTATCACAGTGGGCGAGATTGGGGGTTGAGGCGTCTGATCAATACCTATTTCAGGAATAGCCAGCTGGAGTTCATTATTAATAGGAGGTACAAAAGGTGAATCAGGAGTTGGTGCTAGAGAAAGTCTCCGCTCGGCGCGTTCAATTTCTTTAGTAATGGCTCCTACCGCCTTTTGAAGAAAACCATCAAGAGTAGTGTCAGTGGTTTTTAGGGCAGGTGTAGGCTTCCATTTCCCCAAAATGCAATTTGCCTTTTGTGTTCTTAAGATAGATGATAATAGGGTTACCTTGCGCCGTCATGTAGCTTCAGGGCAGGATTTCACCACCACAAACCCAACTGCAAGGGGCAGGATTAGCAAGGCCAAGGGAATTGGCCGAGCCCAGCCTCTTCCGGGCTCTGATGGGTGCAAAAGGGCCCGCCCTTAGCCTGGGTTTTGCCCGGGTGCGGCCCAGGCATGCCCATGCGCATCCCGTGCTGTGGGAGCCCCTAGCAGCCTTTAAGCACCTACGGGCATGAGTTCATCACGTTGGTGGCCCCTGCTGCAAAGCCTGTTGGGAGATGAAGTCCCCAATGAAGGCGGAAAAGTGCTGTGTGCAGTTGGAAGGCTCCCGCGCTGCGGGAGCCCATAGCAGCCTTTAGGGACCTCCGGGCGCGAGTTTCTCGCGTTGGCGGCCCCTTCCGCAAAGCCTATTGGGGGATGAAGTCCCCAAAGAAGACGGAAAAGTGCTGTGTGCATTTGGAGGACTCCAACATGTTATCACAAACTATGTAGGTCTCAATGTAAACACGTTCTGGATGTAGAATTACATGCTTCCTGTGCTCGATAAATCATAATAACAGGGACATAATAAACACTTGTGAATACCACCCATGTGCGAGGTTAAAGACCAAACTACTCATCTGGTCAATGCCACTTACCATGAGCAGGGTTCTTTGCCGACGCGCCTCCTTGTAGCCGCGTGCCCACAGATGAAGATGCGGCAGACGTTCCTCAGTTATCTACTTTGGTGTCTTGTGGCAGAGTAGAGTGCTGACTCCAGGTCTTCCATATTAGGGATGTCAAGGGGGGTAATTACATATACCAAAAGGATAAGTCAACTATCTGATGCAATGGTGTAACATTCATTCCATATGCTTTGCCAATATTTCATGGACATAACTTATATCACTGCGTGCATACTGGTACCTAAATATTCTTATTCAAAAATCGTCTTGCAGTATACCGGCCATGAAACAATACCTCCAAACCCCAATATTGGCTGTGACCATGTGGAGTAAAGACATAACCCTGCCATGATGGTTGCCAGAGACAGTAGCCTATCCATCAGCAACAGGGAGACAGTGCTGACCACGATGTGAGTTGTCTGTTTTATTGCCCTTTTGCAGGCTTTAACCCCTTGAGTGCCCCGCCCTTTCCCCCTCCTGTGCCGGCCCTTTCATTAGCGGGCGGGGTCCATGACGAGATAGTCTCGTCATGGGCACAGCGCAACCGCGCTCCATGACGAGACTATCTCGTCATGGGCACAGAAGGGGTTAATCATTTACCACATCGGTGTGCAGACAAAATATCGAGTTTTAAATGTCGACTTGCAGAAATATCGAGTCCTAAATAATGTGAATGAGAAATATCGACAACAAGAAGATCATGGTCAAGAATATCGATTTAAGGTAAGAAATATAGATTATAAAAATATAGAGGTGATTAATCTTGTTTGCAAAAATATAGTTGTTTAAAATATTGTTTGCTTAATTAGTGTAATGTATTTTAGTATATATTATAAATGTATGTGATGTATTATTTTTGTATAGGAATTGTTTATATTTTTTAATATGTGTTACATTTTTAGTAGTTATTAATTTTATTTTAATTGAATTTTGTGTTTTTTAGTTCCCTAGTGGGTTGTAGGTTCATAGGGGAAATAGGGTGGGAAGTAGTTTAGTTATATTAAATTAATTAAAAAAAATTCTTATTAACACTTATTTAATTGAGATTTTATAGAGTTAATTGTGTAAAGTAATTTATTATCAATTAATTAATGATTGGTTGTTAATTAATATCATTTAATTGGCAATTAATTATGGTAATCATGTAATTCATTTTAGGTTCAAGTTGTGGGGTTTATAGGGGTACAGGGTGGGAAGTAATTTATGTTTAATTAATTAAAAATTAGATGTTAATTAATATTAATTAATTCATTGTAAATTAAATATGGAAATTGTGTAATCACTTTTAGGTGTTTGTTGTGGGGTTTATAGTGGCAAAGGTTGGGAAGTAATTTGTGTTTAATTAATTAATAAATAGTTGTTAATTAATTTTAATTATTTAATTGATATTTATTTAGGCCAATTGTTTATTTTATTGTGTGTGCTTTTTACATTTAAAGGGTCATATGGTGGGTATTAAATAAATTGTACTTACTTTATATTTAGTTGTTTAATAGTAATAGTTTTTTTATTTGAAAATACAATTTAATTGTGTAATTAATTTTTTACAGTTTAATTTAAGCTGTGTTTTGTGGGAATTATAGGGTTAAAGTGTGGGAAGTTAATTCATTTTTATTAGTTGTATTTTTTAATTAACACTATTTCTTTAAGTGGTAATTAATTATGTCAATTACATTACTTTTTAAATTTAGATGTGGGTTGTGAGTTGTGTGGTGTTATAGGGTAGGAAATAAAATAAATACATGTATGTAATAATTAATGTTTTTGTTTGTAAATATGTTCAATTTAAAAAAAATGCATTTGTTTGAAGTTTATTTTTAGAAGACTTCACTCTTGCAAACCGATATTGTAATTTCCTTCTTGCACTGTGACGCTACATTTGCACTGCTTTTTTTGCAAAGAACTGAATGTATTGTGATTTTATCGGTCTAGTTGCGCGGCGCTTTTTAAACCAATCAGGAAATATTGTGACTGACTTATTTTAGATATTTTAATCTTACCAGTTTGTACCGCTCTCCAGTCCAACACGGTTCGCACTAGTGCAGATTGAGTGGAGGGAGTTGGCCTTAGCACTCACTTGCGGAGCAGAGCATTTTCGGCCGCCATTTTGAAGCGGCCAGCGCTCTAGCCATTGCAACCACATCACGAGGAAGAGTACTTAAACTCCCCAGACGCGGACATGCAGTGGACGTGCCCAGCAGGCACGCTGCTGGCGAGCCGAAGGCGCACCTAAGGCAAGCCCGTCTGCGCCTGGCCGCACCCGACACGAGCTCAGAGCTAGCCGTGCTGCCGGTTTCGTGTCATGAATGACAACTACGTACTCATATACCAGAGGTGAGCTTCTGAAAGCACTTCATCAGAGTCAGAAATATTCAGGGCCACTTCTGGGAGGCTTTCAGAGCATCGGGGATCAGACATATCCGAATTGTAAATTGAAACTAACTGATATAAAAATCAAGCGTCTTTCAGACGAGGCTGCTATGAATAGTCAGAACGGCCCTTAGGTGGGAACCAGGAGGGATCTTAATAACCCTAAGACTAAAAAAACACCTCAAGGACTATTATGTGCATTGCTAAATGCACGGTCACTGATTAAACATAAGTACGAATTTGGCCTTTTTGTTTATTTTAATGACTTAGACATTATTTTTGTCACGGAAACCTGGGCGGATGAATCCTCAGGCCCAGACCTGGCAATAGCAATCCCACTGGGGTCCGCAATAGCTAGGAAGGGCCGTGTGGGCAGAAAGAGAGGGGGGCTGGCGATATTTTATAGGGATTATTTAAAAGCATCTTTTAAAACTATCCCCACAGACTTACATGCCGAGCTGCTCTCTTTAAAGAAAGCAGCCAGTCATGTCTTTTCGTTCAACGAGCTACTAGTTTACAGGCCGCCGGGGTCCAGAAATAATATTCTGCAAACCATGGGCGAGCTCTTGGAATATAAAGTAAATTCTCAAAACTTCACCATTTTAGGTGATTTTAATTTTCATTTAGACATTGTGTCTGACAAAGACTCACAGGCCTTGATGAACTTAGTGACAGGTGCAGGTCTAGAAAAGATGGTAGTAGGACATACTCATACTGCGGGCTATCTCCTGGACGCTATTTTTTCTGACTGTCCTCAGCTTAAATTCAACAGTAACTTGCAACTGCCATGGTCAGACCATTCGGAAGTTATGCTAACGCTCGATCTACCGCCTTCAACATGCTCTAAACACGGGTAAGCAAGCAGCTTTAAAAGCTACTCGTGGCAGCGGTTCGATAAAAACGCTTTCACTGACAAACTGAATCAAAGCAAACCATGCCTGTCTACAGATTCATAAGCAGCATCTTTACAATATCATAACTGGATTTCAGCAGCAGCTCATATAACTATCCCTCAGAGAACTGGTAAAGCTAGCAGGACTGCACCCACGGAACCGTGGTTCTCCGAAGAACTAAGATCATTAAGGAGACTCTGCCGCAGCCAAGAAAGATGCTGGCATACATTATGACCCTAAGGAAAAAGAAAATTACAAGTCAAGATTGGCACGTTATAAAGAATTGATTAAAAACACTAAAATCAGATATTACTCAGAAAAAATAGAAGGGGCACAAACCAATTCTAAGGAGCTACAGTTTTGAAACTTAGCCATTTGCAGGAGACCAGTCAAAGCACAACAGATCAAGCGTTCTGTGACAATTTGGCCTCATACTTTTGTGATAAAGTCTGCTATTTATAATACATTTATGGCCCATTCGGGCAACACACTAACTGTTCAGGCCCCACAAACTTATATTGAAAATTCATTTTTAGACATGTCCACCTTGGCCCCCGATCGCACTCCACCCTGTCTTTTAAACTTTACACCAATGTTTCATGAACTAACCGCCAAGATTCTGGTAGCAACTAGGTCAGGATCCCCGCTGGACCCTTGTCCTCCGAAAATAAGCCATATGTTAGTTGAGACACTTGCCTGCCCTCTAATGGAGGTTCTAAATACCGCCATTAAAACTGCAACTTTCCCCTTTCTATGAAAAAAGACATCCATTCTACCTTTATTAAAAAAGCCCAATCTAGACAAAACGGATGTAGGAAACTATTATCCCATCTCCCGCCTACCTCTACCGGCTAAGATTCTGGAAAAACATATGAATCAGAAACTAGGTGCCTTTCTTGAGAATAATCAGGTCCTAGATCCTACCCAGTATGGTTTCAGAAGCCAACATAGTACTGAACTTGCCTTGCTTACCGCCACCGAGGAAATCAGACCGGCAGTTGACAAAGGAGGATCGGCAGCTTTGATACTGCTAGATCTGTCAGCTGCCTTTGACACGGTAGACCACGGCATTTTAATTGATTGACTTTGTGAGGCAGGAGTTGGTGGCTCGGCCCACGCACTCCTTAAGTCATTCCTGCATGGTAGGGAACAATTTGTTGAAATTGGGGGTTTTAAATCAAAATGCTTTAGGCTCCCATGTGGGGTGCCCCAGGGCTCATCCCTGAGTATGGTTCTCTTTGTCCTGACCAGCCAGCTGAAGGGACCGGTATGTCACACATCCACAACATCATGGAGGCATACCGGTGTGAAACCTGGGAGTTCAGCCAGGTAGTGGTGACCCTCACAGAGATCAAGAACCAGCATGCCGAGCAACACGCCAGTCAACAAGAACACCAAGGACGGATGGAGGCAAGACTGGCTGAGCTCCTGGCGGTGCAAAGGGACATAAGCCATTCACTCCGTCGGATCATCAACAGCATGGCCAACCCTCCCTGTGCCACCAGGCGCAGACCACCACCAGCCACAGGGAGGGAGGAGGAGGAGGATTCGTCCGACGGAATGTCCCAAGCATCGTCAAGGCCTGCATCTGAGGGTCCCCCGAGAAAGGTGGGTCGTCCACGGAAATGACCATGAGAGGCAGCGGCCCATCCACATCTCTCAGGTCACCTGGCCTGGCACCTGGCCTTCATGTGCGACAGCATCACCTCATTGACTGACATCATCTGCCACATGGACTTGCTGGTCACAGTCTGACCAATGATGCCAAACACTATGGTCTGGACTCTGATGACTTCAAATGCCAAGGATCCCATCTCCCCCTGTGAACTTTGGATTCTATGGTCCCTGCATAGCACCTTTTTCTGTGCACAAATCACGCCCCAGAGCTATAAATAAAAAATTAAGACATAAAATTTTATGTTGCAGTCATTTAGCATGAGTCCACAACATACGTATGGGGATGTGTCGAAGTATGCCTGAGTGTGGAACAAACTCCAGCCATCCATACACTTGGATCTGAGTCCGGTCGAGGACACACATGGGTCACAATGTTTCACAAAATACAGACATGGAGCCCAATACTCACCCGTGATGGCCTCAAGCTGCTGAGGGGGTGCTTGCAATACTGCTCAGACAGACCAATTTGGAAGAATATCATGAAAGTGTAGAGGTCATGGGTCATGTTGATGTGCCCGGGGAGGGAGTCCCAGGTCTGTTTGGCGAGGTGGGAGAACTATCTCCTGCATGCAGTTTTTATGTGGATGTGATGAATGGTGGCCAGGGCAAGGTGGGCTGCATGGAGTTGGGCCAACGGGGTGTTGGATGACAGACATCCAAGGTCGGTGTTGGGTCTGGGGTTGTGGACTGCCTCCTGAGTGTGGTTGAGGAGTCTGAAGGTGATCCTGCAGCACACAGTGAGCCATTGTACCTATCTCAGGTGGACGGTGATGTGGCTGGGGCGGGGGATGTTGCAGATGAGGTGTGCGGTTGCACCCTGGATGTGGACAACTTCTCCTGCAGTTTTGATGTTGTGCTCTGTAGAGGCCGGTGCTGTAGTGGAGCTGGCTGGTGTCGTGGACCAGGGGGACGGTCTGTCTTGCCTTGGAGTGGATCCATCTGTGGGTCATTTGCAGCAGGTGGAGGGTGTTGCAGCATGAGGTACAGATGGTGGTGAGTTGCATAGTAATTGTGAGCGATGGGTCCATGATGAATACCAGCTTGCGTGCGTGGCCACTGGGTGCTGGTGCACAGACCAGTGGGACACAAGGAGTTGACCCAGCTGTAAGGGGACAATCCTCAGATGATGACCACTGTCCTGTCCAAGTCCAGCCTCAGGTGGCTGATGTTCAGCCATTCCTCAACTGATCTCATGCCTTCTTGAAGTTTTGATCTGGCAATGGCTGGGTCTTTGGTGAGTTTGCGGAGCAGCTGGGTGTCAATGGCATACGAGATGATGATGAGGTTGTGTGTGCATTTGATGGTGGAGAGGGGGGTCATGTAGACATTGAAGATCGTCACGGTGAGGGAAGAGCCCTGTGGCATGGGCCAGATGACCCCAGTGCACTACATGTTGCAGGGTGGAGGAAGACTCCCTGGGCCTTGCTGGTGAGCGACTTTCTCATTTAACCCTGGGCCCTCCTCTGGATACCAGTGTTGGAGATGTGTGAGCTGACAATGTGGTAGCACATGGTGTAGAATGCCATTGAGAGGTCAAGGGTGGTGGCCTCACCATTGTCGAGCATGGCAAAGTTGTCGTTGGGGGTGGCAATGCTGACGGTTGCAGTGGTGTGATTACTGTGGAAGATGGTCTGGTGCCGGTTGCCTGGAGATGGTTGCATGGAGGAAAATTGTCTTTTGCTTGTTGAGTGTCTTCCTGATGACATTTGCTGGGTAGGGAAGCAGGGTGATGTACCAGGAGATCCTGCGGTACTGCCGTCCATTATTTAAGATGGGCCTGGGTCTCTGCATGCCTCCTGCACCTATGGAATGTGGCAAACTCAAAGGAGACATTCAGGACGCACTGGACGTGGGTTTCAAGGATGTGGAATGATGTGGTTTAGATGTTGTGTGGGTAGGGGCCTGATGGAGAGCCAGAGTGTATGTTGCACATGAGCCAGGTTGTGTCATTGCTGCTGATGGGAGTCCAAAACCTGATGGGGGTTTGTCCTGCGGATAATAGTGCTGTCTGCCTCTGGGTGCCAAGGCTGTCGTGTATACCCATGAGCTTGCAGTGGTACATAGTTGCAAGGGATGTGAGCTGCCTTGCAAGGTGGGGTGTCTTGGATGGAGATCTGCTGTCAGTTCACTCACAATGCTGATGAGCTCCTTGATGTCGTGTGTTTGGGTGTCTCGGCACTATCTGAAGGATCTCCACTTGTTCTTGCTGATGATATGGTGATGGCTGTGTGTGGTGTTTACCAGGGCTGTAGGCAAATGATGGCCCTTTGTGTTGCAAGGTTTGCACAAGTGTCTGGCTAAGTCTGTAGGAGTCCAGTAGATCTGCCTTGTCCCAGGTGCCTTAACTGTTGTTCTGCTTCACAGGAAAGTCCGTCAATGTTGCAAGATTGCTGGATCAGTTGCTGATCCAGTGCGTGAGGTTGCAGGGTGTGGCGGGGTGTTGTTTTGAGTGTCCCACACAGCTTGTTTGTGGTGACTTACATCAAGCATCTTTGGGGGATCGGTAGCGGGGTGTGGGGCAGTGTGTTGCTTGTCGGAGACGTGGATTCAAATGTTGATGGACCAATGATGGATGGTGATGTGGTTCCCCTCCAGCAAGAAGTTACTGGCCCCCAGCCACATGTAGCCCGTGGAGGTGAGGGTGTGCGTGCAGATGTACGTGTTGATGGCTTAGCGGAATAGTGGATGTAGGCCCGCAGATCTGTAGAGGAGTGTTACACTGAGGGTTGCCATGGAGTTGTAGCAAACCCGGATTTGTGACTCTGAGGGTGTACTTGTGAATAAATAGCAATTCATCCCCCGGGATTGGTGTTGCCGTCCCTGCGGGTGATCTTGTATCCGTCTGAGATGGCAATGAAGACATCATGTGCTGAGGATGCTTTTGTCCAGGTTACTGTCATGAAGGTGATGTGTGGGGCTGTTGTGTTGAGGAGGTAACAGAGTCCAATGGCATGCTGGTGGACGGAGCGGGTGTGGGGTAGGAGGCACATTACCTGGTTGTTCTGACAGGGTCTTGTAGGCTGGGCAGCGCTGTGTAGGCAGTTGGAGTAGCACACTCAGCATGCGAAGGTGTCATGTGTGTGCTTAGGGGTTGCCTGATAGCAGGAGCATGATTGTCACGATGACATTGCTTCGAGAGTGGCTGCAGCATGAGTCTGTTGTGTGACGTGGGTCATGCAAAGACTAGAGGGTCGTGCACTGTGCATGTTGCAGACGCAGAAGTTCCTGCCTTTGGCACGGTGCTGGGGCTACAGTGGCGCAGAAAGCTGCTGCCTGCATTTCGAATGGGTGGAGGGGGAAGGGCAGAGCATTTTTGAGGCGTGGGGGTTGCAGAATCAGGGCACTCGGTGGGGCGGTGCCGCAGGTGAGGCAGCAGCAGGCAGAAGGGGTTAGAAATTAGGCAAAAATTAGCACACAAAGACAAGGTCTGAAAGGCACAGTGCAACAGGTGTATGTAAAGGAAGGAGTGTCAGGTTACTCATGGGTCACTACGGGAAAATGTATGAACAATCACCATAAATTACAGCCACTGGATCAGGCAACAAAATGCGGAGATGCGCAAAGGAGACACACCATCAGCAGGCGTTCACGCCCCGTTGTGGGGAGCAACCTGCACAAATACATACCCAACCAGGTACTTCATGCCCAATAGAGATCATTAGCCATAAAGCACTGCATGCATGTTGCCAAAGTACACATACACACAGATGCTCAATCTTTGACTATTATGCCATAGATGACGCATGCAAACTGTCAAGAGAGCTGCAGTGACAGAGATGAGGCACTTTGATTGTGCTGAACACCTTTATTCCACATACACACACAAAGGGATATGCATCCATATTAACAGACTCACAGGTCAGTTGACAGAACATGTGGGACATACGCTGGACACCCCCTGCACAACACGGATGATGTCAATCCCAATGAACTGGCACACAAGTTATGGGGATGAGCCAAACACATCCTGCTGCACACGGAGAGGCTGCAATTCCCCATGGAGCCTGTTGTTGTGATGTCCCCCACTATGTCCACCCGTAGCATCTGCAATGTTTCAGAGGCAAGGTTTACACACATTGATGCCTTCATCAGATGCCACACTCCACTACAGATGACTGTCAAGAAGGGTGACTATCATGTCATGGGAGTGATGCTACATGTTATATGCTCCATGGTGAGAAGACATGTATGCATAGTACCACAACATGCACAGAAGCAGTCCCCACACATTCCAAACCCATACCACCACAAAAAATCCTTGCTGCAAACCTTACCAAGACTGACCTTTCCACATGTCCGTGCATGGAACGCTGATTCAGCACACGTTGCAAACCTCATGAGGAATAGCAGGAGGACAACGATGACACAAGCAGACAACAGGCGCAAAATACCTGGGAATGACAGACACACAAGAAGTCACCTAAAACAATTATCACCGCACACATGGACATTTACCAAACATGGACTATGTTTGACACATGTAAATTGCTAAGAAAGTCTCTCCGCAAAACTGTGTGGCATGACATCATCACTCGAGTGATACATCAGAACACACATCCAAGTCACTTTGCATTCAGTCAGCTGGACACACACATTGCAACACATGCCACTCAATGCTACAAGCTTGCACACTCATACCCAGTGACTCACCATTATGAGAAGAAGTTGCGTATGAGCTGACTCCGGATATCATCTTCCTCCTCCTCCTCATCACTAGCCTCGTGAGCAAGCCCTTGATCCTCCACGGGTGGATGTTCCTGCTCATCCGGATCCAGGATGAGTGCCACTGCCTTCTCAACTGCCATGTTGTGCAGCATGCAGCACACGAGGAAGATTCGGCAGACCTTCTCCGGGACATAAGGGAGGGACCCGCCTGTCTTGTCCAGGCACCGGAATCGGCTCTTCAGGAGGCCAAACGTCCTCTCAATCACTCGTCTGGTCTGCCCGTGTGCATTGTTGTACCTGTGATCTGCAGCTGTTCTTGGGTTGCGGAGAGGTGTCATTAGCCATGGCATGTTGGGATATCCAGAGTCCCCTACATGGAAACATCATGTAAAAAAGTGGGTCAGGAGATGCCGTAAGAGCCAAAGATACCGCAACACACAGGACAAACAGAGTATACCCACCAACAAGACATGCTCGTTCGTTGTGCAGCCGCAGCATCATTTGTGGCACCCTGCTACGCCTCATGATGTAGGCATCGTGTGCTGATCCTGGAAAACGTGCACAGACATGGGAAATCAACATGTTAGCAAGACACACCACAAGGGCATTAATCAAGTGGTAATGTTTTCTATTGCGATAGACTTGTTCCTGTGCCTGTGGTGGTACCAAAGCCACATGGGTACCATAAATGGACCCAATGACATGGGGCATCCCTCCCAGGGCATAGAAATCACCCTTGACATCTGTCAACTCCTCGGGAGTAGGAAATGTGATGAATTCATCAAGGTGCTCCAACATGGCTGCTAAAACATCACGCAGGACACGGCTGAACATCAGCTATGGTGAATTGAAATGTACCTGTGGCAAAAAAATGTAGGGCTGCCATCACCTTCATCTTTGGGGTCAGCGCAGTAGGATACCTGTGTCACGGTTGGAGGTGTGGTGCCAGCCTATCAGTGAAGTCCTCAATCAACTGTTGAGTGAATCTGTAACATCGGATGCAGGCACGTTCCCTCATGGCACCCAAGTCTGGCATTGGTCTACTCTTGGGACAGGCAGTGCCCTGCAAGACATTGTTTGTAAGAATGAAGATTGAGAGTCTGCCAATATCAATGTCTATGAACATAGCACATGCTACACTGCTAATACTCATCAGGTAACTATGGAGTCGGGTGTGTGCAATACATACAGGACACATATGCCAGCTTGCTGGCACTCCTACAAAAAGCCAGATACACCTGTTGATTGTCAAGTCAACATGACATGCCCTGAAATGGTTTGGGGGCCAGTCTGAGTGAAGAGCCACAGATATCACCGGAGTGACACACAACCACATTGCATTGGAAGGATGTCATCTCATCCAGACAGCTTACTGAAAGGCACACGCACAGGTCACATGGAATGTCAAATGTACATATCAAACACAGTGCAATGAAGGAGTGCACGTGACAACACAAAGACACAGCCATTGAGACAACGCAGACGTGTATGGAAAATATGATGTCCGATGCACACAGACCCTACAGCCGTGTGAATCCACATGTGGCATGGTGTGCATCGATGTGTTCCATGCCCATCTCCACACAGACCCCTGTTGGATGCACCAACAGCAGATGCAGTTGACGGGACACTGACATCAAGCTCATGGGAACACATGACACACACCTGACATAGTCCCAAAGGCGCACGCTGATCGTGACAGGTCAGTTGATAGAGTGGCCCTGTCCCTGGCATCAGGAGACAGGTGCGGGTGTTGATGACTGTGCCATCCCATTGCTGCTGTGCATGACACAGTTGGACTACAGACACACATGTGGCAAGTGTCAAGGTGATGTGTGCCACATAGTGCCCCATCACACATTACATGTGTCCACAGGTCATCACACATCAATTGTGCAACTAGATGAGATGACCTGGGCAATTTCACTGGCTAACACACCTAGGACCTACACATGAAAGTATGCAATGACAAGTACTTGATGGACATCCTTGTGCGACTGGTAGCCCTCCATTCCTGGCATGTGTTTGCCTGTATTACCATTGTAAGCGTGTTAAATGCGTACCCGTACGTGTACGCACTAGTAGTACACGTACGTGTACTACTAGTGTGATCCCCTTACGGGTACACACTAGTAGTACACGTACGTGTACTACTAGTGCATACAGGTACATGTACTACTAATGCGATCCCCTTACGGGTACGCACTAGTAGTACAGGTACGTGTACTACTAGTGCGTACCTGTAAGGGGATCACACTAGTAGTACATGTACATGTACTACTAGTGCGTACCCGTAAGGGGATCGCAGTAGTAGTACACGTACGTATACTACTAGTGCGATCCCCTTACGGGAACGCACTAGTAGTACACGTATGTGTACTACTAGTGCGTACAGGTACATTTACTACTAGTGCGATCCCCTTACGGGTACGCACTAGTACTACATGTACGTGTACTACTATTGCGATCCCCTTACGGGTACGCACTAGTAGTACACGTACGTGTACTACTAGTGTGTACCCGTAAGGGGATCGCAGTAGTAGTACACGTACGTGTACTACTAGTGCGATCCCCTTACGGGCACGCACTAGTAGTACACGTGCGTGTACTACTAGTGCGTACAGGTACGTGTACTACTAGTGCGTACAGGTACGTGTACTACTAGTGCAATCCCCTTACGGGTACGCACTAGTACTACACGTACGTGTACTACTATTGCGATCCCCTTATGGGTACGCACTAGTAGTACATGTACGTCTACTACTAGTGCGTACCCGTAAGGGGATCACAGTAGTAGTACAGGTACGTGTACTACTAGTGCAATCCCCTTACGGGTACGCACTAGTAGTACACGTACGTGTACTACTAGTGCGTACAGGTACGTGTACTACTATTGCGATCCACTTACGAGTACGCACTAGTACTACACGTACGTGTACTACTATTGCGATCCCCTCATGGGTATGCACTAGTAGTACATGTATGTGTACTACTAGTGCATACCCGTAAGGGGATCGCACTAGTAGTACACGTACGTGTAGTACCAGTGCGTACCCGTAAGGGGATCGCAATAGTAGTACACGTACATGTAGTACTAGTGCGTACCCGTAAGGGGATCGCAATAGTAGTACACGTACATGTAGTACTAGTGCGTACACATACGGGTCAAACGCACTGTACAACAGGTGCCGTAGGGGTACGTGTGAAACGCACAGTACCTGTGTGTGGATTTAAAAATTACATAGGGGACAAGTGTTAGGCCATAAATGCATGCTGGTTGTCATGGATACCGAGTTTTCAGTTGAAATGTGTCCATCGGGTGTCCTGGAAAAGTCAGTTGGCCACAAAATACAATGTTGCAAAGTGGTTATTGACTTGACATGATGCTCAAATTTTGAACGATGCAAATGCTGTCACTGGTGTATGTTTAAGGGATTGGAGTAAACGTACGATGCGAATGATTCAGACCAATCACTATGTACTCCTCAAAATGAATGCCCCTCAGCAAGACAGATATAAGGCAGCCAGAACCCATGAGAGGGCACTTGCCTGCACAACTCAAGAGTCGACAACACTGTTGCCGTCTCTGCCTCCTCTGGCCATGTCACGTGCTGTGGAGAGGGCCCAGCCATTCACCCTGGAGGAGAATGAGGCCGTGCTGGACGTCCTCATCTCACAGTACACCAGCCTGTATGGGAGACAAGGGGAGCAGGTGAGTGCTGACTCCACTACCTTTGCCTATGCACCTGTTGTATGACAGTCAATATAGTGTCCAGGTGGGACACACATGCAATGTTGTTTAGAGTGTGTACCGGGGGGGTCATGCTTATGGCTCTCATGCAGAGCATGATGTAGTTCCTGTGTGCACTCCTCACTTGCATAGTGCTTACAGTGACATTCAGCCTGGCAAATCCTTGGTGGCTTTTCTTCCTGTTGTCCTGAGGTGATTCAGTGGTCCGCCCGGTGTGACAGGTGACAGTACCCATAGATGTGTATGAGTTGAGTGGACCTGTCTTGAGAGTGTCCAAATGATGGGTACGGCCTCGTGGACATTGATGTGTGTGAATGTTCCTTGTCATGTGGGTGAGTGTCTATGTGAAGTGCTGCACCACAGCTGCATGGTGGAGGCAACAGATCTACCCATCTGATGTGACAAGTAAGTCGTGCTTTGTGTCTGACTTGCAGAGCTAGCACGACACCTGTGACTCCCCACTGGCAAATGGCACATGTGCAGAGTGAGGGTTGTATCCGCTGTTGTCAATGACAGGCGAGAGATCTGTGCCTGGGTGTGTCTGTCTAGTCTGCTGAGGGTGCGTCAGTGGAGTGGGACATGTGACTGCTTGGCACGTGCTGGCCATCAGCCTGCTATTGCATGTGCTGCATAGTGTGTGGCATGATCAGTGAGTGTGTTGCACCCCTCATGCCACATGTTGACTTTCAATGCCATGTAGTGCATTGGCACTTGCACACAGGGCTATTTCTTGTTGTGAATGAGGCAATTCATGTCAGCATCCTATGCCCTGTTCAACATTTCAAAGATGTTCTAATGTGTGTCTCTGGGACATGGAGCAGGTGTATTGATGTTGTGTCACTTTGTCATCCTGACAGGTAACTGCCTACGATCTGGAACAACGTCGTCAGGGCCGTGAGAACTGCGGGGGAGCGTAGTCGGCAGCTGCCACAGGTCCGCAAGAGGTGGCAGGACATCCGGTGCTGGAACCGGCGGATCGCCCGGGTCCAGCTGGGGCTCGACCCTCCTCGCATCTTCCCTGACCTCGATAGGCAGTTACAGGAGAGACTGCAGCAAGGAGGGGGTAGGTACATGGCTTTTGGTCGTGTTATGTGTCGCCTGCTTTTCAAAGTGCTCTTTCGCATGAATACACTCCCAGAGTTGATATGTGCTGTGCATTTTCTGTAACCCATTGTCACCTGGGGCTCTTTTTCATCCCTTCCCCTCCTTGACATGTGTCCCCTGGTCTGTGTGTAATCACATTTGCACATGGTCATCTAGGGTGCCAGTGAATCTAAGTGCACATAGCATTCTGCATCATGTTGGAGAGTGGTCAGTGACTTGTGTTGGTACCTTGCCTGTGCCATGACCTGTTCACTATGTTGGGGGTCCATATTTGTTGTCACTGATGATTATTCTCAACATAGGAGTGTGAGCTTTAAACTGAACCCCCTTGCAGCATGCATGACCGATGTTATGGCCTCAGACATGATGTGCATGAGTGGGAGATATGCATAGTGCCATGACGGTTGAACATGGTACAGTCAGCTCATTCCAGGACCACGGAGCAGTGTGCTCACTACAGTCCCCTGAGACACCCTGGCCTCCTAATCATGTGTGTCATCCAACACTATGCACATTCACTGTGGGTTCAGCATAGGTCTGCCTCTGTGGCATTGTTACCTGGCCTAGTTAGTATTTTTCAAATGTGTGCTACATGTGTCCACTGGACAGGGATACACCATTTTGCTTGTGCATACTCACACTGGGCAGTACCTGTGTGGCTATTCACAACAATCTGTTGATGGTTGTTTGTCACAAATATGTGTTGCCAGCCCCACGAGGTGATGTTGTGTCAATAAAACAAGTTTTTAAGTTTTTAAGCACAGTTATTGTAACCCTGAATAAGAGGTGTCACTTCTTGATCTGTATCAGTCACATTGACTCAGGTATGGGGGGGTGTGCGGGAGGGGCATACACGTGCAACCCTGATTTTTTATTGCCAGGTCTGACTTGTGTGTGAGAATTGGCTGTACAGAAAATCAACGTGCAGTGCCCCTGTGATGGTGGTTAGTGCTTAATGTTCGTGCTTTGCAGCATGTGTCAGTTTTTTACAAACATGTATCGTGCTCATACATTTTTGGCACCTGTGTGTGGTTCAGATGCAACGCAGTTTTGACTTTGTGTGCTGACATCTGTGTGTACATTCTGGCTTGCCATGTACAGTACAGCTAGGCTTTTTTTCAAACCAATTGCAGGCCCATTAGCTTATGCATTGTCCTGGGTGTGAACATGTGTGCCACTTCTCATTCAAGTTGTGGCCTGGTGTGTTCTTTTTTTCTTGGTGTTTAAGTAGCATAGTGGGTCTACCAACTGGGCAGTACAGGGCATACATATGTGCGGAGTAATGTAGCTGTTACTCATGATGCATTGCCGGATATGCACTGTGACCAATTGTTTTGTGCTCATGTGTCAGATGTATACAGTTGACTGATGCATTTTGGTTTCAATATCCTTGCACACAGCATCATCAACCGAAAATGAGGGAGACACCTGCATGGACCTGGAGGAGGGACCCAGCGACAGTGCCGCCAGTGCTGTGGAGTCAGCAGGAGCCAGTGGCACGGAGGGCAAGGGGAGTCAGTTGGAGGACCTGTCTGGAGGCGAGAGCAGCTACGACGCCGACGGGTCCGAGACTGAACTCCCTGAGGAGGCGGAGGCTGCAACACCAACTGGCAGCATACCCACATCTATCCCTGCCTCCTCCATTCCCATCCCCGCCCTCCCAGTTGCTCCCGTCCCTCCTGTCCGTGCAGCGTCTCACCATGTCTCCTTCGTGCCAGGCACCGCACCCCCTGCCCCTGTCACCCCTGCTGCCCTCAGTGAAGAGTCTGTGGACATAATGCGGGAGTTGCAGGTTGGGCAGGCATCGATGCTGAATGTCCTCCATGACCAGACTAGACTGCTCACACAGGTGGTGTCGTTCATGGAGGGCATGTCATCAACGATGTCTGACCAACGCAGGATTCTGCGGTCCATGGACTCTTCACTGACGGCAGCAGTTACTGCCCTGCAGCGCTCCATCCCCCCTACCCCAGACTCATCCACACTGCCCTCTCCCATTCCTGCCCAACGCACACCCAGACAGTCAAGGGCACGCACCCCAACAGACACATCCAGCACACCCACAAGTAAGGCACAGCGCACACATCCTGGCACGCACACTCAGGGGGATGTAGGCACACCCACAGGGTCTGGAGGAAGACGACAGACACGCAGCTACAGTCATAGTCCGCAGTCCTCACAACCCAGTTCCTCCAAAACCACTCCCCTTAGCTCCCCTGTCAAACTGTCACCCAAGGACAGCTACATGGCTGGTCTGGCCCTCAGCCCCACTGTGACACCACCCCACAAGCGTGCGAGGAAATCCCCGGGCAGGGTAGTTGAGTCCCCCCCATGTCAACCCCTTCCCCAAAGAGCGCTGCACCCCATCCCTCGGCCACCACACCCTCCGTTGGCCCTGGGGTATCTTCCGGTGCAGGGGTTAGGATGGAGGCCCTAGCTGAAGTGTGCAGTGCCATGTTCACCTCCAACTTTGGCGCTGCCCCACCCCCTGTGGTGGAGACGTCCACCCCTGCACCCACCACACCTACCCAACCCCCTCCTGTCCCTGCTGTGCCTGGTCCTGCCACTGATGATGCCCCCCCCCCGGTCGACAAACCTTGAGGTTCGTTTGTGCAGGCAAGGTAGGGGTGGATGCGGTCCCCTACGTCCACCCTTGGACTCGAGAAATGGACTGGCCATTGGTCTATGTACATAGTCATATTAATTTATTATTTTTCAGTGCTGAATAAAGCCTTTTCTTTTACTTTCAACACTATTGCATTTCAGGTACTTGATGTTGGTGATGAGGCTCATGAAGTTGGTGTTCTGGTAATGTGTTAGGGTTCTGAGATATGTTTTTGTATGATGGTCATGAGGTGGACCATGGTATCTGTGTGCCATCACAAGTCTGTGCAAATAATCATTGGTAGTGTGTGTTCATTTCCTTTGGAGACATTGTCCCAAGGAGTGTTCCTTCCTCTGTGGCACCTGACATCGTCCCTGCAAACAGTTGCACAATTGTTGTGCTGACCTGTGTCCACATTTCCTTTGTTGGTGACGGATCCCTTCAACAATGGCCATGCCTGCTCACCGATGTCTCCTGCTGAATCGTCTGTGCCATCCTTGCTAGTCACTGTACTTGTGTTTTGGGTATGAAGGAATGGCATCAGGGACAAATTGTCCCTTTTCAGCACTATGCATGTGTGTAATCACGGCCTAACACACAAATGATATGTGTTATGTAGGGTATTTGGGCACCTGACTCAAAATTGTGGGCATTGTATCTAGTGGGATTGAACCCTATTCCTTCCATGAGAGACAACATCTTGGTGGCAGGACCAGCACCTGGACATTCCTATCAGTCCTGGGATGTGCGTGACAGTGTGGGTTCCCTTTGGCTATCTTAGTTTTGTATGCAGTTACATGACTATACAGTCTGTTGGCATGAAATCAGGGTGTGTATTGTGCTGCATGGTGGGTATGCATGTGTTAGATGTCCTCACACCCACATGTGGTGTGTCATGCAGTGTGTGAAAGACATCCATCCTCCTGGGAGTGCATTCATGCGTGGGTACGGTCTGTACCTGAGTTGTAATGGTGCCGTTGGGGTACGTGTGGTATGCACCGTACCCACGCATTCATGCGTGGGTACGGTCCGTACCTGAGTTGTAATGGTGCCGTAGGGGTACGTGTGGTACGCAGCGTACCCATGCATTCATGCGTGGGTACGGTCCGTACCACTGTTGTAATGGTGCCGTAGGGGTATGTGTGGTACGCACCGTACACGTCCACTTCCGTTGTTGCGGTATGCAGGGGTTGCTGGACAAGCCCCCCCAAGTGACCAGAGCCTGGTGGTAATGTATGGCCTACATATTATAAGTTTTGGTTTGTGTATGGGGTATGTTTCCTGCCCCTCACCCCCCCCTGGCTCCTGGGTGTTGTTCTCACCTTCTGCGGCGTGTGCGTCGGGTGCGGAGCACCAGGTCGTAGGCCAAGAGGACCGGGATGACACATATGATGGGGTTCATGGCGTGTACGTTGCGTACCGGGGCTCCGTTGCGTAGCGGTTCGCGTCGAACTCTGCTTTTCTGGCTGTGTTTGACTCCCGTAAAAAAAGGGCCGTACGGAATGACGTAGGGACGATTCGTACTGGCTGGGCCGGAAACCGCTGCCTGAATACGTACGGACCTCGCGTACAAGCCTTTCTGGATCAGAATCGTAGGTATTTTTTCCACGTTCTGTCTTTTTTTACGATTCGTATGGAAATAGGCTTTACGGATCGTACTTTCTAGGTTGTAGGGACAGTTTACCGGGTGCGAGTCGTACGGAGAAAACGCTCCGTACGACGATTCGTAGGTCCTTTTTACAGGATCGAACCGACCCCAAAGTGTTTCATTTCTTCAAGCGCCTTGACGCCCTCGTGTAGATGTGCGCTATATAAAAACTTAAATAAATAGATAAATAAATAACTAAATCTTATTTTATACAATATTTGTAGGTATTTGTCATACGTAATTAACATAGTGTTTTTGTTCTTTTATTTTTAATATTAAATATATTTGTATTTTAATTTTGAACATATTTTAAAATGTATTCATTTATTTTGCTTTTTATATTTTTTTTGATTTTTGATTTTTTTTTGTTTTTATTTTTGAACTGACTGGAGTGTAAATAGTACATTTTACCCCTTTGCTATCCAACACTTTCCTTACTGTTGCACTCACTGGAGTGGGAATAGTAATTTTTCCCCTCTGCTATCCAACACTTTCCCTACAGTTGCACTCACTGGAGTGGGAATAGCAATTTGTACCCCTACACTATCCAACATTTTCCCTTCTGTTGCACTCACTGTAGTGGGAATAGTAATTTTTACCCATCTGCTATCCAACACTTTCCTGACTGTTGCATTCCTTGGAGTTGGAATAGTAATTTTTACATCTCTGATATCCAACACTTTCCCTACTGTTGTACTCACTGGAGTGGGAATAGTAATTTGTCCCCTCTACTATCCAAACCTTTCCTTACTGTTGAACTCACTGGAGTGGGAATAGTAATTTGTACCCCTCCACTATCCAACACTTTCCCTACTTTTGCACTTATTGGAGTGGGAATAGTAAATTTAATCCCTCTGCTATCCAACCCTTTCCCTACTGTTGCACTCATTGGAATTGGACTAGTAAATGTTACCCTTTCGCTATCCAACACTTTCTCTACTGTTGTACTCATTGGAGTGGAAATAATAATTTACACCCCTCTGCTATCCAACACTTTACCTACTGTTGCACTGACTGTATTGGGAAATTTACGTTTAAATATATTTAAATAGTTTAATGTTTTAATTTATAATAGATGCTTTATTATTATATTTTATGTTATTGGTATATGCATGTATATATATATATATTTGTAAATGTTTATATAACTTTAATATTATAATATACATTAAAATTAATCGTTTATTAATTGTTTTAATGTAAATATTATAATTATTGTTTGTGTGTTTAACTTTTTTAATTACGTTTATTAGTTATATTTTGTTAAAATGTATATTAAATTTAATTCATTTTCTGAAAAATATTTTTTCTATTTAATATATTTAATATTTATTCCTTTATTTTTTATATATATATAAAATCGATATTTTGTACAACTATATTTTTTTAGATCAATATTTTTTGTCAATATTATTGTACTTACCTGTTTAACCCGTTAACCGCGGCGTAAAATCCGCCGCGGTGCGGGAAAATTCTTGCATGGGCGGGGCCGTGTTGGCCAACCAACGTGCGCAGCACAACGGAGGTAGTGCTCGTGCCGGCCGTTGGCCGACGGGTGCATCGAACGGGTTAAGTCTAGAGAGTTGATCTTTTAGTAGTTTATATTTTTTCTTCGATATTTTTGACATTGATGTTGTGTCAGTGAACCACCACATCAAATGTGGTAGTGCCAAAATAGGTTACCCCAGCACCCCTTAACAACTTCAGTGCTCTCTTTCACTTTTCTTTCTCTCTCTCTCCTCCTCTGCGGATCTTTCTTTCTTCCCTCTCACTCTGTGGTTTTCGTCAGCCACTCCTTGTTGGCATCGCCCCACACCTTGCCTGTTTCTTTTTACCTCCTAGTCAGTACTACCTGACTCAATACACCCATTGCGTATGGAGCCACCGTATCGGCCTGGCCATCATGCCGTCTCTCTGACACCCATCCCGCTGAACAGACCTTGGAGAACCCCGTGTTTCTCGGTGCCCACCGCGTTATCTCTTACGGGGTGAACCGTCTTCGGCCCAGATTGATATCCTGTTGCCGCTCAAAACGCACTCCCCGACTGAGGGGTATCGCCGGCCACAGCATCGGGAATCTTTTAACATTTACAGCCGCACTTATCCCGAGATCTGGCAATTGGTTCCCTCTCATTTCACTTGTTGCCTCACACGGCTGTAATTCATGCCATGTTTTCATCGTTTCTCGCCATCCTGGACTTGCTTCCGCTGGGGACTGGTTACAGAATTACTCGTTTGACTGGCCACACTTGACGAGCGGCCTTAGAAGACTTGTATCCCATCCGACACCTCCAGTTCACCCATTGTGCACCAGCCTTGCTTTAAGGCACATCCCACTGTTGTTGTCTAGCCGACTTATGCGCCCTAAGGAAGGTGAGACCCATATCGGGGTCTAACACTGAAACGCGCTTTGGCGCTGGATTCGATACATGGAATAGCTTTGATAGCAAAAAAAAAACTCATTTGCTCTCGAAGAATGTTTATTATCTCATGAAGATCTATCTGTGTTTATTAATTCATTGTTTAATGGATTCTTATGTCCTGACATGTTTTCTTCCCCTAGAGGCATTTTTGCATTTCTTGTAAGGCCTCATATATTACCTTAGATCCATCAAGGGGTATGTATCCATGTAGTGCGTACAGGTATGTTTACTACTAGTGCAATCCCCTTACGGGTATGCACTAGTACTACATGTACGTGTACTACTATTGCGATCCCCTTACAGGTACGCACTAGTAGTACACGTACGTGTACTACTAGTGTGTACCCGTAAGGGGATCGCAGTAGTAGTACACGAACGTGTACTACTAGTGCAATCCCCTTACGGGCACGCACTAGTAGTACACGTACGTGTACTACTAGTGCGTACAGGTACGTGTACTACTAGTGCGTACAGGTACGTGTACTACTAGTGCAATCCCCTTACGGGTACGGTCTAGTACTACACGTACATGTACTACTATTGCGATCCCCTTACGGGTACGCACTAGTAGTACACGTACGTGTACTACTAGTGCGTACCCGTAAGGGGATCGCAATAGTAGTACACGCCATGTACTACTAGTGCGTACACGTACGGGTCAAACGCACTGTACAACAGGTGTGAAACGCACAGTACCTGTGTGTGGATTTAAAAATTACACAGGGGACAAGTGTTAGTCCATAAATGCATGCTGGTTGTCATGGATACCGAGTTTTTAGTTGAAATTTGTCCATCAGGTGTCCTGGAAAAGTCAGTTGGCCACAAAATACAATGTTGCAAAGTGGTTGTTGACTTGACATGATGCTCAAATTTTGAACGATGCAAATGCTGTCACTGGTGTATGTTTAAAGGGATTAGAGTAAACGTATGATGCGAATGATTCAGACCAATCACTATGTACTCCTCAAAATGAATGCCCCTCAGCAAGACAGATATAAGGCAGCCAGAACCCATGAGAGGGCACTTGCCTGCACAACTCAAGAGTCGACAACACTGCTGCTGTCTCTGATTCCTCTGGCCATGTCACGTGCTGTGGAGAGGGCCCAGCCATTCACCCTGGAGGAGAATGAGGCCTTGCTGGACGTCCTCCTCCCACAGTACACCAGCCTGTATGGGAGACAAGGGGAGCAGGTGAGTGCTGACTCCACTACCTTTGCCTATGCACCTGTTGTATGACAGTCAATATAGTGTCCAGGTGGGACACACATGCAATGTTGTTTAGAGTGTGTCCCGGGGGGGTCATGATTATGGCTCTCATGCAGAGCATGATGTAGTTCCTGTGTGCACTCCTCACTTGCATAGTGCTTACAGTGACTTTCACTGCATAGTGCATGACACATTCAGCCTGGCAAATCCTTGGTGGCTTTTCTTCCTGTTGTCCTGAGGTGATTCAGTGGTCCCCCCGGTGTGACAGGTGACAGTACCCACAGATGTGTATGAGTTGAGTGGACCTGTCTTGAGAGTGTCCAAATGATGTGTACGGCCTCGTGGACATTGATGTGTGTGAATGTTCCTTGTCATGTGGGTGAGTGTCTATGTGAAGTGCTGCACCACAGCTGCATGGTGGAGGCAACAGATCTACCCATCTGATGTGGCAAGTAAGTTGTGCTTTGTGTCTGACTTGCAGAGCTAGCACGACACCTGTGACTCCCCACTGGCAAATGGCACATGTGCAGAGTGAGGGTTGTATCCGCTGTTGTCAATGACAGGCGAGAGATCTGTGCCTGGGTGTGTCTGTCTAGTCTGCTGAGGGTGCGTCAGTGGAGTGGGACATGTGACTGCTTGGCACGTGCTGGCCATCAGCCTGCTGTTGCATGTGCTGCACAGTGTGTGGCATGATCAGTGAGTGTGTTGCACCCCTCATGCCACATGTTGACTTTCAATGCCATGTAGTGCATTGGCACTTGCACACAGGGCTATTTCTTGTTGTGAATGAGGCAATTCATGTCAGCATCCTATGCCCTGTTCAACATTTCAAAGATGTTCTAATGTGTGTCTCTGGGACATGGAGCAGGTGTATTGATGTTGTGTCACTTTGTCATCCTGACAGGTAACTGCCTACGAGAAGGGGGTGATCTGGAACAACGTCGTCAGGGCCGTGAGAACTGCGTGGGAGCGTAGTCGGCAGCTGCCACAGGTCCGCAAGAGGTGGCAGGACATCCGGTGCTGGACCCGGCGGATCGCCCAGGTCCAGCTGGGGCTCGACCCTCCTCGCATCCACGGTGGCTGCCGACGCCTGACCCCCCACATGAGACGTGTCCTGGTGGTGGTCTTCCCTGACCTCGATAGGCAGTTACAGGAGAGACTGCAGCAAGGAGGGGGTAGGTACATGGCTTTTGGTCGTGTTATGTGTCGCCTGCTTTTGAAAGTGCTCTTTCGCATGAATACACTCCCAGAGTTGATATGTGCAGTACATTTTCTGTTACCCATTGTCACCTGGGGCTCTTTTTCATCCCTTCCCCTCCTTGACATGTGTCCCCTGGTCTGTGTGTAATCACATTTGCACATGGTCATCTAGGGTGCCAGTCAATCTAAGTGCACATTGCTTTCTGCATCATGTTGGAGAGTGGTCTGTGACTTGTGTTGGTACCTTGCCTGTGCCATGACCTGTTCACTATGTTGGGGGTCCATATTTTTTGTCACTGATGATTATTCTCAACATAGGAGTGTGAGCTTTAAACTGAACCCCCTTGCAGCATGCATGACCAATGTTGTGGCCTCAGACATGATGTGCATGAGTGGGAGATATGCATAGTGCCATGACGGTTGAACATGGTACAGTCAGCTCATTCCAGGACCACGGAGCAGTGTGCTCATTATAGTCCCCTGAGACACCCTGGCCTCCTAATCATGTATGTCATCCAACACTGTGCACATTCACTGTGGGTTCAGCATAGGTCTGCCTCTGTGGCGTTGTTACCTGGCCTAGTTTGTATTTTTCAAATGTGTGCTACATGTGTCCACTGGACAGGGATACACCATTTTGCTTGTGCATGCTCACACTGGGCAGTACCTGTGTGGCTATTCACAACAATCTGTTGATGGTTGTTTGTCACAAATATGTGTTGCCAGCCCCACGAGGTTATTTTGTGTCAATGAAGCAAGTTTTTAAGCACAGTTATTGTAACCCTGAATAAGAGGTGTCACTTCTTGATCTGTATCAGTCACATTGACTCAGGTATGGGGGGGTGTGCGGGAGGGGCATACACGTGCAACCCTGATTTTTTATTGCCAGGTCTGACTTGTGTGTGAGAATTGGCTGTACAGAAAATCAACGTGCAGTGCCCCTGTGATGGTGGTTAGTGCTTAATGTTCGTGCTTTGCAGCATGTGTCAGTTTTTTACAAACATGTATCGTGCTCATATATTTTTGGCACCTGTGTGTGGTTCAGATGCAACGCAGTTTTGACTTTGTGTGCTGACATCTGTGTGTACATTCTGGCTTGCCATGTACAGTACAGCTAGGCTTTTTTTCAAACCAATTGCAGGCCCATTAGCTTATGCATTGTCCTGGGTGTGAACATGTGTGCCACTTCTCATTCAAGTTGTGGCCTGGTGTGTTCTTTTTTTCTTGGTGTTTAAGTAGCATAGTGGGTCTACCAACTGGGCAGTACAGGGCATACATATGTGCGGAGTAATGTAGCTGTTACTCATGATGCATTGCCGGATATGCACTGTGACCAATTGTTTTGTGCTCATGTGTCAGATGTATACAGTTGACTGATGCATTTTGGTTTCAATATCCTTGCACACAGCATCATCAACCGTAAATGAGGGAGACACCTGCATGGACCTGGAGGAGGGACCCAGCGACAGTGCCGCCAGTGCTGTGGAGTCAGCAGGAGCCAGTGGCACGGAGGGCAAGGGGAGTCAGTTGGAGGACCTGTCTGGAGGCGAGAGCAGCTACGACGCCGACGGGTCCGAGACTGAACTCCCTGAGGAGGCGGAGGCTGCAACACCAACTGGCAGCATACCCACATCTGTCCCTGCCTCCTCCATTCCCATCCCGCCCTCCCAGTTGCTCCCGTCCCTCCTGTCCGTGCAGTGTCTCACCATGTCTCCTTCGTGCCAGGCACCGCACCCCCTGCCCCTGTCACCCCTGCTGCCCTCAGTGAAGAGTCTGTGGACATACTGCGGGAGTTGCAGGTTGGGCAGGCATCGATGCTGAATGTCCTCCATGACCAGACTAGACTGCTCACACAGGTGGGGTCGTTCATGGAGGGCATGTCAGCAACGATGTCTGACCAACGCAGGATTCTGCGGTCCATGGACTCTTCACTGACGGCAGCAGTTACTGCCCTGCAGCGCTCCATCCCCCCTACCCCAGACTCATCCACACTGCCCTCTCCCATTCCTGCCCAACGCACACCCAGACAGTCAAGGGCACGCACCCCAACAGACACATCCAGCACACCCACAAGTAAGGCACAGCGCACACATCCTGGCACGCACACTCAGGGGGATGTAGGCACACCCACAGGGTCTGGAGGAAGACGACAGACACGCAGCTACAGTCATAGTCTGCAGTCCTCACAACCCAGTTCCTCCAAAACCACTCCCCTTAGCTCCCCTGCCAAACTGTCACCCAAGGACAGCTACATGGCTGGTCTGGCCCTCAGCCCCACTGTGACACCACCCCACAAGCGTGTGAGGAAGTCCCCGGGCAGGGTAGTTGAGTCCCCCCCATGTCAACCCCCTCCCCAAAGAGCGCTGCACCCCATCCCTCGGCCACCACACCCTCCGTTGGCCCTGGGGTATCTTCCGGTGCAGGGGTTAGGATGGAGGCCCTAGCTGAAGTGTGCAGTGCCGTGTTCACCTCCACCTTTGGCCCTGCCCCACCCCCTGTGGTGGAGACGTCCACCCCTGCACCCACCACACCTACCCAACCCCCTCCTGTCCCTGCGGTGCCTGGACCTGCCACTGATGATGCCCCCCCCCGGTCGACAAACCTTGAGGTTCGTTTGTGCAGGCAAGGTAGGGGTGGACGCGGTCCCCTACGTCCACCCTTGGACTCGAGAAATGGACTGGCCATTGGTCTATGTACATAGTCATATTAATTTATTATTTTTCAGTGCTGAATAAAGCCTTTTCTTTTACTTTCAACACTATTGCATTTCAGGTACTTGATGTTGGGGATGAGGCTCATGAAGTTAGTGTGCTGGTAATGTGTTAGGGTTCTGAGATATGTTTTTGTATGATGGTCATGAGGTGGACCATGGTATCTGTGTGCCATCACAATGTCTGTGCAAATAATCATTGGTAGTGTGTGTTCATTTCCTTTGGAGACATTGTCCCAAGGAGTGTTCCTTCCTCTGTGGCACCTGACATCGTCCCTGCAAACAGTTGCACAATTGTTGTGCTGACCTGTGTCCACATTTCCTTTGTTGGTGACAGATCCCTTCAACAATGGCCATGTCTGCTCACCGATGTCTCCTGCTGAATCATCTGTGCCATCCTTGCTAGTCACTGTACTTGTGTTTTGGGTATGTAGGAATGGCATCAGGGACAAATTGTCCCTTTTCAGCATTATGCATGTGTGTAATCACGGCCTAACACACAAATGGTACGTGTTATGCAGGGTATTTTGGCACCTGACTCAAAATTGCGGGCATTGTATCTAGTGGCATTGAACCCTATTCCTTCCATGAGAGACAACATCTTGGTGGCTGGACCAGCGCCTGGATATTCCTATCAGTCCTGGGATGTGCGTGACAGTGTGGGTTCCCTTTGGCTATCTTAGTTTTGTATGCAGTTATATGACTATACAGTCTGTTGGCATGAAATCAGGGTGTGTATTGTGCTGCATGGTGGGTATGCATGTGTTATATGTCCTCACACCCACATGTGGTGTGTCATGCAGTGTGTGAAAGACATCCATCCTCCTGGGAGTGCATTCATGCGTGGGTACAGTCCGTACCTGAGTTGTAATGGTGCAGTTGGGGTACGTGTGGTATGCACCGTACCCACGCATTCATGCGTGGGTACGGTCCGTACCACTGTTGTAATGGTGCCGTAGGGGTACGTGTGGTACGCACCTTACACGTCCACTTCTGTTGTTGCAGTACGCAGGGGTTGCTGGACAAGCCCCCCAAGTGACCAGAGCCTGGTGGTAATGTATGGCCTACATATTATAAGTTTTGGTTTGTGTATGGGGTATGTTTCCTGCCCCTCACCCCCCCCCGGCCCCTGGGTGTTGTTCTCACCTTCTGCGGCATGTGCGTCGGGTGCGGTGCACCAGGTCGTAGGCCAAGAGGACCGGGATGACACATATGATGGGGTTCATGGCGTGTACGTCGCGTACCGGGGCTCCGTTGCGTAGCGGTTCGCATCGAACTCTGCTTTTCCGGCTGTGTTTGACTCCCGTAAAAAAAGGGCTGTACGGAATGACGTAGGGACGATTCGTACTGGCTGGGCCGGAAACCGCTGCCTGAATACGTACGAACCTCGCGTACAAGCCTTTCCGGATCAGAATCGTAGGTATTTTTTCCACGTTCTGTCTTTTTTTACGATTCGTATGGAAATAGGCTTTCTGTACGAATCGTACTTTCTAGGTTGTAGGGACAGTTTACCAGGAGCGAGTCATACGGAGAAAACGCTCCGTACGACGATTCGTAGGTCCTTTTAACAGGATCGAACCGACCCCAAAGTGTTTCATTTCTTCAACCGCCTTGACGCCCTTGTGTAGATGTGCGCTATATAAATACTTAAATAAATAGATAAATAAATAACTAAATCTTATTTTATACAATATTTGTAGGTATTTGTCATACGTAATTAACATAGTGTTTTTGTTCTTTTATTTTTAATATTAAATTTATTTGTATTTTAATTTTGAACATATTTATATATTTATTCATTTATTTTGCTTTATATTTTTTTTTATTTTTGATATTTTTTTGTTTTTATTTTTGAACTGACTGGAGTGTAAATAGTACATTTTATCCCTTTGCTATCCAACACTTTCCTTACTTTTGCACTCACTGAAGTGGGAATAGTAATTTTTCCCCTCTGCTATCCAACACTTTCCCTACTGTTGCACTCACTGGAGTGGGAATATCAATTTATACCCCTACACTATCCAACACTTTCCCTTCTGTTGCACTCACTGTAGTGGGAGTAGTAATTTGTACCCCTCCGCTATCCAACACTTTCCCTACCGTTATATTCACTGGAGTGGGAATAGTCATTTTTACCCATCTGCTATCCAACACTTTGCTGACTGTTGCATTCCTTGGAGTTGGAATAGTAAGTTTTACATCTCTGATATCCAACACTTTCCCTACTGTTGTACTCACTGGAGTGGGAATAGTAATTTTTCCCCTCTACTATCCAAACCTTTCCTTACTGTTGAACTCACTGGAGTGGGAATAGTAATTTGTACCCCTCCACTATCCAACACTTTCCCTACTTTTGCACTTATTGGAGTGGGAATAGTAAATTTAATCCCTCTGCTATCCAACACTTTTCCTACTGTTGCACTCATTGGAATTGGACTAGTAAATGTTACCCTTTCGCTATCCAACACTTTCTCTACTGTTGTACTCATTGGAGTGGAAATAATAATTTACACCCCTCTGCTATCCAACACTTTACCTACTGTTGCCATGACTGTATTGGGAAATTTACGTTTAAATATATTTAAATAGTTTAATGTTTTAATTTATAATAGATGCTTTATTATTATATTTTATGTTATTGGTATATGCATGTATATATATATATATATATTTGTAAATGTTTATATCATTTGAATATTATAATATACATTAAAATTAATTGTTTAATAATTGTTTTAATGTAAATATTATAATTATTGTTTGTGTGTTTAACTTTTTTAATTACGTTTATTAGTTATATTTTGTTAAAATGTATATTAAATTTAATTAATTTTCTTAAAAATAATTTTTTTATTTAATATATTTAATATTTATTCCTTTATTTTTTATATATATATAAAATCGATATTTTGTACAACTATATTTTTTTAGATCAATATTTTTTGTCAATATTATTGTACTTACCTGTTTAACCCGTTAACCACGGCGTAAAATCCGCCGCGGTGCGGGAAAATTCTTGCATGGGCGGGGCCGTGTCGGCCAACCAACGTGCGCAGCACTACGGAGGTAGTGCTCGTGCCGGCCATTGGCCGACGGGCGCATCGAACGGGTTAAGTATAGAGAGTTGATCTTTTAGTAGTTTATATTTTTTCTTCGATATTTTTGACATTGATGTTGTGTCAGTGAACCACCACATCAAATGTGGTAGGGCCAAAATAGGTTACCCCAGCACCCCTTAACAACTTCAGTGCTCTCTTTCACTTTTCTTTCTTTCTCTCTCCTTTTCTGTGGATCTTTCTTTCTTCCCTCTCACTCTGTGGTTTTCGTCAGCCACTCCTTGTTGGCACCGCCCCACACCTTGCCTGTTTCTTTTTACCTCCTAGTCAGTACTACCTGACTCAATACACCCATTGCGTATGGAGCCACCGTATCGGCCCGGCCATCATGCCGTCTCTCTGACACCCATCCCGCTGAACAGACCTTGGAGAACCCCGTGTTTCTCGGTGCCCGCCGCGTTATCTCTTACGGGGTGGACCGTCTTCGGCCCAGATTGATATCCTGTTGCCGCTCAAACGCACTCCCCGACTGAGGGGTATCGCCAGCCACAGCATCGGGAATCTTTTAACATTTACAGCCGCACTTATCCCGAGATCTGGCAATTGGTTCCCTCTCATTTCACTTGTTGCCTCACACGGCTGTAATTCATGCCATGTTTTCATCGTTTCTCGCCATCCTGGACTTGCTTCCGCTGGGGACTGGTTACAGAATTACTCGTTTGACTGGCCACACTTGACAAGCGGCCTTAGAAGACTTGTATCCCATCCGACACCTCCAGTTCACCCATTGTGCACCAGCCTTGCTTTAAGGCACATCCCACTGTTGTTGTCTAGCTGACTTATGCGCCCTAAGGAAGGTGAGACCCATATCGGGGTCTAACACTGAAACGCGCTTTGGCGCTGGATTCGATACATGGAATAGCTTTGATAGAAAAAAAAAACTAATTTGCTCTCGAAGAATGTTTATTATCTCATGAAGATCTATCTGTGTTTATTAATTCATTGTTTAATGGATTCTTATGTCCTGACATGTTTTCTTCCACTAGAGGCATTTTTGCATTTCTTGTAAGGCCTCATATATTACCTTAGATCCATCAAGGGGTATCTATCCATGTATATATTGATTGTATTTTGTTGATTGTCTGATACTGTTAGGCGTGTGAGTATGTGAGTTTACGAGAAGTTATGCCTGAGATTTGAGTGAATGTGTTGTGGGATGTGTTTTGATCGTATATCACTGCTGAAAGGATATTTATATATATTTAAAAAACGTCACGTATCACAATATTAAATTATAATAAAAGGCTTTTTGATAATTCCCATTGTTTTGTTATGGTGTCACTATTAACCTGAGACTTGCACTGGCAATGTTCTAGTGATCCGTGACTTCTTGCTCATTTTGAGTTGTACAGGTAGAGAACATCTTGTGTTTGATTAAATTCACATACTTCCCGTGTTGGTCTCTCCCTAATTTGAAACCAGGGGCCCCTCCTTTTGAGTGGTCAATACACCCATTGCGACAGCTGAGTTCAGGTTACTTTTGATTTTTAGGTCGAGCTTAGGAAGCGCATGCGCTGCTCTGCAAGGCATGCTGTGCTCGTTATGTGAAAGACACAAATTGATGGACGGAATGCAGAACAAATCAAAACATTCACCTCCAGTCAAGAGATCTGGGTTAAATCCATCATTCTTTTGCTCACCAGGCCACCCCAGTTTAGACCTGGCCATATGCAAATCAGTCTTGACCCTGTGCCTCATGGGAACAGTCCTGCCCGAACTGCTATGCTAGGTCCTCCCTGGACCGGAAACAAGCATCCTAGGACCGGTTTCGGGGTTTCACCCCTCTTCAGCCAGGATAGCTTGAATCCAGTGGCACAGTGAGCCCGGGACCCACGTCTGGGCATACCCAGTGCACTTAGGGCGAGGAAGCAAAAGACACAAATTGATGGACGGACTACAGAACAAATCAAAACATGCACCCCCAGTCAAGAGATCTGGGTTAAATCCATCATTCTTTTGCTCACGATGCCACCCCAGTTTAGACCTGGCCATATGCAAATCAGTCTTGACCCTGTGCCTCATGGGAACAGTCCTGCCCGAACTGCTATGCCAGGTCCTCCCTGGACCAGAAACAAGCATCCTAGGACCGGTTTCGGGGTTTCACCCCCCTTCAGCCAGGATAGCTTGAATCCAGTGGCACAGTGAGCCTGGGACCCACGTCTGGGCATACCCGGCGCACTTAGGGCGAGGAAGCAAAAGACACAAAATGATTGACGGAATGCAGAACAAATCAAAACATTCATCCCCAGTCAAGAAATCTGGGTTAAATCCATGATTCTTTTGCTCACCATGCCATCCCAGTTTAGACCTGGCCACATGCAAATCAGTCTTTTTTTTTTTTTTAGCCCATACTGGGGAATGGTCAGATATGTCTCTCGCCATGTGTCTAATTTCGCTAATGTGCATAAGTTGGGTTGCTGGGATGACAATGCAATCAATACGGGAAAGGCTATTGGGTGCCCCGGAGTAAAACGTGTGTTGGATACTGTCTGGGTGGTATGCTCTCCACGCGTCCGTTAGGCCGAGTGTTTCAAGAAAGTCTGGCAGCCATCTAGCCGACACTCCTGTATCCTGCGGGGGATACCTGTCCAATGTGCCCAAGACCACAGAATTGAGGTCTCCTCCCATCAGCACTAGGACCTCCGGCAAGGAGAGTAGCACGGCTTCCAAGTCTTTGAATGTTCGGGCTTGTAGACCTGGTGGGACATAGACCGACACGCAGGTGAGCGTACATCCCTCCCACCGCCCCGTGACCCCTATGTACCTTCCAAGATCATCTGACCTTGTAGATTGGACTATGAATGGGAAGGAGTTGCGCACCAATATTCCCACACCTCTGGAGCCGGTGGTGAAACCTGCGTGTGCCACTAACTTATAACCCCATCTATTTAGTGCCCTGTAGGAATTGCCCACCAAGTGAGTTTCTTGAAGAAGGACTATGTCTAGGGCATGCCGCCTGATGTGTTGGAGTACCACACAGCGCTTAATCTTGTCCCCCAGCCCATTTACGTCCCAGCTCAAAAGCTTAAGACTGCAGTCCCCCGTGCGTATGGGTGTGGATGAGCAAATATTAACAATTCCCTCCATGAGATAGATTCTGCTTGTGCCGATGCGAGAAAAAACAAACAATCACAACAACAAAGAACCTTAACAAAACTAAACAGTCCCCCCTGCCCACTCCCCCTCCCTACTACCCTGCCGGCGGGAATTACAACTTCCACAAACCCAACACGCAGAGTGCCTGTCGTCCTGAACATTCCCATAGAGAGTGGGATTAGTCGGTGCCGATCTCTCCTGGCTCCCACCCGGGTCCCTCCCTCCCTTTAAGCAACTATTCATTATGATCTTTTAGTAACCATAGTCGCAATGTCCAGAGCAGAGGGCTATTCCAGCTGCATGTCAATGTGGACCCATGGTTCATCCACCCCCATGCACAGTTTACATTCTTACACTCTCAACGTTACTGTTCGTGGTACGCCCTGCAGCTACCGCCTCCGGCTCAAGACTCTCCATCTGTCGCTGCTCCAGCCTGTTGATCTGTCCGATTCCTCTCCTGCTGTCCTGTGTCTTTCTTGCCATTTCCCTTACTGTGACTGGGGGCCAACGGTGCGCCAACCCTCCAGCCAGTGCATGGCGGCCTCTGGAAATCCGAAAAACCATGCTTTCCCACCGGCTTCAACTCTCAGTTTGGCCGGATACATCATGGAGTACTTGAGGTCCCTGGCCCGTAGTTCCTTTTTTACAGTCTCAAAAGCGCGCCTTTGACGTTGCTCAGCGAGTGTAAATTTAGGGAAAAATCTTATTACTGTGTTCTAGTGTAGCAGGTCGCCGTGTTGGTGTGCCGTCTGGAAGATGGCGTCTCTATCGTGGTAATTGAGGATTCGAGCAATGATTGTCCTCGGCGGGGCTCCCGGTTTCGGTTTAGGGATGGGAGCTCGGTGTGCTCGCTCAATAGTAAACTGGACAGAGAGGCGTTTAGATTTGAGGTGGTTCAAAATCAGGTCTTCGAGGAAGAGATCCACATTAGGCCCCTCCATGTCCTCTGGCACTCCCACCACGCGAATGTTGTTTCTCCGCGCCCACCCTTCCTGATCCTCCAGTTTCACCGCCATAAATTCTTGCTGTTTCGTAAGAGCCTGGACTTTTTCTTCCAAACTCTTTGTGTCTGTTTGCAATTGCGTCACCTGAGTTTCAGTGACGTGACTTTGTCCGCCATTTTCCTAAAGTCGGCGCGCAGGAGGTTGACGTCCGTCGTTACTGCGTCGATTTTGGGTTCAAGTGTCCCTTTATGGTCTGCGATTGCTGCCATGATGGCACTCAATGAAGGCTCCGCCTGTCTCTCTGGCAGATCGGTCAGCGACGATACCGCCGGGAGTGGTATAGCACACTTGTCCATCTTGTTCGTCTGCACCCCCCGCCTGGCCTTTAGGTTTCATTTGGGGCGGCACGTGGGCGAGGCAGCAAGCGCCCAGAAGGAAGTCCGCTACACGTGTGCCCCCAGGGGTGACTGCGAAGACTTACGTACACCAACTCCTCAGGTCTGATGGGGGACCTCTGAGGTAGTCTGTGACTGGCAATTCGTTGTTTCACTACTGACTGTAGATTTGGAGCCGGTCTTCTGGTTCATGCTGCCAGTTGGAGGGTGCACTCACTTCCTACACACTCTCCATGCGCTACTCTCCTTTGCCTTTCGTGGTGCCCATGAGAGTTCTTCCTTCGCTATCTGTCCATGACCCGAGTACTACCAGAGCCTCTCCCAAGTGCAAAAGCTGTTCTCCAGGCCTCTCAGGTTGTCCCCACCTGTGCACAAATGCAGGCCCACGTCTACTTTCACTGTCGGCAATGCTGATGTGTATACTCATCGCGCCATCTTTCCAGGACCAGGACTTATTGTACTTTCTTGGCGGGCCTGTCAAGCGCTATAGTGTCTCAGCCTGTCTGCGCTGCCCCGGGAGCCCCGGTTCCTGACCGGCCCTCGGAGCCAGCGCGCACCTCACCTCTTCAATGCAGGAGTCTCTGGGTCGCCGATCATGCCAGTCCCGGCCGAAACTCCCAGACCGGGTCAGACAGTTGCGCCTTCGATGCGTGTTACTCCCGGCCTCGCACCCGCTGATGTTTGCCAGTACCTCTGCTGCACGATCCTTTCAATGGGTGCACTGGCAGTCAACCGGCCGCACAGGCCGCGCACACCGCATAGGCCCCGGGGTCCGCGACAGCGCTGCTGCTGCACCACGACCGCCAACTCTTTCCCGGACTCCAGGCGGCTGATTTTTCCTGTTTGTGCTCCTCCGTCTGCTAATTCCGCTATTCTCGTTGCGATTTGCCGGCTGGGATATATGGATATTTCGCGTTTTAGGGACCAGTTAGGCGGAGCGGTCTCAGAACACCGCCATTTCGCTCGGCACCGAAGCCACGCCCCCCCGCAATTCAGTCTTGACCCTGTGCCTCATGGGAACAGTCCAGCCCGAACTGGTATGTGGACTTTAGTTCCGCCCCTCGATGGCGATTCATTCGAATGTGTGTCATTCGTCAAAGCTTGCTTTTGTATGATTTATGGCCTTTATTTGTCCCACATTATCAGGTCTCGCTCCTCCCCTGCAGTATTGGCCTATTACGTTATCCTTTTTTTAAAGGCTTTTTGTCTTTGTGTTTGCGCACTATTTTATTTATATCCAGGCTGCAGCATGTTCTAATGAGTGTTCCTTTTTGGTCTCTTTAGGTGAATAACCCTATGCGCGATGTGCACAAAGTATTGTACGCTAATGCCACTGTTTTGACTAAATAAAGTGTAGGGTGCCCTTTATTTAGACAAAATCCTTTTTTTCCGTTTTATTGAAAACAACTTTTACTCGCTAATTCAAAGCCTATTAGTCAATGACAAACACTATTTGTTAACTCTTCCCATTTTCTAATGCATCATGTTTATTTTCCTTGTAGACTCCATTTTTCTTCTCGTAATGTTCCAATTTTTTTGGGTTTGCCGAACTTGTATTCAATACCCTTGTTCCAGAAGCAAGATGTTACTCAGTTTGATTAGGAGCGGGGTGAATTTATATTTTTTGCTTTCTGTTTATGCACTCTTATTCGTGTGCAGGCTTGACAAGTTTTGAACAGGGCTCAAAATGAGCTTCATTCTATATACCTCTGTATAACAATGTCACAAAAACACTGGTATTTGCACGTATTGAAGTATGCAATGGTGCCCTACATGGATCGGGATATTCTAAGTCCTCTAGACAGTGCTGCTAGCTGCTTCTCTCCTCCCATCAATAATTCCTCATTCTAAGTTCTCAAGGCAGTGCTCCTAGCTGCTGCTCTGGTACCGTCGGTAATTCCTCATTCTTAGTGCTCTAGGCGGTGCTGCAGCTGTGTCTCTGTTCACAGTGGTAATTTATCATTCTTAGTCCTCTAGGCAGTACTGCTAGCTTCTTCTCTGGTCCCAGTGGTAATTTCTCTTTCTGAGTCCTCTAGACAGTGCTGCTAGCTGCTTCTCTGGTCTCAGTGGTAATTTCCCATTCTTAGTCCTCTAGGTAGTGTCACAGGTGCGTCTCTATTCCCAGCTGTAGTTCCTCATTCATAGTTCACTAGACAGTGCTGCGAGCTGGTTTTCTGGTCACAGTGGTAATTCCTCATTCTTAGTCCTCTAGACAGTGCTGCAGCTGCTTTTCTGGACACCAACAGTAATTCCTCATCCTAAGTCCTCTAGACAGTGCTGCAGCTGTTTCTCTGGTCCAAGTGGTAATTCACCATTCTTAGTCCTCTAAACAGTGCTGCTAGCTGCTACTCTGGTCTCGTGGGTAATTCCTCATTCTAAGTCCTCTGGGAATGCTACTAGCTGCTTCTCTGGTCCAGTGGGAATTTTCTCATTCTAAGTCCTCTCAACAGTACTGCTAGCTGCTTCTCTGGTCCCATCGGTAATTCCTCAGTCTAAGTCCTCTAGGCAGTGCTGCTAGCTGCTTCTCTGGTCTCAGTGGTAATTCCTCATTCTAAGTCCTCTAGGCAATGCTGCTCCCTGCTACTCTGATCTTGTCAGTAATTCCTCATTCTAAGTCCTATAGTCAGTGCTGCAGCTGTGTCTCTGGTCACTGTGGTAATTCCTCATTATCAGTCCTCTAGGCAGTGCTGCTCTTCTTCTCTGGTCCCAGTGGTAATTCCTCATTCTAAGTCGTCTAGACAGGGCTGCTAGCTGCTGCGCTGATCTTGTCAGAAATTCCTCATTCTAAGTTCTCTAGGCAGTGCTGCAGCTGTGTCTCTGGTCACTGTGGTAATTCCTCATTCTCTGTCCTCTAGGCAGTGCTGCTCTTCTTCTCTGGTCCTAGTGGTAATTCCTCATTCTAGGTCCTCTAGACAGTACTGCTAGCTGCTACTCTGAGCCCATTGGCAATTCCTCATTCTAAGCCTGCCGCTGTGTCTCTGTTCCCAGTGGTAATTCCTCATTCTTAGTCCTCTAGGCAGTGCTGCAAGCTGCTTCTCTGGTCCAGCCGGTAATTCCTCATTCTAAGTCCTATAGACAGTGCGGTTACCTGCTTCTCTGGTCTCACCGGTAATTCCTCATTTTAAGTCCTCCATTTAGTGGTGCAGCTGCTTCTGTAGTCCCAGTGGTAATTCCTCATTCTAAGTCCTCTGGACTCCTCTTGTAAAAACAATATCATTTACAACGCCAGTAGCTCTAACTTTCACAAATGCGAGACTGATTGTATTGCAAATGCCTGTTGTATAATTCGGATCAAATTCCGATGGGAGGTAGGACACCACAGACTGTTGACACATCACAAGAGTCTTGTGTTTTGATCTGTGCATCGCTTGACAGCATTCAGCCATTTATTGTATAAAACATGTGTCACTTTATAGTGTTTTTATGGGTTTTATTGTTAGTACGTGAAAAAGACCCTCTGGCACTGGAGAGCTGCAGAGCAATTACAAAGCAGTTTTATACAGCGGGACACACACAATGCGTTGACATTGCGGAATTACATAAATCTTAATCAGCTTCTAACAGTGAGCATGCGGGTGTGCAGCAGCAGACAGCTCAATTGGGGCAAGAGGGACTCATTCGACGAACATGGAGGTGGTGAGAGGTTAAAGGAGAATGGCGCTGTAAAGAGGGGGTGACTCTGGAAAGGGAGAGTTTTCAGAGGACAGTGACGGGGGCTAGAGAGGGTGATGTAAACAGTGTGGATTAAAAAAAACACAGCAAAACTGCGACATATAGTGTTCAGACCTGTGATCCTAGCAGTGAATTACTATTTTCCACAGTGCTGCGAGGCTTGGCAAATGTCATTACAGCGCTATGCAAATGTTTATATAGTATCATTTGCAATTTTGACAAGTAAATATTTTAAATGATGTGATAGATACGTAAGGTGTAAAGAAGAACAGCTATGACTCCGATTTTAATTCTTAAAACCGAACGCAAGGAAAAGTACGTATGTTTTAATGTATTTTCCTTTGCCGTTTTTGCCCATTGAGTGACAAAATCATATAATAGCACATAGCCAATTTGAAGGCTATTAGTCAGTGTAGCTGGGCCTCTGTTATCAAGATATCAACCCTGGCTATTTGTTGATCCGTAATGGGAACAATTTACATAGACAGTGGTTGTCCTGAAAGTCAGTCCTGAATCCAGCCCATGTGGACCAGTGTTGGACATCAGACTGCTGTGCTACATTTAGTATAAGGTGGCAATGTGTCAGTTTAATAGTCACTTACAGAGGGTGTGTGCGTGTGTGTCTATGCATGTCTGGCTGTGTGTTTGCATAGAGCAGTATGCCAATCGACATCAGAACTGCAATTCAGAAAAGAGCTGAAGTCCCCACCTTGAGAGAACACTACATCTCAACACACAGGATTCACCATCTATAAACCAAGTTCTGCCTCATTGCAACACATCCTGATGTGTAACTCGGGCTTCCTGCCCCTGTTCAACGCTCTGTTGCTCTCTAGGTAGGTCTGTGCTCTACAAATATCTGTACATATTTACTATAGCAACTGACCGGGAGTACGTGAATAACTCCACGTGATTAGTGGGGCATTAAACGTAACAAACAAATGCCGTGTGGCCTCTACTGGTCTACTACTGTAATAAACATCTCTCCATCTAGATGCTTGTCTCCAGTTACCTATACCAACCGTACCAATTGCCTTGGCTCTGATACTTGAGGGATAACCTGTGTGGCAGTCGGAAGACCCGTTACTAATCTCCTGACCTCAGTGCCAGGTATGGCCCTTATGTTTTGATGTACAGGTATTTCAAATTGATAAAACCCTTTTTACTTTACTGCTGGCACCCCTGCATGGTGCCCTCGGGCGATCACTGTTGATAATCTGGCATAGGGAGGCCAGTAATATAATCTGGCCTAATGTGGTCAAGATTACAACACTAGTAATTTTAGTAGTAAAAAATAAGTGTCTCTTATTATAGAAAAGGTTGGCGACCGCTGGTGTGTAAAACATGCAGAGCACAATACCGCCACTGCCCAATAATGCCTCGGAGTTACAACCTGATTCCAAGTATTACTACTGATAATGGGGAATAACAAGAAGGAATGGTCTAGTCTTCTGGTTCTATGCGGGGTATTCCCTTCACCAGAACCTTTTGCCCCGCAATTTCCGTCAGTTATTACCTGAACGAAATCACGCGTCTAAAATAATAACTAGACTGAGAACTATTTGCTCGGGAAACTCATTCATCTATTTGGGTGCAAACACAGTTTGAGCCTGATATTAAACCTAGAGCTCCACTCAGAACGAGAGCGGCATTCTTCCAGATTTGTTTGTGGTGTTTTAGGCAATATTAATCATCGTATGATCATAATAACGACGCATATCTTGTATTGTAATCATTATCGTTGTTATTCATATTAATTTTATTTCATGTTTTTAGTGGTAGTATTGGTAGTAGCAGCGTGTTTATTATGAATAGTAGTAGCAGCAGTAATTATAATAACATTAATAATATATCAACAACGGAAAGCATAATGCTAACAACAACAAATACAGGTGATAATGAAAGAAAATGGTCCTACTCCTGCCGCCGCCTCGCGCTCACACGTCATCTGCGGGGAACGAGCTCAGCTGCTGCCCCGTCGGTGCTGATATGCCTTCATTTTCCGAGCCACTTGAAACTGAGGCTTTGTTTACGCATACCTCGTTAAAGCGGTAATTAGATGCTATCTGGGAATGTGATCATATCAATAAGAGGCCGCATCTCTCGTTAATGTGAACCACAAGCCCCCTCCCTCTCGTCCCCCTGCGGTAATTATAAATTCGTTTGTTGACTCTTTCTGGCTAATTGACATTAGTGGTTTTCGGGAAGTTAGCCAAACGTGGGACCTTGATCCAATCAAGAGTGAGCGAAGGCTGTTTGTTTTCGGTTCGGATAAGCGAGCATTAGGAATGTCTTGGCCGGGTTTGCTGCAGGGGGCCATCTGTGTTTGCTGCACATTCTGCCGCACACAACGGCGCAAGGGGGAGCGAGGCCCGGGGGCAACACTTCAGGGCCCCAAAATCCGTTAGAGGGACCCCAGAAGCCCCAAGGCTAATATATACTTGTGTGATATGAGACACACGGGGACCCGTCTTCACAGTCTGCGGGAGGGGGCAATATTTCACCTTACCACTCTTCCCGCAGCTATCACGCTAGGTCAGGTGAAGTTCATTAACGGCACAGAGCGCGCGCGCCTGCTGCAACGCATGGATGCGCTGATATTGTGAGCGGCAGACACCGCTGTCTTGACTGAAATATTTTAGTTATATTTGTGCTTTGGAGCGTTTCAGCTAGATCTGGGTGACAGAGAGGCGTACTAGGCAGCTGAGCTCACATGCAAAAAACACATACATGGAGGGAGCACAGGGGTGTGAAGGAAATGAGAAGACCATTTGCACCCGAAGTTAGAGCTTGACTCGTGAGGCCATGAGGCGGACAGGGGGTAAATGGTCACACCTGTGGGGGGACGGATACTTTGCCTCTACTGTCCCCTAGTCCACTTTGACTCTGGAAACTGGGACAAGTACAACCTCTCACTGGTGTCCGGTAATGTACGTGGGTGGCGAGGGGAGGGGGACGGGGAGTTTGACTGTACAAAAAAATCACTTACCTGATCTTCAGCGTCTCTCCCACGTTGAGTGAGTCTCTTCTGTGGACCAGGAAGCACCCAGAATCCTCTCAGCCAATCACAACGCTGCAATGCAGCGTTGTGATTGGTCTGAACGCTGTGGTTCGGTGCTTAGCCAGGGAATGAGGCCCAGAGCATGTTCTCCACGCAGGCTGTAATGCAGCCTGCACGGAGAACATGTAAAGTGCGCATGAATGTTTGGCCAGCCAGAGAGGGCCGGTCAAACATTCATGCGCACTCTACTGAGTGTACAACCACTCCTCTCCTCCCCTCCCCGACATAAGGGGAGCCAAGCCCCGGCCTAGCCTGACCATACCAAAAATAAAATTAAAATAACTGAAGTTATTATCATTTTATTTTTTCATTTACACTGCTCCGTGAGCAGTGGGGAGACACTCCTTCGCCTTAGCGGAGAAGCCGCCACTGCAACCCCTTCAGCACTTGACTCTCAGTGGTAGTGATGGTAAGCAGTCACAGGCTTCTCTTCCAGGTTAGCATGGGGGTTCTCACTCGCACTGAACACCAACCCCCACCAGCACAGTGCTTCTGTTTATAAAATATAAGTATCTTATTACAAAGAAAGCAGAAATACCACATGCTAAAATCACATGGGAATACCAGATCCCAAAGTGTGAGCCTTAGGTGATTCACACTGGGTCCACTCCCTCTAGGCCAGAGGTCTTCAAACTGTTGGCAGCGCCCCTCTGGGCAGCTGTGGATGGGTTCCGGGGGGGGGGGGGGTGCACAAATGCCTCTGCGAGTACATGTAAATGAAGATGGCCTGGAAGTGCAGCGCATTTCCAGGATGTCTACATTCGCACAGGGCCCTTGAAGTGGATTAAAAGAATGAGAATTGTGATTGGAGTGCTGTGGGGGCGAGGGTCAGTGATTGTGGGGGCAGGGTCAAAGAGGTGGCTAAAAAAAATGTAAAAGAACAAATTAGTCTAAGTGTTTTGTTTTTGTAACCATCAGATTACTGCGTATGAAATAATGCACTAACAGTTTAATCCTAATTGAAAAATAAATCAGGTCAAACTACCGGGGACAAAAGTACTCTTTTAGGTTATGAAACCTCAGTTAGCAAATACTATCACTGCGAATGTGTATGTATGTTAAAGCTGAACAACACATAATTGTTGGTGCATTGACCTTTGTATTTATAGTCAGGGCCATTGAAATTATGCGATTGTGCGGCTGGAACATTTTTTGCATAATTATGAATTTGTTGCATTTGTCACATAATTCAGCATCTGCTGCATAATTTGCTGATTTTAACAAAAACAATTGTTTCCGGTTCAAACAGTTCAAAACTTAGTAAAAATGTAGCAACATGTTTTGCTGCACAGAGGAAGGCCCTTTGCAAAGGTTGACTGGTCACCTTTCTGTTGCTTATTGTTATATGTGGGTTTTAAACTGGTACTGTTATGAAGGGCAATATATGCTAGGACACTGTTAGCAAGTGTAAAATTGTCAAAATAGTGCAGTAATACATCACAAAATGTGGCACATTATGCTGCATGATTGGGCTTTTCTTGTCACACAATTTAGTCCCAGCTGCCACATAATTGGATCTAATGCTGCATAATTCCAGTGGCCCTGTTTATTGTGCCATAATGTACCTGCCTGTGGCAAAAAGCACTGTGAATATATGTCATTATTTTAAAATAGTATTTCACATAGTCTAAGCTAGGCTGCTGCGAAATTTTGCGTCAGGTGAGGACAGCATTTTCCGGCAGAGTCGACTAAATTATGGAGCCAGAAAAGGTAAATTATGCAGTGCAATGCAGCACATTTTGTGGTTTAGCATTACTTCATTATTTTGTCTTTTTAACTCCTGGTAACACTGTCATGGAAAATATTTCACCTCATTAGTACCAGCTTAACACCCAAATACAGCAATAGGCCTCTACAAGATTACCAGTCGATCTTTGCAAAGGGCCTCCCAATGCTCCAGAACACTTTGCCATGTTTTAAGTAACTTTTGTTCCGTTTGAGCTATGAGCAAATCTTTTTTGTCAAATCTGCAGAGTATACAGCAGATGTTGGATTATGTAGCAAATGTGGGAAAACCCATAATTATACAGAAAACACTGCTGCAGAAACTCATAATTCCAGTGGCCCTGTCTTTAAGTGACTCAATCAATTAACGGCTGGTAAGAATTCTTGTTTCTTCTTTAACTCTTTGCACTACCACCACACCCTTCGATTACAGGTAGAGGCACCTCAAAGTCAGCATTAACTATTCAGGTGCAGTTTTTTTGAGAAAGCTGAATCCATGGGGTGGCAGGGAGATGGCCAGTATTGGTTACATTCGGATACGAAGCCCAGATCCTCTCGACCCCTGTGGCCTCACAGTAATGGTCCAGGAGAAAGAGGAAAGGAGGAAGATTAATGGATATTGTCATAGAGATTGCCTAGAATAGGGAGCACTGAGTGCGTACTCATTTTTATGTTTACAAATAGCCAGAAACAACTTCCTCAGGGAGATACCCCAAGGAAAGGGACAATATAAGTGCCCTTTTAAAAAAAAAAATTTTAAGGGCAATTTATTAGTGCAGCAGATACTGTTGACATGTGTGTAGGTGGCCACTGCTGCTCAATTATGACTGTTTTACCATAAAAAAGTTGAGTGGGGGCCCATTTTCCTTGTTAGAATTAGAGCCTAGGTAAGTCTTTGGACTGTTTAGAACAAAGGCAATAAGAACAATTGATGAATGTAATAAGGAACAATGTCAAACATTCACCACCAGTATAGAGATCGGGGCCTAAATCCATTGTTTATTTGCACACCATGCCATCTCAGTTTGGACTCAGCCATATGCAAATCAGTCTTGACCCTGCCCTCCCTTTGCCCGCACTGCCAGGTCTGGTACTCCCTGGACCGGAAACAAGCTTCCTTGGACTGGTTTTAGGGTATCACCCCTCATCAGCCAGGCTAGATTAATTCCAGTGGCATGGCGCAAAAGGGTCCAAACTGGAGTGGTGAGCAATTAAACAATGGATTTAGGCCCAGATCCCTGATTTGGGGTGAGTGTTTGACATTGTTCAGCATTCCGTCCATCAATTGTTCTTTTTGCATTTGTAAACCCGAGTGGGACGGGTATGCCCAGACGTGGGTCCCGTGCTTGCCATGCCACTGGATTCAGGCTATCCTGGCTGATGAGGGGTAATACCCTAAAACCAGTATTAGGATGCTTGTTTCCAGCAAAGGGGGACCTGGCCTGGCAGTTTGTGCTTGATTGCTCCTGGGTGAGCAGACTCAGACTGGTTTGCATATGGCTTGGTCCAAACTGGAATGGCATGGTGAGAAAAAAACCGTGGATTTAGGCCAAGATCTCTGACTGGGGTGAGTGGTTGACATTGTTCAGCATTCCGTCCATAAATTGTTCTTTTTGCTTTTAACACAAAGAGCAGAAAGTATAATTTATGCTGCAGGTACAGTGGCACCAGGGCCCAGCATTACGAGGAGCCAACTAAAACCCAATGCTGGCGGTTTTACTATCCATCCTTGCTTGCATTAGGGCCCACTGCACACTCGTCAGTGTTGATGTGGGCTCTGGAGCAATGGCCTAAGGAAAGGGGAAATTAAAGCACAAGAGACTTTCGTTTGGCCTCAGAGAGATGGCAGAGAGGGGGGGGGGGAGTATGTCAAGATTGGAGTCCATGTTTTCAACAAAGGGCAGAGGAGACTTGCTTCTTTGCAAGGCAGTAGTTATAATTAATGAAGCAGATGAAGCAGCACTGGGGCCCAGGGCTCTGAGGTGCCCACTACATCACCTTTATGACTGTCTCACTTTAAAAAGGGGCATGAGAGCTTATTTTCCTTTCTAGCATTAGTATGGAGAGAACGCTTGAGAAACAAGCATTAAAAATGCAATAGGTCTCGCCTTTGATTAAGTTAAAGCCATTTGCTTTGCTATACATTAGCAAAGCAAATGGCTTTAACTTAATCAAAGGCGAGACCTATTGCATTTTCAATGCTTGTTTTAGTGGTATTGGAAAGGAGTTACCAGCTGAGCTGTGAAGTGTGTGCTTTTTAAATGGGCGTTACACAGCCCTCTGTGCTGAAGGAGCTGCAGGGGTCGGTGTTATGCTCCTACTATTCTCCACTGCTCCAATCAGGGTTCAATTCCTGGCTGTCTGGTTACAGACACAGACCCCTGCAGTGCATGAACTAATAGAGGTTTCATAAATTACGAGCGTGCATTTCCCACTGATTAACTTAATTTAGACTTAATTTAGATTTGTGTGTTATTTTACATATACTTACCAGAAGGTGAAAGACCAAAAAAAGTTACAGAATTTTTTTTTAGCCACGCCTTTGTACCCGCCCCCATTGTGCCCAACATTACAGTTCCCTTAATTTTTTAATGCACTCTGACAGCTGGCCTAATGACAGTGTTTAGACAGAAAACCTAACACAAGGCAATTAATAATGCCGTGAATTAACCTCGAGGTATGTGTAGTGTGACCAGGTGTTCCGGATTTGCCAGGACAGTCCCAGGCAAAATTTACTAACTATAGCACGTTTCATTTTTTTATACAGGCTCGACTGAATGAGGATGGAGGCAAGTTTTTAGGTGTTGCAGTGCAGAACGAATTAGTATTCAGCACAAAAGCAATTTAGCTTACACAAATTATGTTTATAACAGTGCGTTTTATTCTCTTAGAGTCTTCCTTGTTGAGCACTATCATTCTATAGCCCTCTAAATTGGATGCTAAATTGTAGTCCTACTTCTATGTTTGTGGAATGTTTAAAAAAACAGTCACACGATATCCTGACAAAATAGAACAGATGTTCATTGTTACCCAGACCAATGGTAGTTATTAGCTCGACCCTGGGAGAATGAAAGGCTGAAAAGAACTTCCTAGGAAGGGCAAAATGAACAGAGGTGCCTGATCATCTGTGGAATCCAGCAGTCAAAGTGCATTAAGAAATATTACCTGCTATCATGAGTGCAATAGGGCTGGGGTCTGTGAGTGTTGGATTGGGGTCACAAGCAAAAACTAAAAGAACAAAATATTCTGTAACTATTATCACTTTCCAGGAACTGCCTATAAAATAACACACACCTAAAAAAAACATGCTAGTTAAACTAACCACTGGAAAATGCACTATTTTACATTCTGAAACCTCTATTGGTTAATTCGATCACTGTCTGCGTGAGTAACCAGTCACAAAATTGAATCCTGGTTAGTGCAGGGAGAAAGAGTGACTTGTGAATTAGTAGTGCTTTGCAGAGGTGGGTGAGCGAGAATGGGGGCCTGGGGGGCAGCCGAGCACAGTGAGGTCTGCCCCTGGGCAGATTGGGGGGGGGGGAGGAGTGGCCGGCCATTTTGTATATTTTTGGGCTACATTTGGGACGAGCCCAATTGTAGCCCAATTTTTTTAAGTATAGCCCAAGGGTATTTTCGCGCCTCCCCAGCAACCATTTTAGGTTTGGTGACCTGGTGGCTGGGGGCGCTGTCATAGCAGAGGTTTTTGTCAGGTTTTTGTCGTGATTGTGCTGTATTTGCAACTTACCATGGCTTCAGGTGATTGTCGTGTGGTGGAGGCTCTGAGGCTGCTGCGGGAGGCAGGACGACTCGATTTGGTGGGTCTGGAGGCTCTGGCCCGTGCCCGGTGAGGCGCGTGTCGGCCGGGGTGGTGGCTGCCGTCGCGGCTTGCTCGCCCCCACGGAGGTATGGCCCACGTTCGGTGAGTGTTGGGGGCCGCGCGGCTGCCAGGAGTGCAGTCCCGGAGTCTGGGGTGGGGGTAGGCAGTGTCGCGGGAGGGGCGGGGCACCTGTGGGCAGAGGTGAGCACGGCAGTGGTTCGTGGCGAGGGAGCACTTGGCGCATCTCCCCGCCGAGTGGTTTCTCTGTTGGGGGCCGCTCTGATGGCAGGGGAGCAGCCCCAGCGGGGCTAGATGGTGCAGGGCTGGCAAGCAGGGGCCGCTCGGTTAAGAGTGGAGCGACCCCTGCGTTCGTGATAGAGGAGACAGGGCGGGTCAGCGCGTCGGCAGAGCGCGCTGCCTGGACTGGTGCAGGGAGGCAGGGGGGAGGGAAAAAGGTACCGCATCACGTTTGGAGGCGGGTAATAAGCCTCGGAGGGGGAGCACGTCGCGTGGCTCCCCTCCGAGGTCTCAGGCGGAGAGGGGCCGCTCATATGCTAGGAGAGCGGCCCCAAGTGGTAATGTAAAACCGGTTGCCCCTTTGGAAGCGCTGGGGGGGCCTGGGACCCATGGTGGGGAAGAGTCTTTTCTTGGTGCTGGCGTGGGGAGTGCTCTGGGCCCCCTGGTGGCAGAGGGAAGAGGCGGTTAGCCTGGTTTGGGGGCACAGGCCCAAGGGGTAGGGGTGGAGGGCTCTAGGGGGTCAGTGGATATGGGAGCTGAAGCAGGGGAGGGTGGGGCGGTTGGGGGGGATTCCCCTTTGCTAATAGAATCTGAGGGGAGCGAGCGGGACTGGGTGGGCCTGGACATTTTCCAGGTATGGACGGAAGGGATGTCCGGGGCGCGGGGGAATGGAGGGCAGGACACATTAGGTATGGGGGTGGGCCTGGGATTTGGGGGGGTGGTAGACCTTTCTGCGAATTTTGCTAGTGGGGGGGGGCGGGGAGGGAATCAGGGGGCGACGTAGCCTCAGGAGGAGGCTGGGCCGAGCTTTCAAAGGGGGTCTGGGGCAGGGTTTTTGGAATGGAGCGATGGGGAGGGGGAGGTGGGGGACAATGCGGAGGTGGTGGATCTGAGTGCGGTAGGGCATGGGTAGCTAGCACGTTGGGGGCGGCCATTAAGAGGGTTTGGGATGGGAGACAGAAGAGCGGTAGGCCCAGCACACCAGACCATTCTTTTTTGTTGCAGGCGGTAGAGAGGCGGCCAGACCATTGCGGGGTGCCAGACTAGGTAGGGCTGGGAGCGGCCCCTTGGCACCAAGGAGAAGGGAGGGTGGAGCCTCGGGCAGCGTACCCGGTACCGTCGAGGGATCCCGGCGTGGCTGGCACAAGTAGGCCCAGAACGGGCTCGCCGGCCCCGACAACCATGGGGTCGCTGCGCTCCGGGGGACAACGCGGACGACGGAGCAACGCTGGAGAAGAGTTGTGTTTGTCTCGAAGGGTTCATTCTGTGCCACCAGCGGGGGTCGCTGGGGGCGTGAGGCAGGAGAAGTTAGATTATAAGGAGGATAGTATGGAGGAGGGAGAGGTGCGAGATGTTGACACGAAGGGAGAGGGGGGCCGAGTAATGCTGTGTCTAGTATTTTCCAGGTGTCACTACGCCCGGCGGTGCCCACGGGTCGGACATCGAGATGCAAGGACGGCTCAGCCCCTCAGCCAGGATGCAGGGTGGAATGTAGGATGGAGTCATTGGCGCCAGGTAAACGATCTTTACTCGGGCGTCCTTTGATGGTGTCTGTGGGCGTGGGTGGGGCTGAAGGGGAAGGGGGGCAGGGGGGTAGGTTGAACAAAGGTGCTTACGTGGTGGATGTTGGGGTGGGAACCGAGGATGCAGGTAAAGGCGCAGTTGACAGGGCAGGTAAGAAGGTCAGAGACGTGGAGAGCATGACGGACAGGAAGGTGACGGGGAAGTTCAGACAGGGGAAGGAGAGAAAGGAGGTGAAAATAAAGCGGTTGCCATACATGGGGGTTACTAACCCTTTGGGTGCGCATCTGATGTTATCCACCAAAGAAAAGATTTGAAAAGGGGAATATGTTGAGATGCTCAAACTCCTCCATAGGGAGGTGAAGGGAAAAGGAGGGTTCAAAAGAGGAGGAATTCGAGTTGGCTAAGAGGCCAAAGGTGCCATTGACGATAGAAAATTCGATGGTGGCTTTTCTCATATACGCTAGCGTTTATTGCAAAAAATTCCCGGACCGGTCGGTGGCCATGTTTAAATACATGGACGTCATCAGGAAGGCTCAACTTACGGGTGGTGGTTACGCCTGGGTGCGGTACGATGAGGAATTCTGGGCACGCATGGCGTGGGCCCCGGAGGCAAGATGGGGAGAGCTTGATTCTGATTTGAGGCAACATACGATGCGGCTAGCAGGGTCTGGTAAAACTATATTTACGGCTAGCGGGCTCCTGCTCGTGTATCGGCCCTTTCGAGGAGGCCCCACCAGTGGGGGGGGGGTGGGGGGAGCAGGCAGAGGACAGCTGGGGGCAAAAGTGGCTTGCTGGGATTACAACAAAGGGTTGTGCACCAGGGAGTATTGCCGTTTCGGGCACGAGTGCTCTGGGTGTGGAGGAAGACATGCTTTGGTCAACTGTTGGGGCGGCCAGGGGCAGGCGCAGAGCTCACAGCAGTGGCAGACGAGAGGTGCTAAGGCAGGGGGTCAGCAGCAGCAGATGGGAGGGGGGCGAGGGGCTAAGGGGCCTGGGCCCAAGGGCTCGTACTCCGGTTAATGTGGAGAATTTGTTGGCAGCCTTGCAGGGGTATCCGGAGAGGAAGGCTGCGGAGCGGTTGCGACTGGGGTTTCAGGAGGGTTTCAGACAAGGGGTATGAGGGGCCAAGGGTGAGGAGGTGGTCGGACAATCTAAACTCAACAAGAGAGCACTCTCAGGTAGTGCAAGACAAGCTTGATAAGGAAGTGCGTGAGGGCCGCATGGCGGGTCCCTTTCACGATTGGCCGTTACCTAATTTGATTGTGTCACCCATTGGTGTGGTGCCTGAAAAAGAGCAAGGTCAGTTTCGGCTTATTCAACATTTGTCGTGGCCTGAAGGAGGTTCAGTGAATGAATTCATTGACGAGCGGGAGGCCGCTGTGTCGTATTCATCTGTTGACGTAGCCATGTCACTGGTAGTGACCGCGGGCGCAACAGCAATGATGGCAAAGTGCGACATAAAGTCGGCTTTCCGGCTGCTTCCAGTTCACCCGGATGACTGGGATCTGTTGGGCATACAGTTTGGCGGTCACTGGTACGTGGACAAAGCGTTGCCGATAGGCTGCTCCATGTCATGCGCGCTTTTTGAGTGTTTCAGCACGTTCCTACAATGGTTGTTTACGGAACGGACAGGTCACCAAGGAGTTACGCACTACCTGGATGACTTCTTTTTTGTGGGCACCTCAGGCTCCACGGACTGCCAGACAGCTCTGGACAGTTTCAATGAGATCATGAGGGAACTCGGTGTGCCATTGGCACCTGAGAAGACGATGGGACCCAGCACGGGCCATTCCTTTTTGGGAATTGAATTGGATTCACGGTCAATGGAGGCACGCCTTCCTGTTGATAAAAAGCAGCAAATGTTGGGTCTGCTGGAAATCATGTTGGCAAAACAAAAAGTCACGGGGAAGGACATCCAAGTACTGCTGGGTCACCTCAATTTTGGGTGGTCAGAGTAGGGCGGACTTTTTGTAGACGACTGTGTAGGGCTCAGGCGGGGCAGCGGCTTATGCATCATCATGTACGACTGTCAGCGGGAGTGCGGGAGGACTTGAGGATGTGGCAGTTTTTCTTGCAGCATTTCAACGGCATTCCTTTGATGAGGGAGGCTGACATGCTATGGGATGTTCAAATTTTTTCGGATGTGGCAGGGAATACTGGCTTTGGTTTGTACTGGCAAGGGAGGTGGTGTGCCGAGCGGTGGCCTGAGGAGTGGTTGGAAGGGGGCAGGAGCATTGCTTTCTTGGAATTTTTCCCTCTGTTGGTGGCATTCACACTTTGGGAGGGAACTCTTGGCGCACAAGAGAGTCATTTTCCGAATTGATAATATGGCAGTGGTGCACATTGTGAATCGCCAGTCTGCCCGAGATGAACAGGTTCTGAAGTTGTTGAGGGTCTCCGGAGAGGAAGGCTGCGGAGCGGTTGCGACTGGGGTTTCAGGAGGGTTTCAGACAAGGGGTATGAGGGGCCAAGGGTGAGGAGGTGGTCGGACAATCTAAACTCAACAAGAGAGCACTCTCAGGTAGTGCAAGACAAGCTTGATAAGGAAGTGCGTGAGGGCCGCATGGCGGGTCCCTTTCACGATTGGCCGTTACCTAATTTGATTGTGTCACCCATTGGTGTGGTGCCTGAAAAAGAGCAAGGTCAGTTTCGGCTTATTCAACATTTGTCGTGGCCTGAAGGAGGTTCAGTGAATGAATTCATTGACGAGCGGGAGGCCGCTGTGTCGTATTCATCTGTTGACGTAGCCATGTCACTGGTAGTGACCGCGGGCGCAACAGCAATGATGACAAAGTGCGACATAAAGTCGGCTTTCCGGCTGCTTCCAGTTCACCCGGATGACTGGGATCTGTTGGGCATACAGTTTGGCGGTCACTGGTACGTGGACAAAGCGTTGCCGATAGGCTGCTCCATGTCATGCGCGCTTTTTGAGTGTTTCAGCACGTTCCTACAATGGTTGTTTACGGAACGGACAGGTCACCAAGGAGTTACGCACTACCTGGATGACTTCTTTTTTGTGGGCACCTCAGGCTCCACGGACTGCCAGACAGCTCTGGACAGTTTCAATGAGATCATGAGGGAACTCGGTGTGCCATTGGCACCTGAGAAGACGATGGGACCCAGCACGGGCCATTCCTTTTTGGGAATTGAATTGGATTCACGGTCAATGGAGGCACGCCTTCCTGTTGATAAAAAGCAGCAAATGTTGGGTCTGCTGGAAATCATGTTGGCAAAACAAAAAGTCACGGGGAAGGACATCCAAGTACTGCTGGGTCACCTCAATTTTGGGTGGTCAGAGTAGGGCGGACTTTTTGTAGACGACTGTGTAGGGCTCTGGCGGGGCAGCGGCTTATGCATCATCATGTACGACTGTCAGCGGGAGTGCGGGAGGACTTGAGGATGTGGCAGTTTTTCTTGCAGCATTTCAACGGCATTCCTTTGATGAGGGAGGCTGACATGCTATGGGATGTTCAAATTTTTTCGGATGTGGCAGGGAATACTGGCTTTGGTTTGTACTGGCAAGGGAGGTGGTGTGCCGAGCGGTGGCCTGAGGAGTGGTTGGAAGGGGGCAGGAGCATTGCTTTCTTGGAATTTTTCCCTCTGTTGGTGGCATTCACACTTTGGGAGGGAACTCTTGGCGCACAAGAGAGTCATTTTCCGAATTGATAATATGGCAGTGGTGCACATTGTGAATCGCCAGTCTGCCCGAGATGAACAGGTTCTGAAGTTGTTGAGGGTCTCCGGAGAGGAAGGCTGCGGAGCGGTTGCGACTGGGGTTTCAGGAGGGTTTCAGACAAGGGGTATGAGGGGCCAAGGGTGAGGAGGTGGTCGGACAATCTAAACTCAACAAGAGAGCACTCTCAGGTAGTGCAAGACAAGCTTGATAAGGAAGTGCGTGAGGGCCGCATGGCGGGTCCCTTTCACGATTGGCCGTTACCTAATTTGATTGTGTCACCCATTGGTGTGGTGCCTGAAAAAGAGCAAGGTCAGTTTCGGCTTATTCAACATTTGTCGTGGCCTGAAGGAGGTTCAGTGAATGAATTCATTGACGAGCGGGAGGCCGCTGTGTCGTATTCATCTGTTGACGTAGCCATGTCACTGGTAGTGACCGCGGGCGCAACAGCAATGATGGCAAAGTGCGACATAAAGTCGGCTTTCCGGCTGCTTCCAGTTCACCCGGATGACTGGGATCTGTTGGGCATACAGTTTGGCGGTCACTGGTACGTGGACAAAGCGTTGCCGATAGGCTGCTCCATGTCATGCGCGCTTTTTGAGTGTTTCAGCACGTTCCTACAATGGTTGTTTACGGAACGGACAGGTCACCAAGGAGTTACGCACTACCTGGATGACTTCTTTTTTGTGGGCACCTCAGGCTCCACGGACTGCCAGACAGCTCTGGACAGTTTCAATGAGATCATGAGGGAACTCGGTGTGCCATTGGCACCTGAGAAGACGATGGGACCCAGCACGGGCCATTCCTTTTTGGGAATTGAATTGGATTCACGGTCAATGGAGGCACGCCTTCCTGTTGATAAAAAGCAGCAAATGTTGGGTCTGCTGGAAATCATGTTGGCAAAACAAAAAGTCACGGGGAAGGACATCCAAGTACTGCTGGGTCACCTCAATTTTGGGTGGTCAGAGTAGGGCGGACTTTTTGTAGACGACTGTGTAGGGCTCTGGCGGGGCAGCGGCTTATGCATCATCATGTACGACTGTCAGCGGGAGTGCGGGAGGACTTGAGGATGTGGCAGTTTTTCTTGCAGCATTTCAACGGCATTCCTTTGATGAGGGAGGCTGACATGCTATGGGATGTTCAAATTTTTTCGGATGTGGCAGGGAATACTGGCTTTGGTTTGTACTGGCAAGGGAGGTGGTGTGCCGAGCGGTGGCCTGAGGAGTGGTTGGAAGGGGGCAGGAGCATTGCTTTCTTGGAATTTTTCCCTCTGTTGGTGGCATTCACACTTTGGGAGGGAACTCTTGGCGCACAAGAGAGTCATTTTCCGAATTGATAATATGGCAGTGGTGCACATTGTGAATCGCCAGTCTGCCCGAGATGAACAGGTTCTGAAGTTGTTGAGGGTCTTCATGCTGGGCTGTTTGAAGCATGATATTGCTTTTCACGTGGTGCATGTGCCGGGGGTGGACAATAACATTGCGGATGCTTTGTCTCATTCGCAGTGGGGGAGATTCCGTGGGCTCGCCAAGGACGCGGACAGGACCCCGACCAGAATGCCGCACCAGCTGTGGTACGTAGGCAACACAGGATGTTGCAACTGGTTCTAGGTTCCCTAGCCCACTCCACGAAAGCCGCGTATCGGACAGCATGGGAGGATTTCTTACGTTCTGGTGCACGGCGGCGGGCCTCATTCGCGGCAAGGCAGGAAGATGTTATTCAGTTTATCTTGAACTTGGTGGAGAAGGGTCTTACGAAAGTGACTATAGCGGGCAAGCTAGCGGGAATTGCTTTTGTCGGGAAGCTATTGTAGGGCTATGCCCCCTCCATGGGGGAACTTGGGGTGCGTATTTTGGAGGGTTGGGCGTGGGAATGTGGGCGCGCATCTCGGGCGCGGAACCCTTTGTCATGGGAGCTGTTGCAGGGGGTCATTGGGGTTTTGCCTGGTTTTTGTTATGACATGAGGGAGGTGATACTGTTCTCCACACTGATGTCCTAGATGTTTTTCGGGGCTTTTCGGGTATCAGAGTTGTTGGGGGCCAAAGCGGAGCATGGGTTGTCTTAGAGGGAGGGTTCTTTTAGTGCCGACTGCGTACACATTTGGCTGAGGAAGGCTAAGACGGATCAGAGGGACAGGGGAAAATGGGTTTCTTTGAAGAAGGGGTTGGCTCCGCAGGTTTGTCCTTTTCAGTGGGGTTTGAGGTGGAGGTCTTTTCGGGGGCTTTGGGGGGTTTGGTCTTTGGACATGGGGATGGGCGATGTGTCAAGACTTCGCAGCTTTTAGCGGTACTGCAGAAAGCTTTGGGCAGACTGGGTATCGACGGGAAGGATTTTGGGACGCATTCGTTTCGGATTGGTGCAGCTTCAGAAGCTCACTCTAGAGGCTGGGAGCGGGAGGACATTATGAGGTTGGGTAGGTGGTCTTCCGGCTGTTATCAGCGTTATGTGCGCAGCGTGCCTGGGGGGTTATAGCACGTTTGTTTTTCCTGTTTTCCTGCTGTTCACTCATGTTTCTCGTTGCAGGTTCGGTGATGGGTCCCCTCGCCAGGGAGATGTCCATTTGGATTATCGGCCATTCTTTTGTGAAACGGACACAGTTCCAGGCCCGCTCAAATTATTTTGGGGAGAATTTGGGGTTTAATAAAGATTTGTTTTCTCTGGGTTGGCGTGGCAGGGGTGGTATGCGGTGGAATGAGCTTTTACAAGTGCTCAACAGGATTTTGGTGGCCGGTAGGTGCCCAGATGTGCTGGTACTTCACTTAGGTGAAAACTACATGGTCAGGGAGACAGGCTTGGCACTCATGCGTTGCATGAAGAGGGATTTGGCGTTGATTAACGCTCGGTGGGCTGGTTGTTCTATTGTCTGGACGGAGTTTGTTCCTCGCAGGGTTTGGAGAGGGGCCGTTAATCCGGGTGCGGTGGATAAGGCCAGGCGTAAGTTGAACACAGAAATGGTGAGGTTTTGTCGGCAGACGGGAATCTGCAGGATTGCGCATACAGATATTAGATACGACACGCCGGAATTCTTCAGGGATGACGGGGTCCATTTATCCCGGCTGGGGATGGATTTGTACTTATTGGAATTGAGAGAGGTATTGCCTAGGCTACTGGGTGTTTATAGGCGTTGAGAGGAGAGTTGGCGGTGTTAGGGGGGCAGAAAAAGGGGGAGGCAGCGTCTCCGCCTACACTCCGGCATTTTTCTGGGTGGCAGGGTGGTTGACAGTTGGCCGGGATTGGCTGTAGTTTTTTGTTATATGTTGGTAGTTTGTGAGCAGGAGCAGGGAAAGGGTAATCAGGTAGGATAAGTTTAGATTAGAGGTTGGTTAGTTACAGTAGCACAAAGGCAGGATTAGGGTCAGGGGAGTTTAGGATTTGGAAATGCTACATTGTGTAGGATTGGGTACGAGTATGGTTATGGAATGTTATGTTGTATTTCGTGGGGTGGGGGGTCTGATGTGGGGATCGTAGGGGTGGGGGGGAGGAACAAGGGGTCAGGAAATTCTTGTATAGTGAGGTTCTTAGTTTTGGAAGGCAGTTGCCAAGGGTTGAAAGTTGTGATATGCACCTGTTTCAATAAAGCAGCCTTTTTCACACACAGAAAGTGGTCATGTGTCGGCTTGCTCCCCCCCCCTTTATCTCCCAATGTGGGCTTGGGGGGCAGCCGAGCACAGCGAGGTCTGCCGCCTGGGCAGATTGGGAGGGGGGGGAGTGGCCGGCGAGCGGCCATTTTGTATATTTTTGGGCTACATTTGGGACTAGCCCAATTGTAGCCCAATTTTTGAAAGTATAGCCCAAGGGGTATATATGGTATTTTCGCGCCTCCCCAGCCACCAATTTAGGTTTGGTGACCTGGTGGCTGGGGGCGCTGTCATAACAGAGGTTTTTGTTCCCGCCCTCCCTCCCTAGTTTTTGGCATGGGGGTGGGGTGTTTTTTATGGCCTATTCTATCTTCGTCTTTTTGGGGTTTTTTGCCGGCATTTGTTGGAACAGGTACATAGGGGTTTTGGTGTACATTGTATGTGTCGCTTGGAACAGGTGCAGGCCGGGTGGTTGACAGTTGGCCGGGATTGGCTGTAGTTTTTTGTTATATGTAGGTAGTTTGTGAGCAGGAGCAGGGAAAGGGTAACCAGGTAGGATAAAATTAGATTGGAGGTTGGTTAGTTACAGTAGCACAAAGGCCGGTAGGGATTAGGGTCAGGGGAGTTTAGGATTTGGAAATGCTACATTGTGTAGGATTGGGTAAGAGTATGGTTATGGAATGTTATGTTGTATTTGGTGGGGTGGGGCGATCTGATGTGGGGATTGTAGGGGTGGGGGGAGGAACAAGGGGTCAGGAAATTCTTGCATAGTGAGGTTCTTAGTTTTGGAAGGCAGTTGCCAAGGGTTGAAAGTTGTGATATGCACCTTTTTCAATAAAGCGGCCTTTTTCACACACAGAAAGTGGTCAAGTGTCGGCTTGCTCCCCCCCCCTTTATCTCCCAACGTTTGTGGGAAGAACAGTGCCAGAGTCAAGACAGGGCTCTGGCTTGGCTCTAACAGCCTAATAACGAGCCGACCCCCAAATAAAATGCTTCCACAATGTGTAACATCTATAGCTAGTAATGCTCTTATAGACAGCAAGCGTTCGGCCTTTTGTTCATACCCACACACGTTTAGTACTCTTTGATCTCTCAAACACACTTTTTTTTTATTCTTAATCTCCTTTTCACTCATTTTCTCATCACAGGCCTCACATTCTCTCTCTGACTCTTCATCACCAGATCTCTCTTTATTTTTCTTTCTCCTCTTTTCTATGCTCTCCTTTTCCTCTGTCCCTTCCCGGAGTCCTGCAATGTTAAAAAGAAAGAAAACAACATTCCCGTAGGTGTGGTAGTTTCAGGATGTCAGCACCGCAGCCTCTGAAGGCGGGATGCATCTCTGGTAACAGCCACCTTGTCAACAATCACCGGTTCGTCATTCACCTCTTCACCGCTTAATTTCGCAGTGTTCTGGGCAGAGAAATCAGACCAGCCTCTTGTAAAAAAAAAAAAAAATGCTAGCTAAAAAAAGTCCCTTTCTGTATATCAGAAAATTCTAAGACACTGCGTAGTAAAGCAAATGGATACAATTTACAAAAAATGGTAACTGGTCAATTCGAATTTCCCCACAAGCTCAACCACAAAATGATACGTATCTTTTATTTCGAATTTTGCATTTATTGGCCATAAAATATACCACACCTTATAAAGTCTAGTGTTTGCAAGACTGAACTATCTAATTCTGAATCAAAGCAGGTTAAGACTTAATTACTTGTTGTCATCTTATATGTGAGAAATGTTGGTATTCCTACATGTTTTGAATGGTGCCAATTCAGTGTTTTGCTTGTTGATGAAATTTAAGATTGGTAGTCTAGCTATCTGCAACTAATCTTGTCTTTGGTACAGTGTTTCACTTTCCAGTTTCCAGGAGGAATTGTGGGAATGAATGCAGTTTTCAGATCTATGCACTCCACTTCCAAGGGCACTCCGCAGTGTATGTTAAGAGAGTGCTACAGACAATTTGTGTTGCTGTAAAGCTGAATGTGGGTACAATTTGCAGCAGGAGTGGGGGGCAAGGGGGTGGGGGTGTGAGGAAGAAGAACAAGGAAGATGAACTGCCTGAGTGGAGGACAAGAGGCTGAAGGAGGAGAAGCAGGAGGGTGAAGTGATAGGTTAGAGGGAAGAGGAGGTCAGAAAGTCCATGAAGACGAAGCTCAGAACCAACAAATATTGACCAAGAATATCAGGGCCAGCAAACCAGGAGGATCAGGACCAGAACTAGAAAGACCAGGAGGAGAAGGCAGATGGGATTTGGAGCATCACCTGGATTGGGACCATCATAAGAAGGGGATTAGGACACTTGAGGAAAACGAGGATCAGGGGGAGACACAGAAATACCAGTAGAAGTAAAGCCACCATGAGAACCAGGACAGTGCAGTGTAAGACCAGACGACCTAGAACCTGTAAATGAAGAAGAGGGACAAATGAGAAAGACAAGAAGGAGGAGCAAGACAATCAGGAGGAGAATGTGTCGGAGAAATAGAAGGTCCTGGACACCAAGGAGGCCCAAAAAGACTAGAGCCAGGATGACAGGATCATTAGAAGGACAGGGACCAGAGTGCCAGCAGTGCCAAGTTCAGGAGAGCAACAAGACTAGGAGGAGAACAACAAGAGGGAGGCCATGTGTAGTATCTTCATGTAAGGTTAATACTGTTCTCCTGTATCTTCTAACTAGCTGCGGAGCTGCAAGTTGTTCAATAGTGCAGCACAGAGGTTTGCCTCAGTTCAGTTTCTACTTTGAGGTGTTGTGTCCCTGAACCGTCTTGTGGATGTCGTCGCGACCAAGTATGGTGTCTTTTGAAGGCTGCTGGCTGCTGGTCCCTGTGACAGTCGTGTAAGAGTAGTACCTGCAGTCTCTTTGGTGTGGGGGGCCACTTGACGATCGTGAAGTGGGTTTTTGGGGAGTTGTCACCGGAAGAGGTGTCTCTGGTGAGGAGTGCTACTAACCCCAGATCCCTGTGTGGTACTGTCAATCCTGTTTACACCTTGGAGAAGAAACTATGCCACAACAAATGTCTGCAGTACCACAAAAATGTTTCAGTGCTACTTCAAACATCTACAATTCAACAAGAAAAGTCTGGTGAGCTACACAGTGCCTCTTCAAGTAAGGTAATCTGTGGTTGGTTTGGTTGTGTCTCCAGTGTGGAACTGTGCACTTGCTCAAGTTGTTTCCAGCAATTGTTTTTGTGACTTTTCCTCCGTGTAAACACGAGATTGGAGGAGTAAAAGTGTGCCTGTTCTCACCACTATTGTGCGTTCGTTTTTCAAAGGTCAGTGAGCTGTTTTAAAAAAATATAAAATGAAGATTGCCTTGTGCAGGAATGGCGAAACTACTGGGTGAGAGACTTTGTATTTACGTTTTCTGGCATGTGTACTCTGTTTTCCCTTTTGCTTGGACTCAAGATAAACAGTTACGCTGTATTTCAAATTCAAAATTGGCTCGCGCAACTCACCTCATTCACCATGTCACGCGGAGCCTCTCATCAACCTTACATTGACGTATAGAGTATTTCCGTTTTCATTGCTGCCTATGAACGTTCTGTAGCAGGAGCGTGCCGAGAGCCACTCGGCATGCGTTGCAAGTGCGTCCCGCCATCTTGGCGTTAGCGGATCCTGATTGTAACAGGGCTTGAGCACAGTTTAGACACAAACAAAAACATTATGTGGACTTCTAACAACAAACTACATTGATCAACAGGCCTCAAAGCGACAACAGGATTTCGAAGTTTTTCACTGCAGTTTGGCTCGTTCAGGTATTGCAGTGTTTCCCCATTGTTTAATCATCCTCTTCAGCAACGTAGCGAAGATCATCACTTTCAACATGGTTTTCTCAAGTGTCCGCTTTTCATTTCATCGTTTGTGCAGTGTGGTATTATGGTTACTGCAATCTACTGTGATCTGCTGCAAAGTACCTTGTTTCTCAATCTACTGTGATCTGCTGCAAAGTATTTTTTTTCTGGCAAGGTATCCTCCAGTCTTCAGTGGGCACTGCATCCTCTGCAAAGAAATTTAATGTGGCAAGTTTCCTGTAGTTGTTCAACACCTGTCCCATACTATTGCGGTGACAGACACACCTGTCACATTTTTGTTATGATAAGCTCAGAGTGCGCATTTAATTGCTTTAAGTGCATATTGGTTGTGCGTTTTTTTGTTGCCATGAGTCGACAGCACTTGTGGTCCAGTGTTAGAGTCATTCCTTGATCTTTATGTGATCGGACTGATCATCTGTTATGGACACCGGTTGTGTATATAGATTATCTTGATAATATGTTATGCATTTATCTTTCTTAAAGTTGATGCAGCATAACAGTTTGTGATACATTTGTGATGCTACATTTGTCCGGTTTGATGTATTGTAGTTGTGTTTCTGATATATGTGAGTTTATTTGTGCTACATGTTCGTTTAATTGGGTGTGATAGTCATTTGTGCTTCATACTTAGTTAAATGGAATGGGTATTAGCCCATGCCCGTATCATAAATCGCTTTTCTGTTATTTTAGACGTGACTTTAGAGTTTGCATGTTAGCTACATTCTTACTCAGTGTATAGGGGGTACTAGTCCCACCTATGTAAGTGGTATTGGCTTTCAGTCCTATATACTCAGTTTTTAGGGGGTGTTAGTCCCACCTACGTAATTGTTTATGGATTTTAGTCCCATATATTTAGTGTTTAGGGGGTGTTAGTCCCACCTACGTTATTGGTAATCGGTGTTTTTCCCATCTATTCTGTGTGTTAGTCATGCTGTGACTCATTTGTCGGGCTATAGGGGGTGTTAGTCCCACCTATTAAATTTGTTAATGGGTGTTAGTCCCATATACTTTGTGTTTAGGGGGTGTTAGTCCCACCTAGGTTATTGGTGATGGGTGTTAGTCCCATATACTCAGAGTTTAGGGGGTCTTAGTCCCGCCTACGTTTTAGTGATGGGTGAGATCCACCCATTGTATATTTGTTCTGGGAGTGATTCTTCCTGTATGATTCTTCAATTTCTAGAGTACCTGTAGTTGTTTTCTATTGTGATTCTCTGCGTTTTTATATAAGTATTTTTTGTGGTGTCTTCTCAATTTCTGTTTGGGATTTTACCGTTCTTTTCGTGTTTTATTAAAAGAGGAGGTTGGTGTTAGTGAGTGAGTTTAATGTTTTCTTTTCTGTCTTATTATAAGAGGAGGATGGTGATAGTTAATTCTTATCTTTTCATCCTTTTTCTTATCCTTTTTCTGACGTTTTATGTCTGGGTCTCTTTCGTGGTATAGTTTATTCATCTTACCCTTGGGCTTTGGACTATTTATCTTTTGTTTATATTTTGTGTATAGTTGCTTTAAACTTTTAGTATTGTTGTTGTATTTTCAATTGTAAAGAAGGGAGATATTGTAGTATCTTCATGTAAGGTTAATACTGTTCTCCTGTATCTTCTAACTAGCTGCTCAGCCAGTGTGAGTGTTCCATGTGGAATGTTGACGTGACTGGAATGTTGGAGGTTGGTGTGGTGTGAGACAGTTGAGAGGATGGGCTGAGCAGCTAGCAGGCTGCTCCTGGTGGGGCTATTCTATGGACTTAATTAACTTAATAAATATACTAAAGATCTATCCTGGCTACGTCTGTTGTGTCACACCAACGTATGGAACCAGGTCACTTCACCATGGCCACCAAGAGGATAAAGGCCAAGATAAACAGGAGGATCAGGACAAAGAGGACTAAAACCTGGTACCTCAGAAGGAACAGAATCAGATACCATGATCAGAGGACCAGGGTTAGGAGCACTGGGACCAGCAGGGCTGAAAGGGGAAGGAGAAGGGCTGGAAGGAAGACCAGCTGGAGGAGGACAAAACTAGGCCTGGGCACAAATTTCGTTCCGTTCGCGGAAATTGCGATAATTTGACATTTTTGCGTTCCGCGGAGAGCGCGAAAATGTCAAAAATTCCTGTTTCCGCAGCTTGGCGATAATTTGTTTCTTGCTCGCGCTGTAAAATGATACATTCTCGCGCGCGCGCGATCGCCTTACCTGAATCCCTGTGTTCGCCGACAAGTTTTCTTGATCCGGTCGCGTTCTCCATGAGATGTTGTATTGTTTTTAGCCATTTGCGCTGTCTCGCGACAGTTCGCGTCCGCAGTGACGTCATGCGTCGCGCGATCACGTCTTTCTTCTCGCGATCATGCACCGCGAGAACAACTCAAAACAAGATGGCCGCGCCCGCAAGCAACCACATGGGTAAGTTGGCGACCCGCAACCATGCAGAAAATCTCGCGAACATGCCGGAAAAAAACTACCGCATCTTCGCGATATTTCTGCTTGTTTGCGATAATTTTAAACATTCTCGCGATAATTTGCGAAGGTTAATTCCGCAAATTCCGCCCACCCCTAGACAAAACCACAATGGGCTAGGACAAATAAGAGGACCATAATAAGAGCACTCAGAGGAACAGGAGGATCAAGAGGACCTGGCAGAGGATACACAGGACAAGGTAACATAGCAGTGGGATGAAGAGGAGGAGGACCACGTCTGGACCCTGATCACCACTGTCACCAGCAGGACCAGTACCACCAGGAGAACCAGTACCACCAGCAGGACCAGTACCAGGTGGATTATGACCAAGAGGATCAAAATCAGAAGGTACAGTATTATGATGAACAGACAAACAAAGATAAGGATTATCGCAAGGAGGTGAAAGAAAATGAGTGGAAGGAGGATGCCTCAGAGGTGCTTGAAGAGGAGGAAGGGCAGGAAGAGGGGAGGCACCAGGAGATTCAGGACCACCAGAAGAACCAGAAAGACAAGGCTCTCTCTGGGTCTTATGGCAATATGGGTTTATTAGGGTAGATTTGGATTTAGAATTTGGATTTAGAACAGATTATTCCTATAACAATATTCTTTAATCTTGTACTTGCAAGCAGCTCTGGCAGCTCGCTATCTTTTAACCCTATCCCGATAGATTCTCACTGGTTTTATTATCCTAATATGGGTGCATTGTTTGCCCTGCATTCCCGACTAGAACACTGATCCAACCACTATTCTATTAAAGATTGGTAAGCACTGGTTTGGGCGGCGTCATACTGTGCTTTCTTCAACAGTCTTACCATTTGGATTTAAGGTGAAACATAGCTGTCTGCGCTAGGTGTTTAGCGTTTCTGCCGTCATTAGTCATCTATTATGACTCATCTCCACCATTGAGGGTTTTCGGGTAAAATTGGTGTCTTTACCAGCCTACTATCCACATTTCTTATTTGACTAGTGCCCTACGCGAGGATGGTTGTCTTTTTTCCCTTGCGTAGTTGAGTCAATTACCTAAGGGTAGACAGCATTTATATGCCTACCATCTTATGTGCTTTCAACCTTCTAGGACACTTATGTATGTGTACATTTTTGGAGTGTTGTGCTAATGTGTAAATCATTATTCACATCATTCGACAGTCTAGCTGTGTCTATTCTTCTAATTGTTGTTTTTGAACCACTTTTTTCTGATAGTTTGACAATATACCTTTAGAAGTCATCACAGGCTTGATGCCTTCGTTGATAGATTAGCCTTTCAAGTAGGTATATGTTTATTATACTTCTGAGTTGAGGTGATTGGCTCCCCTTTTTCTTCTCTTTTTCTCAATTTTTCTTGTTTCACTTATCGGTGACTCACTCCTTTACCTACTGGTCATTGGCTTTCTGGCAAGTTACCCCCTGTACTTCACTTAGCTCCAGCCATATATTACTTAATTTATAGTAAAAGTACTTATCCTGGTTTCTTCTGCCCACAGACCAACAGTTGTTAATATTGAATTATTGTCAGCACCTTCACTACATAACGTTGGAAATGAAGTTATGTCTAGCACGTGTCGCCTTCTGAAAGACCTATCTTGTACGCCCTGAGGAAGGAGCCTGTATAAATGATATAGGATCTCCGAAACGCGCGTTGGCGCTTGTCTTGTGTTTTATCCTTAACTATATTGCTCTGCACATGTTTTTTTGTTTAAATTCATTCTGTTATTATTGTCTTCACTGTTTTAGGTTTTGTATTATGGTTCAGTGTTATTTATCAATGTCATTATGATGTGTGCTGCTGATGATATGTTTCATTTTTGCTTTATTATTGTGATTTAATATGTATTACAAAATTTTAAATAGACATTTATATGTCGTTCAAAAAATGAAAAACTATTTAAATAAATGAATTGATCAGTTTTTGTAGACAGTTGGTCGTGGGTGTGCCTTACTTTATGGATACATTGCCTAATTCTGAAGTATATAGGTGTAGGAAGTTCATGTTTTGTCTAATAGTTTTATTTCCCTGATTTCTTCCTCACATATCTAAAAAAGTCAGGGTAACTCTGTTGTAGTTTATTGATTTTCCTCGGCACGTTGCCGTGAGGGTTGCTCACCCCCCTTTTGGCTGGAGCTCATCACCTTTTTCACTTTGTTTCTTTATATAATATTCGTCTTTATTCTCTTGATTTTTGGGATATCTTTTGTGTAACTTTTGGTAAGGCCCATCTAACTCTTTAGATCCCTAAATATTGTGTAGGTCTTCTTTCCTTACCATAATTATTTTCAGATATTTGTTTCATTGTGCTTAACTGTTATTCGTTGAATATTCTTTTAATATTTCAATATGGATAAAATCAAAACCTTTGGGTTCACGGACCAGGACTTTTCTAAATTACTTGGTGGTATTTCCACCAATGAAAGACAATTTACTATTGGAAATAACTCAAATGACGATTGGTTTAAAATGCTTAACCTTAAAAAAAAGACTAGAAGAACTGAGTCCCATGCGGAATTTATGTTGGAGTACCTAAGAGCCGGGGTCATCCCCAATGGACTCCGAGTTAGGAATATACCAGGGCTATTCGTTGAGGTGAGGAAATTTTTGGAAAAATGGTCACTCATAGCCAATAGATGTTCCAGAGATCTAATGATACTTATCATTGAAACGGCTAGAGAGGTGGTTGAAACATTACTTAAAGAGATTGCCGAAATGGAGGAGATCTTAAAGAAAAATAATCCAGTAGAAGAGGCCAAGAAGAAACTTGAAGAAATCAATGGTGAGATGAGTTCCTTCTGTGAATATCTAATTAAGAAAAAAACGGAAAAACTAAATAAAGATATTAGATATTTCAATGAGGAAAGAGTTTATCCTTATCTGGCCTGTGGATACTACAAAAATGAACAAGACCACCCCCATCAAAACGAGCGGCAATATTGGTCTAATAAAAGAGTTATCATCTTTTCAGATACCTCTGGATCAGATACTGATAGTGGCCCCAGTTCATTTGGTAACTATGGACAAAGAAGGGTTAACTACCGCAAAGCTTAGTGCATGAAAACTGCTATACTATGGTAAGTGGAACTCACACTTTGGTTATAATTATTTTAGGTACTACCACCCTAGGAAAGTTCTTCGTTTTGATATTTTTAATTTCATTTTTTGTCCTAGAAATGAAATCATCATTTATTCCATTGCGGCTTGAGGATGGTCCAATCGTAAGGACTTTTCATCTTTGAATAGTATGGACGCTATTTATATCAAATCTAGACTGAGTCACCTGTAAGTCAATATGGGTTTATTGGGGTAGTTTTGGATTTAGAATAGATTATTCCTATAACAATATTCTTTAATCTTGTACTTGTAGGCAGCTCTGGCAGCTCGCTATCTTTTAACCTTATCCCGATAGATTCTAACTGGTTTTATTATCCTAATATGGGCGCATTGTTTGCCCTGCATTCCCGACTAGAACACTGATCCAACCACTTTTCTATTAAAGATTGGTAACTACTGGTTTGGGCGGCGTCATACTGTGCTTTCTTCAACATTCTTACCATTTGGATTTAAGGTGAAACATAGCTGTCTGCGCTAGTTGTTTAGCGTTTCTGCCCTCATTAGTCATCTATTATGACTCATCTCCACCATTGGGGGTTTTCGGGTAAAATTGGTGTCTTTACCAGCCTACTATCCACATTTCTTATTTGACTAGTGCCCTACGCGAGGATGGTTGTCTTTTTTCCTTTGCGCAGTTGAGTCAATTACCTAAGGGTAGACAGCATTTATATGCCTACCATCTTATGTGCTTTCAACCTTCTAGGACACTTATGTATGTGTAAATTTTTGGAGTCTTGTGCTAATGTGTAAATCATTATTCACATCATTTGACAGTCTAGCTGTGTCTATTCTTCTAATTGTTCTTTTTTAACCACTTTTTTCTGATAGTTTGACAATATACCTTTAGAAGTCATCATAGGCTTGATGCCTTCGTTGATAGATTAACCTTTCAAGTAGGTATATGTTTATTATACTTCTGAGTTGAGGTGATTGGCTCCCCTTTTTCTTCTCTTTTTCTCAATGTTTCTTGTTTCACTTATCGGTGACTCACTCCTTTACCTACTGGTCATTGGCTTTCTGGCAAGTTACCCCCTGTACTTCACTTAGCTCCAGCCATATGTTACTTACTTTATAGTAAAAGTACTTATCTTGGTTTCTTCTGCCCACAGACCAACAGTTGTTAATATTGAATTATTGTCAGCACCTTCACTACATGACGTTGGAAATGAAGTTATGTCTAGCACGTGTCGCCTTCTGAAAGACCTATCTTGTAAGCCCTGAGGAAGGAGCCTGTATAAATTATATAGGATCTCCGAAACACACGTTGGCGCTTGTCTTGTGTTTTATCCATAACCTTATTGCTCTGCACATGTTTTTTTGTTTAAATTGATTCTGTTATTATTGTCTTCACTGTTTTAGGTTTTGTATTATGTTTCAGTGTTATTTATCAATGTCATTATGATGTGTGCTGCTGATGATATGTTTCATTTTTGCTTTATTATTGTGATTTAATATGTATTACAAAATGTAAAATAGACATTTATATGTCGTTCAAAAAATGAAAAACTATTTAAATAAATGAATTGATCAATTTTTGTAGACAGTTGGTCGTGGGTGTGCCTTACCTTATGGATACATTGCCTAATTCTGAAGTATATAGGTGTAGGAAGTTCATGTTTTGTCTAATAGTTTTATTTCCCTGATTTCTTCCTCACATATCTAAAAAAGTCAGGGTCCCTCTGTTGTAGTTTATTTATTGTCTCTCTGGGCCAGACCCACACAACCAAGAGAAGCAGAAGTGACTTTAGGTTGTATGTAATAGGACAGCCCCTCAGATACACTGCTTACATTTCTCGTATTTATGATTTTTAGGACGTACCTCCTTTAGAGACCAACACCCTTTTCAGCCCACTAAAAGCACTAAACACATAGATATAACCTTTGACAAGTGTGTTCCAATAGTGACTAAGGACAATGGAGTAATCAATTATAAATTAAGGCGTTGAGGGGAAAGAGGCATCGAATTAGTTTACAGTTTGGCCTTATCCACCAACAATGTCAGAACCTTATCCACAAATATTGTCAGGGCCTTATCCACAAACATTGTCAGAGCCTTATCCGCAAACATCATCAGAGCCTTATCCACAAACATCATCAGAGCCTTATCCACAAACATCATCAGAGCCTTATCCACAATCATCGTCAGATCCTTATCCACAAACTCATCAGAGCCTTATCCACAATCATCGTCAGATCCTTATCCACAAACATCATCAGAGCCTTATCCACAAACATCGTCGAATCCTTATCCACAAACATCGTCAGAGCCTTAGCCACAAACATCATCAGAGCCTTATTCACAATCATCGTCAGAGCCTTATCCACAAACATCGTCAGATCCTTATCCACAAACATTGTCAGAACCTTATCCACAAACATCATCAGAACCTTATCAACAAACATTGTCAGGGCCTTATCCACAAACATCATCAGAGCCTTATCCACAAATATCGTCCGGGCCTTATCCACAAACATCCTCAGAGCCTTATTCACAAACATCATCAGAACCTTATCCACAAACATCGTCAGAGCCGTATCCACAAACATCGTCAGAGCCTTATCCACAAACATCATCAGAGCCTTATCCACAAACATCATCAGAGCCTTATCCACAAACATCGTCAGGCCCTTATCCACAAACATCGTCAGACCCTTATCCACAATCATCGTCAGAGCCTTATCTACAAACATCGTCAGAGCCTTATCCACAAACATCATCAGAGGCTTATCCACAATCGTCAGAGCCTTATCCACAAATATTGTTAGAGCCTTATCCACAAGCATCATCAGAACCTTATTCACAAACATCGTCAGAACTTTATCCACAAATATTGTTAGAACCTTATCCACTAACATCGTCACAGACTTATCCCCAAACTTCGTCAGAGCCTTATCCACAAACATCATCAGAGCCTTTTCCACAATCATCGTCAGAGCCTTATCTACAAACATCGTCAGAACCTTATCCACAAACATCATCAGAGCCTTATCCACAATTGTCAGAGCCTTATCCACAAATATTGTTACAGCCTTATCCACAAGCATCATCAGAACCTTATTCACAAACATCATCAGAACTTTACCCACCAATATTGTTAGATCCTTATCCACAAACATCATCAGGGCCTTATCAACAAACATCATCATGTCACGTGGTTTTAGGCCACTCCCTATTTACAGTGCTAAGTTAGCTTAATCACGTTAGCTGTTGAAAAACCATCTTGTTGCTTTCGCTGCCTTTGCACCCGACACTGTTGTTACATGTTATTACTTTGAATACTTTTACAGAACGCAGAGTTCAAGATCAATGAGGCAGACTAAAGAGCTTGAAATGAGAGTTCAGAAAAATGAGAGGAAAAGAAAAATGTAAAAACACAATCCATCGTCCATAGAAGCCAACGATCGTTTGTGAAAAGATGGCAAAAAAAAAAAAACTTTATTCGACTCGCCATCAGGCAGTCAATGTAGGAAAGTATAAGCAGCATACGCAGCTGCGGCTTCCAGTAGAAAATCATTTGAGTCATCCGCAAAATTTTCGGACATCCAGTTCAGCAAAGAAAAAGAACACACGTGTTCCACAGGGAAATGAGCATCAAGCACTCCACGTGGACAAGAAGCAGGCATCTCGATGTACCTTCGTGCCAGGAAGTCAACTGCTGCTCTCTCGATATCCCATAATCCGAGGACTCCATGCGCCGCACCCAAGGCCATAAACCCGACTCCAGAACAGTCAAACTCATGAACCACTAAGTGATACATCAGTCGATCAAAATCCAGGTCAGGTGACACCAAGTTTGACAGACACATATCCAGAGCCCATTGGAACGGACATTCGAGACAGTGAAAGACAGGCTGTACACAAGTGAAAAACGGGAATCGGAAGGATAATCCATAAGCGACACTCAAGGTAGCCAGTGGCAGAGTTCCATAAGATTCCCACATCCGGCTACGCAGATGGAACATGCTGGATCCGTGGTCGAGAAGCGCAAGTCGTTAGTGTGCCAAAATGTAGGGGAAGGTCAGTATTCAAAAGTGCTTGAACTTCCGTGCGAGTGTTCGCAACTTGAAGGAGAAATGTTTCTCGTGATGAAGTCAACGCAACCTCCTTTTGAGACAAAAGAGCCCTTATTCTGCTCATCCTATTGAACTCTGCTTTCAAGGTTGGAATCTTCGGCCAGATGGATATATCCAGCCGGCCTTGCGGGGGCGGGAAAAGCACGTTATTACAGCAAACTACTCTTCGTGAAACTGAAACAATATAGGGGATTCCTGCTAACATCCCACAGCAAGCCTCACTATTTAGAAGCAGATAACTACCATTAGCAAGCAGCGTAAATGACGGCGTTATAACTTGTACAGGAATGCCCTTCAACACGCAAGCTATATTAGGGGCATTCATATTACATGTTCCATGCAATTGGATATGTCTACACACTACTGAATGATCTGGAGCAGCCGTACACTCCTCACCCTTCAAATAAACTTCTTTGCCGTCTCTCTCACATCGATATGTAAATGGGAGAGACCAGACTTCCTGCAAAAACGCAGAACCAAGTTTTTCAAATCTGCCTAAGGCATAATGTTTCATGCATGAACTAAACTTATACATAGAAATTGGTAAAGTTACCATTCCATGTACGAGCCACACTGAATAATCCGCCTCAGCAACTGAAAAAGGCAAAGGTTCTAACTTTTCTATATGTAATAATGAATATGTAGCATCTTTCATGGACATGAATTGTTGCTTTGCTGACAGATTAAACGGGCGGAATAAAGACGAAACATTCATGTAATCCCATGGTACTTTCCCCGCCTTTAACGTCTGCAAAGTCCAAGCAAATTGCATAATCGATCGTAATTGATTTTGACCATGATACAATACAGACACATCGTCCTGGACAATATCTACAACAGATGAAATAATGTTGTCCAATGTATATATTCTTGAAGATAAGGTATTAATACTATTATCTATTACTGCCAATACTTTTTCCATATTGGCTTGGTCAATAGCACGGAGTCTGGAAGCAGCCTCAATCTGTGACAACTTCCAAACCTCGTTGTAAACCGCATACACCCATCTTTTGGATCTTCCTAATGCGGGACCCTTAACAAAATCATTCAAATCTATTTTGTCATGCAATTGTGATAAATGAAGTTTAACAGAATCTAATGTGGAATGTTGCAACCATGTCTGACATAATTTACCTACCGAGTAGGTAGTGACAGTATGTGAGGACAGAAAACGTGGGTCTACTCTATCCTGTATGTACCCGGGAATTAACCCCAAAAATCTACGTTGACAGGTATCCGAACTTTTCTGCCATATCAACCAACCTGTAGGGTCTAATGCACTAATATTGAAGGTGGAATTGGAGACAAAAGACTGCAACATAGTAAGGGACAGATCTGTGTGATTCTCCCAACCGGGATAAGCTCTCAGATCCGGGATCGAGGGGGAATTTAAGTTTTTAGATATAGCCAATCCAAAACAGGTTGTCTGAAAAACAGTAGAATTTAAAAACAACATGTGGTTTGGGATCAGGCAGGCACGATGTAAAGCTTCTGTACCTTGTACCTGCCAAGATTTAGTACCCCAAACTGACTTGAGATCAATAGCCTGTTTCCAAACGTCATACCCACCAATTGCCAAATCATCCATGAAGGACTTAGAAAACAACAATTTAGTGTGGGTCAAACGCACCTTTGAAACAGGGTCTTTGTTAAGCTTAAAATAAAAAGAAGCATTATTAGTCACACTAAAATCTGAAAAATATGAAAACTTTGCGATCAATGTTTTTGAACTTCCAATTTTCGGGGCAGGGCAATGTTCCCACTGTGTGAAGTTAACCAAACTACGAAATGTGTTTGCCCTATGGAGAAAATGTGTGCCATAATGTTGATAACAAAATTGCTCTGCATAGTTCTCATTATTCAAATACAAATCCTCAGCATCAAAAGCGGCATAGTATTTTAAATCAGAAAACAGTGTCTCTATAGTTTTAACATCCCAATCATCAGATCGAATGTCCTGCTTCACCACATCACCCATAGAGACACGATATACAGATGGCACATTAATCACTTCCGTGGGGCCATGAATTTGAAATTTAACTGCATCCCATGCTATTCCATCACGAACAGGCCAGGCGGTGATATTAACAAAGGTCAGGTCCCTCTTCATGATGTGCGACGATGAATGTGGGGCCAGAGTTCCATTAATTAATCTAATTGTAGAACGTTCATTCAGGTAGTGTCCATTTATCAACCTAAAAAATACCACCACAAAACCAATGGACATGAACAAAAAAATACAAATTAGCACCAGCCAGATGTAAATCCAGGGGGGAACCAAAAATTGTCTCTTGAACCAGGCAAAAAATTTAGAAAATTTGGAAGGGGCAGTGGAAGTCAATGATTCAGTTCCAAAGGAAAAATTAGACTGGACAATGTCAGTTGAATGCAAAAGGGGCAATGGGAGATCAGTAGGATATGAATATTCAGCATCATCAGGTAAAGCACCATCCGCAGGTGAAACAGCAGAATCAGAAAGTACTTGCATTTCAATGGCAACCTCAGGTACTACGTCAGATGGTCGCACCACAACAGCACTGCGCATCATTGAAGGGCAAGAAACTGAAGGTGTCAGACTATGAAGTATCGGCCACCCTGTGTAGCTTGACATTGTCAACCGAAATGTACCTGTTGTCTCTGTGACCAGGAAGTGGAGGCAAAACAATTGTGCGTGTACCCTCAACTCCAAGCACCGGCACTGGTGCACGATAAGAGGGTCCAAACTCCTCTTTCTTCTCCACCTTCTCACGGACCAGATCACCAACTCGGGGTAGCCAGCCGACTACCGGAATCTGCAATCCAGCCTCGGTCGCAGAAGATACGTGCTCTTTTGCTAGAGTGTCTCTTGTTTCTTGAAGATTCTGTAAAACAGTACAGTGGTCATCTAAGTCAAAAGGCGCGGCAGCCGCCGCCATGTCGAGACCCTCAAGGTCAGGAACAAACATTCGAACTCCGAAGAGCATCATGTATGGGGTCCTCCCACCCAGAGACCTTCTGTTGTAGGGATTCTGCGTATGCTCAGAACTATGCGCAGGAAACCAGAACCTTAGAGAATTGTGGTGTACCAGAAACTCCCCTCAGAACTAAGAACCCCTTATCCGACTAGCTTAGTGTCACATTCGTTATCCGAGATTTAGCTCGGCGGTCCCAATGTATAGACAACCCAGAACAAGCGACTTAGTTATTCTCAGGAATGGTGGGAACCCGAAATACCCGTTTGCACATATATATCAGTCCACAACAGAATAACTAAGACACAGTAAAGTTTAAAGAATTTATTCATAAAACTCGAGTCCTGTTATAAAGTACTTTGGCTAACATAAGTAGACAAATGGTTAAGATCATTACCATTAACATTGTTACAATACCATAGAATACAAAAGGAGCAATCATATTAATAATGACTGTGGAAAATAACCACCCTCCTTTCTCTAGTTACTAATAAAATATTATTAGACTATTAGAAGGTCTCATAGGCTTGCATAGGGGACCCCATACCGTATAGATCAGCTCAGGTGTGTCACATCACAGGATCAGCTCAGTGTTCTCTGCAACAGCTCTTTGATCGAACCACAGTATAACCAGGGGCGAATATTTTTACAGAACGCAGAGTTCAAGATCAATGAGGCAGACTAAAGAGCTTGAAATGAGAGTTCAGAAAAATGAGAGGAAAAGAAAAATGTAAAAACACAATCCATCGTCCATAGAAGCCAACGATCGTTTGTGAAAAGATGGCAAAAAAAAAAAACTTTATTCGACTCGCCATCAGGCAGTCAATGTAGGAAAGTATAAGCAGCATACGCAGCTGCGGCTTCCAGTAGAAAATCATTTGAGTCATCCGCAAAATTTTCGGACATCCAGTTCAGCAAAGAAAAAGAACACACGTGTTCCACAGGGAAATGAGCATCAAGCACTCCACGTGGACAAGAAGCAGGCATCTCGATGTAACTTCGTGCCAGGAAGTCAACTGCTGCTCTCTCGATATCCCAAAATCCGAGGACTCCATGCGCCGCACCCAAGGCCATAAACCCGACTCCAGAACAGTCAAACTCATGAACCACTAAGGGATACATCAGTCGATCAAAATCCAGGTCAGGTGACACCAAGTTTGACAGACACATATCCAGAGCCCATTGGAACGGACATTCGAGACAGTGAAAGACAGGCTGTACACAAGTGAAAAACGGGAATCGGAAGGATAATCCATAAGCGACACTCAAGGTAGCCAGTGGCAGAGTTCCATAAGATTCCCACATCCGGCTACGCAGATGGAACATGCTGGATCCGTGGTCGAGAAGCGCAAGTCGTGCAGCCATAGCGTAGTGCGCAGACCAACAGGAGTATGCCAGCAATTAATGCGAGTATCAGAGGAAACCCTCCGAAGACCCCAGAAAAAATAGAATGAAAAATAGCTGGTATTACACCAAAGATAGACTGGAAAGACGTCACAAGGCCAGAGCCTACAATTTTAAAAAAGTGCACCAGACCAGTCGTAGAAGAAGCATTGAAGATAGTGTGTATTAGTGTGCCAAAATGTAGGGGAAGGTCAGTATTCAAAAGCGCTTGAACTTCCGTGCGAGTGTTCGCAACTTGAAGGAGAAATGTTTCTCGTGATGAAGTCAACGCAACCTCCTTTTGAGACAAAAGAGCCCTTATTCTGCTCATCCTATTGAACTCTGCTTTCAAGGTTGGAATCGTCGGCCAGATGGATATATCCAGCCGGCCTTGCGGGGGCGGGAAAAGCACGTTATTACAGCAAACTACTCTTCGTGAAACTGAAACAATATAGGGGATTCCTGCTAACATCCCACAGCAAGCCTCACTATTTAGAAGCAGATAACTACCATTAGCAAGCAGCGTAAATGACGGCGTTATAACTTGTACAGGAATGCCCTTCAACACGCAAGCTAAATTAGGGGCATTCATATTACATGTTCCATGCAATTGGATATGTCTACACACTACTGAATGATCTGGAGCAGCCGTACACTCCTCACCCTTCAAATAAACTTCTTTGCCGTCTCTCTCACATCGATATGTAAATGGGAGAGACCAGACTTCATGCAAAAACGCAGAACCAAGTTTTTCAAATCTGCCTAAGGCATAATGTTTCATGCATGAACTAAACTTATACATAGAAATTGGTAAAGTTACCATTCCATGTACGAGCCACACTGAATAATCCGCCTCAGCAACTGAAAAAGGCAAAGGTTCTAACTTTTCTATATGTAATAATGAATATGTAGCATCTTTCATGGACATGAATTGTTGCTTTGCTGACAGATTAAACGGGCGGAATAAAGACGAAACATTCATGTAATCCCATGGTACTTTCCCCGCCTTTAACGTCTGCAAAGTCCAAGCAAATTGCATAATCGATCGTAATTGATTTTGACCATGATACAATACAGACACATCGTCCTGGACAATATCTACAACAGATGAAATAATGTTGTCCAATGTATATATTCTTGAAGATAAGGTATTAATACTATTATCTATTACTGCCAATACTTTTTCCATATTGGCTTGGTCAATAGCACGGAGTCTGAGAAGTTAGCCGTGGAGTGGGCGCGGGTGCTTGCACCTGCGTTGTATCGTAATCAGGTGGGGTGGGATAAAAGTTCTACCCTCCACGATTTTCCATTGCGGTCCGACCCCCAGCCACAACCCCAATACCCTATGCGACGTGAGGCTAGGTCTCATGTCGCGGCTATCCTTGAACAATTGGAATATCAGGGTGTAATTGAAACATGTGTGTCATCCATGAATAATCCTTTATTCACTGTAACGAAGCCTGACGGATCGTACCGCCTAGTTTTGGATTACCGGCACTTAAACTCGCACTGCCGGAATTGTGCGGTGCAAAATACCCATAGTTCAGCTCTCGTTGATAGTCTTGTGAGAAAAAGGTTCAAAACCACACTTGACTTGTCCAATGGTTTTTATTGCCATAACATATCCCCTCATAGTTATGAGTGGACCGCTTTTACTTCGGGTGGTAAACAAAAAGTGTTCAAAAGGCTTCCAATGGGCTATAAAAATAGTCCTGGGGTCTTTGCTGCCCGTGTGGTCTCTCTCTTAGAGATGGTAGACCCGGAGGCATACTCGTACGTTGATGACATCTACTTAACTGACGACGAGTTGCTTCCTCACCTTGCTCGCGTGGACAACATAATTTGTATGTTTGCGGACTTTGGTTACAAGTTTAACTTTAAGAAGTCCCACATTGCCGAGTACACTGTTTTATTCTTGGGGTACGAACTCAACAATGAGGGCCGAGGCTTGGCTCCGCAGTTCCTTGAGAAATGCGCACGCCTTCGTATCCCTACGACACTGAAACAACTTCAATCATTGCTGGGCTTTCTGAATTTCGGTCGTACCTACATTCCTGAATATGCCCAGCGTATCAAGCCATTATATGCCTTGGTACAACCTACTTTTACCAAATCTTGCTGGCTGCCAGAACATTCGGCTGCATTACACTCTTTGCAGTCTGACCTTCTTACTGCGATATATTTACAAACTCGTGATAACCACAAAAACCTGGTAATTAGAATTGTGCCGGGTGCTGAGGGGTTCACGTACTTAACTTACAATGAAGGCGACACAGTCCCCATTGCTTACAAATCTCATTTATATACTTCGGCTGAAATGCGTTTCTCCACTGTCGAAAAGGTTTTGACAGCTGTTCAGATGGCAATCCTGAAAGAACGAGCGCTATCACAGGGGAAACGCATGATGGTGGTAACACCATTCCCTGCCCTAGAGGCAGTCACTAAAGCTAGTGTGCCGAATTCTAAAGCTTTGCATCCACGGTGGATACAATGGGCAACCTCCTTAGCCTCACCTGATGTCGAATACATTTTTGACGCAGGACTTCAGACTCAGGAGAGTTTGGAGTATGAATTAGTTCATCCGGCTCCGCTTACATTGCGCCCGTTGGAGGACTTCCATTGTGTCATTTACACTGACGGGTCTGCGCAACCCGCAACTGGATCGAGGCACGCTTATTCAGCGGCTTGCGCAATTGTGGTTGGTACTTTCGTAAATGGAGAATTCGTTCAGGATGCGGTGCATACGCAGACCTTGGGTGATTGTACCGCACAATTGGCGGAGCTTAGAGCTCTGGTGCTTGCACTGGAGTTTGCTGATTATAAAGGCACTACTCTTATAGTGAGTGATTCTTACTATTGTGTTCAATCTTACAACGACAATCTGATGTTTTGGATCACGAATGGTTTTCGTGATTCAAAAGGTAGCACAGTGAAGCATAAAACGCTTTGGGCTAGGGTGGCTGAACTAAAAGGCAGTCTACCCCTTGTGAGTGTTATTCACACTCTTGGTCACCAACGAGTTGGTGTCCATGCTGTCGGTAACAGTTTGGCTGACGAGGCGGCTAAAACAGCAGTGGCAACATACTTAGTAGCAGCAGTTACAAGATCCAAAACAAAGATCGATGATGACATCTTGGCAGCTATTGCTGCAACAGAGACTGGGACAAACTTCCCTAGAGGTTTCCCTTTTAGATACCATTATCACTTAAGTCCTGATAACGTCCCGTTGGTGAGGATTAATGAGGTTGGGGATAGGGTTGTTCCCAATTCGGACTGCAGGCCTGCTTTGGTACAGGCTGCGCATGAGGGTGTTGCGTCAGCGCACGCCGGAGTGTCCGCAACTGTGTCACTGTTGCAACAGCGTTATTGGTGGTACGGTTTGTACAAACATACACGGACTTATGTCCTCAATTGTGGAATTTGCCAGCAAATAAAGCCATCTACGGTGGCGCGGCCACCACAAACGCAGCTGCATATATCTAATCAACCACTGGCGTGTGTTTATTTAGATCACTGCGGTCCTTTTTCCTCAGACACTGCGTACAAGTATATCTTGGTTGCAGTAGATTCGTGCACACGTTTTCTTTGGGTATGGCCACAAAGGAGTGCTGACGCTAGGACTGTCATCAAAGCATTGCGTGTCTTTATAGGGAGTTTTGCATGTGGCACCCTACACTCTGATCAGGGCCCTGCGTTTGCCTCTAAGGCTTACAAAGAAGCCATGAAAAGTTTGGGGGTCCAAGTCAAATTTTCGTCTCCATATCGGCCTGAGGGCAATAGTGTTGTGGAACGAATGAACCGTGACCTAAAGCAATCATTGACGGCCCGGGTGTTAGGTACTGGCAAGAACTGGCTAGCCCATTTGTATGACGTCCAACGTGCACTTAATAATCTCCCTAGAAGGTCTCTGGGTGGGAGGACCCCATACATGATGCTCTTCGGAGTTCGAATGTTTGTTCCTGACCTTGAGGGTCTCGACATGGCGGCGGCTGCCGCGCCTTTTGACTTAGATGACCACTGTACTGTTTTACAGAATCTTCAAGAAACAAGAGACACTCTAGCAAAAGAGCACGTATCTTCTGCGACCGAGGCTGGATTGCAGATTCCGGTAGTCGGCTGGCTACCCCGAGTTGGTGATCTGGTCCGTGAGAAGGTGGAGAAGAAAGAGGAGTTTGGACCCTCTTATCGTGCACCAGTGCCGGTGCTTGGAGTTGAGGGTACACGCACAATTGTTTTGCCTCCACTTCCTGGTCACAGAGACAACAGGTACATTTCGGTTGACAATGTCAAGCTACACAGGGTGGCCGATACTTCATAGTCTGACACCTTCAGTTTCTTGCCCTTCAATGATGCGCAGTGCTGTTGTGGTGCGACCATCTGACGTAGTACCTGAGGTTGCCATTGAAATGCAAGTACTTTCTGATTCTGCTGTTTCACCTGCGGATGGTGCTTTACCTGATGATGCTGAATATTCATATCCTACTGATGTCCCATTGCCCCTTTTGCATTCAACTGACATTGTCCAGTCTAATTTTTCCTTTGGAACTGAATCATTGACTTCCACTGCCCCTTCCAAATTTTCTAAATTTTTTGCCTGGTTCAAGAGACAATTTTTGGTTCCCCCCTGGATTTACATCTGGCTGGTGCTAATTTGTATTTTTTTGTTCATGTCCATTGGTTTTGTGGTGGTATTTTTTAGGTTGATAAATGGACACTACCTGAATGAACGTTCTACAATTAGATTAATTAATGGAACTCTGGCCCCACATTCATCGTCGCACATCATGAAGAGGGACCTGACCTTTGTTAATATCACCGCCTGGCCTGTTCGTGATGGAATAGCATGGGATGCAGTTAAATTTCAAATTCATGGCCCCACGGAAGTGATTAATGTGCCATCTGTATATCGTGTCTCTATGGGTGATGTGGTGAAGCAGGACATTCGATCTGATGATTGGGATGTTAAAACTATAGAGACACTGTTTTCTGATTTAAAATACTATGCCGCTTTTGATGCTGAGGATTTGTATTTGAATAATGAGAACTATGCAGAGCAATTTTGTTATCAACATTATGGCACACATTTTCTCCATAGGGCAAACACATTTCGTAGTTTGGTTAACTTCACACAGTGGGAACATTGCCCTGCCCCGAAAATTGGAAGTTCAAAAACATTGATCGCAAAGTTTTCATATTTTTCAGATTTTAGTGTGACTAATAATGCTTCTTTTTATTTTAAGCTTAACAAAGACCCTGTTTCAAAGGTGCGTTTGACCCACACTAAATTGTTGTTTTCTAAGTCCTTCATGGATGATTTGGCAATTGGTGGGTATGACGTTTGGAAACAGGCTATTGATCTCAAGTCAGTTTGGGGTACTAAATCTTGGCAGGTACAAGGTACAGAAGCTTTACATCGTGCCTGCCTGATCCCAAACCACATGTTGTTTTTAAATTCTACTGTTTTTCAGACAACCTGTTTTGGATTGGCTATATCTAAAAACTTAAGAGCCTTATCCACAAACATCATCAGAGCTTTATCCACAATCGTCAGAGCCTTATCCACAAATATTGTTAGAGCCTTATCCACAAACATCATCAGAGCCTTGTCCACATACATCATCAGAGCCTTGTCCACATACATCATCAGAGCCTTGTCCACAAACATCATCAGCATGCATTAGAAAAGAGCTCTGATGCATAGTTTCTTATGTCAGGATTTCTTCATAGTGGAAGCCAATATCAAGGCAGGGGGCAGGGGCACGCCAGTAGCGCAGTTTCCCAGATGACACCCTGACACGGGGAGGATCAGTCTGAACTTTCATTGAACAAACATTCTGGGAGCCGTAGTCTGCGGCCCTTTAAATGATGTAGTTGACCTTACTTCCCAGACTGCAAAGGCTTGGAAAAGGAAAGCCCGGGGCTGAAAACGTGGCACCCCCGGGGCATGCAGCCGTCTAGTAATCCTGGAGGTGGGTGCACGGGGGAGTGAAGGCAGTCAGCTTGCCCTGGCAAGTGGGAAATCCATCGATACCATTCCATTTTCGTCACTTGCCTAATCCTCGGCCCGTCTTTTCATGTGCTGTAATTATTGACATCTGCGCCGGGGTTAGAGCTGGGCGGACTTTGCTAAAAGACTGTTTCTGCAGCTGAACAATGTCTCCAGCTGTTTCGTTTGGCCTTGGGCTACCACTTCCTGTTCAGTCTACAGCTGCCCTTCTGCCTCCAATTTATGTTGCTTGATTTTGTGTTGTGTTTTTTTTTCTACTCAAAGCTTGTGTCTTTTTTTTCCGGGAAAGAATCTCCAAGTTTACAAAGAGAAAAGTCATTTTAGTTCCCATGGTGTTTGACTGCAGTTGATGTTAAGTGTAAGGTGCATCGCGGATAAGTGAAAATGTATAATAATTATCGTGCTTTTATATGGCATTAGAACCCTCCCTCGTCACCCAAGCACTGGATTGACAGATGTTATTTTAACCCAAGTCAATGACACCTATTGTATCCATCGCCGAATGAGGGAACGCAAGCTTGTGACCAACAGGTGACACGCAGATTCCTGTAGGGAGGGCATTGACCTTCTAGCACCTTGGCTGCATGGGTGGCCATACTGGAGGCTGCAGAGAGGGCGGGGAGGGCGTCAGCAGCGATCACCTGGGCCGTCCCTCTTGCCGCGGACCCTCTGATAGCACTTGAGGTGAGGATCGGCCCTCGCACTTCGAGGCATCCTGTCACACCTTCTGTGTTAATAAAAAATGCTTCTTCGGAGCAGTCTGTGTTAGAACTGCCCAAGGCAGACCACATGCACCCCCCACACACACACACATAATCACTGGAAGATGCTTCCACACACCAGCAGTAAATAAAACCATGGCATTACGGGGCAGAAACAGAAGCACAGTGATAACGAGTTAACAAGTGTGAACCTGCAAATCAAAACTTTGTGCAGACAGGAGAAGTGCAGTCCGGATGGGTCTGGACAGCAGGCCCGGGCAGCCTCGGCCCGGAGCTTCCGGTGGCTGCTTTCAGGCCCTGGTCGGCTGCGGATCTAGACTTCTCAGCTGTAAAACTTTGCTGTGCTTCGTCCAGCACAAGACAGCCGGAGGCCTGAATATAGTGATCACATGCAGGGCCGGACTGGCCGTAGCGGCACCGGGCAATTCCCTGGTGCGCCGCACGGGTGGGGGCCGGTTTTGGGCCCCCAGGGGCCGTTTTTGTTACAGGGCCGTTTTTGCAGCATAGCTGCAAAATCGGCCCTGTAACAAAATCGGCCGAAAACCGGCCCTGGCACACGGGGTGCCGCCGAGCTCTTTGCCAGGGCCGGTTTTGGTTCCCAGTCCGGCCCTGATCACATGAAGTGTAATGCCTATGCCTCAAGTCCATAAACTTAAGGTAGGTGTCTGCCATGAACACACGTGTCATTTATGCACATATATATCCAAAGGGGCTCTGCATAAGTGGTGTCACGTCATACCCAATGGAGCACCTTCTTTGCGCCCTCAGAAACGCAACGCCCGCGCTTTTCGGAGCGCCGGTGTCACCGGCCGTGCACCTGGCCTGAGTGACGCAGAAAGTGTGAGGAACTGCTGCGCTCGGGCAAGTGTTATCCAGGATTAATGGAGGAAGAGCGGCTCTTAATGCTCAATTTGTTCACTTGAAAAAAACGAGTACTGAAAAAATATTGAAATTCTGAAATGTTCCTAACCTCACACACGTAATATATGCATTACGCATTTAGGGCTGTAGAACTAGGCACGACTCCACTGTAGGTGGGAACAGTGCAGCGTGTGTACTTTATGTATGAGTCTGAAGTGCACACAAGAGATTCATTTCCTATTCCAAAGCATGTTGACTGCCAGGATGATAATGAAAAGATGAAAATGGCACCCTGTGATGAGTGACAGAGCTGGCAACAAATAGTCTAAGCGTCTTTCCTAGATGATAAGCCTGTCTCTTGTCTGAGGTGCATGTCTACCTGTACCCTGGAACCCAGAGAGATGGCACTAAAAAGCGGATAGGGCACAGTGGAACTTGAGGGGTAGCTGATAGCGGGCAGATATCGACAAGGGTCCTGACTCCCAGCCTGACCATGGGCGGCTCAGCCACAGCTGAATGACTGGCATGGTAAGGTGCTACCCTACCTTGGAACGCGTGGACTGTAAACTCCATTCTTGTGGCAGCAGCTGGCTAGTCGCCGGGTGGGCTTGTATGATGAGCTGCATGGCATGGCTCCCAAAGAAGTAGGGTTATGGCTGCGCTGTGTTCTTGTCTAAAAGTAACTGCCAGTAACTCCTTCTGTGTGTGGTGTGTGGCTGGTGGCTGTGAGGTGCCCTCACTCAGATGTTCTTCTTCACCTTGGACTTCTCCTGGATTAACTTTCCTTGTCTGGCTGCCATTGCATGGCTGTGGTCACCCTCTTCTTGACGGGGCAAAAATATTTTTGGTCTGTGTCCTGTGTTGCATCAGCAATAGTGGGATCTGTAATAAGAGAGAGGGGTGTCATGTCATTGAATTGTGTAAAGACATTCACTTTAATTACTCATTTATATTGATCAATATGTCTTTGCCATGACTTTCAAGGTTTCCTGATGTTAAATACTTATTTCTCAATATTAATCAAGAGTATTGATTAAAGCGAACAACAATTTTCTTAAGTTATATAAAAACTCTAAAGTTTTATTACATGGCAAATATATACATTTTTAACATAGCTTGGCCTAAGAGTATATACTCACTTTACTAAAATGGACTATGTGAACCACAATACATTACAATGGTTTACACACAATTGGTACTGAACCCGAAAACTAATTTATCTTCTTAATTCTTTTATGAATGAGTGGTTAATTAGCATGTATTTATGATGTGTTATGCATATATTGTTGAAATACTTTTTTGACATACATGTAGCACATACGAATTAGAGCTTTCGTTCGGCTTCTGCTGTACTTTCAAATGTGTTAATGGGACTGGCACCTATCACTGCCAGTGCCTGAAGAGTTGGTTCAATAAGTTGCTCCAGGGGTGCTGGTGGTGGTTCAGTAGACAGTCCTCCTCCAGTACCTGCTGCCTCTAACCTTGTTACTGCAACTCTTTCCTTTGCGCGCAAATGGATATCTAACCATTTATTGCAAATGTCTTCAACACTCCTGTTTGTCACACTAACTGCATTTATCCTCTGCTGTATGTATGCCCAGATTTTCCTTTTGGTAACCTCAGACAAAGTTAGTAATGTCTTTCCAAAACATTTACCATTTTCAGCAACACAGTCCTCTGTCCAAAGTTTAAGCTCCTGATCACTAACTTTCCCTTCATGCTTCCTGCTCCCTCATCCTGGGCATTCTAGCTAGCCATGATGCAGGATGGGGGTAGATGACTATGGATGCCTCTCACATTGCTGCTCTCAAGCGGCCTTCTGTACCACTCCAGCCTCTTTTCTAGATTCGCTGATATCATAGATGAGAGACACAGACACATTAACAATTTGCAAGTTATAACAATTCCTAAATTGGAAATCTGTATTCTTAAAGAGCAAATCCTAAGAAATTGCTATTTAAGACACTAGGCTCATATTACAGAACAGTTTGCGATTCCTCAATCGCGAATCATTATTATTCGCTATTTAGGAATCGCCAAAGTTTAATTTTTGTTCATCAATCACTTAGTATGTTGGTTTGTCTAGCAAGGCCACATTGCCCTGGCACATGTCAACTCTCTTGGTGATGTGCTTGAAGAATGTTGGGGAGGGTTGTGTATGAGGAAGTGATCCATGGATCCTGGGTCTCCATGTCACATGGCCTAACATATCGCACTACTCACTAATGGATAGGAGGTGCTCGAAGATCATAGCGATACCAGTTACTTTACAGAAAATGAACCATTCAGTTGTATTAACATCTTACTTCAGGATAATATGCCAGGAATAAAGCTCAGTGGGTTAATTAATGCTACTGCAGCAGAAATCTTTCTACAACCAGTGGGCCACAATTTAATTTCCCAGAGACTCACCATTTGAACCTTCGTAGTCCAATGAAAAGAGCAGGATTGAGCTGGTCAATATTAATTGTTGTAATGCGAACAATCTGCACAATTGTTGCCACAAGCAATATAGCCACAGTAGTTTGTCCGAATATCAGGTGCAGAAATATCGTCTGACATAAAGATCATGCTGTAATAGTATTTACAAAAATATTGTCTCATTGCCATTGGGTGTAGATGTTTCTATTATCACCTCCAATGGGGTGATATTTTTGTAGATGATATTAAAGAGACAATATTTATGCCAGACAACATTTTAAAGACGCTATTCTGGTATCAAAATACCCACCTGTGCAGAGTCACACTGACAAGCCCCTCCCACCAATCTGTCAATAAAAGGAGAGGAGACTCGCCACAACAGCAGCCAAGGGGCACTTGGTATAAGATGATCCCAGTCAGCCTCTGAGCTTCCTTTGTGCACAGTGCACCTAAAATGGAGGCCAGGGCAATGTAAACAAAAGGTGCAGCATGAGAGAGTTTTTTAAACACTGGAAAGAAGGTTAATGCTTTCAAAGGTTTTACAACGAATTGTGATGAATGTAGGACTAACAGGAGTAAAGTTGACCCACGATGAATTTTACTAAAGGATGTGTGAGAGGTCTGTATTGATAAAACATGAAATGGCAGCGTGCCCCATAATTTAGCGATGGTTTGCGTCACAGCACAAAACATGAAACAACAGAGCGAACATAGCATACCGATGCGCATTAACATCCAATATAATGAGATATAGTACAACAGAACATAGGAATTCATGTGACATTATATATTCACAATGTCTTAATATAAAAGTGCAACTTACCATATCCCCTCATGACATTTGACTAGAACACCGTACTGCAAAAACAAATCAATGCAATGGAGTACCTACAAATGTCAGAACTGGTGGACTTTTGTGAGAACATTTTGCTTTGTACATTATTCGTGAAGGATTCGTTCATCTGTATTCGCTGAAAATGTTAGCAGCTGTTTTTCGGAAGCCCTTTCTCCTGCCCTCTGGGACTGTGGCCCGCACAGCCAGAGCCTGCGGTGCTGGGGTCTGCAGCGAGGTTTCGTCCCTGGCCCCCGTCCAGTAAATATATGCATCTTTGTCCCAGACCTTCACGGCGGCTCTCACATCCTCTGATAACTTACCCTATTCACCTCCCATCCGCTCTTCCCAGATAAATCAGAGACTCTCGCAGACGGACAAGAAATGTTTGTTTCTAGAAGTGGTGCAGTTTATTGTTGCTCCAGCGCCAGGAAGGGATTTCATGAAGAAAGATAGCCTTCCACGTTTGGTTTGAAGGAGATGCTCTGATAGCCAAATTCTGAAACTCCCCATCTCTCTCTCTCTCTCTCTCTCTCTTTCTTTCTTCCCCCAGCCTCACCCGCGTGTATGTTGTGTCGGCACGCGTGTGCACACATGTGCTTGCATGCATGTGTAATGTGGGGACAACTTCTCTCTAAATTGTCAACTGTTAACCCTCTGACTTCAATCATGCACTCGGTTTATTTAGCGCATAGGTGGGCACATAAAGTGAAAGAGACAGATGCTGTAGCTAACAGTATCAGGAATGTACCAAGCATGGAAGCTGGATTGCTGGAGTTTATGCACAATATAAACAAATGAAACAGAACAGTATAGGAGATTATAATTTTTTTGTTCGAAAACGCTTTAATGAAAGAACGTCAAATAAAATAACAGAAAACATTTTTTCTACAGAATTATCTAAGATATTGATGTAAACGGGCAATGGAATTAAAGGCAGTGTGTGTGTTCTGAGTCCCTCCATGCGTGGCTGCCCCTTAGGTAGGAAGACAGGCTGAGCAGGACTCAGAGGTCCTGATGAGAGTAAGCATTTGGTGTACTAGCATTCCTTGTTACAACAACAGGCTAAACCTTCCTCTGGGACACACATATTGTTTCATGAATATTTCTAGTCCATTTTGCACAGCTACTCTTCTCTAAAAGGCGTGGCGGTGGATTCCTTTGGCAGTCAGCGATGTTTTGGAGGTGCTCACACTGGTCATCAAGTGAAATCCTTCCTTCTGGGACCTTCCAAGAAGCATATCTGTCTTGGTCAGGAACTAAGTCCCAAGCATGGATCCTGGGTCACCAGGCAGCGGGTGTTGTGACTCTACAAAGCAGGCTCCTCTTGAGCGATACAGTTCAGCAAACCTCTGTATCCATCATGCAGCGCGTCTTTCTCAAGGCAGTCTACAGCCGTCCGCACAGGGCTTTGCCTCAGGTGTGTCCCTAGCATGAGAAGGAGAAAGGCATCAAAAATCACAGCACTAGCACAGAAGTCTTCTCTCTACCGAAGTGCTATGTAGTACCTGCCTCTGATCAATGAGAATCATCGTCTCCCAGATTAAAGCAACTGACCAATATTTATTCTTAGTTTGACCAATCAGGTATCTGCTGCCCACTGATCCGTCAAGCCGGGGCCGAGGATGACAAAAAGGAGGTGATAACAAATGTTAGTCAACGTATAAATCATTTGTTGGAGGTGCCATAATAATTTTTGGAATTGTGATGGGTTCCTTGGTGATTTTATCCTGTTAAAAGGGATGACCCTCTGTTGGGATTTGATGAACAATGATTGAAAGAAATCTGTTTTCTTTCATAATTTGCTTATAGAGGTTATGGGAGGTGCTTCAGAAGCTAAGATGTTATGCTATATTATGTGTACTTTGAAAGCATACATCTCACCCAAAAGGGTATCTTGGCACTCTTGAGAAGGAGGGTGTGTGCGGTTGAGGCCTATTTGAAGATCCAAGTTTTAAGTTGCGAGCACATTTTCTATACATTCACACTACCCTCCTCAGCCATGTGAGAACAAAGTCTGGTATTCTAGGTAAAACGTGTACCTCCAAATGCAGCAGTAGCCTGTCTGTTGATTCCCCAGTGCCATATCCTCAGCTTCCCATAGTGTTGTAATGAACAAGTAGAGAGCCAACATTCCGTATTCATGACAAAACGAACTCACCAGTGTTCTACTGAACTTTTCTACACTGTTAAAATGAACAACTCCAGTGCCAAAATACTGTATTTATGACGAGTTTGGCAAACCTGAAGACATCTTAAAGGAACCAAAGCAATAAAACCTAAAGCATGTCCTTCAGAAAGGAACAAGATGGGGTATTTTCATCATAGAAATTATAGTTAGTGCTCCAGAAAGCTAAACTGAGGATATATTTTCTATAAGTCCTCAATTGTCTTCATCATCCATTTCAGTACAACATTCTGACATGCAGGGCAAAACATGTAGGGCAAAACATGCAGGGCAAAACGTACTGCCTGCACCAGCAAGTGTGTGTCAGTTAACTCCTTTGTAATTAACTCCAGTGTCCCTCAGTGGCCTAATGAACAAAGAAAGTGCTAACATTCTGCATTTATGACACCAGTGTGACACATCTGAAGCCATATTGATAGAATGGAAGAAGTAAAAACCCAGAGCACTTCCTTTAGAAATGTACACAATGAGGAGATTCTTTTTGCCATAGAAATTATGGTGAGGGATCTAGAAGGCTAAAATGAGGACACATTTTCTATGAGTTGTCAGATATCCACTCCAGTAGAAGTTTCTAACAGGCAGAGTAAAGCATGTACTTACAGCACCAGCAGCAGTTAACCCTTTAATAATCAAAGGTAGCTTCCCCAGTGGTCTGTATTTATGACAGATGGGTAGTACACCTGAAGCCATGTTGATGGAATTTAAGCTGTTAAACTCAAAGCTTTTCCTTTAGAAATGAACAAATTGAGAGGGCTATTTTTATAATATAAATAATGCTTAGTTCTCTAGAAAGCTAAAAGGAGGAGTCCTTTGCTATGAGTTCTCAGACATCATTTTCAGCCATATAAAACATTCTAACCGCCGGCTGAAATGTACTTTCACCATCAGCAGTCTGTCAGTTAACTCCCTAGTAATGAACTGCAGCGACACTACAGAGCTCTAACAAACAGCTAAAGTGTTAACATTTTGTATTCATGACAAAAGTGAGGCACTCCTAAATGCCATTTTGTTGGAAAAGAAACTGTTGAATTTATAACCTTTTCCTGAAGAGCAGGAAGTAAGTCAATAAGCATTGAGATGTTAATGCAGGCATGAAACCAGAGGGTTAAAAATGGGAGGAGGGGTGTGGGTTTTTAGTAGTTTGACACATACTGTATTTTTAAAAGCGGTAAAAATCAAACAAAAGGTAAAAGTGGCGCTTTAGTTAGATGAAAATGTCAGTTAAAATGTATTGTTTTAAACAAAAAAAACACTGATGTTCTCCAGATATAGTTAACTAAAGTAACTGTAACTCACGCCCCTGCCATGCACAGTGTTGTTTTCAATGATGTAATTTCAGACGTCACTTTAATGTTATCAATGATGTCAGACAATATGTCATCATGAGTGATATAATATGTGAGGTCTAAATCATTGCATGGTAGGGGTGCAAGTTCTAGTCCCTTCAGTTAACTATAATTTGTGAATTTATTAGTGGCCCTGCACCAAACTCCGCAGGTGACCAGAACCCATGTGCATGGCCTTTGGCCGTCTCACCCTGGGGTTGGCTGCAGGACATGGCCTGCGGCCAGGCCCTGCACTCAACCCACTGTGGGCGGTTGCACATACTCCCGAGGGACTACAAAGGAGGGCCACGCTGGGATCAGCAGGAGTCACATGGCCCTCACTCTGACCCAGTGGAGTAACGTGGGATCCAAGGCTTCAAAAAATTAATTTGGCCTCAGAAGGGGCCAAATGGTGTACGTGGCAGGGGGCTGGCTACCCGCGAGGGGTTGGGCATAAACCCTGCTACCAAAACCCCTGTGAGCCAACCCTCCACCACAAATGCCAGGGCCTGCACAACCACTGGCATGCAAGGTCTTCAGCTGTGTGTGGTACAACCAGACCGTATGCCCAAACCCCATGGGCAGCCAATTCCCTTCCATGGACAGCCTTTGTCCATTTGTGGTGCAGGGTTGGTCACCGGGCCTGGCCTTTGGCCATGCTCTACATCCACTTTTCCACGGGTGACCAACCCCATGGACAGCCAATGCCCGGCTTACATCAGACAGGCACGGAAACCCCCCACAGACACCTAACCCTCACTTTGTATGTTATTTTTCATTGTACAGTGGTACTCCCACTGGACCACACAGGAGGGCCGTGCTGGGTCTAGTGAGAGTTCCAATCTACCTCGCTGTCTATCGCTCTGTCCTAAAAAAAAGTAAAAAAAGAAAAGATATAAGGTGGCAGGATAGAGATACCCCTCTGCCTGGGACCCAAAACATTTTATTTTTCCAATTTTGCCACCAGTTCAATGAGGACCCATGATGCAGCATCTAAATAATTTTTGTAAAAAAACAAGGGTGGCACCAATGTTTGTTTATTAAATCCCCCCTGGGGTGGTCCTGGGAAAGCAGCACATTATGTTTTCATTTGGGACTTGGGGCACGTGGCCCCAATCCAGAGCATCTGAAAGGCCCCAGGGCCCCCACCACCAGGGCCGAAACAAAAGTTAAAGGGTAGGGGAGCATGTGGCCTCCTCCCAAGCCTCAAAGAGCCCCCAAGGCCGTACTATATTTGAAAATGGGAGGGGGGCCTCCCTGAGCCATTATAGGCTCCCAAGAGCCAACCCGGGCCAAAATATGCCAGAAAGGGGAGGGGGATATGTGCCTCCCTTTTGTAAATGTGTCATGGCCCCAGGGGATGTGGCCCCCAGGACCTATTAAGGCACGGAGAGTTGGATCATACAGCCCGTCAACTTTAATTGAAAAAATGGCCCTGGGAGATGTGGTCTCCAGGGCCTGATAAGGGTTGGAGATGGGGGCCATTGTCCCCCTCTCCTTTAATTCAAAAAAAGGCCCTGAGGGATGGGGTGGCCAGGGGCAAATAAGGCTCAGGGAGGGTGGGCACGAGGGCCCCCTCCGTTGTAAAATAAATATGGCTCTCGGGGATGGGATCCCCAAGCTCAGGAAGGGAGGCCACACAGCACCCCTCCCCTTTAAAATATATATGGCCTGATCAATGGGGTCCCCAGGGCCTACTGAGGGTCGGGAAGGTGGACCACACAGGCTCCCCTCCCTTAAAAAACACAAAGAATGGCCCTGGGGAACCGGGTCTCCAGGGCCTAATGGGACTTGGGGAGGGGAGCCACCTAGTCTTCCTGCACTTCAAAAAATATAGCCCTGTGCCAAAATTGGCACGGGGAGGGGGGGGGGGGGGTGAACCCTTTTAAAAAAGATTAGACCTAATAAGGCTCAGGGGAGGGCAGGACCTGTGGCCAACCACCCAGCACGGGAGACATCCTTTAGTTTGCATGTGATATAACACATGCCAGTACAACACAGTTGTTACAACGACCGCGTTGTTACATCACAAGTCGTTACCACGACTTGCTGTGTGGGGCAGAAGGGGTTGGATTTACAATCCAACACCTTCCCTGCTGTTGCACAAACTGGAGTAGGAATAGTAAATTATACTATTCCTAAGTCCAGTTTGCCCCCTACAGCAAGTCGTGGTAACGACTTGCGATGTAATCGTATGCGAACTGGCAACACCGTTGTTGTAAATACTGCGTAGTAATGGCATGCGCTGTATCGCATGCGTGATAACAACATATATTCGCCCAGCACACATGAGCAAAGGCCCTGAGCAGTAAAGGGTTAGCTGCATTTGGTGGGACCACAGACCCTGGCCACACCTTGTGGCCAACCTCCCACCACACATGGTTGAAGGCCATGCGCAACATGGGGTTGGCTGCAGGTGGGGGGTTGGTCGCAGCAGGGGTTAGACTTAAGTATGTTGATAAAATATTACTTTACATTAAATAAAACCTAGAAATTCACTGAAAAGAACAAAGGTTAAAGTAGGGTTATAGTTAGGTGAAATGTTCAGGAACAACGTAATGTTTTAAACTCTAAAAACCACAGAAATTCACCAGTTATAGTTATACTTATCTTGTGAAACTATGTCTCATGCCTCAAGGTAACTATAACTTGCGCTCCCACTATGTTAAAAAAAGTCATACAAACTACCTCGCTACTTAAAATATTACAAAAAAAGTACATTTTGTAAAAAACACGGTACGTGCTAGGTACTACCGTGGTACTGCTTAAACTGTTTAAAGAAATATATCGAAATTATTTTTTTAATTTCATATCTATTTCCCCTTTAACAAAATGGTAACAGGTTGGGACCATCAATAAAACCTACTACTTACGTATGGTTAAGGCAATGGTAACAGGTTGGGACCAACAATAAAACCTACTACTTATGTATGGTTAAGGCTCTAAGCAGAAAGAAATGGACACACATCTCTAATCTCCTAATAATACATTGTAAATTTTATTTGAGTACGAGATGTTGTTCAATTGTGACTTTCAATAACCTTTATTCTCACAAACACAAAAAGTCACATTTTTAAGTCACTTGCCTGCGGCTAGGAAATCGGCTGATTTCCTTTTACAACTCACGGGCTGCTCACTTATTTCACCACATGTATTTTGGTTCGTAGCAATTGTATTATATCTGAATCATTTTTTGAATAAAACATATAATCCAATTTTTGATTGGAAAATTGTGAGATTATACCTATCTTTAAATTGAATGGGACCTTGTTTCTTAAAAATAACTTTCTACCCTTGGTCCCTTCTGATCAATAGGGTTTCCTTGTTTCTATTTTTGAACAATATCAAACATTCACTCCCAGTACAGAGATCTGGGCCTAAATCCATCATTTGTTGCTCACTATGCCATTCCAGTTTCGACCCAGCCATATGCAAATCAGTCTTGACCCTGCTCCCCATAGCAACAGTCTTGGCCACACTGCCAGACCAGGTCCTCCCTGGTCTGGAAACATGCATCCTCAGACTGGTTTCAGGGTATTACACCTCACCAGCCAGGCTAGATTGACTCTAGTGGCATGGTGAGCATGGGACCCACATCTGGGCATATCCATCCCACTTAGGGTGACAAAAATAAAAAGAAAACATGATGGACGGGCTGCTGAACAATGTCAAACATTCATCCCCCAGTACAGAGATCTGAGCCTAAATCCATCGTTTGTTTGCTCACCAAGCCGTTCCAGTTTGGACCCAGCCATATGCACATAAGTCTTGACTCTGCTCTCCAGAGGAACAGTCCAGCCCGAATTGCCAGGCCAGGTCCTCCCTGGAACTGAAACAAGCATCCTAGGACCGGGTTCGGTTCATAGGGCGAAACCGGTCCTGGGTTGCTTGTGTTCCGGTTCAGGGAGGAACTAGATTGGCAGTTTGGGCTGGACTGTTCTCAGGAGGAGCAGGGTCAAGACTGATTTGGCTAGGTCCAAACTGAGGTGACACAGTGAGCAAAAGAACGGTGGGTTAGGATGCTACCCTGAGCGATTGCCAGTTGTTAGACAAATTGCAAGCATTCCTTCCATCAACTTTTGTGGGTTTTATGTAAGGCCCTAAGCCACAATAATCCAAAAGTCTATTAAAAGGATTATGTCTTTTAAAAGTGTAAAGGCAGGCATTAGCCAATCACACAGTGGCTTTTATTGCTATGTACCACGGTATACCACTAAGTTACCGCGGCATACCATGGCACACAATATTACATGGGGACAAATTTGGGATTGTATTGCGTTACCCTTGTATTACACATAGTGTTGACAATGGAATGCAGTACTTATGTAACTTTTACCAAACTACGTAAAGCCACCATGCATCACCCTGCTTTGCTTGGTACCTGTACAAAAATGCAATGCAGCACAAGTCGCTGACTTGCGGTACTCTGCACACCATATATAGTCCTCCAAAATTTGAAATACATCTGCACCCTACTAAACTGTACTGCACTATACTATACACCACTCAATTCTGCGTTATTCCACTGTACGCCACTGCAGTGTCCACCCCTCCACTATGCACAACTTCACTGTGCGCAACTCTACTATACACAATTTCACTCCACTCAACGCTATTCCACTATATGCCATTCTACTCTACGACTTTCATTGTATGGCACTCCAAAGCATGCTACTCCACTGTATGCCACTTCACTCTATGGCACTCCACTGTACGCCATTCCATTCTACGCAATTCCCTTGAACAACACTCCACTCTGCGACACTCCACTATATGCTATTCCACTCTACCCCTCACCACTGTAATATTCGTGACTCTACTGTGCGCAGCTATCCATTTTAGCACAACACTGGACACCAATCCACTCTAAGCCACTACACTGTACGCAACTCCACTGCATGCTACTGCACTAAACTCTAGTCCACTGCACACCACTCACTATACGCCATGGCACTCTATGCTATTTTATTGTATGGCACTCCACTGTACGCCACTTAAATTTACGTCAAACCATTTTACGACACTGCATTCTACGCTATTCCATTGGATGCCACTCCTTTGTACGACACTCATATGGCATTCCAGTATATCACACTGCACTGTACACCACTCAAGTCTATTTCACTCTACTGTACGTCACTTCACTGTATGCTACTCCACTGTATGCTAATCATCTGAACCACACTCCATTGTATTCCACTACACTGTACGCTATTCCAGTGCATGGCACTCCACTCTACAACACTGCTGTCACGCTATTCCACTTGTGGCAGTCAACTTTTCTACACTCCACTGTACACTATGCTATTAGACTGTATAGTATTGCACTTTTTGCTATTCTCTACATCTCACTCACCATACTACATTAACTATAACTCGTGCCTTCTCAATGCACTGGTTATACCCTTTCAAATGACATCACTTATACCATGCCAAATTTAGCTTTCTTAACAACACTTATAACATCTCAATGAAGATGATTTTTCAGAACACAGTACATGGTAGATCGGCAAGTTGTAGTTAATGTAATATGGCGAGGGAGCTGAGTGCACTGTGTACATGCGTGCATCACTTATAGTAGTCAAGTCAAAGGATCTTTATTCGGATATAAAAATAACATCCATAAAAGTGCATATAAATCACAACAATCATCCCGATAAAAACAATAAAAATAAGCATTGTTAGCTATAACATGTGCAGGTGAACAGCCACTAGTGCAAATATGCAATGTGCAAACAATGCAAAGATAGTACAAACTTATCAGGCCGTGTTCATTGTTGCTCGGGATCGGACAGCAGATTGAAAGAAACGACTGACTCTAAAGATTACATCATCAGAGCTTAGCGACAATAGGTCTCTAAATGCTAGGTTAAAATCCATCAAGGCATTCTTTCTAAAATACGGAATTAGATAATGTTTGGTGTATTTTACATAAAAACCACAAACAAATGTAAAATGTAACAGGCTTTGTTTGCCACCTAGGTTACAGGGACAGCTTAAATGTTCCAGATTTTTAATATAGCCTAAGGGGAAGCAAAGTAAATTTATGATGCTCCCGTCCCTGAACCGAAACAGCAAACTCCTATTCCATTTAACCAGTTTCTTTGGCAGGTAACCCTGGGGCATGTTGTGGGGCCTACCACATAGTTCCAGAATGGGGATGTACCTTAAAATGGCCGGCTTTACAAACTCGGTCTTTTCTCTATTTTCTCGGTACAGGTCATACAACGCCCTTTTTACTGAATTCTTATGCGTGCAATCAATAGTTTGGGGTGCTAAAAATAGGTGCCCCATCTCCACGCTTACTAAACTTTTCTCGACTGCCCTGAGCCAGGGTATATGATTAGCCCGCTCGCATTTTAGGCAGTCCGAGATAATATCACGGGTCAAAGAGGCAGCAGGGTTCCGCCATATTTTCAGCCAAAACAGGGCGGGTCTAGATCTTATGAAGTCCTCTATGTAGGGAAGATTCAATTCTCTGTGACACACATAAGATGGGGCCGAAATGACCCCCCCCCAAAACCTTCCTACAGAATTTATTCTCTTCAATATGTATATTGGTACAGTTCGAATATCCCCACACCTCTGCGCCATAGGTTCCTGTTGGTAAGCACTGGGTTCTATAAATTTGTAACAGTGGCATAATAACCTCAGCATGTTTGGGTTGACGGAGGGTGATTATAGAATTAATAGCTTTACCCATTTTATTTCTCCCTCTGGCTACATGAGGCTGCCAGGATCCGAAATCAGAGAACAACAGGCCTAAGTAAGGAAAAGTGCAAGTGCTATTTAAAACATTGTTCCCTGACATGATGTGACGAATTTTATGTTTCTTTGGGCCACAGGACATTATATAAGATTTTTTAAAATTGGTACATAAGCCGAGATCGGCCATATATGAAACGAAACCTGATGTTAAAGTGCGCAGTGCATTGGGTGTGCGGCCCATAAGGACCGCATCATCCGCATAAAGAAGTGCGGGGAATAGTTTGCCGTTAATGTGCGGGACATCACTGGTTAGTTTACACAAGGATTTACTTAATTCATTTATATACAAAATAAAAAGCAAGGGGGCCAAGACGCAGCCTTGTCTGATCCCCCTGCCAATTAAAATATCACCCGAAACTTCACCATCATTATTTATTCGAACACGGGCTTTCAAATCACTATGTAAATGGGCCAAAAAATAAACCAGGGATTCGTCTAAACCATAGCTCAACAGAACTGACCATAAACGGGAGCGATTAACAAAATCAAAAGCAGAACTTAAATCCATAAACCCTAAATACAGTGGGGATTTTTTAGCGATAGTGTATTTGGCCAATAATAAATTTAAATTTAAACATTGCTCCACAGTCCCTACATGGATGTAGGATCTTATTTTCTTCAGCCCAGGTTCTGATCTTATTAAAAATAACCCTGCCTAGAATCTTCAAAGTATTATCTATTAAAGATATTGGGCGATAACTGCCAGGGTCAAGTCTGTTGCCTTTTTTAAAAATTGGCACAATAATACTATTAGACCAACAACTTGGCAGTGGAGTATGGGATAGATTATTAAAGAAATTACACAATAAAGGTGACCAAAAGTCAGGCTCTGATTTTATTAAGTCGATAGATAGTCCATCGGGACCAGGAGCTTTGTTCCCCGCACTTTGTGAAATGGCGTCTTCCACCTCCATTATAGAAATATTCAGTATCATGAGGGGCTGAGAGATTTCCGTGGAAGGGTGCGGTGCGGCATATATATTTGAAAAATGCTCTACCCACACATCTCCTGATATATTACAATTTATGGGGGTGATATTAGATCCAATTGATCTCAGATTCTTGACCTCACTCCAGAACCCGGCAGCATCCTTCATTGCCGCTGTGCGCGCAAGAGATTCCCAATGAACTTTTAAAAGCTCTTCAGATCTTATTTTTAAGGTACGCTTATATCTTGACCTCAGAGTCCTCACCAGTAACTGGTCCGGTGGTTCAGCTGTAAGGACAACCCTTAGTTCCCGATTTGCTTTGGAACATGAGTTGTCGAACCACCTTGGGTTTTTGATATTATTGGCTGGGGCTGGTTTGGAAATCTCCTTTTTTATAGCCTTACACAGCCCTGTGAAGGCCTCAACGATGTCATGTCCAGAGCTATCAGTAGATAGACAGATAGACACTAATAAAGGATGCATCTTAATGGTGCGAGCTAGAACCCCCTTATTGTCTATCCCCTTCCAGACCACCCTAAGTTTGTCTGTTGACGCTACTAAGTTTTTAGCCCCAATTTCTCTACGGTTCACCAGTTTTTTATGGATTTAAAACGAGATAAGATAGGGTGATGGTCACTATATATGGTACTAACGACTGCGGCCTCTAATGAGAGGTCCACAAGCAGGGAGGTTATAAATACATAATCTATTGTGGTTGAACTCCCACACCCGACATAGGTGGCTACAGGTCCTTTATTCGCAGCAGTATTTGCCTTCTCCATAACATTGACTAGGTCCCGTGTGGCTAGATGGTTAGACAATTCTTCACCTCTTTTACAAGGAGGGGTTCTAGAATAGATATGTGCGTTAAAATCTCCTCCTAAGCAAATGCCATCAAATTTACCATACTTTTGACCGTCTACAATTTCATCAATAAAATCAAACAATCTTATAAAATTCGTGTTGGGATGTGTTTTGAAATCGTTGTTATAAAAATTAATTAAACATAATTTTATCCTACTAATATAAAGCAAGGCCTGAAAATTCATGTCATTAGTTTCCAAAAGTTCGATTTTAACTCCTGCCCTGATCTTGACCCAAATAGATAGTCCCCCGCTAGGTCTACCCATGACCGGGATCGGTACAATTTGGTTGTAACAGCTATAGCCCTCAAAAAATAAGGAGCTAGTGCACCAAGTTTCTTGGAACATTAAAATGTCAAAGTTAATGACCCAGTCTGCCCAGTCCCTGATTTTCAATTTCGCATTGAGACCTGCAATATTCCAACTCAGGATTGTCAAGTTATGATGCAGTATGGGCGTGGCAGTGGCATGGGCAGTTATTTTAGGGTGGAAATGGCAACGCAAGCGCTTTAGTGCCATTAGACACCGTTATAGTGGGGTAGGTTGACAGTTCACCCACGGGGCCAAGTGTATTGATATGGTCTCTGACTACTAGGTCTGGGAGGATAGCTGATGGTCAGTCCAGAGTACCCAGCTCAGATAGTATACTAAATCTGTTATGCAGTGGATAGGGTGGTAGAGCAGGGCTAGATGGTCTCTGGTGGGGCCTATAGAAGTAACCCAGTGGCAATAGGGTTATAACAATAGGGGGGCTAAAATAGATATTGTTACTGCCAAGAATAAATTTAACTGTAGTGGGGTGTCTGAAGTTAACTACATTGCAATCTCCTGTCATGTTCTTAAATGATGGACCAACCCAGCTCACCCGGCGGACAGACAAAATTTCACTCGAAATGTTGGGGCCTACCCCTTTGTGTTTAGACAACCAGTCAATACACTTGTTGTTCAGCTGGACCCAGGACTCACCCTGTCCCTCCCTAAGCGGTGGTACGCCTGCCAAAATTAAGACATATGGGCAGGCATCAGGGGGCAAATGAAGGGCCGGCCCCAGATGTTTTGTAGGCCTAGTAACAACGGCTTGGCCCTTGTGTAACCCAATATTAGTGGGTGCCTCCGGCCTCATAGAGGGCAAGGTGGACACGTCCTTTGATGTATCGAAGGCCACGCTAGTGGGGCAAAGCGGTCCAGTTGCTGCAACCGGGGTATGCTGTGGAGTCATGGCAGGTTGGGTTTTCCCTACATTGTCACCCCTCGGTGCAATGTTAGATGTAGCTGTACTACTAATGATATTAGGCCTGCCACCAAAAAAACCCTTACTGGCGACTTCCAAATCTTTCAGAAGGCGATCTCCCCTCATTAGATCAAGGCTAATCACCCCTTTCCTTTTTGCATCTTCATTTTTTACCAGGTTTTCCAATCTATCTAATCTTTTAAAAATATTATTAAACTGTTTGATCATTTGACTTTCCATTTGTTTAAAAATTATATCGACTATAGTCTCAATAAAGTTCTCATTTGGCTTTTTTTGAGTGACACTTTCAATTACAGGCTCAGTCTGTGTGCATGCAAAATTATGTCCTTCTTTAGGGGGAATTATGTCTAGAAGCCCCTCAGCGAGTTGCAAAGACTCATTGATAACGCTGCTGCCCCCTGGCAGTTGTTGCTTCCCTCTAGTCCACATACTCTGAGGTGTCGGTTGGCTCTTGTTGCGGGGAAGTTGTTTCCTTTGATCAACTAATAGTTTCAAAGGACCTCTTTTCCTTTTTTCTCCAGCGATTTTATTGCTCGGGGACAGAGGAGGGATAGGAGCATGCGAAACAGAATCTGGCTGTAAGTCAATAGTAATGGTACGACTGTTGCCCCCTGATAACATAGACAGCGGATTGACCAAATTAGGTTTTGAAACTGTAACCACAGAGGAAAGTGGCAAAATGTTGTTTGGACTTGTTTGCTGGGGCTCTGGGTGTAAACGTATAAGATCCATAGACATTCTCCTTTCAGTATTGGCAATTTCATTAGTGACCATGTTGAAAGCATTGTCCAGCATACTTTCAAATGACGGTGGGAGGACAGGAGGTCCCACAGATGGCTTTGTGGTAGTGTTAGGATTCCGTTTCCCCATTATGGATATATGTCAGGGCTCACCTTGATAGCGGCTTAGAAGGATGGCCCGCCCGACCACTGTTGACCTCTGAGGGCCTCAGAGGGCCCGCCCTTTGCCCGGGCTTCGCCCGGCGCCGCCCGTGCGCGTCCCGCGACGCGGAGGGAGCCTCTGCTATATGAGCGCCTCCGGGCGCGGTGGTGGGCGGAAGCGGTGTAATGCCGCTAGGAGACCTGGGAGCTGTAGTCTCCCCCAACTGCGGCCAACGATCTCAAACGGCGGCAGGGGAGACCCACAGCGTTGCCGTCCCAACCAAAGTCTCTCGGAGCCCAGGTGAGTGCGTGCTTCCACACCAAGATTGCAGCGAGTAACAGATGCCCCCGCTCCACCGAGGGAGCCTCTGCTATTTGAGCGCCTCCGGGCACGGTGGTGGGCAGAAGCGGTGTAATGCCGCTAGGAGACCTGGGAGCTGTAGTCTCCCCCAACTGTGGCCAACGATCTCAAACGGCGGCAGGGGAGACCCACAGCGTTGCCGTCCCAACCAAAGTCTCTCGGAGCCCAGGTGAGTGCGTGCTTCCACACCAAGATTGCAGCGAGTAACAGATGCCCCCTTATAGTAATTTGAAGGTGATGTTTTAAATTAAAATGTAAGTTATAAATAACACTGTGTACGTAGGTATGCAACTTTTAGTATTTCGAAAATGTTGTGTAAATGCTAAATTTAAGATATATCTGTAACTTCAGAATTTCTAATGCTTGTGTAGTTTAAGTATGGTTTGTCTGGAATTACAATTCCATACAATTATTTATTTGAGATAGGGGGAAAACATTACACCAACATGTTTCAACCTTTCAGTCTTTTTCCCGGTTGAAAAAGAATGAAAGGTTGAAACGCATTGGTGTCATGCCTAGTTCATATACATCGATTCCTTCAAGGTGTCATTTTGCCCTTTGAAAGATCAGCCGCATCAAGTGTCTTGCCACAAAAACCATCCGATTACGAGGCACTGTAAAAGAATAAATTCATTTATTGTTTCATAAGAACCACATAATGCGACAAGCCAACGTACTTCAGCAAACGGCTTCAACTGGACCAACGGCGGTCACCACTAGGTAGTTATCGTTAGGTGTGCTTCTACAGACCAAACGTTTTTTGGTTTGCTAATAACTTTGTCTCTGTTTGACAAACTTTGACGAAACCTTCCAGAAAAAAAAGTTAATTCACCTCAGCTCTTTCCTGGAAAGTTTTGGAGTGATCCGTGAAGTGGGGAGAAAAAAAAGGGGGGGGGGGGCTCCAAACTTAAAATCCCTAAACATTTTCTATAGACTGCGTTATAAACAGGTTATAGCAAAAACAGCTGAACGGAATTACACCAAATTCATCAGGTAACTAGATTTTGGTCTGCAGATTGTGCTTTTTGTGATTTGGTGTAAATTTATTCAGTAGTTTTTGAGCAATTAATGGTAAAACATAATTGTATATTTTGTCATTAGCGCTCACGAGAGTCTCCGAGACACTCACAGGTGCACCAATTTCAAAATAGTGCTTTCTGATTAGCCCAGTGAGCTTTATTTCCCTTGGGCTATCTCACTCCCACGGGAATCAGACTCCTGTGACTGCGACCTCTATGATTGGCTGCCAGCAACATGAGAAAAATGTTGCTGGCAGCCATTACTGTACTCAGAGACTTAGGGCCCCATGCATCAAACTAAAAACCGGTCGCAAACGGGCAGTTTCTCAGAATCTGCCCGTGACTACCAGTATTTTTGCATTTGGGATGCATCATCCCAAATGCAAAAATCACAAATTGGGATTGCATTTAAGGAATTGCATATTGCGATGCCTTAAATACAATGCTAGAATCAATTTAAAATAGTGATTTCGCTATCAGGGATCGCAAATTACCAAAAAATAAAACAGGTCGGAAATTTGCAAAAACTTTGAAAAATGCACTGAAAAGCATTTTTCAAAGTTACATGTTACACACACACAAGCCCTTGGGGCATGTGTGTGTCCGCAACATGGTTGCACATTACAATTTCAGGGGTGCAACAGGGTGTCATTTTGACACCCTGGCACCCTTGAAATTGCATGCGCAATTTGAGAGTACCTAATGGGTACTCGCAAATTGAGCATGCAATTCCCATGGGCCTGTAGGCCCATAGGAATGAATGGAAAGCAATTCCTTAATTGCGACTCACAATTTGCGAGTTGCAATTAAGGAATGTGTAGGAATCACTTTTTTTAGCGATTCCTACATGCTTAGGCTTTTGCAATTCCTTATTAGCAAATCCTTATTTTTCGCTAATAAGGAATCGGAGATGGCGTTTTTGATGCATGTGCCAGATGGTCTCCTGTCGTGAAGTTGTACAAATACATATATATGGGGACAGGGTTAGGATACCCTGAACCCCTAGGCCCCTTTGAGGGACTCAAAGGGTCCCCCCTGGGGCCAAAAAAGAAAAACAAACAGCAAAAAATGCAGCTATACTGCAAGGCTCTCATGGGATCGGAAGAAAAGGCAGCCAGGCCACATTTAATTATATAATGCCCCGGGGAGGCTACTACCGGGGCTGTCTTTAGAACGGGGGGGGCTGCATGCCCCCCCCCTAAGCCATTAACACACCTCTTATCCACCTCAAGGGTCGATATTATCATTTATGAAAGTAGGCACTGGGGATTCCACCCCCAGGGCCAACATTCATTTTTAAGAGGGGGTGGCACGAGGCCCCTCTCCCTGAGCCTCAAGAGGCCCCGGAAAGCCCACCCCCAGGGCAGACATTGATTTGTATGGGGAGGACAGCTGTGTGGCCCCCTCTCCAAGCCTGGAATGGCCCCAGGTAACCCACTCCAGCATCCAATTATTTTAAGTGAGGGGGGCCGCCTGTGTTTGCTCTCACTTGGACTGAGCATTTTTAAATCTACCACCTAATGGCAGCAAACACCAAGTCAGCTCCCATCTGGCGGGAGCTTCAAAAATGCTCCTGGCTTCTTGGAGCAGACTTCAGATCTATATCCCTGCCGGCAGTGATGCGGGTAAGGAAACAGATCTGAAAATTACTCCCGCCCTGAGGGAGCCATACTGTTGCTTGCGCCCTCTGGGCAGGAGCAATGCTGGTTCCTGCTGGACGGAGGGAGCCGGCTGGGGCAGCGGGGTTCTTGGGACTCTCCCCATGTCCCCCAACAATAGTGTGGTGGGTCTTCTTTATGGAGCCGGGCCCGAGGGTGGGATTCTCGGAACTGAGATCAGCCCAAGGGGGGGTGGCACGTGCCTCCCTCCCTCTTTAAATTGGTGCTGGGCACCGGGGGATGAATTCCCTAGGGCTAAGCCTTATGGTCAACCTCTCACTATGCACAGGGGGTTGGTCATAGGGCCTGGCCCCACTGGGGTTGGTTGTAAGGGGGTGTTGGCTGCAGGGCCTGCGGGGGAGGGGTTGCATTTACATATGGTAATTAAGTATTACTTTCCATTAATAAAACCCTAGAAATGAATTGCAAAAAAAATGGTTAAAGTAACATTATAGTTCGGTGTGATAAAAGGATCTGTTTTTTAAAAATAAAAACCTAGAAATACACTGAAAATTTGTCATTTGAGATGTCATCTGTGTTCTCATAAATTATGTTATAGAACATGTCATGAGTGATGTCATATGTGGAGTCGTAAGCAGTGCATGGCTGGGCACAAGTAATAGAGCTGCTAACTATAGCGCATGAATTTCTTCTGGTTCAAAAGTCTAGTGTTATCACTGACATATTCGCCTAACTATAATTTTATTTTAATCTTTTTTTTCAGAGAATATATATGTATATAGTCACTGAAACCAAAGCTTAAAGTGGCATTATAGTTGGGCAAAAAAAGTTCAGTGACAGCATAATGTTTTTAGCCAAAAAATGCTGAAATTAACCAGTTGTGGCGTACCCCCACAATGTACAGTCTTGTCATCAAAGATGATATATCAGATTTTGCAGTGATGTTACCAATGATGTCATAGATAGAACATGTCATGAATGATGTAATATGGAGTTAATTAGCAGTGCATAACGAAGGCGTAAGTTATAGTTACCTTCGGGGCCCGAGTTATAGTTACTGCCGATAAGGATAACTAGTGAATTTTAGTGGGTTTTTCAGTTTAAAACGTTACGTTGGTACTGAAATATTCACCTAACTATAATATCACTTTAACCTTTAGCTTTTCCTGTGAATTTACAGTTTTTTTTAAACGGAAAGTAATATATTATTACCATATGTAAGACCAACCCCACCACCTGTGGCCAGGCTCTGCGGCCTACCCATCACATCAAGCAACCACATGCAGCGTACCTCATCCCCCGGGACAAATACATTACCATTAGAATAGGGGGCATGTGGTCCCCTCCCCCTGCCCTAATGAGGCCCAGAGACCCATTCCCTGGGGCGATACTTTATTTTTAGGGGATGGGGCGGGTGGTCCCCTCGCCTAGCTTTAATAGTCCCCAGGGACCTCATCCACCAGGGACATATGTTAATTATGGAGGAGATGGTGCTTGACCCCCCCCAAGCGTTAAGAGATGCCATCCCTGGAACTAAATGCATTATTATTAGTTGAGGGAGCATGTGGCCCCCTGCTAGAACTTTAAATAGGCCCTGGGGACCCCATCCCCTGAGTACAAATTTAAGTTATAATAGGAGAGGAGCGCACAGCACCGCAACGCCTTCATAGGCCCTGGGGACCCTACCCTCAGGGCCACACTCTATTTATAAGGGGTGGGGGCACGTGACACCCCCTCCCAAGCCTTAACTTGCCCTGGGGACCTCATCCCCTGGGTTCAAATTTCATTAATAAAGCCTATTGTGGCCTAAGGGACCCAATCCCCCAAGGCGAGTTTTAATTATAGGTGGTTCCGCCTATAAAAAAATAAGAAAAAGACAGGGCAAAACTGGTCCTGGGCTACTTGTGTTTTGGGTCAGAGTTCAGGCTGGACTGCTCCCATTGGAGAAGGGTCAAGGCTGATTTGCATATAGCTGGGTCTAAAGAGGTAGCATGGTGTGCAAAATAATAATGGATTGGGATGTGGTCTGAATAATTATCAGTGGCTGCGATTGATTCATGCATTCCATCCATCACTTTTTGTATACTTCAGGATGTCACCAAACGTGGGACGGGTATGCCCAAACATGGGTTCCGTGCACACTGTGTCACTGGAACAAAACTATACCCGGCTAATGAGACCATAAAACTGATCTGCAGCTACTGTGTCCCCAGTTTGTGCTCCTCTGGGATGCAGTCTGTGAGCTGGCATCAGGGAATAGGGTCCCTGGGCCTCAACAGGATCAGAGAGGGAGGCCCTGGTCCTCTCCACTCTACAATGCAAATCGGCTCCAGGGCCCAAATCGGCTTGTGGAGAGGGCCCCCACTCATACCTCTCCCCAAATATAAAACAAAATGTTGAGCTGCGATTTTCATTTTTTTTGTTTTTGCTGCAAACCCGCGGGAGTACAGTGAGATCACAGCAAAAAAGCCAAATTTCTGGCGAGAGTCTCGCGAAATCCAACGGTCCAGATGTACCAATATTTTTGCAGGCTTATGTTTTTTTTAAACTGCAGAATAGATTTACAACAAATCGTACATAGCACGGTTTCTGGACCAAGATCTGCCTTCATGCTAATACAATGTAATTCGGCTCAGCAGTTTTTGTGGTAGCACTTCCTAAAATGGTCTATGGAAAATGAATCGGGATTTTGCGTTTTGGAAACCCTCTTTTTTCACAGCCCCCACTTTATGGATCACTCCGAAACTTGGTGTTGGCCACCAGCGGAAAGTTGGGAGCAGTGCATCGTGTTTGGCATGGGGTAGGCCTAGTAAGGTATGGTAACAAAAGATTACTTTGACCCTCACAGGCAGCCAACCTCACACTGTGCATGACCTTTTGATGACCTTTAGCCTATGGCCATGCATGTAGAAAGATTGGCCGCAGGCAGCCAACATCATGATGCGCACAGCCTTTGGCCGTGCACAGCGGGGGTCTGGCCACAAGGTCTGGCTTATGGCTAGGCACTGTGACCCACCAACCTGGAGGCAATCAACATCATGTGTGTTGTCAGAGGTTAGCCCTGTGGCAAACCTCGCAAGCAGCCAACCCCACACTGTACACAGCTTTTGGCCGTGTGCAGCAGGGGGTTGGCAACAGGGCTTGGCCATAGTCAACCCACGTGAAGGCAGCCGATACACCTTGCAGGCTGCCGACCCCATGCCTTTGGCGTGCGTAGCATAGGTTTGGCCTACGTGCCCGGACCCCATCTCCTGGGGCCAAAATATATATATTAAAGGGAGGGGGCCCCACTCCCCAAGCCTCATCAAGCCCTTGGGACACAATCCCTGGGGTCAAATTCAATTAAAAAAGGGGAGGGGGCTGCAGGGCAACGCTTCCCAAACCTCATTAGGCCCTGGTGACCCCATCTCCTGATGTCAAGTTCAACAAAAAGGGGGAGGGAGGGCCTCCCAGCCCTCTTCCCTGAGCCTTCAAAGGCCCCGGAGAACCCATGTCCCGGGACCAAATGCAATTAAAAATGGGAAGAGGGACATAAGGCCCCTCTCCCTGAGCCTCATTAAGCCCTGGGGATCCCATCCCCGGGGCCAAATTACCAAAAAAGAGAGTAGGTAGCACCGTTCCACCATCTCAAGCCTTCAAATGCCCCGGGGACTCCATCCATGGAGCCGTAACTTACTAAAAAAGGAAAGGGGGCTGCCTGGCCCCTGAGCCTTCATAGACACCAGGGGACCCCATCCCCAGGGCCCGATTTTATTAAGAAGGGGAGGGGGAGCACGGCGACCCTCCTTGAGCCTTCTTGGGCCCTGGTGACCTCATCCACCAGGGCATCTCTTTGGAATAGGTGGGTGCTCTGGTGCCCACCTGGGGCACATACCAACCAACACGTTGGGGGATGTGGGGGGGGAAGCCGATTCCTCATGTCATGCGGGAGCCGGCATTGCCGCTGAAATAGAGCCCGCTATTTGCCATTCTTTAATAGCGAATCACTAATAGTGAATATCTTCCCATTCATTCCTATGGGCCTCCTAGCCCATAGCAATCAATGGGTAGGTATTCCTTATTAGCTAATCTCAATTTGCGATTCGTTATTAAGGAATGTTAAGGAATCACTAATATTATAGCGATTCCTACCTACATTAAATTTTGCGAGTCCTTAATAGCGAATCAGTAAAATTCGCTATTACGGATTCCCTATTTTGATTTTACCTACATCTGCCCCAAAGTCATTACCATCAACCTAAAATAAAGTAACCAGTACAACTAATCTTTCATTAATATTAAATGTCATACCCAAGAACACATTAATAAAAACTATCTTGGCCTCGGAAATTAAATATTTTTAAATATTTTTGGTCATCAATATTTTTTTTTCGGAGGGGAACTCCACCCGGAGACCCTCTCCTCGGTTTCCCAGACCCATCTCACTCACTCACTTCTTCATATTTGTTTCTGTGTTCAAGCCCTTTTCTAGGGAGAGGATGCTACCAAACTGCTGTATTAAAACCCCTTCTTCGCTTCTCCTAGTAGATTTCTTGTATGCCAGTCCTTCACCCTACGGTTCCCAAATGTGCATCATCTTTTTAATTTTAAAGTATGGAATAAAAATATCCTTTCACGTTGGTTTCTTCTAATTATTATTATTATTATTATTATAACTGCTACTAGTTTAACAGTTTTTTAAATGGCTTATCAAACATATTTCATCAGTATATTTAACATAAGAAATTGTATCTTGCCTTCTAGGAGCTTTCATATATGTATTTTTCCTTATCTGCACAACACCCACATTTCTCCCACGTTTACTATGTTCCTGCACGTGCCTTTCTTTATTTTTTCCACTTAGACAAATCATAGTTACAGTTTTTATTGCAAGTTTACAAGTTTCTTGGCTAAGAAATAGACCTAATTCCTTTGTAGAAGCAAGAAATGTACATGCAGGCTGTGTGTGCACAAAGGTAGGAGCAGAAGGTCAGTGTATAAGCAGAGAGGACATCGTGTGTGTGTGCATGTGCCAGTGTGTGACATTGTATGTATTTTTTGAGTGTGCTTGCAGAGGGGGCAGTGCATGAGCAAAAGTGGCAGGGAGCAGTGTGTGCAGAAGGGATGTGGGATCAGAAAGGGAAATGTGTGAACAAATGGGACAGGGTACAGAAGTGCAATGTGTGAGTGGAGTGGCAGTGAGTGAGCAGAGATGAGTGTAGTGTATGAGGAGAGGGGCAGAAGGGTCAGGAGCGGAGATGCCAGTGTGTAGAGGGGCAGTATGTGAGTTGAAAGAGCACAGAGGTAAATGTAGGGGTAATGTGGCAATGTGTGAACAGACGGGTATAGAGTGTGTGGGCGGAGGGACAGGATCAGAAAGGGCAGGTGGTAGAGAGGGGCGGTGATAAACTAGAGGGCAGGGTGCAAAGAGGTCCAAATGTAAGTATGTGTAGCAGGCTAAAGCAGGGAATGTGTGAGCAGAGAGGACAGTGAGTGAGCAGAGGGGGTAAGAGCAGCGAAGCAGTTTGTGAGCAGAAGAGGCAGGGCGAAGAGAGAGGGCAGTGTGTGTGCAGAGGGGCAGGATCAGAGAGGGCAGTGTACGAGCAGAAGAGGCAGGGAGAAGAGAGGGCAGTGTGTGAGCAGAGGGGCAGGATCAGAGAGGGCAGTGGGTGTGCAGAGGGGCAGGATCAGAGAGGGCAGTGTGTGTGCAGAGGGGCAGGATCAAAGAGGCCAGTGTACGAGCAGAAGAGGCAGGGAGAAGAGAGGGCAGTGTGTGTGCGGGGGGCAGGATCAGAGAGGGCAGTGTGTGTGCAGAGGGGCAGGATCAGAGAGGGCAGTGTGTGTGCAGAGGGGCAGGATCAGAGAGGGCAGTGTGTGTGCAGAGGGGCAGGATCAGAGAGGGCAGTGTGTGTGCAGAAGGGCAGGATCAGAGAGGGCAGTGTGTGTGCAGAGGGGCAGGATCAAAGAGGCCAGTGTACGAGCAGAAGAGGCAGGGAGGAGAGAGGGCAGTGTGTGTGCAGAGGGGCAGGATCAGAGAGGGCAGTGTGTGTGCTGAGGGGCAGGATCAGAGAGGGCACTGTACGAGCAGAAGAGGCAGGGAGAAGAGAGGGAAGTGTGTGTGCAGAGGGGCAGGATCAGAGAGGGCAGTGTGTGTGCACAGGGGTAGGATCAGAGAGGGCACTGTACGAGCAGAAGAGGCAGGGAGAAGAGAGGGCAGTGTGTGTGCAGAGGGGCAGAATCAGAGAGGGCAGTGTGTGTGCAGAGGGGCAGGATCAAAGAGGCCAGTGTACGAGCAGAAGAGGCAGGGAGGAGATAGGGCAGTGTGTGTGCAGAGGGGCAGGATCAGAGAGGGCAGTGTGTGTGCAGAGGGGCAGGATCAAAGAGGCCAGTGTACGAGCAGAAGAGGCAGGGAGAAGAGAGGGCAGTGTGTGTGCGGGGGGCAGGATCAGAGAGGGCAGTGTGTGTGCAGAGGGGCAGGATCAGAGAGGGCAGTGTGTGTGCAGAGGGGCAGGATCAGAGAGGGCAGTGTGTGTGCAGAAGGGCAGGATCAGAGAGGGCAGTGTGTGTGCAGAGGGGCAGGATCAAAGAGGCCAGTGTACGAGCAGAAGAGGCAGGGAGGAGAGAGGGCAGTGTGTGTGCAGAGGGGCAGGATCAGAGAGGGCAGTGTGTGTGCTGAGGGGCAGGATCAGAGAGGGCACTGTACGAGCAGAAGAGGCAGGGAGAAGAGAGGGCAGTGTGTGTGCAGAGGGGCAGGATCAGAGAGGGCAGTGTGTGTGCAGAGGGGCAGGATCAGAGAGGCCAGGGTACGAGTAGAAGAGGCAGGGAGAAGAGAGGGCAGTGTGTGTGCAGAGGGGCAGGATCAGAGAGGACAGTGTGTGTGCAGAGGGGTAGGATCAGAGAGGCCAGGGTACGAGTAGAAGAGGCAGGGAGAAGAGAGGGCAGTGTGTGTGCAGAGGGGCAGGATCAGAGAGGGCAGTGTGTGTGCAGAGGGGCAGGATCAGAGAGGGCAGTGTATGAACAGAAGAGGCAGGGAGAAGAGAGGGCAGTGTGTGTGCAGAGGGGTAGGATCAGAGAGGCCAGGGTACGAGTAGAAGAGGCAGGGAGAAGAGAGGGCAGTGTGTGTGCAGAGGGGCAGGATCAGAGAGGGCAGTGTGTGTGCAGAGGGGCAGGATCAGAGAGGGCAGTGTGTGTGCAGAGGGGCAGGATCAGAGAGGGCAGTGTGTGTGCAGAGGGGCAGGATCAGAGAGGGCAGTGTATGAACAGAAGAGGCAGGGAGAAGAGAGGGCAGTGTGTGTGCAGAGGGGCAGGATCAGAGAGGGCAGTGTGTGTGCAGAGGGGCAGGATCAGAGAGGGCAGTGTGTGTGCAGAGGGGCAGGACCAGAGAGGGCAGTGTATGAACAGAAGAGGCAGGGAGAAGAGAGGGCAGTGTGTGTGCAGAGAGGCAGGATCAGAGAGGGCAGTGTGTGTGCAGAGGGGTAGGATCAGAGAGGCCAGGGTACGAGTAGAAGAGGCAGGGAGGAGAGAGGGCAGTGTGTGTGCAGAGGGGCAGGATCAGAGAGGGCAGTGTGTGTGCAGAGGGGCAGGATCAGAGAGGGCAGTGTGTGTGCAGAGGGGCAGGATCAGAGAGGGCAGTGTGTGTGCAGAAGGGCAGGATCAGAGAGAGAAGTGTACGAGCAGAAGAGGCAGGGAGAAGAGAGGGCAGTGTGTGTGCAGAGGGGCAGGATCAGAGAGGGCAGTGTGTGTGCAGAGGGGCAGGATCAGAGAGGGCAGTGTGTGTGCAGAGGGGCAGGATCAGAGAGGGCAGTGTGTGTGCAGAGAGGCAGGATCAGAGAGGGCAGTGTGTGTGCAGAGGGGTAGGATCAGAGAGGCCAGTGTATGAGTAGAAGAGGCAGGGAGAAGAGAGGGCAGTGTGTGTGCAGAGGGGCAGGATCAGAGAGGGCAGTGTGTGTGCTGAGGGGCAGGATCAGAGAGGCCAGTGTATGAGTAGAAGAGGCAGGGAGAAGAGAGGGCAGTGTGTGTGCAGAGGGGCAGGATCAGAGAGGGCAGTGTGTGTGCAGAGGGGCAGGATCAGAGAGGGCAGTGTGTGTGCAGAGGGGTAGGATCAGAGAGGCCAGGGTACGAGCAGAAGAGGCAGGGAGAAGAGAGGGCAGTGTGTGTGCAGAGGGGCAGGATCAGAGAGGGCAGTGTGTGTGCAGAAGGGCAGGATCAGAGAGGGCAGTGTGTGTGCAGAGGGGCAGGATCAGAGAGGGCAGTGTGTGTGCAGAGGGGCAGCATCAGAGAGGGCACTGTACGAGCAGAAGAGGCAGGGAGAAGAGAGGGCAGTGTGTGTGCAGAGGGGCAGGATCAGAGAGGGCAGTGTGTGTGCAGAGGGGTAGGATCAGAGAGGCCAGGGTACGAGTAGAAGAGGCAGGGAGAAGAGAGGGCAGTGTGTGTGTAGAGGGGCAGGATCAGAGAGGGCAGTGTGTGTGCTGAGGGGCAGGATCAGAGAGGGCAGGGTACGAGCAGAAGAGGCAGGGAGAAGAGAGGGCAGTGTGTGTGCAGAGGGGCAGGATCAGAGAGGGCAGTGTGTGTGCAGAGGGGCAGGATCAGAGAGGGCAGTGTGTGTGCAGAGGGGCAGGATCAGAGAGGGCAGTGTATGAACAGAAGAGGCAGGGAGAAGAGAGGGCAGTGTGTGTGCAGAAGGGCAGGATCAGAGAGGGCAGTGTGTGTGCAGAGGGGCAGGATCAGAGAGGGCAGTGTACGAGCAGAAGAGGCAGGGAGAAGAGAGGGCAGTGTGTGTGCAGAGGGGCAGGATCAGAGAGGGCAGTGTGTGTGCAGAGGGGCAGGATCAGAGAGGGCAGTGTGTGTGCAGAGGGGCAGGATCAGAGAGGGCAGTGTACGAGCAGAAGAGGCAGGGAGAAGAGAGGGCAGTGTGTGTGCAGAGGGGCAGGATCAGAGAGGGCAGTGTGTGTGCAGAGGGGCAGGATCAGAGAGGGCAGTGTGTGTGCAGAGGGGCAGGATCAGAGAGGGCAGTGTACGAGCAGAAGAGGCAGGGAGAAGAGAGGGCAGTGTGTGTGCAGAGGGGCAGGATCAGAGAGGGCAGTGTGTGTGCAGAGGGGTAGGATCAGAGAGGCCAGTGTACGATTAGAAGAGGCAGGGAGAAGAGAGGGCAGTGTGTGTGCAGAGGGGCAGGATCAGAGAGGGCAGTGTGTGTGCAGAGGGGTAGGATCAGAGAGGCCAGTGTACGATTAGAAGAGGCAGGGAGAAGAGAGGGCAGTGTGTGTGCAGAGGGGCAGGAACAGAGAGGGCAGTGTGTGTGCAGATGGGTAGGATCAGAGAGGCCAGTGTACGAGTAGAAGAGGCAGGAAGAAGAGAGGGCAGTGTGTGTGCGGGGGGCAGGATCAGAGAGGGCAGTGTGTGCAGAGGGGCAGTATCAGAGACGGCAGTGTGTGTGCAAAGAGAGCAGAGTGTGAGTATGGGGGCAGTGGCTAAAATAGCAGTGTTTGTAAAAGCAGGCAGCACATGTCAGAAACAGAGAGCGGCAACCCCGGCTCACTGTGGCCGACTTGTGCTGTCTACATCTCATGCATTCATTTTAAACGCAAAAAAACAGGCCTTCTCCTCTGAGCCTGCCTCGCTCTTCCTCATACGGCCCCAGAAATCTCTGAAGATGCATGTGAGAGACGCTTTTTACAATGTATAATTCTTGCAAATAAATGCGATATTGCTCTCACTGTTTTACACTAAAGTGCTGGCTTAATTTTGACTTCCAGCTGTTAACCCCTGCACTGCCAGTTTTGACATTTGAACCCACAAAACTCTGCGGGGGGAGCTGCAGCTAATGCTGGCTGCAGAGTGTCAAGCACATTTCTTCATTTCACACTGTAACATGTGTTGCATATTTACATTATATACATCCACTCTTATTAGTTTCCAGATAGTGCACATCAAGAGTCAGGAAAGTCCGCCTGTGGTAAGCGTTCAATTTTGACAAACCAATATGGCAACGGTATATTTTTAATTTAGAAAGGTGCTGAAACGTTTTCGTAATTTTTAAAGCTACAATAAAATGCTTTAAAATGAAATAATCTCTTTGAAGTACACCGGCCTGTACAGGATGGGCAATGATTTCCAGATTTCCGGCAGGAGCTCAAGGGAAAGTGTTTCAAACCCCACATGTCATCTGGTCAGGGCCTGGTATGAAAAGTTGCAGAGTACTTTTAAAATCTAGTTTAAATGTACAAAAGGACATTTAAAAAAAAAAAAAAAGTCAAGAAACTATGTAGTTTCAAATGGCCAAGATGTTGGGGTGACCCGTAACAGTTAAAAGTTACGGTAGAAAATGCGGATTTGGTAGCATCTCTGATAACTGATTGTCCATTGCTCTTTTGAGCCGAACACACTTCTGGCCCTACTGAAACAGGCATGAGTAACCCTCTTACTGAAAATGCACATCTCTGGATTCTGCACATCCGCTCAGTTCTAAGTCAATTGCTAAAGCCCCCTTGGAAGCTAAGGTCTTTAAAACGCTAGTCACCATTAAATTGGGACCCACCAAGGAAAAAAACAACGCTTTAGTAATCACAAATCTGGATTTTTGACTTGAAGAAGGGCAGAACCAGTTGTTTAGGCCATGTTATGTTAACAGTGTTTTTATAGAATTGGAACCACCAGTAAGGGTATCCAGGCACTCTGAACCAGGTGTGTGAGGTCAGCCCAGGGGGCTTACTTGAAAGTCTTGGTCAATACAAAGGAATATCGTATATCTGAGGCTGGTAAGCGATGCAGCATCTTTGGTGGGGGCACTTCACTTCTCAGCTGTCTCTGATACCATACACAGGGCCAGTTTTGGCCGATTTTGTTACAGGAGGCCGATATTGCAGACCCCGGTAATAAAACGGCCCCCCAGGGGCCCAAAATCTGCTCCCATCCTGGCGGGCCGCTACAGCCAGTCTGGCACTGACCATACACAAGCAGTCTTCAAACTGTGGGCTGCTGCCCACTGTGGGGGCATGTCTACAATTCTAGGCTGAGTGAAGTTCCTCAGTATCGTTGGACATTAAACAAGGGATGGATCCGCAGGAAGCGTAATACATCTGTGCTTGTGAAGTAAAACAGCCTGGAAGTGCGACCTTATTTTAGACTGGAAGTCTGACCTTGTTTTAGCATGAGAGTGCCACTTTGTTTTAGCCTGGGAGCATGACCGTGTTTTAGCCTGGGACCACCACCGTGTTTCAGCCTGGAAGCACAACCTACTTTTTCGTTTTCCCCAGCTGTCTTTGTTTGCACACAGAGGTGTTAAAGGTAAGCCTGGGTGGCGAATTCTGCTCCGTTCACAGACTTTGCAGTGTTTTCTGAAAAACTTTGCTCCGTGGAACAGAGTTTTTTCCTCGTTTGCACACGTTAAGTTGGAGACTGAGGAAAATCCAATGGTAGACCACCTCCCCAGTGAGATTTTTCAACGCAGGTGGTCATGGATGGTCACGGCCGCTCTCATTGAGAAACCACTCCATTCGCGTTGAGGATGCTGCTCAAGCACTCAGTTCATGCTGAATTTTCAGTGTGGGACAAACACCTGGCGCTACAGATCAGTGCGAATGGTGCGACCTAACGCACTCAACCGCTTACGGAACTCCGCATAGCACAGCAGAGATTTTGGTCACTTCGCAGAGTTCTCTGCACCCAGGCATACCTAAAGGTGAATGGTGGCAGGGAGGACCTGATACAGTTCCTGAGGGCTTAGTGAAGGACAAGGGACACTGTGCGAGCAGAAAGGCCTAAGAATAGAACCACTGTACAGGTGCACAGCATGTTATAACTTCATAAGTAATTAAGAGAAACTATGATTTGGAGGCATGTTTTTAACTTTGTTCAACTACCTATGTAAGAGTTGTGCTTGCACTGTAATAATGGAAGATTTATATGTCTGTATGAGTAATTACACTAATATTGATGTAAATGGTCATTACTTTTTTTCATTATTTTATAGCAGGACTATTCCCAGTATAGGGTGTCAGGAAGCTTTACATCACACACAGAGGCACAATAAATCATACATATGTGTAAATCAGAGTACAAGAAATGTTACATAAGACAATGAGGGCTATAACTTATAAGGCATAGGAATCAATATCATCCATACTTGCAGGCATTATATGTTAAGAGTGAACGGTGCGGAGAACACAAAGTCAAGATATAAAACTTAACGTAGTAATTGTGGTTGTCTATAATAATAAAACTTTATTACTTCCAAAAGGAACCCTTCTTTGCAATCTTAGAATAAAAACAGATTGAGAAAAGAACAATACGGCTCTAGACCTATGATTTAAAGTTTGCAAGCAGCTCCTTGATGCTGGTAAATAGAGCACTGTTCTATTCTAGAAGGTTTGCAATTTATGACCAGAAAGTAGCAAACTGAGCTCAGTGTCAAAAGCAGCAGCTCACTTATCTAAATAAAAAACAAATCTGTGATCTGCTTATTACTCGATGTGTAGGCACATTAACCCTCTATGCTACTTTATGAGTCAAAACTGTGACTGAACAAAACAGAGAATTCTCCTAGAACTGTGCCCCCTCAAAATTGCTGGGCACACAATGCAGCAGGTGTTTTAACCCTATACGAAATTTTAAAATGCAGCCTCTTTGTGACCAAGTAAGTAATCTGGAACAGATTTATTGTCACATGTCCTTGTTGCCAATTTCTTGGCAGCAGATAAAAAAAAAATTATAAGTTGTCTGTCAGACTGCTTTTTGAAGCTCTACCCCTCGTAACTTTCACCCCTTTTCCTCTGCCACTTTTGACCCTCAATTTATGGGTTAGTGGGGTACATTTTTTCCAATTCCAAACTGTTGCAAGTCCTAAAGGTGTAATGCAAAGCTCACCCTTGAATGCAAGACCCTTGGGCATGAGTCCTACCTTGTACAAAGTCAAATAGCTGGTTGTACTAGAGCATGGCGTTTGATGGAGCATCAAATAAAGGGTGTTACAAAGATCTTTAACTACTACTTTTTGTGTTTGTTGTGTTCAGGCAAACATTACGTATCACTAAACGTGACAACTTCTCCATACAGGGTTGTGAGGCCCTTTTCACCAGTTTCAATCCTACACCATCTTCTTCCTGTAACTTCCTGCTCCTTTACAGACCTCCACCTAGCAATGCAACATTCCCAGACACATGTCTAGACACGGTCTCAAACCTGATAACATTACACTTCAAACTATGCATAATTGGTGACCTCAACATTCGGTTTGACTAACCCAATATGTCCCATCTGAAAACCATCATCACTGGCCTAGACGCACTGAACCTGCATCAGATCGTCCACAAACCCACACACATCACTGGACACATCCTAGATGTCATTTTTGAGAATACAGACCTAGTTACCTTTCAGACAATGACTCCGCTCACATGGTAAGACCAACATTTGCTTGCTTTTTAACATAAAACAACACTAAGTGGCGCACCTAAAACCACCTTATGTGCATCTATCAACGGTGGATAAAACTCAATTTGGAACACTTAGAAACACAACTAACATCCAGTACCGATCTAGGCACAATACATTCTGTTCAGAAACTGTATGAGTGGCGACTGGAAACATTTAATATCCTGAAACCACTAAAAACTACACAATGGAACAAAAGAAAACAGGCACCTTGGAGAAATACAGAGATAAAAGAGATAAAACAACAACTTAGAAAGCTGCAACGTGCTTGGCTCAAAACAAACACAAATCGAATGTTAACTTAACAGATTATACAAGTCAGCTATCAAAAAAGCTAAGAAAAGGTACTGTTCAGACAGAATTCAAAATGCTAAATGTGAAAATAAAGAATTCTATAAAAGTTTTCACTTATGTAAACCAAATTGCCTAGAAGGAGTTCATCCCGTTACTCAAGATTTCACAGACAAACTGACAAATCATTACACGGCCAAAGCAGACACATTGGGCTCATTTAAAACAAAGAGAACACATTCACACCGACCCTTTCCCAAAACAACAATCCAAGAATATTCTCATTTAGCCTCTCCGTACCTTCCACCAAATTTCACACAATGACTTTATGGACCTGGTCAAAGCAAGCAGGCCTGCCAGCAGCCTTTCTGACCCCTGTCCACCACAAACCTTCAAGAAAATTCTTCTAACAACCTCTGCTGCTACACCAGTAAGAAGAATCATCAACAATTCCTTAACTACAGGAATATTTCCAGAAGACCTCAAAAAGTCATACATATGCCCATTACTGAAGAAAACAAACCTGGACCTGCTGAAATCCGACAACCACAGACCGATTAGAAAGGGACCTTTCCTGGGCAAACTGATAGAAAGAGCAGCATTTGCCTAGATGTCACAATTCATTGGAGGTAATGCCGTACTTTCAGACTTCCACAGCATTGTTCCTGGCTGTCCCTGGCTGTCCCTGCTGAGCTTTACCTTGTGCCTCCCAGAGAGGCGAGGAGACTACTGCGCCTGGCGCCCCCTCGCTCCCGCCGCCGCGCTCCTTCCTGTGTGGCCGCTGTGTGGAGTAACGGGGGAAGAACTACATTACCCAGACTCCCCGGACCCAAACATCCCGGAAGCTGCGCCAGGAGGGGCTTTAAAATCTGAACCATTCTCGGTGGAGCGGGTGTGCCGTCCACAGCATTGTTCCTGGCTGTCCCTGGCTGTCCCTGCTGAGCTTTACCTTGTGCCTCCCAGAGAGGCGAGGAGACTACTGCGCCTGGCGCCCCCTCGCTCCCGCCGCCGCGCTCCTTCCTGTGTGGCCGCTGTGTGGAGTAACGGGGGAAGAACTACATTACCCAGACTCCCCGGACCCAAACATCCCGGAAGCTGCGCCAGGAGGGGCTTTAAAATCTGAACCATTCCCCGTGTCGCGGGCTCGCGCGCGGGCTAAGCCCGGGCAAAGGGCGGGCCGTCTACGGCCGTCCAAGGCCGAACAAGGCTGGGCTGGGCCTTCCCTCTTTCGTTGGCTACTCAAACTTTACAACTCGTTTAAGAACCAGGTGACAGTCTTTTGTTCAATTCCATGTAAGGGCACAAGATGCCTGCGCTTTGTAGCCGTTGACTGTTTTCCATTTCTTGTGTTTTACCATTTCATTTGCAAGCTAACTTTGGGTTTAATTGTTCATTAGTGTTTTTACATCTGTGATATAGAACATATAGTAACTCACTATGGCTACACAATCCACAAAAACAAGGTCTTCCCTGTTAGGTGGCTCAGTGAGGGGGACTCTGGATAATTTCATTACTAGGGCGGCATCCGTGTTAGAAAAAGAGATTGCCATCACGGAACGCCGTCTCTCTTTAGACCCAGTGTTCCAGAAGCGTTCCTCCTTGGGTCAAATTCAGCAGGTTTCTTCTCCGCCAATCAGGATTTTGGATCCTGAACGACCTGCCGACTGTGGTCTTCCCGCGCAATTGTGTGATACACTGAATGTAATATCTATTTCGAATGAAACTGGGTTATTCTCTTCTAATTTGCGTCCCTTAACGGGTACTTCTCCTGTGGACTCTTCCCCTACTCATATCGCCTCGACTTCTAAAGGGAATCCTGGTAAAAGAAGGTCCTCTACTTCAAAGCCTGTGGCAAAAAAAACATATACCGCACCAACAAAAAAAGGAGAAAAGTACGCCACTTGGATGCGCCTAAAGCCATGCCCCAACCTATATTATCTCCCCTGCGAACTAAGCAAGCAACTCCACCGCCACAGCTTCCCATGTTTCCTTTTTCTAATTCAATGTCAGATGTCGAGCGCATGGTGAGAGCTCTACTTTTACCTCTAGTAGAGAGAGTTAAGAACATTGAGACACAATTAACATCTTTAGAAGCATCTCATGCCTCCCTTATCTCACTAAATACTGATTTGAACTCTTACCTGCGTAAAGAACCTACTGAGGTTATTACACATTCTCCCTTAACTCAAATAACTACTCAATCTAACACATTGAATCATGAACAGAACACACAAGCCCCCCAACCAATACGAGAGAATCAACCCACCGCCAAGAGGGACCTGAGAGAAGACCAAATTATTAACTCCGCAGCTCCCCCGGGTAACAATAGAAACAGGCAGCCCCCCCCCAGAGTATAAACTGGATAAAAGTTCCCATATTGACCTGCCCCCTGAAGAGGCTCCATATGTAGTGACCTTAATGGGGGTTCCTGTCCTCGCCCAGGGTAAAACTGAGAGCCACCAACAACTTAAAAACAAAGTAGTGTACTGGTTGACCCATAATAGACCACTCCCTCCTGAAATTAACGGTGAAATATTACATGTTAGGAGACTGAACTGGTTGGGTCCTAGACCTAAGGACAAACAGGGCGATGTCATCATAGTCAATTTTCGAGACCGTAGGGTGTCACCTTACATAGCGGACTGGTATACCCCGGGTAGGAGTCTGGGAATTACAACGGCTGATCTCAGCTACTTCTACCCTCGCTCCCTCTTGTCAAACCTTCCACTCTCATATCCACCACCGAGGGTTACCACTGAGACATCTTATTCCACCATTCCAACATCAAATAGATATGCTATCCTATCAGGACTGGACGAACAGGATTGACTCCCCAACCATGAAATTATGACTGATAATTCCCCTATCATGACTGATACTTCTAACTTACTTCCTGTAGAATTAAATTCTTTCGATATAGAAAACACAGGAGGTATACATATTGATCGACCAGAATACTCACCTGAATTTTCCTCTACTGATGTTTACCCTGGCCACGAGTCATACGATGCTCATAATGTGTCTTTAGTTTCCTGGAACGTAGCAGGATTGGCCGATAAAATAAGTGATCCTGCCTGGTTGGCATATGCTAAAAAATACACCATCATCTGCCTTCAAGAGACATGGATGGAAGACAACAGCGCATGTATTGAAGGATATCAAAGCTTTATCAGCCCAGCAGTTCCCTCAGTTAGAGGCAGGGCAAAGGGGGGGCTGGCCATTTTTGTAAATTTGGCTCTTTCCTGTGTTATACGTAACCTATATCACGCAAACAGAAATGTCCAAATACTTGACTTTAAGAGAGGCAAACGTGATTTGACCTTGATCAACTTTTATAATGCTACATCCAGTGAAGGGGATTGTAATATAATGTCTTTGAAAGATACGTTGGCAGAAGGCGCAGGTGTGATGTCACGCAATTTATTAATAGTTGGAGATTTTAATGTGCACCCCTGCGGTAACCCTCGAGATACCCCTATGGGGTCTCTAGGTTGTAACAACGCGAACGGCTTTCATTTTAACCACACTAGATGTGGAACCCTCTTAAATGATTTGTTAAATGAAAATAATTTGTATGTAGCTATGTCTTTAGTACCGGAGGACAAGGTATATGACGTGCCAACTTTTAAAGGCTGTGCTCACGGGTCTTTTATAGACCATATGATATTGTCCGCTGACCTTACCACCCAGGCCTTTAGTTTCACTATTCAATCAAATATTTTTAGTGATCATAACCTCATAACTATCATATTGGGTGGTGGAATTTTTGAATTGCGTGGGCTCCGTGAAGACCGGGGAACCTTAAAATGTATTAATGGAAAACGTCGATTGAAGTGGAATTTAGTTAACCATGATAACTTTTATAATGAAATTAATAAGTTATGTGGCCAGGAACTTGCGGCTTGTGTATCAACATCTATTTCCCATGAACAAACCTTAGCCTCATTTGAGGTCGTGGTGTCTATTGTAGGTTCTATGCTGCTAGTTCCTGTGAAGGGACAAACTAGAAATTACCCTAAATGGTTTGACCACACCTGCTCCAAGGCAAGCAAAGACCTAAGAAAAGCATTGAAAATCATACCTAGGGACTCAGGCCTAATTAAAAATCTACGTGCGACTTACAAGAAAGCACTTGCTGGTCGTAAAAAGGAAATCAAGGCCATTACCTGGGATTCTTTGCTTGACCCCTCAACTCTGGGCAACAGCAGTAAATTCTGGGAAATTATAAATAAACCCCTATTCGACAACCCCAGTGATTCAGATCTAGGAACTAATATCCCAGAGGAGGACTGGGTTAATCATTTTAGTGTAATCTTTAAGAGTAATAAGCAACAAGCAGAATATGATTTTTTAACTATAAGGGCGAATTCTCTGTGCTTTCTGGATAACGAGGTAGAAAAGGCCATTCAAGGGCTAACTGGAAATAAGGCACCTGGACCGGATGGCTTACCTCCGGATCTTTTTAAATCTTGTACATCACTTTGGGCCCCCGTACTAACTAAAGTAATAAATGCTGCAACGGTTTTGGGTTGCCCGAAGTCATGGGGGCACTCGACAATTGTCCCCGTGTTTAAAAAGGGTGATCGCAGCAACCCATCATGTTACAGACCAATCTCATTGATAAACTCAGTAGCAAAGGTAGTGGGGGGTGTAATCCTGACCAGATTGACAACATGGGCCCAAGAGAATAAAATTCTGTCTCCAATACAATATGGATTCAGACCTGGTCACTCAACTGTGACCCAATGCCTGAATCTATACTTGATTACAGGTAAATATACTTTGGCCCGGAAGGGAACTATTCATCTGGCTTTTATGGACCTATCGTCCGCTTTTGATTGCGTGGATAGGGGTAAACTATGGGATATCATGTTAAAGATGGGTGTCGAGCAAAACCTAATCCATCTATTGGCTGATTTGCATTCTGACACAAGAGCGAACGTTCGCTACACCCAAGATTTGAAAGTGACCGGGGACATAAGAATTAATCGGGGTGTTAGACAAGGGTGTATCTTGGCCCCATTCCTCTTTAACCTGTACATTAACGAGTTAGAGGACTATTTGCTGAGATCAGGTACGGATTATCCTCATGTAGGTTCAAGAGGAGTTCCGGTTCTGCTTTATGCAGATGACGCCGTCCTGATTTCAAGGACAGCGAACGGTCTCCAGACACTTTTAAATTCATTTTTATCTTTTTATGGAGTCTCGAGGCCTCAGTATCAATAACTCCAAGTCGTTTGTCATGAAAATTGGCCATGGTTCGCGAAAACCAAATTCCTTTACTATAAATGGGGAAAAAATTCCAACATCTAAAACTTTCTCATATCTTGGAATTCTTCTTGATGACCAATTATCCTGGGGCCCAGCAGTCCATAAAAAAAAGGGCGAAATGACTCTGGCCAACGCAGCCATATTAGGATTTGCGAGAAAAATGGGCAACAGCCCGGTGGCGGCCTTGCTTAAATTATACCAAGCAAAGAGCATTGCAGTTGCCTGTTATGGTAGTGAACTCTGGGGCTATAGCCAGACGCGAGACCTAGAGGTCACAGAAAATAATTTCTTAAAGAAGATCCTAAGGCTGCCTAGGGGCACTGGTAACTTCTCGGTTCACGAGGAGTTAGGTTTGCCCTTTCTAAGCGATAGACTAGCCGCAAATCCCATACTTTGTTGGATGAATTCTTGGTTGAATAATGATATACCCCTTACCAACGATATATTAAGAGAAGCCTTAACCTGGATTGGTAGATTCAAGGTCCCATGGCTGAAATATATAAAAGATTGTCTTACCGAACTTGGACGGCCATCCCTGTTTTTAACCCCATCCACTATAACAAAAGCTGATGTCACATTTGTAAAAAAAGCATTTCTTACAACCAGGTACCTTGCCCGGGAGGAGGCCGAGTTTATGAAATGTAGTGTCAGGAAACACGCTCTACTTAAAACATGCTTACATTTGGAACCATATCTCTCGTGGCCTATATCTGGCTACGAACGATTTTTGTTGACCAGGTTCCGATTTGACCTGTTCCGCCTCCTACTGGCTGTACCAAGAGGGTCCCATCGTGGACAAGTGCTACCTGCTTGCGGCTGCGACGGAAAGTCTCCGCAAGATCTGGAGCACTTTTTATTCTTTTGTCCGTATCATTCAGTACCTCGAAGGCTATATCTAAAGCCTTGTTTAAAGAAACTAAATTTTACACAGATTAAACCAGCACTTTATTTCCTTCAACTTTTGAACTGTGATTGTACTTTATATGTAAGCAGCTTTTTAAAACTAGCTATTACTTTCAGGAAAAGTATGGAGGGATAATTATGCTGTTTTTATTGTCCTATTCCCTAATGATTTTTAACTTTGAACAAATTATTTATATTCTTAAACCTGATTATTCTGCTAGATGCCTTTACTCATTCTGTTTACATAGTCCGCCCATCATACATAAGTATTGGACAGCTTTTTTAAACAATTTATCTGTGAAATGTTTATCCATGTATTGTGCTTTTATGATTGTTAAATCTTACAATCGAATAAAGTTATTTGAACTGAACTGACTTCCAAATGGGATTCCGTCCAAGGAAGAGGCACAGAATCTGCCCTCATAGCCATCTGGGTTGACAGCAACGGGGTTTCTGCGCGACTTCTTTTGGACCTCTCAGCTGCCTTTGATACGAATGATCATGACACTCTGATACAAAGACTCTACAAAACTGGCATTGAGGGGACTGCTCTAGACTGGATCACATCCTACATTCACAACAGAACTGTCATCCATACCTCCCCTTTCTTATCCAAACCGAACTTAACAAAAGTAGGGGTCCCTCAAGGCTCTATCATCTCACCCATGCTTTTGTTCACATCTACATGAAGTCATTACTGGCACTGATCAATCAATTTAAACTCACGTGCTATAACTATGCAGATGAGGTTTTAGGAGACAAGGGTACCCCGATATGTGAACCTGGGGTGATAATGAAGAGTTAAGAACAATGGTTCAAGGATGGCCCAAAAGGGTCCAATAGAAAAGGTGACCCAGGCAGGTTCACTTGTTTTTTAAGATAAGTGAAATCAATTCCGTAGGGAGCAGGAGACAAAGTACGTAAAGGGTCATGTAGGTCAAAAGATAGCAGGTATTTATTTAAACAAAGTCAATTTTAGAATGCTCACAAAATAAGAAAAGCGTGGTGTGAAATAGTGATAGTAGTTTTTAAAAAGACATCGCATTGACAACAATATAGTAGTTGAATTCCATAATTGATCTTTACAAGTTATAAAGAATTCATGTTGTGGGGTGGTCGACGGCGTTTCGAACCCAATTATTGGGGTTCATCTTCAGGACAGTGGTGAGCATGTATTTTGAAGTTAAACTGCCCGTAAAGTTCCTAGAGTCTCCAAAGTGGGAGGCAGGGGCTTCAAAGGTTAATTATTTGAAAACAAGCAGCTTGGCAGTACATAGATCCGCCTGGAGAATGTAATTTTCTTTAGAGGGGCGACAGGGCAGTGAATGGGAGCCTGAGGCCGAGCAGTCAGAGACGTCCTGCAGCTGTTGGGGCTGGCTGATGAATGCCATCCTTGAACCATAACTATGCAGATGACATGTAAATACTCCTTCAACTGGCCCCAAAGACATTGGAAACTACCCAATTTTCAGCTGTGTCAGAGCCGTTGATCATTGGATGACGTGGTGCCATCTCACATTGAATGCTTCCAAAACAGAAATACTCACATGTGGTGACTGGAAAAATTAAGACCCACTCGCCGCCTTGCCTGATGATCTGGGAACACTGCCTAAAGTATCGAAGAAAGTAAGAAACCTCGGAATGACCATGGGCTCCAAGCCATCAATAAATGCCCAAGTGGACAAACTAGCAAGATCAAGCTTTGTTACTATAAAAACTCAGCAACAAATTTTCCCCCATCTGGGATTTTCACACAAGGTCCAGGCTACCATCTCTTTTGTTCTGTGGAATCTCGATTACACCAATAGCCTCTACCCCAGATCACCTTCAGCAACTATGAAAGAAGACTACAACAGATTCAGAACTCGGCTGCCAGACTACTCTTACATATAGTGCAGCAAGCCCACATCTTCCCTGCCTTGAAAGCCCTGCATTGGTTACTGGTTGCCAGAAGATCCACATTCAAACTGCTTTGTATCACCCACAAAGCGATACATGGAACGGCATCACTCTTCATCAGGAATAAAATCACCAAACACATTCAACAAAGGAACCTCTGCTCTAGACTGGCACCTTGCCTCATAATCGCAGCATACAAGAAATAAACCATGGGTGGCACATCCTTCTCTGTTCAAGAAGCCAAACTATGGACCTCTTTACCACCCAACATAAGATCCACAGATAACCACCTTATCTTCAGAAAACTACTCAAGTCTTGGCTCTTCCCCACATAACCACCATACGCAAACATAAATATACAGTATATCCCTCTGTATATGAGCATTTATTTGGACAATAGATATGTTCCTACATATGTGTACTGCTTTTTTACAAACATGTATAATAATTATGTTTTTAAAAAGATAGATATTCGGTGGTTCTGCATAACAAATGTACTTATTACTTATAGTTACATTATTATTTGTTTTTAACATGTATATAAGTGACTGCATAAATAAATCTTTATCATAACTATTTATCTAGAATTGCTTCACTATTGAATTACAAAAATAATTTCTTTTTTTTTTTTAAGAAAACAACACTTGAAAGCCGGAGTTTTATTTAATGCATCTTTAATCTACATATTTTACCTTCGTTATGCATATATAACCCTTCCATTTACTTATGTATCTATATATTTAATACTTTTCTTCTAATTCAGCATATCCAATGCACTACCCTATTTATTGCCCTATACTCTTCTCAATATATCCGTTACCTCAACTCTCTGACTCATCTCAAACCTCATTCTACTACTCTTTCCAATGCACTACCCTATTTCTCGGCCTATACCTCTATAAATATATCCTCTACCTCCACTCTCTCATTCCTCTCGTACCCCATCCCACTACTATGATCCCCAAAATAACCCGTTATAGACTCTTCTCTCCTTTGCATCTCCTTGCATCATCTCATACCTCTTTTAATACTCAGATCTCCCAAACAAGCCTTTCTAAACCCTTCCCTTTGGCTCTTCCCCCTCCACCTCCCCTTTGCACATCCCAAACCCCCTCCTACCGCTACGAACTACCAACAAAAAAAAACCTAAAACAAAATCTAGACCCTGCCCTCTTCTATCCCTCCACTATTACTTTTTAATCCAAATAACAGACTACCATGTCAACGACTCAAATTATTTTCATATTTCCCTATACTAACTTCCCTCCACCTTCCCATTACTCATCACAAACCGCCTCCTATGGCTATAAGCTAAAAAAAAATCAACACAAAACAAATCTAGACCCTTCCCTCTTTTATCACCCCACTATTCCTTTTGAATCCAATTAACAGACTAACATGTCCACTACTCAAATTAAATGCATATTTCCCTATGCTAATTCCCACTAATCCTGTTTGGGTTCCGGAGTAGCATGCTACTCACCGAAAAGTGCTTAAACACCTCATCTAGGGGTAGCAAATGCTATATAAATGCAAACCTTTTCCCTCTTCTTTTCCTCCACTATCCTTCACAATCCAAATAACAGACTAACATTTCCACCACTCAAATTACTTCATATTTCACTATACTAATTCACCACTAATCCTTTATGGGTTCCAGAGTAGTGTGCTACTCATCAAAAATGCGCTTCAACACCTCATTGGGGTAGCAAGCGCTATATCCATGCAAACCTTGTCCCTCTTCTATCCCTCCACTATCTTTCTCAATCCAAATAACAGACTAACATATCCACTGCTCAAATTATTTTCATATTTCACTATACTAACTCATCACTAATCCTTTATGGGTTCCCGAGTAGCGTGCTACGCAACGAAAAAGCGCTTCAACACCTCATCAGGGGTAGCAAGCACTTCATAAATGCAAACCTTTTCCATCTTCTATCCCTCCACTATCTTTCTCAATCCAAATAACTGACTAACATATTCACTGCTCAAATTACTTTCATATTTCACTATATTAATTCACCACTAGTCCTTTATGGGTTCCAAAGTAGCGTGCTACTCGCTGAAAAAGAGCTTCAACACCTCATCAGGGGTAGCAAGCGCTATATAAATGCAAACGTTTTCCCTCTTCTATCCCTCCACTATCTTTCTCAATCCAAATAACTAACATATTCACAGCTCAAATTACTTTCATATTTCACTATACTAATTCACCACTAATCCTTTATAGGTTCCGGAGGAGCGTGCTACCCGCCGAAAAAGCGATGTGATGCCTCTTCAGGGGTAGTAAGCGCTATATAGATGCAATTACAATACAAAACTTTAAACCTATGACTAGATAGCTTACTTTGATAAGGCAAGCTGACCACCCACTGTTCTACAGAGTAATCATGGGAGGACAATTTAACTAATGTAATGAGCGATTCCTGAAGAAATTATTAGATTGTAGCAATGTAAATATCATCCATTAGGTTATTGACTATCAGGAACAAAAAAACACACCAGCTTAGATAGGGTCTGAGGTAATTTTTAAAGACCTTGCATGGATACTCTACCCCAAAAATTCACAATTATATAACAAATATATCCGCGGGTGTACATATACTGTTTTAGCAATAAGAACTCTAAAATTCAAAAACGTAGATGACCGCCAGAGGTACCGACGGAGAGGTAGGCGGCATGATCCCTATATTCATTCTAAACTGCTTAACATCAGTGTTTAGTTTAATTTATGATTGGTTATAAGATTTACACCCATTACGTTTAGACGCATGTTTTACAACTAATGGGCTACAGAGATAGCGGGTGATTATTAGACTAACGCATCATTGCCACATTAGCTTGATGGGAAACCGATCCAGTTTTTTGGCCATGTGGGTCTTTGGTGTCCGTTTTGAGACTTGGTAGAATGATGTCTGTAGACATTTAGATTTCGCTACACACCGTCAGGAGATGACAGTGTGAGTGGGGTGAAACACAAATAATGTTTGTTTTAATTGCATTTGAAGATGGCACTTGATAACCATTCTTCATTTTGTGAACATATGAGGAGCACATGAATACCATCTGTTCTGGTGACAACTCATAGATTTAAATCCACAGCCATTTTATATGTTATCCATATTGCGTTTTTGTACATCTAGCTCTCAGTTGTTAGAGATGATATGATGGGTCATATTAGTAGGGAACCATAATGAGAATGGTATTTCCCACTTTTTTCTCATAGAGCGGTGCCTCCACTTTACCCTGAGCCGCAGCCAGGTGAGGTGAGGTTTTCTCCCCAAGCATTTCGCGTAAGAATGTTATGTTTATACTCATTTTTTGGAGTCTATAGATGATTAACAGGTTGTCACTATGATGATGATGAAAAGGTCTTAGCATTATGAGAACTCTATTACTTTGAAATAATAGCACTCGCTTCATTTCATTTCATTACAGATGCCGTTTGCATCAAATGATTTGCGGAGGAAGTAATGCACATTCCTGATTACAGGTGAACTGGTTGTATTTGTTCCAACCATTTTTATGTACTATTTTTGTTTAGTTGCAGTAGCAAAACATCTGTGGTCCTGAAGAAAGCATGGAATCAAATTGTTTCGTGAATGCTGAAACATGTTGACCCCCCATATACACTAGACAGTTAAAATCTTTATACACTGTCGTTTGCACTGTTTTTAGGTTGGATATTGAGGGATATTATTAAAGGTTGCCTCTCTCATAGTTCCATTGTAATTCACTTTCAACACATCATATTGCACTGCACTTAATGCCCACACTTATAAAATCCATTCACATTTGGTTGCCCAATTGAATATAACTGACAGTATAGTTATGTTCATAATCTCTTCTTAAAACATCCTCGGGCTCCCCGACACAAAGAGGAGACCCAGATGATGAAGCATGTCACCATTGGAAAGTGATGGGTATCCGTCTTAAAAAAGGATTTTTACTTTCTTTATGGTCCTGATTCAGACTATTGACTATCAGGCCCTCAGCATGAGTGGCCCGATAAATGGTCGTGATTTTCCCCACTCTGTAAAGTTGTGGGTTTTTGGCCCACATACTTGGTAAATGACTATGACATGGACACTCAGGTATAGTACTTACAACTAGCCACGAGCACGTGCACTCCGGCTCTTTTTATTGGCAAGGTCACCTGACCGGTGACACCTGTGTTGTATGGATGTGGGGTGGGTGTATGGACCAGCCCTTGTGAGAGAGGCTGGCAAAACACTAGACTGTGTCCAGCAGGACACAACATCCCCTAAGTTATCGATACCGGTGGTACTATTATTGGGTAAAATTCTGCCAATTCCGAGTGAACCCTTAAAGTCCACTATGAAATAAAGAATTACCAAGGGTAAACGGTAATACGATTTGATTCCCCGGTAATTCCTCATTTTGGGTCAGATATTCACCCAGGGATTTCGGCTTCCACAGCCAGCCTTCCATAAAAAATTAGACAGGAACTGTATTGTAATGCATTGCGTCCCATCTCCCATGATCCACGTGGATATGACGACAAGGGCCTGCTAATGTCAGCAAGCCCGCACCTGCACTTACGTCACAGTGGAACTGAAATGGAATCTATGAGTTTTTAAATGGCAGTATATGTCAGTATTAGAATGACATTTACACCCTTAAGTTAGGGGTGTGATTGTAATTATGAACTTCCACCGAACATGCATTTCATGAGCAGAAAAGTGGGATTTCTGGCTGATGTTTACATTACATCTTTTCTGACCGCTGCCGACATTGCTCCTTTCCAAATGAAGCAGCTCAACAGGGCTCTCTCACTGTCTTCCAAGAGTGAAGCCACCCTGCCGCCCAGTATACAGCAAGCCTGAAGTGCCTCGCTCTCCCCCAGGTCACAAACAAAGACTTTGACTAAAGCCCTGCTGCTCTGTGATACTCTGTCAGCAGGGAAGAGTGATCTCGGTTGAAGGCTCATGCCTCTTTCCAGATTGAACCTGAACTGAAATAAAAAAACTGCACAGAGCCCTAAGTAGCTCAAAGCCACCTTAGCTAAGGAAACTGACTAAATGATACACTGTTGGACTCCCTCTGCAAAAGAGACTTTAAACCCCTGCAAGGGCCCCACTCCACAGGCCACCAGCCAGCAAGATAAGCACGGCCACAGGACTAAAGAAAGCACTGCACTGACTCAATCCGCAATGGAATGGCCCCATCCATACAGAGACTCATGGCAAGCATAAGCCACCCTGTATAGCAAGTGCCTGCAGTGCCCAGCATACTGTTTTGCACATGTAGGAGCGGTCTTAGAAGTCCTACATACCAGAACTATGCAATAGAGGGAAGGACTGGTAACCCCCGCAAGAAGTCCACAGCTGTCCCAACCGCAAAAGCAACCAAGAACAGCAAAGCCAAAGAATGCAGCATGCCCCACAGGAAGCACATAAAGAGCGGGTGCGGAGCGTGCAAACCCCAGTGGTGCAAACAAGGAAATTGCACCATCCACCATCAGTGGTGAACGGACACCACCGCAAGCTAGAATAAGGGCACGCCAAATGTCAGAAGAGGGCACTCACGAAGAGAACCGAGCACACAAGGACAGATGTGCGCAGAAGGCTGCACCAGAAATCTGCACAGCACAAGCATGAGCCCGGTAGAGAGAAACCTCTCTGAAGAGATGAAACAATGCCGAATGCAAGAACAGAACAATCACATCTTAACTGCACCAGCGAAGCCCTGCAGTGGGCCAAAGACAGCACAGAGTGTCCTCCCTCACAAGGCCTCAAGACAGAGTCGCCAGTGGCCCATACAGGCAAGAAGAGAGTCACCACTCCACATGGCAAGCTGCCACCACAAGATGTGCGGCTAAGACATGCGACACGTGGCCGGACATCACATCACACAGCAAGCAAGGAGCATGTCACACGATGTGACCAACCTCGCCAAGCATGCCTGAACGGAGTCAGGAGCAGGCACCACGATGGCGCAGGGTTGAGGCACAAGCATGACACCCCCGTGTGAAGGTGACCCTCCATACCGGTAGAGGAGCACCGTGAAGACCCTTGAGGAAGGGATCGGACCCGCAAGAGGTAATCACAAAGAAGAGTGACAATCCCGTCACCAGCAAGAACCACAGGTGCACTGGAGAGACGGACGAGAGAAGAACGAGGACTTGCACCTCCACAAGACAAGAGCACGCCCGGATACACCAGACAGCTACCAAGGCAGACCCACGGCCCTGGAGACAGCTCACCGGGAGAACAAATGTAAGCCACTGCTAGCACGAACCACATCTCTCTCCAATGCTTCCCAGTGCAACCATCCATTCCTGAGCATCGGCAGTCTAAGCCGGAAGACATCCCTGCTCCTGACCGCAGATGTCGCGGGTGAAGAACAGCCTCAGCAAGACAGAAAGTTGTCCCCACCTGTCATCCATGTTGACTGGCAACCACAACATCACTGCCATGTGCATCACCCCATCAACCCAAGGAGCGGCATCATCACCGGGGTGGAGCCTTGCACCTGTAGAAGAAGCAAGAGACAGAGGCACCCCATCGAAATGAGACCAAATCTCCTGGGGCTATCCAACAGTCCATGTGTCCCTGTGTCTGGTTGGCAAGCCCACTGACCATTAAGTCACACACCCGGGCAGTTGCCTGAACAACGTTGTTGGATCCTGTCAGTGTTCCTGCAGCGGCCCCCAGGCAGCCCACAAACAGCCCTGCACAGTCCACACAGTATTGTGACAGCCCCGTACAAGGGCCTCAAGAACATTCCTGCACCCAGGGATCCTCTCATGAGAGATGGTTGAGAAGCGGCTCCACCGACGATGTACCGGGAGGCACCGCGGCCTCAGAGGATAATGTACTGAACATCATCAACACCATTCCAGCCCTGGCAGATTGGTCATCATAGTGCCCAGACACCTCGAGCAAAGACTCTGCAGCAGGACTCCACCGATGCTCCCAATCTACCATCGTTTAGTTGACAGACACCACCAGCATCACCGCCAGAGCACACAAGTTCATCCAGCAGTGTGTGAGAGGACATTGATCTGAAGGACAGGCTGCCAAGGAATCTGGACTCCATCGATTCGACGCATCGTTCATGCCTAGTAGACTCTGGTTAAATTATGGACCTGTGCCGAGATGCTCGGGTGCTCCGAGCTGCACCTGTCCACTTTTTTGCCGCAGACTGCTTCTCTGGACCAAGAGACGGTGTGGTGTCCTATGTGAATAGTTTGTTTCCAGAAGTTGGACTTTGTTTTATTTTGAATAAAGTTTGGGAAGAATGTAGTGTTGTGTTTGACACATTGTAGTGTCTCAGCAGGCAGTTAGTCAACTACTTCTTCGTAGGAGTGGACACACATGCACCCCACACTCATCCATCACAGGTGCACGAGTGACGTGACCCTGCTAATAAAATGGCCCAGGTGCAAGTGCTCGCGGCCAGTTAACTAGCCACATACCTAGTGTCTGTGTAGTGACCTCAGCAGCATGTGGGCCCAGGGCCCACAACACCACAGCCACTATTGTTACCTCTGGATGAAATGTCATTTGAAAGAGTTTTTCTAGTTCACAGAGGTCTCTGTTGAACTTTGAGCGATTATTCAAATAATATATATGCCAGTGCTACCTTGCAGGTAAGGGTTTAAAGTCTGCGCTTAATGGCTAATGGTACGTCCCAGAATCCAAAGGAATCCTTGAGATTTGACCTCTCTCAGTGGGAGGGTCTAAATCAAGCACATGCTACTGTCAGACCCATGGCTTAAACAAAACATAGTCAGCTTCAGATAACAATTGAAAACGCACTTGTTTGATCAAACTGGTTCTAAACTGGAATTACTCGCTTGGCTGCCTAGGTGTCTGTGCTATAGAAAGCAGATAAATATACCCACAGACAGACATCAGCGACAACCATGGGACTTAAAAGTGTAGCTGAAGACTGATCTACCTCATCTGTTAAAGTGTTTGCCTAAGCCCCAAGAATTCTTTCATGTTCAGTTAGGTTGCAATGCAGTCCGGCATAGAGGATGTGCAAAACGTTCACAAAACAAGTGGACCTGAATGGTAGGCCAGTTGCATATAGTCATTGGTAGCACTGAAAATCTCTTACTGTGCCTACATCCAAGACATGCCTCTAGGCCATCATGGTGATTGTTTTACGAGAAGGGCCTCTTAAAGTGATTTAAGCAGCCTTACCTCCGTTTTTCTCATTAAATTCATATGTATGTTCATTCACCTCGTGTTTGCATTTGAAATGGTGCTTTTTTCTCCAGATCAAACTAATAAACTGTAACTCCATTTACAATTGTTATAAATATTTTTTATTTAGAAACGAACACATCATCCCCAGCGCTAGAACTGAACAAGGAGACTTCGCAGATAGATGCCTCTAAAGAGGATACAGCCAGGTTTTCAAATGCTTACACAACACAAAAAGGTCCTCCATAGGACGCATTTCCAGAGGAAGGGAATTCCAGAGAAGTGCCACCAGATGCCTTTCCCAATTTGTGTCCTGCAAGTTAGGGCTCGATGGGTGGAACGCTGTGCTCTACTAGGTTTATAGAAGGGCACTTTGCCATGCAATATAGATAGTCTTGACTCTTAAAGTGATTTGTGACCATAACAGAGTAGTTAAAACCTAGCTCTTTTCCGCACTGGAAGCCAGTGCAACTGATTGAGCAGGCGATGCAGAGCACCTTTTAGGGCTGTTGCAGATCAGTCTGGCGCCTTCATTCTGTATAAGCTGCAGGCAACTGAATAGATTGTCGGCCATCTCTAGGTATAAGACATTGCCATAGTCCAATCTGCTCAGTATAAGAGCTTGAGTGAATGTCCGGTGCCAGGATAACAGGATCCAGCTGAATATCTTCCTCAGCATGCGTAAGAGACCAAAGCACCTCCTGCACACCATGTTTACCTGGTCCTGCATTGAAAGAGCGTTATCTAATATGACACCCAAATTCTTGGCGGCTCTCTTGGGTAGGGGAGTCACACCAAGAGAAGTGGGCCACTAGGTATTTTTCCAAATTTTGTACACCCCTCTGTACCTAAACGGTAAGAAAAGCGGAACACGATTTCACACAGGTGCGTGCAGCTTTACAAACCCTAATTATTAAAGGGGAACCTGAATCAGTACACTCATTTGAAAGCGAAAGAGGATATTAATAAACATCCCCTTCTGCGTAGGAAGCATAAACGTTTGGCCACTTCCAGAGCCAGTGATCTGGCCAGCAACTTTGTACGCTACGGGTAGTAGATTGAGTGACGCCCTTAAACTAAACTGCATCGATCAAAAGAGTCTAATGTCACCCTCCATCACCAGGCTAATACATAAAATTAGCCCTGATTTTTAATCATTCAGCAGGATCATTCTAGATTTGGTTAACCATCCTCCTGTCGCCTGTAGAACAATTCAGAGAACAGTATAGAACTTAATTCCAGAAAAGTAGTAGGAGTCTTCGACCCCCACCACCCGGGAAGCATAAGCTCAGGGGTGTAAGAGTATTCACCGTCGCCTTGGAAAGGTTTTTAATTGATCATATGTGTATCATATACATATATATTGTTGAGAGTCCACAAAAGTCTTTTGTCTTGAAAAAGATGGTGTTATAAGAGTCCATCGAAACGCGTCAATGCCTCATTGAAAAGTACACAATCTGTCAAGTGGCTAGACCAAAGAGTATTTTATGAATTGGATAATACCAGGCACTAGCCCTGAAAGTGTTTCCCCACAGATGTGTACGCTACTTATGAAATAGGGTTGTTTGTCTTGTGATATGTACTCTCTCTCTTTTTTATTTACTGTATTGGTTTTTATAATATGCAATTAGGTTTGTCTAAATGTTTTGTCATAATTGTGTGTTAGATTCCAATGATATTATGTATAACTGGTTTTAGGTTTAATTGTGTATTCTAATAGTTTTTTAATCAATAAATCGATGTTGTACTTTTTTACAACTGATGTTGTCAGGATTATCTGTAAGGAATATATGGTCTCACTTCCAATGCCTTGGTATCGTGGTTCGAGGGCACCGTTTGTAAGGCTACACGAGGCACCGCCCTCATCCCGCACCGCAGCCTTGTCCTACCGACGCCGGTGCCATCAACTCCAGTTCATCAGCCGACGACAGCACTCCAGCAACGACGATGCCGCTGCTTGCACCATCACCTGCCAGCACCGTGAAGAGCACCACCTTCATCTCACACCGCGACCCTGGTCTCACCGACGACGCCATCTGACGCCTCCACTGAGCCGCTGCTCGCACCAAGACCTGAGGGCACCGCACGCTGCACTTCGCACCACAGCATCCGACGCCTGCAGACGCCAGTGCTCCTGACTTCAACAAAGAGGAGTTCGACCTGCAACTCGTTTGACTTCAAGAGCCCCGACGACTCCTGCACCGACCTCCGGAACTGACGCCTGCGGACGCCATGTGTTCAGAAGTTCAACGAGAGGTCATCGACGCCCTGCATTTCTGAAAGGTACTGTTTGTGGGTCTTCCCAATGACGTAGCTGGCCCGCGACGCCGCGGTCAGCCAGAACTGTTTGGATTTGTTTGCTCACGATGCCATGATAGCCCCGAACGGAGGTATCGACATCAAGGAACTGTTTTATAAGGTTATTTTGATAACTGAAGATTCTTAAGTATTGTATTGTGGATTTTTATCGTTTTGGTCTTGTCTTAAGTATATACAAATATTGGATATTTTTATAAACTGATGTGGTGTCCGTTTGTAGTGCTTACACTGTATTACTGTTGGTTATGTGCAAATACTTTACACACTGCCTCTAAGATAAGCCTGACTGCTTGTGCCAAGCTACCAAGGGGGTGAGTAGGGGCTATTTTAGGAGTGTAACTCCCTTACCCTGACTAGGAAGAAGGGTCCCTATTTGGACAAAGGTGCAAGCCCTTGCCAACTAGAGACCCCCATTTCTAACAATATCCAACATCAATATCAACATTCATGAGATAAAAATGCATCTAATTGTTTTAATAGTATGTCAGTTTATCTCATGTAGTTTCATATTTGATATGTCATAAAATAACTATTTGCAGCTCCTCAGGCCACAAGTTGAACATCGTTTGCATTAGGCTTTCGCCTTTGCATTTCTGTAACAACAAAACCATTATACTCTAAGAAAATTGAAAGGTGCTTTATTGGAAAAATCCCAAAAGCTTGTCTAGGTGCAAGTTTGCCTTGCACCTGAAATTAAGCATAACGTCTGCATGTGTACATTAGATGTGGGTTACAAATCATTCCCAATATACATTCAGTAGTGGACATTTGGGTGTGGGCGTGTTTTTGCACAGGGGTAGGAATAATGAGTTGTGTCATAATCATCACACCCTTGCACTTTTACCCAGATAAATTGCTGTACATCGAACCGGACAAACGTATAGGGGATTAAAAGCCCATAAGAAAGCAAAACAAACAGAATACTGTGTGTTAAATACTGCTTCCATTTATGCCTCATTTTCAAGTTAGAAGTCAGAATGAGAGGTATTTACCATATGCGGTAAATTCCTCACTCTGGGTAAATTGTATTTACCACGTGTGCTAAATACCTCACCTATTTCAATTAACTTTTAATGCAAGCTAATGACTTACGCTTACATTAAAAAATTGGACATTCCCAGAGGAGGTCAGCAGAATGATCAATGAACTTGTCAGATATCACAATTACTGAACAGAGAGTGACTAACCTGTGATAATGGGCTCAGCAGAAGCGGTGCGCAATGCTTGTCCTTCCACCCCACCCCGATGCTCAACTTAGCAAGTTCCATACAGCACTCATTTTGGAGAAACACCCAGGGGAATGGGACAAAATAAGAAAATAGCCAACCACTCACTTCGTGACAGCTTCCTTTGATCACCCTTCAGGCTCATCTGACATCTGCCTATCAGCGTGCAAGTGCCTGAACAACAACAAATATTTAGTTTTTTTTCTAAAAAACACTTTTTACACTTTTACTCATTTACATTGGCTCTCTCAATCTAGACTCAATATACCTATTAATTTGCATGAGAATCCTTTAAAACATTAGTTATTTCTCTTCTAGTTGTTTTTTCACTAGAAGTAAACTAGTCTCTGGATTCGGCACACTGCGTGGTTTCCTTACGGTCTCTCTCTGGTTAGTGCAGATTGCGTGAATCATTGAATAATAATTAAGTACCTTGTAAATAATCAAGTATGCATTTTGTCCACCAAGGTCTTTTACTGATGCTCAATTATGGTTCCTTTGTCTCAAATTCCTGACTTGCATGTCTGCATGAAGGAGGTAAACATCAAATGTATTTAGCTTTGTCTTATTGTGGTATCCTCAGAATGTAAGTGCTCGTGCGCTCTCTGCTCGAGTATGTTGTTATGACATTTGCATTCTGGTGTTCTGGTTCCAGCATTCAGCGTTTAGCCAGTTGACCATTGGAGCCTGGCTGCCAGGAAGCCAAGTAGTGTCCTGCCTCCTCAACCCATGTACTATCTTGAATAAAAGTCTTTCTCACCTATTCAGAGGCTCCCGACCTCCTTACTACACTTAGCTCTTGTAGAATGTTGAGAACTCTCTCCAGTGAGCCCAAAGTTTACAGAGGAAGACTTCATGGATGTGCAGATAAGCTGGTGAAATAATCAGCAGGTAGACGTCTTGTCAAGTTCAAGAGTTTATTTCTATGTTCTTCCCCCCGACACACGGAGCGTCCTCACAGCCAGCCGTCCGGATAGCAACTGTTAGATGCTACCCGAACCCTCCACCGACAGATGCTCCATGCTAGAGTTCGGAACCACAATTAAAAGAATACAATTAAATTTTCATTATAAAACAAGTATCGCGTGCTGATCGCGTGGAAGACACCATCAGCGCAAGATGTACATAAGTATCACAAATTACAGTATTGTAACTATTACATCACCTTCCCCCTTAAAAGAAAACAAAATAAGCAATTAATAAAGTAACGTGTAAGTTATTATGAACTGAATCAATGCCTAATAAAATCCTCAAACCTTTTTGGAACATTTATAGTGTGACCCCTGGAGGAACTAATGTTTCCCTTACTATTGACAGGTTGAGCGGAAATGCTAACTCCTATAACTACTATTACAGCTGGGCCGGTGGGACAAACATGGGTGATGTCTTCACTGGAACTATGATTGCCTGGCAAAGAGTGTTGTCCAAGGGAATGATATTTATACCCTCCTAAAATGAAAGATGGCTGCCACCACCACATGGTTGTTTTCAGAGCCTTCTGGCTTGTTCTAGAACATTCTGGCTTGTTCTCGATGGATTGTTATGTACTGTCAATGTCGATTTACTGGATAGTTCTAGAACCTTTTGGTCTGTTCTTGAACAACTTGGCTTGTTCAAGAACCTTCTGGATTGTTCCAGATAGATTGTGATGTGCTTTCAAAATGTATTTATAAGTGATGGTTAGTTATGGACTGTCTGAAATGGGTATGGGTGGGATTTAGTAATTCCAGAATAAATATATTGTGTCACAACCATGTGTGAACAGTGAGACGATATTATTATATGTTCTACAACTAACCTAAAGAGAAATATTATTTCGGTAGGACTTATTTGTAGAAGAGCAGTTTCTTTCAATATGGAAATTTATATTTCCAATGACCGTTGTGCCACTTTTATTTCCAAATATTTCGTACTAATGTGAATAACAGGAATTACTGTTACCCAGTTCATTGGTTCTAAACTAATTGCCCTCAGAAACATGAAAGACAGGCGAAACCCTTAAGATGAAGCCATTAATCTCTATTCATCTCTTCTCACCTTCTGCTAGATACTAAGGACTCTTCTGTTCAGAGAGTTCCTGCTGACGGAGGGAGTTCTTCTCATTGACTCGCTGCGCTATCCACTTCTAAAAAATGTGATTACATCGCTGATAACTTGTAAAGCGCTCCAATACCTTCAGGCAAATTTCTCAAAAGGGAGGCCGCAGGAGCAGACATGAAATATTATATTTGTAAAGTAGTACCTCATTGTGAGAAGTTGGCCTGGTATTTGCTGACCACTAATTAAAGTGGGCACCTTGTACAAGTCCAAACAACCCTTATTGATGATTAGGTTAAAGACAACCTTTATTGGAACCTATCCTAGTGGTAGCTATGGAGAGCAGCCTTCAGGCTAAGTCTCAAAGGAATGTTAAGCAGCTTGGTTTACCAGATTATAACCTCCTGAATGACCAAATGAAAGGAGAACAACACAAGGAATATATAAAATATATGTATTTATTACTAGACACTCACTACTAACCTCTTTATGAGATTAGAGAACAGAGCACACAATATTAAATCACTAGAACGACAGTAGAGCACAATACACAGTGGGCTCCAGGGGAGACCAAACCATATACTAAGAAAGTGGTATAACAACCACGACTTGACTAGACAAAGTGTCTAGAGCATGTAGAATCGCTGGGACCCCAAGGAACCACCCAAAGTAGTGACACAGGGGACCCACGGAGGACGGGTGCAGTGTGAGAACACAGAAGCGAGTTCCGTACCACTCTATGGGAAAGTCGCAGTCGGATTTTTAAAGATTAAGGATACTTCGGAGAGGACTTTAAGCAAACCCAGTTAAACTTCGAAGGTTCTAAGGTCAGCACCCTTGAGACTACCGAGATACCCGTGTTACCTATCCCCGAGGAGCCGGGTGCATAGGGGTCAAGCGATGTCAGAAACCTTCGTAGTTTTCAATGGCGTGATGCGGAAGAGTGCTGTTGCCGTGGAAATGAAAAGTGTCCGGTGTGATCCAAGCCTGGATCAGAGCTGAGAAGAGCATGAAAGCAGAGGGGACAGAGTCTGGGTCACTTCACAGTGGCCAGGGGCACGATAGACGAATGCCCACCGATGTCGGGTGTTTCAGGTGAGAAGAGGTGAAGCTTGGCTCTGCAGCCACGGGGACCAGGAGATGTTGATGACAACCAAAGTCCAGAGGTGAGCTGCTCCACAAAGGATGTCGAGTGCTGGGGGGTCATTGTCTGGATAGAACACCAACAAACCTTGGCAACTGCAACCCATGCGGGCAGAGGAAAGATGCTTCGGTGAGTACCAGCAAGGTCCTGGGGACTCTCCAAGCTATGGAGAGTCAGGGCACATCTGGAGAATTCAGAAAAGCCCATGGAAAGTTAAAGTTACCTTCACAGGGACCCACAGGTCGACAGACCAGGGATCGCGAAGGGACCTCGATATGAATCACAAAACACCAGCCCACAGTACACTTGTGGAGTGTAGGCCAGAAATCTTTGGTGGAATTACTGTTCGGGGTCAGGACTACAAGTAGCCCAAAGCACAGCCTCAGGGATTGCCAAAAACCATATTCTGCTGCAAATGTACGTGGTGCACAGGGGTTCAGGTTGCACGTTCTCCATGAGGGATACAGGCTTCAGAATTGCTGAGAGCACAGATCAACCTCAGAGACCTTGGGAACCCACCTCCTGTGTTGCAGAAATCTTCAGAGTCGTCAGGAGCTCAGGAGATGCAAACTGGTCAGATGCTTTTCAGGTGCCTGCCTTGCAGGGGAGTAACTCCTTTACTCCAAGGGAAATTCTTCAGTCATCCAGCATCGTGCAGATCGTCGTAGTACTTGGTTGCTGTAGCAGAGTTTAGTCCAGGTAAAATCTAAAGTCCTGTAGTCAGGGGTTCCTACTTTATACCCAAGGAAGGGGTGGGACAAACTCTGGGGACCCACAGGACAGAGGGGTGGCTACACCCATGTCCTTTGTTCAGTTTCACGCCAGAGCAGGAGCAAATGGCTTCTGCAACCGGTTTGAGCTGGACTATGCACAGGGACACCAAATGTGCCCCCAGTGCAGACATCAAAGCACTCTCAGAGTGCACCCACCCAGTCCCAATACACTAAAGCCTGTCTGGGAGGTGGTCACACCTCCCTGTGACAGGAAACCTATTGTCAAGCCTTCCCCTGCCGGAGTTTCGTCCGCCAGGGTCAACAAAGCTGGTACCGGGTGTACCGTTGTGTCACATATGTCCCTTTAGGAGGGTGGAATCCTACCTCCCACACCAGTTACTGGTGTGGAGGTATGATTCCAAGGTGTTTGACACCAATTACGACATGTTTCCATGCAGCTGTTTTAAAGTTAGCATTTACCGCTAGGTTATAATGCACTTAAGTATATATGGTTGGCTGCATCACAAACAACCCTGGAATTTAGGTTCCGAAGGCTGTAGAGGGGCTCTGCTCATGCAAGTGCACCCTCTCACATAAAACCCAGCACCCTGCCTTCAGGATTGATAAGGCCTGCTAAAGGGGTGACTGATAGGTTTATATGTGCAGTGATATGGAGTAGATCTAGTGAACCTATATCTAAGTAAGGGGTGCATGCACCACCTTACGCAGGCTGCTGTAGCAGACCTGTGGTGTCATTTTGATTGGTCTCCCAGGGGTGACATAATACATGCTGCAGACCCCAGAATCCATTCTGGAGTGTACCTAAATTACATGCAATCAATTTAGAGGAGAAAGCAGCTAGGCTGGGGTCCTGGATAGCAGGATCCCAGCCAGACTAAGTCGAAAACAGTGAAACATCAGCAAAAGTGGGGGTAACTATAAGAAGCGGATCCTACTCTCCTACACTCATGCTGTTCCATGCATGACTGGAGTGGAGAGCAAAGGACACCTCCAAACACCCAATAGCTTTAGGAGATAAATGACTACTCCATTTGGCTGTGCCAAGAGGTGACTGAAAAAGTCTCCAGCCAATGGATGAAAGAGACTGGTCAAAGAAAACCAGTGGTTGAAAGGTGAGTACCCAAATCCCACTATACACCGTCAGCTCAAAACCCAGATCAATTTTTTTTTAAATTGAATTACAGAATGAGACATAGGCATGGGAGCATTTGTGAAGCCCACACATAACAAAGGGTAGATTGCCCATTTGCTATCAATCTTATGACTGTTGGCATGGAGGTAACTGAGGAAATTTAAAATAAGTGGTATTTTTAAAAGGATTCCTGTACGATGCATGAGGCTCTTTCCCAATTTACATGGGTCATGTGATTAGTAATTTTATTGTTAGTTTTAGTAGGCACTTCTATGGTGCGCGATCGGCCATTATTATGCCATTATGGTAATCACTATCTCACAAAAAAGATCACTACTGGAGGAACCAAATGGGAAATAAAAATGATTCACAGAAGAGGCCCTTAATGGTCACCTAAAAAGTATCTCTAAAATCAGTTGTGGATGTGCTGCGAATCAATTTTTTGCATTCACTTTATGGTTAGGCATAATAGGTGGAGAGGGGACACAAACGTTTTCAGGTAGCAGTGACTTCTGGAACGACATCCCTGTATCCATCAGGACTACCCCATACAATTTAGGAAAGAGGTAAAAACACCACTTTAAAGGGCACTACATCATGATGCAGTAACAGAACACTTCCTCTCCCAGAACCTAATCCTCCCTCCAGTTGCTTGTTCACTCTCTTTTTGATTTAGAACATGTAAAAAAGAGGTGAAGTTGAGCGAGACAGAGGAGATAGAGAAAGAGTGCGGGGTTTGATACACATTTATAGAGATTGTGAGTGAGAATGAGAGAGAGAGAGTGTGTGAGTGAGTGAGAGAGAGAGAGAGAGAGAGAGAAAGGCCAGTGCAATTGTCCACTTTGCCAATACCTTAAAACGTGTTAGGTGCTAAATTAAATAAGAATTACCTATATTCAAAAGTGTGTCATATGTGGCATTACGAACACTTTAGGGCATCAGTTCTTAATGTTACAGGCCTCAGGCAGGACGTACGCAAACTGCTCGGAAAATACCCTGTATTGAGAGGGAAACCAGAGAGTTTCTCGAAAGAGGTTTGGCGCAGTGCTCATTTGAATCCCTCCTCCTCCCACTAGAGGCCCTGCAGGGTCCTTGGGTCCAATCTAAGACCTCACCAAATGTCCCCCATACAGAACGTCCATTTCTAGACCGCCCTGTGTGGCCTGAGTATTGCAATCCCGATTTTTACTGTGGCACATTTCATGTTTAATTAAGCATAGTGTGGTGAGGGGTCGGTGTCACGTACATTTTGTCTGCTCACACAGAAATACACTAGTGTATGTGCCTGGCTTTGACGGCATGAGTGAGACTCTGCTACAATACGAGATAAGTAACTCGCTTGCCTTTTGGCATCAGAATTGATTTCCCCCCTTTTTTCCCCACAGGGTGTGCCAACTAGCCACCACCCCCCTTCCGAGACCAATGGTGTTATTCATCATTACACTGCATGTAAGATATCTTCCAAATATGTTTCTTTCACTCGCCTAAGTTACACCGGCTTGTTCCTTAGATAAAGATAGTGTTTTTCCACAAACCTACTGATACCGTTAATGCCCTAGTTGGCGTGCAGGTGATATAGCACTTATAACAAGGTACCTTCACATTATGAGCTGGCTTAGCCGCTACTATTACCGATAATGTGAAAACATGTGCACAGTTTTACTCACCATATGACACCCTTGCTCTCAGAGGTATGGTTACAGTGCACCTTGAGAAGAGCACCAGTGCATGATAAAACTTGAATGGCAAACACACGATTACTGCAATTCGAATAATTATTGTGTTTCTTTCTTTGTGTGTTTATTTTTGTCTCTCTTTTATTACAGATATATTTTGGTTCCTCCAAATAGGAAGAACTCCACAGTAACAGTAGGTTACTAAAAACTTTGATTTTTTCACATTTTGGACCTCATGGTTAGGGTGGGCCTTAGCGCGCTCATTCCACCAAGGTTCACACTTTGGTCCTGAAGAATGCCTAGCCATTAGCAACTTATAGGCAGAAACATGTTGACCCCGCACACTGAGACATAGCTGATTAATCTATCCACCTCATACATCCCTCACTTTGTTTTTATTCGTGTCTGGTTGGCCAACGAATACAATTATTTTTGGACACAATCTAGACATTTTTAAACCACCACACAATCACTTTCACTTGTCACCCAAACAACGTTAACCTGCTCTGCAGTAATTCTGGCGTTGAAGCACAACGGGGAGGCACTCGGCCTTCCTGGTGGAGCCCGATGATGAAGCATGTCACCAACAAGGTTGGTGAGTGAGGGCTTTCTAAAGAATCAAGTGGGATTCTGCTTGCTCGCTCTTCTCCTGAGTAGGCACACTCTTTCGTGGTTTTGCTCATACAGAAATACACTAGTGTGAAACATATGCCATCGCCAATGGAATGACAGAGCAAGCGTTACTGTCGTTCTTTAATATTTGGGGCCTCGTTGCGAAGGCTGCGCAATTTCAGGTGCTAATTGTCTTCGCAGTTGCGCAGCAGGCATTGGAGCCGCTCTTTCACGCCCTCGTTATAAAGACTGAGCAATTTCTCATGAAAACTGCGCATACAATACGGTATTATATTTTAGAGGTACATAATGTATACATTAGTCTAAGTTTCAGACTGGAAAAGAGATAATGCCTGTGTTTTACCCTGTTCTGGGGCGCGCATACTTGGATTCTGTGCAGTTTGCACACGCTATTTGTTTTAGGTTTTGCCTGGTGAGCATTGTGCACGCGGTGTGCACAACTGGGTCCCGAGTCAGAATCCATGTTTGGGAGCAAATTACTGGGCTAACCCGCAAGGGGGGAGGGATAAAGAGAGGCAGAAAGTGAAGAAAGAGGCATGACATAGAATCAACTCTAAGCAGGCCCCTTTTCGGCAACCCCAGCATTTAACAGCTCTGCCGGTCGGTTCCTATGAAAACCTCGAGACTTCGCAATATTACTTACTTATTTGTTTATTTTTTTCATTTATACAAATTATGCAGACGTTTCCTGTGTTTGTCCCCTGCGTGGAGTTCCATGCATTCATGAGATTCAATGCGGTCTCTCGTTTTCTCACTGAAGAACCTTCTCTTCACAGTACATTTTCATGATAAAATTAGCAAACAGTGGAACTGATTTTTTTTTTTCGTTTATGGAAAATGTCTTTTTTTCCCGCTTACTTGCCGCGCGCCCACAGTACATAATACACCAACATTTCTTCCATCTCCCACAGCCCCACCCCTGCCCGAATATATTTGCAGTTAATAACGCAAAAGCTGTGCTTTCACCTTGTAAACGTCCTCTGATACAAGCCTGTCTCTCGACTTCAAGCAGAAACCGCCCATCTCGACACCATGCAAGCAACAGCTCTCCAGAATGATTTATTTTCCTTCGCTTGCCCAATCCCTCTGCAGTAAGAGCGCAATTAGAGTTAATTTAGAGTTCACGGAACATAATAACTATGGGGCTGTTTTCCTAGGCATGTGTCATATTTATGTGCTGAAGTTAAATATTTTATGCGAATTTGATTGTTGTTTTGAAAGCGCTCGAGAGCGCAGAGGGCTCCCTGCTGTCACGCACCTTCTGGCCCTCACAGCTAAGGTCTGCAGGGCGAATTTTAATAGCAAGTGAAGATCAAAGATTCGGGGAGGGAACCTCTGCCAAAGCTCGCATGATTACCAAATACAGACAAGGTGAAGGTTCAAATAAATATGATAGTTTAATACTTTGATCTTGTCTTTATATTTGTGTGTGTATGCCTTTTGAGGGAGTGGGGTACTAAGGCTGTTTGTCTCCTGAAACTGTTAAGGTTCCTACAAATCCTGTCTACTAAAGAAACAGTAATACATGCTGAAAAACTATAGGCAACATTACAATATCTCTATCCCAACCTAAAAAAATGAAAACTGTATGCAGTTGTCGGGAAGCACGGCTGGAGACATGACTAAGACTGGCAAGCACAGGGAAGCTGTACTCTCAGCTCGCTAGTGCTGAGTCCATCTCAGGGATAAAAAGGCTGGAGGTCCTTCTTGTGTGTCGGGCTGCTTGGACAAAAGTTGTCCTTTCATGGTTAATGAAGTAGGCACCTGAGCCTCAACAACAACATACACTACTTAGCAGGCCATGAACTCCTAGTAACTTGGCCACATGGAAGCCATATTGGATCTCTGGGTATAACTTTCATCATGGCCTACAGAGTCGTTGCTAGGCAATTATGATACTATGTTACTGCAGCCAGGAGTTTCTACACAAATGTAGGATTTCCTTTGTTCAGAATCAGAACTGTTGCTTCCAGGGGGAGATGTTTAAACAATATTGGGAATACAGAAAAGTTGAGCAGTTAACTTGAAATTTTATAACATTGTAGCATTTGCTATCACATAATTTATCCTGTGGAACAGGAAGGATTCTGAAGGCAGAACTATGTAGCAAATGTTATGTATTTATGTTTACACGTAAGATGTTCAGAGTACCAATAATGTTTATATGCGTAGCCAAACTTGAAATCACAGGACATGAATGCTTGTGAATTACTTTACAGTGGCACAGGAGCCAAGAAGAAACTATAACTCATCTACCACAGACAATGCATAGTTACAAAACTAGAGGTAGTTATCCGATTCACAGAGAGAGCGTTGATGAACACATTTGTTGTAGTTTAGTTTCAGGTATAACAAGTTCCCTCTCAAACCACAGCGAGTTGGTTACACAATCATATGTCTAATGGTATATTCATTCACTGTTACAATTTAGTGCAGGACTATTGTGGCCTGATGCTAAATGTGTCTTTTATTGCTTTTAGATAATCCATTATGCCTGGCAGACCGCACTGCCCAGCAAAAGTGATTAGTCAGAGTAGTGAAGTTCAGTGTTCTTGTTTCTTGCTTAACCATTTCCCCTTTCCCTGTGTTTATCACTGGCCCTATTATTGTATATTATGTGGCCATTGGAGGTTGAGGTAATAGATGGAAGGGGGCATTGTTCCCATTAGATCTTGATTATAAGGTGTTAGAAGGTGGTTCTGACACTATGGGCCACCCAGATTTTTCGCTTTTTGAGCACCTAATTGTTGAGCTTTTACTGTGGGGGAGCCTCATAAGTTGGGACTCACCCACAGTGAACTCAGGATGTAAGAGACTGCATGGGGATTTTACTTGACCAGGCCACTGCGCAGCAGCTGGAGTAAGGGACACAGGGCTGGTTACATGCAGACACATGTGTACATGTGTGTGCACACGTGTGCGGGCTGCACAGGGGCGATTCCTAGCGTGCGCAGTCCAGGAGCAGCTACAAGGACGCCACCCGCAGACATCACCAACTCATCAGAGCAGCCAAGAGATCTTCCTTCAAAGCCCGCCTGGACAACAACGCACACGACAGCAAAGAACTTTTCAACATAGTGAAGGAACTCTCCAACCCCAGCGCCATCACCAACAACATCCCGCCCTCACAAGATCTGTGCGACTCACTGGCCACCTTCTTCCACCCCAAGATTGCCGACATCCACGACAGCTTCAACACCACGACCACCCCGACTACGGCAAACTCCACCTTCCCCCCACAAACACCACCTGCACCAACCGCCTGACCTCCTGGTCCTATGTCAACGACGACGAGACACGCAAGGTCATGAACTCCATCCACTCAGGATCCCTGTCAGACCCCTGCCCGCACCACGTATTCAAGAAAGCTGACGCATCCATCGCACCCCAACTACGGAAGGTCATCAACATCTCCTTCAAGACAGCGACATTCCCGGAAAGCTGGAAGCATGCCGAAATCAACGCCCTCCTCAAAAAGCCCAAGGCCGCCCCCAATGATCTCAAGAACTTCCAGCCCATCTCTCTGCTCCCTTTCCCGGCGAAGGTCATCGAGAAAACCATCAACATGCAACTGACCCGCCACCTCGAGGACAACAACATCTTAGACCCCTCCCAGTCCGGATTCAGATGACACCACAGCACCGAGACAGCCCTCATCACCGCCACAGACGACATCAGATGCCAACTAGACAATGGCGAAACATCAGCCCTCATCCTCCTGGACCTATCAGCCGCCTTCGACATGGTCTGCCACCGCCAACTAAAGACACGCCTCCAAGAAGCCGGAATCCAGGAGAAGGCCCTGGACTGGACCACGTCCTTCCTCCCCGGCAGCACCCAGAGAGTCCGCCTCCCACCTTTCCGATCTGAAGCCACCGACATCAGCTGTGGCGTACCCCAGGGCTCATCCCTCAGCCCGACCCTGTTCAACATCTACATGGCCCCCCTCGCACAAGTAGCCCGCCAGGATGACCTGAACATCATCTCCTATGCCGACGACACCCAGCTCATCCTCTCCCTCACCAAGGACCCGCACACCGCCAAGACCAACCTCCACGAGGGAATGAAGGCCGGCGCCGAATGGATGAGGAGCAGCCGTCTGAAACTGAACTCGGACAAGACAGAGGTCCTCATCCTCGGCCCCACCCCCTCTGCCTGGGATGACTCCTGGTGGCCGACCACACTGGGAACAGCACCGACACCCACGGACCACGCACGCAACCTAGGATTCATCCTCGACTCCTCTCTCTCCATGTCGAAGCAGGTCAACGCCATCTCCTCCTCCTGCTACAACACCCTCCGCATACTCCGCAGGATCTACAAGTGGATCCCGACCGAAACTAGAAGAATGGTGACCCAAGCCCTCGTCAGCAGCAGGCTGGACTACGGCAACGCACTCTACGCAGGAATCCCGGCCAAACACCTACAACGACTGCAACGCATCCAAAACGCCTCCGCCCGACTGATCCTCAACATCCCACGCCGCAGCCACATCACCCCCCACTTGAGAGACCTACACTGTCTCCCTGTCAACAAGAGGATCACTTCCAAGCACCTCACCCACGCACACAAAGCATTCCACAACAACGGACCAGCCTACCTGAACAGCAGACTCAGCTTCTGCATCCCCACCCGCCAGCTCCGCTCCGCCAGCCTCGCCCTCGTCGCCGTCTCCCGCATCCAACGAGCAACCTCCGGTGGCAAGTCCTTCTCCTTCCTCGCCGCCAAGACCTGGAACACCCTCCCTACCCACCTGCGGCAGACCCAGGACATGCTCACCTTCAGAAGACTCCTCAAGACTTGGCTCTTCGAGCAGTTGCAGCACACCCTCCCCTCAGCGCCTTGAGACCCTCACGGGTAAGTAGTGCGCTTTACAAGTGATTGATTGATTGATTGATTGACAAAGTGAATGGTGTGGTCGGACTTGTGCAGAATTGGGTGGTGACATGGAATAGGCTATATACACTGTAAAGAAACATGCCAGGGAAAGTCAGTGTGTCTTACTGTTTTTTTACTTCATTATTCCCCTATGGGAATGTGGAGCCCATGGGCTAGATTAACTTCCTTTAGGCCTACAGATTCCAGACACGCACTTAAGTTCACTGTAGCGGATGTGAAAAGAAGTATTCTGCAGAGTCCAAAGTCATATTTGTACTGCTTTTGGGTCATCCAGAACTGTCATATTTCTCTGAGCCAACCATGACCAGACCCAGGCTGAGGGCTGACCTCAGCTGGATGGATTGATAACCTTTCTTCCACAAGCTAGGACCTCCTCTCCACGAAGAGAAGATGGGTGGGTCTACAGGCTCATCCATTAGCAGCTGTCACTGGGTGCCAGGCCCCAGGCTGCACCAAAGAGGGAAGGCAGGGTGGGGGGAAGGGGTTTCAGAGACATGTGGCCAGAGACTCTGTACGAAGCCATTTTGAACAAACCCAGAGGCTGGACAAGAAGGAGGGAGCAGAGGCAGGGAAGTGATGTGTCGCTGTTTGATAGGACCAACAGAGACTTCCTGCCAGCCCCTACTCAACTTTTAAAAAGTGCTTGCACAGGAAGAGAAGCTCTCTATGGGGTGTGGTCTGCTGAGGCTGAAGGTGCTGGAGCCTGTCGCAATGGGCAGTTGGAAGGAGAGACCCCCTGACTGCCCCCAGGGTCCTAAAAAGTGCCAGAAGAAGAGTCCAGGACCAGTGCGCAGAAGCAGGGGCCTCTGCGCAGGGAGAAAAGAGGCCCAGGAGAAGAGCAGGCGAAAGACTGGCGCAGGGAGCAAGTGAGGACAGCTCCCTACTGAACTCACCCTCTTGGAGGCCCGGAGGGCGAAGGAGAGTGCTCCCAGTGGCTGGGGGACGCCACCAGGAGCAAGAAGACGTGAAAATGGGGCGGATCGGACCCCCAGGGGCTGAGATATGGCCGCCGGAAGGTAGGCGACCTTTGACCCCTAAGAAGACAGATGACGAAGCACGTGGGGCTCTGTCGCCGGTCTCAGAGATGCCACGGGGTGAGTCAGGTACCGGGGGCTGCCCCCAAGGAAAAGTAAAGACGGGGAGCGCCGTCGCGCTCCCCGTGAAGGTGCCCTGCAGGGGAGCCAGGAGCCCACCCTGGCCCCCACCGAAGACGGAAGCGAGGGAGCACCATCGCGACCCCCGTGAGCAGAGAAGCTGGGGAGCGCTGTCACGCTCCCCATGAAAATGCCCCCACGGGGTGGCAGGAGCCCACCCCATCCCCGGGCCCCGAGTGTGGAGGTGGTGGGGGGAGTGCCGTCGAACTCCCCTGAAGACCCGCGGAAGCGGGGAGACCAGATGACTGCTGCCGGCTCCCGCAGCAGCACAAGAGGGTGCTGGCCGGGCGAGGAGCCGGCGGGGGCAGCCAGGGGTGGGCTTCCTGGGCTTCCCTCCACCAAGGACGGCCTGCAGGGGTCCCGGGTGGGACCGGGACCCCCAGAACAAAGTATTCGGCACTTGGGGCCCGGTGGGACCGGCCCCCCAACCAGCGGCAGGAGCAGCCGGGGGTGAGCTCCCTGGGCCGCATAACCCTCACCTGGGTGCAGTCCCTGCCCCCCCAGCATGAAGAGACAAGTCACCCTAGGTGTCCTGGGGATTCGAACGGAATAACCCCTCCAGGGCTCAGCTAGCCTTTAATACCTTCTGGGCTGGGACTATTTGTTCTTCAGCTGAGGGTGTGTTGATAATTGCATCAAGAAGTGAAGGGCTGACGTGCGGATGTCTGGAGAAGGGCATCCCCTGGAGGTGAAGAGGTGTAATTACACTGAAATGCATTTACTAATGGATTTTTCTTTTAGAAGAACTGAAGTTCACCGGTTCAGTGTGAAGTTCTGGTGTAAGGTGATGTCATAAGCAAAGTGGGGTTATGTGTCCAGACTTTCCTGCTAGGGTGTCTGGCTGTACATGTAATCCTGTGATTTCATCTGTGATGCCTTTAGGGCTGTAATTGCAATACATTCTAATGATCCACAAATGTGCTGAGTACGGTCATTCTAAAGTGTGCTTAAACATGTATTCTTGCTGCTACACTTAGTTGAAGACCCCAGACTGCTAGCCCTTAAGATATAGAGGTGCATACTTTATGGTCTGTAGGAGATGCTCAGTCATGGTCCTGTGTCACCAAGACATGTGTACCCATTTTTAATGCTTGTTGAGGTAATGGGGTAGGTCGCCACTGGGATGGTGCCGTGCGCAGGGCCCACGCCCCATGTTATGTTCAACTAATTGCATTGGGAGCAAGATGATGTGCATACATGGGAGTGGTGGGACTAGACCCCACCCCCCCACGGGAGGGGTGGAGATGGTATGCAATGTCACAAAGTAATTCCAACAGCTTATGTATATTTGTAAATTGGTGCATAATATTGAGTAGTGTGTGTGTTTAATAAATGTACTCTTACTTTTATAAAGCAAAGTACAGACTGGAAAATCAGTTATTGAGTGTTATTTTTGCGCACCTGTAAATGGCGATTAGTAGCCCATACCACCTCCCTTGAGTAAGCCTCAGACTGCTCTGCAACGCTACCCTCTGAGAGTCAGGCGCTACAATTGGGTATTTGGTTCCCAGTGAAGGACAAATGTAGTCATGTTATTTGTGCAGGCCTCACAGATGCTGCCTCGTTTTCCAACATTGGTGTCTAGCGGCGGGAAACATAGTATCCCATTCTGGTGCGCATTTAAAGCATTTGATAAGTCCAGTTTTGCCACACATTACCTATGCAGCAATGAGCAAATGGAAGAGCGCAAGGCTCTGAGAAGGGTTCAAAGTTTTGGTTATGTGAACTAATGGTATGGGAAAGGAAAGCCCCGCGCCAATATGTGTCATGTGAAGTTATTATGGTTTAAATGTAAACTGTATTGATATGACCGCGCTATGTTGATTATCATGTGCTAGCGGGATGGTGCTTTCCAGGAAATTATTGCATACAAATGATCTAAGCCATATTGTACACCTTTGAACCCTAACACTACATACACTACACCTGCATGAGGAGGGTGTCTCCTCAAGAGATAGGGAGAGCAACTGATACTTACATCACGGTGGGAAGAGGGTGTGGTAGAGTTGGGTGTCTGGCAGGTCCCCCAGGTTAACTGGTGGGGAGGTGAGCAACCCAGGGGTGGCCTCTGGTAGTGGGTGGCCCCCAAGGACGGTAGTTCTTGAGTGATGGTGTGTAGTGGTATTCCCTAGGTACCCTAGGTGGGCTAGGTAACTGACCCAGTGGATATCTGAGTGGGGGCGATGTGCTCCCTAGTTCCAGGTGAAGGGTTAGTGGTGGACCCTGAGGTGTCAGGGTCGGTGGCTGGTGACCAGTCAGGTAGGCCCTGTGGGACTTGAACCCCAGTAGCTGGAGGTGTGAACCTGAAGTGGTGGCTGGGGCGATGCCTAGCCGGTGACCAGTCAGGTAGGCCCTGTGGGACTTGAACCTCAGGACCAGGAGCATGGGGGTGATCCCCTAGCCCGAGGCAGGAGGTGGACTTCTGCCAGGTAGTACCACCCTGAACACAGGTGGGGCCTATCTTAAGTGAAGGGACCCTGTGTTTTGCGAAGGGGTGGTGCAGGCCTAGCCGGGATCTTTAGGGTCCCGGGCTGAGAGTGGTAGTACTACCCTGAAGGCAGGTGGGGCTTATCTTAAGTGAAGGGACCCTGCTCTTCAGAAGGGGTGGTGCAGGCCATCCAGGGACCATGTAGGTCCCTTGGTGGTCTCCCAAGGCGCTGCAGGGAGACCGTTGAGAGCCATGAGTGGTGGGCCTGGGTCTAGCTAACTCGGGGCCCACAAGCTCTCTAAGGGTACTCTGGGAGGAGAGCGCGCCTCTGGGAGTGAAGGGTGCATTGGCCCTGTTCTCGCAGCGGAGAACAAGGAAGGGGTCTAGGTTCCCGGGGTAGTTTCCGTGTGGAGCTACAGACGGGGGAATGAGCTGTAGGATGTCTGATGAGGCACCCTCAGTGTTCCTTCCTGGCACTGCCAGTGTGGTGGTGAGGCCGGGCTGAGGTCCTATCAGGGAGCCAGGCCAGTGGCCAAAGGGTGCTTTTATGTGTGGGGAAGCACAAGTGGCTGTGCTTTCTTTAGGGAAGCCAGTCATCCCGAAAGGGTGGTGGCAGCAGAATGACCTCAGCGGAAGGCTGAGGGTGAGGGTCCAGAGAGGTTGCATCTTTGGGGTGCAAGGACCAAACGGAGAGAGGGTACTGGTTGGAACAAACTCTGGAAAGCAGACCAGCTAGTGACCCAAGGGGTGGGATGTAGACCTATCCCAGAAGACCGCATCGGTGCTGAGGCACTGTACCCTTGTCCAGAGAAGTGGTAGGCATAGTGTTGCATGCCCAAGGGCAAAGGTGGGCCTAGTTAGGCTGAGTTCATGTAGACCATGAGTGACCTACAGGTATCTAACCTAGAGCCCAGAGGGTTCTTAGGGTAGTCTGGGATCCCTGTCATGGGTGGAGATTTCATGGATGGGCGGAGTAGGTGGTCTGAGCGGATAACTGGTGAGTCGGGGGGTCTGGTCAGAACCCTTTATAACTAGGTATCACTGACTACGGGAAGACTACCCAGGTAGAGTGGCAACTTCTTCCCTGTAGGAATCAGCTGAGCGCGGCGTGTATTAGAAGGTGGTTCTGACACTATGGGCCGCCCGGATTTTTTGCTTTTTGAGCACCTAATTGTTGAGCTTTTACTGTGGGGGAGCCTCAAAAGTTGGGACTTGCCCACAGTGAACTCAGGATGTAAGAGACCGCATGGGGATTTTACTGGTGTCCCCCTGGCTTGACCAGGCCACTGCGCAGCAGCTGGAGTAAGGGACACAGGGCTGGTGACATGCAGACACATGTGTACATGCGTGTGCACACGTGTACGGGCTGCGCAGGGGAGATTCCTAGCGTGCGCAGTCCAGGAGAAGCTACACAATGAATGGTGAGGCCGGACTTGTGCAGAATTGGATGGTGACATGGAATAGGCTTTCTACACTGGAAAGAAACATGCCAGGGAAAGTCAGTGTGTCTTACTGTTTTTTTACTTCATTATTCCCCTATGGGAATGTGGAGCCCATGGGCTAGATTAACTTTCATTAGGCCTACAAATTCCAGACACGCACTTAAGTCCATTGTAGCGGATGTGAAAAGAAATATTCTGCAGAGTCCAAAGTCATATTTGTGCTGCTTTTGGGTCATACAGAACTGTCATATTTCTCTGAGCCAGCCATGACCAGACCCAGGCTAAGGGCTGACCTCAGCTGGATGGATTGATAACCTTTCTTCCACAAGCTAGGGCCTCCTCTCCACGAAGAGAAGATGGGTGGGGCTACAGGCTCATCCATTAGCAGCTGTCACAGGGTGCCAGGCACCAGGCTGCACCAAGGAGGGAAGGTAGCGTGGGGGGAAGGGTTTTAGAGGCATGTGGCCAGAGACTCTGTACGATGCCATTTTGAACAAGCCCAGAGGCTGGACAAGAAGGAGGGAGCAGGGGCAGGGAAGTGATGTGTTGCTGTTTGATGGGACCAACAGAGACTTCCTGCCAGCCCCCTACTCAACTTTTAAAAAGTGCTTGCACAGGAAGAGAAGCTCTCTCTGGGGTGTGGTCTGCTGAGGCTGAAGGTGCTGGAGCCTGTCGCAATGGGCAGTTGGAAGGAGAGACCCCCTGACTGCCCCCAGGGTCCTGAAAAGCGCCAGAAGAAGAGTCCAGGACCAGTGCGCAGAAGCAGGGGCCTCTGCACAGGGAAAGGAGAGGCACAGGAGAAGAGCAGGCGAAAGGCTGGCGCAGGGAGCCAGTGAGGACAGCTCCCTGCTGAACCCACCCTCTTGGAGACCTGGAGAACGAAGGTGAGTACTCCCAGTGTGTCTGGGAGATGCCACCAGGAGCAAGAAGAGGTGAAAATGGGGTGGATTGGACCCCCAGGGGCTGCGATATAGCCCCCGGAAGGTAGGCGACCATTGACCCCTAAGAAGACAGACAATGAAGCGCGAGGGGCTCCGCCGCCAGTCTCAGAGATGCCCCGGGGTGGGTGAGGTCCCAGGGGCTGCCCCCAAGGAGTAGTAAAGACGGGGAGCGCCGTTGTGCTCCCCGTGAAGGTGCCCTGCAGGGGGTCCAGGAACCCACCCTGGCCCCCACTGAAGACGGAGGCGGGGGAGCGCCGTCGTGCCCCCCGCGAGGAGAGAAGCTGGGGAGCGCCAGAGCGCTCCCCGTGAAAATGCCCCCACGGGGTGCCAGGAGCCCACCCTGACCCCTGCCGAAAATGATGATGGGGACGCACCCTGGCAAGAGGAGGAGGGGCCCGGGACCCCATCCCCGTGCACCGAGTGTGGAGGAGGTGGGGGGAGTGCCGTTGCACTCCCCTGAAGATTCGCGGAAGCGGGTAGACCAGAAGACTGCTGCCGGCTCCCTGTGCTGCCCTCCACCAAGGATGGCCTGTGGGGGTCCCGGGTGGGACCGGGACCCCCAGAACAAAGTATTCGGCGCTTGGGGTGCGGGTGGGACCGGCCCCCCCAACCAGCGGCAGGAGCGGCCGGGGTGGGCTCCCCGGGCCGCATAACCCTCACCTGGGGGTCCGGGTGGGACCGGGCCCCCACCGAAGAGAGGAGGCAGCGCGAAGTGCCATAAAGTTGATCGCGGCTCTCCCCGGCACAGCGGGAGAGCCGCTGCTCTAATATTCAGGAAAAGGAGCCTGAAGCTCCCCGTAATGCCTTGCGAGTCATGGGGAAATACAACGTTTTTGGTGCCTGGTGGCCCCCAGAGGAGGGGGATCACCCTCAATGGTGATAAGGTGCTGGGGGGTGCTGCTGGAAAAGCGCAGTCTCCCCCCCAGCATGAAGAGACAAGTCACCCTAGGTGTCCTAGGGATTCGAAAGGAATAACCCCTCCAGGGCTCAGCCAGCCTTTAATACCTTCTGGGCTGGGACTATTTGTTATTCAACTGAGGGTGTTTTGATAATTGCATCAAGGAGTGAAGGGCTGAGGTGCGGATATCTGTAGAAGGGCATCCCCTGGAGGTGAAGAGGTGTAATTGCACTGAAATGCATTTACTAATGGATATTTCTTTTAGAGGGACTGAAGTTCACCTGTTCAATGTGAAGTTCTGGTGTAAGGTGATGTCATAAGCAAAGTGGGGTTATGTGGCCAGACTTTCCTGCTAGGGTGTCTGGCTGTACAAGTAATCCTGTGATTTCATATGTGATGCCTTTAGGGCTGTAATTGCAATACATTCTAATGATCCACAAATGTGCTGAGTACGGTCATTCTAAAGTGTGCTTAAACATGGATTATTGCTGCTGCACTTAGGTGAAGACCCCAGACTGCTAGCCCTTAAGATATAGAGGTGCATACTTTATGGTCAGTAGGAGATGCTCAGTCATGGTCCAGTGTCACCAAGGCAGGTGTACCCATTTTTAATGCTTGTTGAGGTAATGGGGTGGGTCGCCACTGGGATGGTGCCAGTGCGCAGGGCCCACGCCCCAGGTTATGTTCAACTAATTGCATTGGGAGCAAGATGATGTGCATACATGGGAGTGGTGGTACTAGACCCCACCCCCCCACGGGAGGGGTGGAGATGGTATGCAATGTCACAAAGTAATTCCAACAGCTTATGTATATTTGTAAATTGGTGCATAGTATTGAGTAGTGTGTGTATCAATAATTGAGTGTTATTTTGCGCACCTGCAAATGGCGATTACTAGCCCACACCACCTCCCTTGAGTAAGCCTCAGACTGCTCTGCAACTCTACCCTCTGAGAGTCAGGCGATACAATTGGGTGTTTGGTTCCCAGTGAAGGACAAATGTAGTCATGTTATTTGTGCAGGCCTCACAGATGCTGCCTCGTTTTCCAACACAAGGTTAGTGATCTCATACAGAATGTCACTAAACCTGAGCAATGGATTCTGACAATAATCCTTCTCAGACTTTAGAGGGTATAACAAAATTGCAGTGCCGTCAGAATATAAATTGCTACAATCATAATTAACTGTAGTAAAACAAGAGACAGGTACCATGTTAAAACTAGAGATGAAAGACAACAGTCAAGTGCCTTTACCTCAGATTCCAGGAATGTTGGTTCATGGACGTTACCATTGCCCTTAAGAGACACTACATTGTTTACACATCCGTATTCCGTGGTGACTCAAGTCATACTCTTAGCAGCACCCAAAAGATTATCTGGTAAACTTTGCCTCATTCCTCAATCAATGTCAATTACACTTTGTGAGTAAACCCTTTCCTGATGATCAGACTTAGGTGACTTTTGTTTTGTCGTACTTAAGTGGGTATCTGTCAAATAGTAGCATTTCCTCAGTATAGAGAAATGATCCTTTGCTTTTTTCTGGTTTCTGTGATAATTGTGGAAATTGATTGACATCAAACCACACACTCTTTCTTTACATAATGAGGTTCTAACTCTGAAACAGGGCCATCAAGATCTATTACGTTATATTACCACATTTAATCACTTAGTAGTTGAAACAGGTAAGCCAGAGAAGAATAGAGTGCATTTTTTCTGTCGAGGACTGAAAAGTGAATTGAAAGATGGTTTGTCCAAAGTGCCTAATCCTCCTACTTAGGTGCCGATTACGATCCTGTAAAAACCGGGTACGAACCTTCGGACGGAGCATATTCTCCGTCCGACGCGTACCCGGCCGGAACAATATACAAACATGGAAGTACGATTCGCACGGAAATACTATTTCCGTACGATTCGTACAAAACACCGTCCGACGAAAATATACATACAAATGTGATCCGGGAAAGCGCCGAAGTGACGTCGGGACGCACGCAGCCTGCCTTTCACGGACCAGGAAGTACGATTCGCACCGACGTCATCCCGCACGGAGAATATTTTCCGGCAGCCGAAAACTGCCGGGAAATCAGGACGACGCGAACAAGGAGTACCTGCACGCGACGGACAGACATGGACCCGAACCTACGTGTCATCCCAGCCCTCATAGCAGTCGACCTCCTCTACAGGTTCCGACGCAGACGCCGCAGAAGGTCAGAACAACAAAGGGAGGGGGGAAAGGGGGGGGCAGGAGCAGGGGCAGGCCACAAAACCCCCACCCAAGACACACAGCACACATGCCCTGGACATACCTGACCCCCAGGCCCTGGTCACTACGAGGGGGTGGGGGCGTGTCCAGCAAAGCCAGCGTCCGCCACAACGGAAGTGGATGACGACGCGAACCGGTAACACAACAATACAGGTACGTCCCGTACCCACGCCCTAAGAGCGTGGGTACGAGTCGTACCACGCCCACACCTACGTCACCCCAACAATGGCGGGACGGCTCGTACCCACGTGGCAAAGGCCTGGGTACAGCCCGCACAAGCATTCCACAGCGTGGGTATGGATATGTACGGACCGTACCCCCACCCCCCTTATGCATGGAGCGTACCCCCACCCCAACAGTGTACGTACGGACCGTACCCCCACCCCCGTATGCATGGAGCGTACCCCCCACCCCAACAGTGTACGTACGGCCCGTACCCCCACCCCCGTATGCATGGAGCGTACCCCCCACCCCAACAGTGTACGTACGGCCCGTACCCCCACCCGCGTATGCATGGAGCGTACCCCCACCCCAACAGTGTACGTATGGACCGTACCCCCACCCGCGTATGCATGGAGCGTACCCCCACCCCAACAGTGTACGTACGGACCATACCCCCACCCGCGTATGCATGGAGCGTACCCCCACCCCAACAGTGTACGTACGGACCGTAACACCACCCGCGTATGCATGGAGCGTACCCCCCACCCCAACAGTGTACGTACGGCCCGTACCCCCACCCCCGTATGCATGGAGCGTACCCCCCACCCCAACAGTGTACGTACGGCCCGTACCCTCACCCGCGTATGCATGGAGCGTACCCCCACCCCAACAGTGTACATACGGACCGTAACCCCACCCGCATATGCATGAAGCGTACCCCCACCCCAACAGTGTACGTACGGACCGTAACAACACCCGCGTATGCATGGAGCGAACCCACACCCATGTATGTTCTAAGCGTACATATCCTGATATAGGAGGGTTGGGTGCAGAGTCCTCCCAGCAGTGCCCAGACACAGGAGGGGTGGGTGCCTAACACTCCCAGCAGTGCCCAGACATAAGAGGGGTGTGTGCAGAGTCCTCCCAGCAGTGCCCAGACATAAGAGGTGTGTGTGCAGAGTCCTCCCAGCAGTGCCCAGACACAGGAGGGGTGGGTGCAGAGTCCTCCCAGCAGTGCCCAGACATAAGAGGGGTGTGTGCAGAGTCCTCCCAGCAGTGCCCAGACACAGGAGGGGTGGGTGCAGAGTCCTCCCAGCAGTGCCCAGACACAGGAGGGGTGGGTGCAGAGTCCTCCCAGCAGTGCCCAGACATAAGAGGGGTGGGTGCCTAACACTCCCAGCAGTGCCCAGACATAAGAGGGGTGGGTGCAGAGTCCTCCCAGCAGTGCCCGGACATAAGAGGGGTGTGTGCAGAGTCATCCCAGCAGTGCCCAGACATAAGAGGGGTGTGTGCAGAGTCCTCCCAGCAGTGCCCAGACACAGGAGGGGTGGGTGCCTAACACTCACAGCAGTGCCCAGACACAGGAGGGGTGGGTGCCTAACACTCACAGCAGTGCCCAGACATAAGATGGGTGTGTGCAGAGTCCTCCCAGCAGTGCCCAGACACAGGAGGGGTGGGTGCAGAGTCCTCCCAGCAGTGCCCAGACATAAGAGGGGTGTGTGCAGAGTCCTCCCAGCAGTGGCCAGACATAAGAGGGGTGTGTGCAGAATCCTCCCAGCATTGCCCAGACAGAAGAGGGGTGGGTGCCTAACACTCACAGTAGTGCCCCTGCAAAGAAAAGGGTGGAGTACCCACAGATCCAATGCCCACAAATGTCAGTCAGGTGCACAAAGAACCTGCAGTACATGTACCACATGTGTGCGAGGCTGGGAGTATACACATGCATAGCGCCGAAAAGAAAACATGTCCACATGAAGGCATGTCAACAGTCTACATACAGAAGTACAGTGACCACCAAGGACGCCACGAATGATGCAGGTGGAGACATCACTCAGCATGCATGGCCAAAGTCTAACGAGTCCGTCACACACCCAGCCAATGTAGACACAGCTCAGCACCACATATTGGAATGACCCTGCAGGGAAGATGTCAGGTTACACAGAGGAAGGAACACACCTTGGGACGATGTCACCATGCAGTAACTGCTTACATGAACAAAGTTATGTAGCCAACAGCTTGTGATGGCACACAGATACCAGGGTCCACCCTATGACCAGCACAAGACGACAATTCCCACACACCCAACACATTATCACCACCCAAAATAATGGAGCTGGTCCACCAACAGCAATACCAGATAGACAGTAGTGTACTAAGGAAAAAGAAATAGCTTTATTCAGCATCCAAAAATCTGTTTGTCCCTTGAAAGTTCAAAATGTACAATGCCCATAGGGCAATCCAAAGTTCAAATCCAGGTGGGGGACACAGTGGGACGCGTGTCCCCTAGCTTGCCTGTACAGTCAGACTCCTTTGTATTCCAGAGGGGGGGGGGCATCATGTGGGGGGGAAGGACCAGGCACCGCAGGGACATGAGGGCGAAGGGTAGGCGTCGTGGGTGCAGGGACGGATGACTCCACCACAGGGGGTGGGGCAGCACCAAAGGCGGAGGTCAGGATGGCGCTGCACACCTTAGCAAGGTCTTCCAGCGACTCCCCTGCACCCGAAGGAACCACAGGCCCCAAGGAGGGGGGGGGGGGTCGGAGGGATGGGTCGCAGCGCCACTGGGGGAGGGTGTGGACAGGGGGGGGGACTCAACTCCCCTGCCGGTGTCCTGCCTCCACCGCTTGCGGGGTGGTGCCACACTGGGGCTGATGGACAGACTGGGCAGGACTGACCCTGTATCCGACTTTTGGCCAGGAGAGCTGAGGGGAGGGGATTTGGAGGGAGTGGATTTTGTGGAATGCGGACTCCCACTCTGGCTGCGTGTCTTACGTTTGCCCCCCGACCCAGTGGGTGTGCCTACTTCACCCTGTGTGTGCATGCCAGGAGGTGTGCGTTTGACCTTCCCTGCTGGTGTGGTGCCTGTGTCTGTTGTGGTGGGTGCATGCTGACGTCTGGGTGTACGTGGGACAGGCATGGGAGTGGGAGGTATGGATGGGTCAGGGGTAGGGGGTTGGACGTAGCGCTGCAGGAGACCCACTGCTGCAGTCAGTGTCGAGTCAATGGACCTCAGCAAGTTGCGTTGGTCAGCCTGCGATGAGAAAATGCCCTCCAAGTATGCCTCCATGTTGTTCAGCACTTGGCTGTGGCCATGGAGGACATTAAGCATCGCAGCCTGACCAACCTGCAACTGCCGCTGGATGTCCACAGACTCGGCATTGGCGGCAGCAGTGGAGACAGGGGCAGGGGGTGCGGTGCCTGGCAGGAAGGAGACATGTGGTGACCGGGCATGCTGGGAAGGGACACGAGCAAGTGGGAGGCGGCTGATGGCAATGGAGGGGGCGGGGAGAGATGTTGTGCCGCTGTCAGCTGGTGGTGCAGCCTCCGCCCACTCGGAGAGCTCAGCCTCAGACCCGTCAGCTTCATATTCTGTGGTGGCAGTGGACAGGTCCTCCGCCTCACTCCCCTCCGCCTCAGTTCCACTCGATGTGCCAGCCAAGATGTCACCGCTGGCACTGGTGCTCGGTCCCTCCGCTCGGTCTGTGCTGATGTCTCCCTCCGTGTCCCCCGACAATGCTGTGGGCAAGGTGAAGAGACAGGAATTAATCAGACACCTGTATACATATGTCACATGAGTCCAATCTACATAGGTCACAGTGCATAGCCTGAAAAGAAAGATGAGTAACATCTACAAAACAAGGTACATATGTAGGCCCCGCAACACACAGTTGGTTGACCCACCATGCCACTGAAAAACTATGGGGAGCATGACACAATAGCAAATGACATGAAATGGATTTTGACAGAGGAGCCAGGCTCTGGGGACAATCCAGCACAGCATCTGCAACACACAGCGTTGCAGAAAATAGGGATGAGCAGGGACCATATCCATGAACTTTAGGCACATGCTGCATAGGTAATACAGAAAACATGCCCACCATGACTGGCTCACTGCACCTTGAGTGTATGTCCAGACAAACATCACACACTGGCCAGACCTAGCAAGGAGATATCAGGTTTTTACATGTAGGCTTTGCCCGCACCAACCACCCCCTACATGAGACAATTTGTTGAGACGCAGGAAGCACTTACATCTCTTAGTCTGGGTGAAATACACATGGGCTGGAAAAATGCAAGATTGGACACAAAATACCCAAGGTGCGCCTGTCCAAATAATCATGTACAAATGGGCATCATCAGATGATTGTAACAAGACACACAGGCACTGGCCACCGTGAGTATGAACAAGGAAAATCAGGTCAGGCTGTACAGTGGACACTTGTACTACATTTTACGTCAAATACATGGTGCCAGGGGACAATGGCACAGAGCACAACCTATGCCGTAGACACTGAGAGTGTCCACATATTGTGATGACACACATGATACCTAGCTAAATATGCCCCAGGGGACAGTAGTGGCCACAATATTCCATGGTCCTGAATGGTAATGACTGCAACACAGGCCACCATCCCTGCACTCTGCGTATCGCACACTCATGCACATCATGTCACAGGCCACAACATAGGACATGCTTGCTGTAAGGCATTACACTTCAGAGACATACTCCTATGTCTGGACTCAGCATCAGTGCCAATTGACATGGACCCCACATTGACTGAACTGGCCAGGGCACAGGCAAGGTCCCAAAACCTGTTACACACCACCCCCACACATGAAGCTGCAAGCATTGGTCACGTGGATAAACTGCCAGCCCAGATGACCTTGTGAAAGAGTGACTACACACAGACCAGGGAACACATGGCAAGGAGGGGAAGGGAGGCAGGAGAGCACCTCCATACTGAGGGTAACAGGATCTGCACAGCACCTTTAAACCCTGGCAGTGTATCCATGCAACTGCGCACTTACAAATGCTGGTGACACACAACAAACACACATGTACCTACCCCCTTCCTGCTGCTGCTTCTCCTGTAAGCGCCTGTCCAAGTCGGGAAAGACCACCGCCAGCACACGCTTGTGGATGTGGGTCAGACGGCGGCGCCCGCGGTTCTTATGGGTCTCAGGTGAGTCCCCCAGCAGGACCCGTGCGATCCTCCGCGTCCAGCACCGGATATCCTGCAAGCGTTTTCTCACCTGGGCCAGGCGCCGCTTGCGACCCTCCGTCCTCCTCACGGCACTGACGGCGTTCATCCAGATCTGCTTCTTGGCAGAGGCGCCTACCTGTGAGGATGAACAAGTGACACTACATCAATACACCTGGCACATGTCACTGAGAGACATATTTGAACAAATTTGCTGGTTACAACAAGGCATAGTATGCATCCAACGCATTGCACATTTGTCATAGGGTCATTATCCTCTGGGGAAGGGCAAAAGCAGTACGTGCCATTGAAAGTACACAGGTGGAATGAGGGCAACAACACAATCAATGATCCAGGCTCACACTGTGCATCACAAGCTACACCAGGATTATGTGCAGCACCTCAAAGCAGTCACATGCCACATGCCACTGACGCTACCTCAGCAGAGTACACAGACACACACAGGCACAGGACATTCACCTGCCATTGCCAAATGCAGCTACAAACCTCTCTCTGCACATGTGCCACTAGACGGGGGGGGGCTCACAGGTGTGGGGCTGGCTCTGCACGTCAGACACACAGCACTGCTCCCTGCTCACATCAGATGGGCAGGGTATATCCATCCCTCATGCAGCTTGGGTGCTACACTCCACATATGCACCCACCCACATGACAGGGGACTTACACACACACCGATGTCCAGGGTACGAACACATCATGTGGACACTCTCAGCACAGGTACACAGAACTAACACACATCTGTGGGTATAGTCACCTGTCACACCTGGCTGACCACATAATCACATGAGGACTGTAGAGGCTACATTCCCAGGAGGATAAGACAGGCAGAATGTGGCATGCACCATGCAGTGATTGTCACAGTAAACACAATGCAAGTGAGGACGGCAGACATGCACCACAGCATGCTCTGGCTGGGAGACATCAGGCATTCCCCCCCTGGGGCCCCCCCTACAGTACATTGCATGTGTGTCACACCTGGACACAATGCCAGAAGTCACAGTCACAAAAAAGGGACACAGTCTGTGCTAGTGGACTCTGCACTCACCTGATACCCTGGTCGCCCATACAGCAGGGGGTACTGTGGGAGGATCACATCCAGCAATGCCAGGTTCTCGTCCAGGGTGAAAGGCTGGGCCCTCTCCACAGACCTTGACATGGTTCCAGGGAATCACGAGCAGCAGCTGGGTCTTAGAATCCAAAGATGTGCAGGCAAGTGCTCTCTCGTGGGACCTGGCTGCCTTATATCTGCCTTGCTGGCCTGTTTCATGCACAGGAGTACAGAGTGATTGGTCACTCACATTTGCATCCTATGTTTCCTCCAATCCCTTTAAACCTAGCACAGTCAGTGGGTTCTTATTGTTTTTTCCTTGAGCATGATGTCAACTCCACAACCACATTGCAACAAAGTAGATTCATTCAAACTGACTTTTGCTGTGCACCTGCAGAAACAAACTCATACTTTAAACTCCATGACAACCAGCATGCATGTAGGCCTTTATACTTGTCTCTCATGTGTCCCCTATGTAATTTGGAGACTCACACCCAAGTACGGTGCGTTCCGGGGCCCTAGGGCACCCCAAATGCATGGCAACGGGCCGTACAGGCGTGTGTACGGTCCGTATCACTATGGGAGTGCTGCCGTAGGCCTACCCATAGTGATAGTGAGCGTACCCGCGTGTGTACGGTCCGTATCACTATGGGTAGGCATTCGCGAGCACACCCATAGTGATAGTGAGCGTAGGCGCGTGTGTACGGTCCGTATCACTATGGGTGTGCTCGCGTATGCGTACCCATAGTGATACAGACCGTACACGCGCGCCTACGCTCACTATCACTATGGGTGTGCTCGCGTATGCGTACCCATAGTGATACGGACCGTACACGCGCGCCTACGCTCACTATCACTATGGGTGTGCTCGCATATGCGTACCCATAGTGATACGGACCGTACACGCGCGCCTACGCTCACTATCACTATGGGTGTGCTCGCGTATGCGTACCCATAGTGATACGGACCGTACACGCGCGCCTACGCTCACTATCAACATGGGTGTGCTCGCGTATGCGTACCCATAGTGATACGGACCGTACACGCGCTCACTATCACTATGGGTGTGCTCGCGTATGCGTACCCATAGTGATACAGACCGTACACGCGCGCCTACGCTCACTATCACTATGGGTGTGCTCGCATATGCGTACCCATAGTGATACGGACCGTACACGCGCGCCTACGCTCACTATCACTATGGGTGTGCTCGCGTATGCGTACCCATAGTGATACGGACCGTACACACGCGCGTACGCTCACTATCACTATGGGTAGGCCTACGGCAGCACTCCCATAGTGATAGGGAACGTACACAGGCCCTCAGAGCGAATGTACGGTGCCTTCCACACATCACAGTGGTGACAGGCAGCACACAGGAAGGAATAGAGTTGACATACTTGTCCATGGATGGACATCAAGGCATTGTCTGGGCAGTGCTACATGTGTGGGGTACAGGTGTGAAAGGCTGTGATGTGGCACATTACTTCTGAGTCGAGAAGGCAATAGATGTATGATGAGATGTGTACAGATGTTATGTGTGACGGTGCAATATGTGCCAGACATGCCCTTAACTCCTTTGACATGTGTGCATGTCGTACTGCACACTTGGGATGAGCGTCACTGGCATGGCACAGTCAACAACACACGCAAGTGTCCCCTGATGCCCGCTACAGGGGTTACCACACCAGACATGTGACTACCCACGGTGCACGATGTGTCTATGTCATGTATGTGTGGTGTGTTCCCATTAGCTTGATGTTGGTGTTCCCTCAAAAGCATCTGCTGTTGCAGCAACCAACATGTGTCTGTGTGTAGATGGCCATGGCACACTGTTACGCACACCAGGCCACATGTGGTATCGGATGTGAGGTGTGTATGTATGCATGGGACACGGAGTAGCGTAACAAGGACCTGTCTGCATCCTCTCAATTTATGTGTGGTGAGTCATGACATGTACACCTTAATGGCAAGGTGTGTGGGCTGTCCTAGTGTAATGTCATGTGACCTGTGGCTCTAGTGTTCCGCTACCTGTCTCTGCAATCGACATCCTACTTCTGATGATGTGTTGATGTATGTCACTCCTGTGTTGCGTCTGGCTGTTCGCTTACACTGGGACACAGCTAGTCCCATGCCATGGGATGTGGAGGTTCACAATCTCCGTGTGTAGCTGGGTCTTGGTAGGAGTGTCACCTGGCAGCCATACGTGTCCAGGGCATGTAGCACATACCTGACTCCCTATGTAGCATATGTGTATTGACAGATTGACATGTGCTCAGTACATATAAATTGTCGTTGTATTGCACTCACTCTTCCTTGTCACTTCCAAATTACTGCAGAGCGCCGCCTCTTCCCCGACCAATTCCGGACTTGGCTGACATGCGGGAGAATGACTGTATACGCTGCTACCGCTTCCCACAACCGTTGATTGAGGAGTTGACGGCACAGGTATCCTACGGCACTGACACCCAAGCTGAAGGTAATGGCAGCCCTACATTTTCTTGCCACGGGTACCTTTCAATATACCATAGCTCATGTTGGTGGCATGTCCCAGAGCATGTTCAGCTGTGTGCTGCCTGATTTCTTAGAGGTCATGTTACTTCACCTGGATGAGTTCATCCATTTCCCAACTCCTGAACAGTTGACTGGGGTCAAGCGTGGATTCTATGCCCTGGGAGGGATGCCCCATGTCATTGGGTCCATAGATGGGACACATGTGGCTTTGGTACCACCACCACAGGCACAGGAGGTAGCATACAGGAATCGCAAACACTACCACTCCATCAATGCCCTTGTGGTGTGTCTGTCCAACATGGTGATTTCACATGTCTGAACTCGTTTTCCAGGATCAGCACACGATGCCTACATCATGAGGCGTAGCAGGGTGCCTGAAATGATGACGCAGCTGCGCAACGAACGAGCATGTGTTGTTGGTGGGTACACTCTGGCTGTCCTGTATTTTGCGTAGACTATATGTAAACAGTAGAGAGAGACCCCTTCGACTGAAAACAAAGGGACTGGAGTACTATCTAATAGTTTAAGTAAAGGTGTCCCTTGTGTGCTAGAACGCGAAACAATGTTATCTGCACATATTGTACTATGCTAAGTTAAAAACATTCCTTTTATCACAGCCAACATTTATATCAAAAAATATTTTTATTGCATTTTTTTCCATTAAAAACCTAATCGCATACACATGTAATACAATTTTCTTTAAAACCAAAAATTAATTTTACATTAAAAACACTACATCAATGGTATAAAAACATTACAATATTATTTGATAATCACAATTTTAACACAGAGAAAAACCTATGAAAAAAGACACTATAATTTGTCATCAATTAGACAGATCACATGGAAAGGTATATACACTCGACCTGGATGAGTTCTATAATTTCAACTGCAGGTCAGAGTGGTTCCACAGATTCTGCCACACAGAAACAAAGGGCGTCGACGCGTTTCGATGGTATTGAATTATGGTTCCATCTTTATCAAGACTAGCAATTTGAATCTCTCTGTTAGTCACTTGATTGGTTATTACAGCTACCCTGTAATTATAGATTGTAACTTTTATTTCTTTAAGATAATCGGTGTTGGTATACACTTGCTTCCCACCATGGGTAACCTTTCAGTGATGCTCCTTAATTTTCCATTTATTATGGAGAGAATGTTTAGATAATCCGTCTATTTAATTTCCTTTTTAGTAAACGTACAAATTGTACGCGCAGGTATGCCTTTTTGTTTTGGGTGTAATGAAGAAGGGAATGATCTCTTTTGTTATGGAGATTCTGCAGCTTCTATGGAATCAAACGAAGCTCCTCCCCTTAGTTCTCTTTAGTTTTCTTTTTAGTTCATAAACTTCAAGTATGAAGAAAAAGGGCGCAGTGCTGCATGCGTCTCCTCGCGTGCGTAGACTTCCAGCACGACCGCTTCTCCTGTCCTACTTATGTCCATGTGGTTTCCATGTAGGGGATGCTGGCTATCCCAACATGCCATGGCTGATCACACCTCTACGCAACCCCAGCACGCCGGCCCAGCTCCGCTACAACACCGCCCATGGCCGCACAAGGCGAGTGATAGAGAGGACATTTGGCCTCCTGAAGAGCCGATTCAGGTGCCTCCACAAGACCGGCGGCGCCCTCCCATATGCCCCGGCGAAGGTCTGCAAAATTGTCATGGTCTGCTGCATGCTGCACAACATGGCAGTTGAGAAAGCTGTGCCACTCATCCTGGATCAAGATGATCAGGACCATCCACCCGTGGAGGACGAAGGGCTTGGCAATGGGGCTAGTGATGTGGAGGATGTGGTTCTGCAAGAGGACATCCGTAGTCAGCTCATACGCGACTTCTTTGCTTAGTGGTGAGTACCAGTGTCTGAGTGTGCACGCATTGGTCCCCGTGTGGCATGTGTTGCGATGTGTGTGTCCATCTGCATGTATGCCACGTGAGTCAGAGGTGTGTGTGGATGTGTCACTCGAGTGATGGTGCCAGTGATGAGTGTATTTCCCCAGTCATAATTGTGACCTAGCATGTTGTCATCCTTACATGTGTCGAGTACATGCACATGCAAGTGGCTGTGCTTTTTGTGGCTGACTTCTTGTGTGTCTCTCATCCCCAGGTACTTGCGCATGCCGTCTGCTGGTTGCATTGTTGTGGCACTGCTATTCCTCATGGACACGTCATCGTGTGCTGACTCAGCGTTACACGCACGGACAAGTTTGGAAGTCTCCTTAGGGTAAGGGATGCATCAGGGGTGTATTGGGTGTGGCAGTTGTTTACGATGTGTGCACACTGCCCCTGTTGATGTTTGGTTCCTCTGCAGGCATGTCGCATCACCATGGGACACATTACATGTAGCTGGATACACCTGAATAGATGGTCAGACTTGTTGACAGTCATCTGTGATGGGATAGTGGTTTGTGATGATGGCATCAATGTGTGTAACACTGCCCTCAGACACATACGGTTAGCATTGGCTTGACATGGTGTGGGACTTCCACATCAGAGGATCAATGGTGTATGGCAGCCTCTCCGTGAGCAGCAGGGGGTGTTTAGCTGTTACCCGACACTTGTGTGCCAGTTCCATGGCTATCACGCATTTGTGCTGCAGAAGGGGGGTTCCAGTGTTGGACCCACATGTTACTCCACATAACCTGTGTATGTGTACTCCGAGTTGCCTCTGCATTCCGGAATACATGACTAATAAAGGTGTCCCTGTGCCTCCAAGGTGCCTCTTCTCAGTCAATTCTGGTGTGTTGCCACGGTGCATACGGCATGTCTGGCATGGTTTTCCGTGATAGTGACTATGTGTCTATGTGTAGAGTAGCAAGTTGCAAGCTGTTTGTGTGGGATTAGACTCTGTATTGTGCATGATGTCCATGACTGTGTGGGGATTGTGACATGTGCCATCCCCATGCATCCAACGTTGGCCAGGCCACCATTCTCTGCATCCACCTGACTCAAGCTTGCAGGACATGGTTCTGCCACCTGTCTACACATACCTGGGTGTCCCCCAGGACACTCCACATGATCCCTGACCTCTGGGCATGACTGTCGCTGTACTCAATATGTCTGTCGGCACGGTTGTGCGGCCACCCCCTCAGCTGGTTGGGCCCATCACGGGTGTGTATGGTGCTCCATGTCTGTCTTGCCTAATACATTGTGACCCATGTGTGTCCTGTGCCAGACTCAGGCCCCAGGGTATGGATGGTTGAAGTCATATGAGAACTCAGGCATGGTTAGACTTTACAAGACACATGTAATGTAATAATGCAAAATGTAGGCATCATCTCTTTATCGTGTAACTTTTTATTTGTGTTGGGGGGGGGGGGGGGGGTATGACAAGAGGGGCTTTCCGGGTGTGTGGAATCCAAAGTTCACTAGGGGAGTTGGTGTCCTTGCCATTGGAAATCATCAGAGTCCATGCCACAGTCTTTGTCATCATTGGTCAGACAGTGACCAGCAAGTCCATGTGGCAGAGAATGTCTTTTGCTGATGTGCTGCTGTTGGTCCAGTGGGCCAGGTGCCAGGCCAGGTGTCCTGGGAGATGGTGCTGTTGCGCCGACCCTCACGGTCTTTTCCGTGGACGACCCGCCCTCCTGCAGGAACCCTCAGAAGCAGGCCGTGACGATGTTTGGGATGCTGCGTCGGATGTCTCCTCCTCTTCCTGATCCCTCCCTGTGAGAGGTGATGTTCTTGGCCTGGTGGCACAGGGAGGGTTGCCCATGTTGTCGGCTATCCGACGGAGTGTACGGTGAATTCCCGTGAACACCATCACGAGCTCAGCCTGTCTGTCCTCCATCCGCCCTTGGTGTCGCAGTAGACAGGCATGTTGCTCCGCATGTTGCTGGGCCTGCTGGGTCTTGATCTCCTCGAGGGTCCCCTTCATCTCGTTGAGGGTGGACACAACCTGGCCCATGCCCGTGGTGTCCTGCCGGTATGTGTCCAGGATGTTTCTGACATGGGAATATACCGGTTCCGCAGCCAACTGGTCAGGCTCGCGCCTCCGCCGTCCTCCACTCCCACCACCCCTGCCCACTTGCACCTGGCCTGCCCTTGTCGGCACATCGGGTCTCCGGGACCCCTGAGGGGTGGCATTAGCGTTGTCGCCTGCCTCCTCCTGGGTGCCCGGTACACCGTGTACCTCCTGGTCAGCCTGGCTGCATTGTGGTGGTGGGGAAGGGATCCTGGGTGTCTCCTGGGATGTGGCAGGAGTGGGGGTGGTGGTTGGCCCAGTTGTACCTGACGCAGGTGCTGCAGGTGGTTGGACACCAGAGGGGCCAGGTTGGTCGGGGTCGTTCACAGAGTGGTGAGAGTCGTCACTGCCGGTGGGATCGTCATCCCGCAGAGCCGGGTCCTGTGAGTCTTCCCCCCCCCCGTGTTGGGGGGCGATCCACGACGTTGACCTGTGTGTGAGAGAGACAATGTTATTTTTGTTCCATGCAACATCCATGTTTCATTCGTTTCAAAGTTGGCACATTTCCTCTGGGTATTTGGATATGTCTTGCATTCCACTCACAGTGCACTTGTGCATGGGTATGTCCCTTGGCCACAGCTTTTGAGATTTTACCTATGTGTGACACAGTCTTACTTGCTGCGTCAATTGTGACTGCAGTCAGCAGTGGAGTGAGCAGGTGTGGCGAGCCATGCATTGGCGCCTTCCGTGTTGCACTGTACGTGGGCACATGAAGTTGTTCCACACACTTATATAATGCAGGTAGCTGGCGTTGTGCTCGTGCACAGGTTGAGACATGGCCCAGTGTTTTTCCATGGTGAAGAGAGGGGGATTCAGGCACTGGCCACCCTTGTCTACATGCACCTGCTGACGAGCAGACATTCCCACACCACCCAAGGCTGAATTGGTCTCCCTGTGTCTCCCTTTCTCACTCCCTCTCTGTCCCCCTCTCCCTCCCTCCCTGTGTCAGCCTCCTCCCTCTGTCCGTCTCCCTGTGTCTCCCTCCCTCTCTCTCCCCCTCTCCCTCCCTCTGTGTGTCACCCTCTGTCACCTCAGCCTAGCTTCCTAGGCACACACTTTTTGCAGATCTTTGAATGGCCCTTGGCTTGTTCATGTGAGTTTGTTTCTGATCTCTAGCCAGCCATTGGGTGTAGTGTCTGTGTGCTGCTGCTGTGGTGGTGTGTGCTGCCACTCTTTCACAGTGTTGGCAGTTCATTAGCTGCTGTCATGTGCAAAAAGTGCCTTCACCCCCATGTCTTAATGCAAGGCGTCCGCCATTTGCTGGCAAGTCTTTCCTGTGTGGGGACACACTGTTTGTCTGGCTGTGACCTAGGCCATATGGGCAGAGGGCATTGTTGTCTGCTTCTGAGTTGCACTGTGTGATTTTTGGGGCCCACACTCCCGCCATCCGGGTTACCGTGTCTTGTGTTGGTGTTTTCTGTGGCCTGTGACTTGGCATTGTCCAGCTGGGTGCATGGGGCATGGTGGCGCTAGTGGCATGTGCGTGTTTATGGAGTGTGGTTGAGTCATGCGATAGCTTTGGGGTGGTTGCGTGCATGATTGTGAGTTTGGTTGTAGATGACGTTCCCCCCATGTGAGGTGAGTTGTTTGTGTACTCACCCGGCTCTCGGAGTCCTTCTACTCCGTCCACTGCCACCACCGGCAGTATGGCCATCACCCTCTCCTCCCAGGGATGGTATTGTACGCGTCTGCGGGGCGGCCCTCCTCCAGTGATGTTGGCCTGGTTGTGGTCGTCGGTCATTTTGGCTCGGACCCTCCTCCGCAGATCGTACCACCTGGCTTGGCATTCATGCCTGGTCCTTCTGGTGGACGCAACAGCATTCACAGCATCGACAATCGTCTGCCACATGGCTGTTTTTTCGGAAATGCTGGTCTGTCTGACCAATGTTCCAAAGAGGTGTGGCTCGACTCTGAGGATTTCGTCGACAAGGACCTCCAACTCTTGGCTAGTGAACTTTGGATTCTTGTTAGTGGGCATGGTGAGGGGTGAGGGTGTGGATGGTTGTGGGGGGTGTGGGTGTGGATGGTTGTGGGTGTGTGGGTGTGGTTGCGCAGGTGTGTGTGTGAATGTGATGAGGAGGTGTTTGTGTAGGTGGTTGTGTGAAGGTGAGCAAGTGTAAGGTGTAGTCAAGGTTCAAGTATGGTGCTGTGGGTTGTCTGTGGGGTCTGGCAGCAGTGAGTCTGTTGCAAAGGCTCATGGTTTGTGTCTGTGGGCCCTTTTTATTGGTCCATTGGTGGGTGTGGCTGTGTTTGAACTTTGGGTGGGTGTGTTATAAGGAGTGGTTGTGTTTTGGGCCTCTGTTTGGGAGTTTGGCAGTTGCAGGTCAGTGAATGTGATGTATTTGTGCTTGTTGGACATGTTTTGTGGCTTTGTGCGATTCGAATAGAGTATTCTTGTGTTGTTTTGCTTTGTCCTGGTTGTGTACGTGTGTTTTTAGCGTGTGTACGGTGTGTACATCGGCCATTTTGTTGTACAGTGCTGTCCTTGTCTCTGACTTGGTATGACTCGTACATGCGCGATGTTGGGTGAAGGTGCTGGTGTTGGGGCCTGGGGTGCGCTCCGTACTTAGACTGTTGGGGTGGGGGTACGCTCCATGCATACGGGGGTGGTGTTACGGTCCGTACATACACGGTTGGGGTGGGGGTACGCTCCATACATACGCGGGTGTGGGTACGAGCCGTACATGCACGGTTGGGGTGGGGGTACGCTCCATACATACGCGGGTGTGGGTACGAGCCGTACATGCACGTTGGGGTGGGGGTACGCTCCATACATACACGGGTGTGGGTACGAGCCATACATGCACGGTTGGGGTGGGGGTACGCTCCATACATACGCGGGTGAGGGTACGGGCCGTACATACACGGTTGGGGTGGGGGTACGCTCCATACATACGCGGGTGTGGGTACGAGTCGTACATGCACGGTTGGGGTGGGGGTACGCTCCATACATACGCTGGTGAGGGTACGGGCCGTACATACACGGTTGGGGTGGGGGTACGCTCCATACATACGCGGGTGTGGGTACGAGTCGTACATGCACGGTTGGGGTGGGGGTACGCTCCATACATACGCGGGTGTGGGTACGAGTCGTACATGCACGGTTGGGGTGGGGGTACGCTCCATACATACGCGGGTGTGGGTACGAGCCGTACATGCACGGTTGGGGTGGGGGTATGCTCCATACATACGCGGGTGTGGGTACGAGCCGTACATGCACGTTGGGGTGGGGGTACGCTCCATACATACACGGGTGTGGGTACGAGCCATACATGCACGGTTGGGGTGGGGGTACGCTCCATACATACGCGGGTGAGGGTACGGGCCGTACATACACGGTTGGGGTGGGGGTACGCTCCATACATACGCGGGTGTGGGTACGAGTCGTACATGCACGGTTGGGGTGGGGGTACGCTCCATACATACGCTGGTGAGGGTACGGGCCGTACATACACGGTTGGGGTGGGGGTACGCTCCATACATACGCGGGTGTGGGTACGAGTCGTACATGCACGGTTGGGGTGGGGGTACGCTCCATACATACGCGGGTGTGGGTACGAGTCGTACATGCACGGTTGGGGTGGGGGTACGCTCCATACATACGCGGGTGTGGGTACGAGCCGTACATGCACGGTTGGGGTGGGGGTATGCTCCATACATACGCGGGTGTGGGTACGAGCCGTACATGCACGGTTGGGGTGGGGGTACGCTCCATACATACACGGGTGTGGGTACGAGCCGTACATGCACGGTTGGGGTGGGGGTATGCTCCATACATACGCGGGTGGGGGTACGGGCCGTACGTACGGGGGTGTACATACACGGGTGGGGGTACGTCTCGTACATACACGGGTGTACATACACGGGTGTACATGCACGGGTGTACATTCACGGGTGGGGGTACGTCTCGTACGTACACGGGTGTACATACACGGGTGGGGGTTCGACTCGTACGTACACGGGTGTACATACACGGGTGGGGGTTCGACTCGTACATAGGAGGGCTGGGGGGGTGGTTGGGCACGTACATACGGGGGCTGGGGGGAGTGTTGGGCGCGTATGCGGGCACATGTCTACATGGTTGCTATGGGAGTTCGGTGCGGACGGTGCTTTTCCCATCCGGTTGTAACATCGGACGCACGGGATGGTTCGTACTTCCGCGGTCGGACTTCACTTTTCACATTTGTACGGTAATTCGTCCGGAGATGTGTCGGGCACATTTTCCGACCCGAGGACGTGTGGGGAATTATTCCCAATGCGATTCGTATGGACTTTTTCCCATGTGAATCGTAGTTGGCAGTTTGTACGGCACTTGTACGATTCGTACGGTGAAAAGACCGGATACGAGTCGTACGGGGAAATTTTTTACAGGATCGTAATCGGCACCTTAGTGTAATGACCTAATCGAGCTAGTGGATCAGATGGGTCTTCGCCTATATGAATGTTGTTCAGAAAAGACCAAAGTATTCATAGTTTGGCCTAAGTCAGAGGAGAATAGAATTACAGAAACTGTTGATCTTATGCAATTAGGAAGTATAAGAGGGCCCATGACTAAATAAGAGAGGGAGGAAAATGTGTACATAAGTTGTGCATGTTTTGTGGAAGGTTAGATCATGTTATAAAAGATAAAAAACCAAGCACTGACTCCTTTGCCCATTGAGAGGGTGCTGCCAGTAGAAAACTAGAATCTTCAACAATGAAAGAGGTGCATTATAAAGTAAGAAAAATAACTTAATTCCCAGATTGGTAGTGAATGCTATGCAGTCAGCTGTGGCCCATATGATAGTTTCAATGAAGATGATTTTGTAGGAAGTTCAGTAGAAGGCGATTTGGGGGATTTTTAGATTCTGGAGAATCAGATAATTACATTAATATTAAGTTTGCTCAATCTTTGCAAATTTCTATTTTTAAGCAAATGATTCCTGAGGGGTTAAGGCAGTAGATGACGCTATTCCATCTTCAGGTCTAGTGAGGTTTTATATACATATGAGTTTTTGGGTCTGTTAAGCAAACTATCTTGAAAAAAATGCTTTGATTTTATAAAGCTTCCCCTTTGTGCAAAGCTATCTTAAATGTTGTGGTTAGTCTTACATAATCTTTGTATTAATAGGGCTTCTAGAACAGTACAATTGACCTCATTTGATTGTCAAGCTAACTGGATGATGATGGAAATCTAGAGAGGTTTGTCATCCTAAAGTGCTTGCAGGGTTAGGTATTTCCCCAGTTATTGGTTGTGCAATGCCCCCACCCTCTTACAATGAAAAATGTGGGGATGTATTTGTCAAGAAAAGGGCAAATGTGGTACCTCTACATAGAAACTATGATTGTAAGATTTATTTGCACTGGGTGCTTCAATACCCTGTAGCTGAGTGTATGCACTTACTAAATTAGAAAGCCGGCCCTCTTCTGAGACCCATTTAACTAGATCTTCTAATAAGGTGCTTGCGTAGGCTTTCCCCTTCATATCTAATAATGCAATTAACCTGTAATATTTGGGGTCGGTGTTACCCCCCCTTCTTGTAAATCACTTGGTGAAGAGAGCTCCTCCATGAGTCTGGAATATCTTCATTTATTTTGCATTCTGCATGCAACGGAGTGAGGACTGCTGCCCTAAAGATAGGATCCTCTCTAAATAAAAACCTGAGATGCCATTGGGGCCCGGTGCTCTGTCCTTTTGGATCTTCTTCAGGACCTTGGTTGCAGCGCGATCATCTGTCGATGCATATTCCGCCTTTGTGATTTGTGTGACCTTGTTGACATCCGTTGCTGTATACAGGGATGATGAGGATAGTTGTTTACCCAGTTATTTTTCGGGTTTCTCAGTGTTTCAGGTTGTTACATGGCTACCCAGTTGTTCGCTGATACCAAGTCTCCCCTTTCGCTCTGGCATAGAGTGTATACGTAATGCCAGAGTTGCTGATGTTTGCCTGTTAATAAGACAAAAAAAAATTGATCTATTCAGCCTCATGGTGTTTTCTTGTGTGGGCCCATTAAAGCTGTTTGGGTTTTTGTTGGCCGTTACTAGCTCCTGCCGGGTAGTAATTGTTCTTAATCTATTGTCTGTTGTGTTGCTCCCCTTAGTTTACGGGTTTTTGTGTTAATCTCCTGCACAAAACCCAGTGTGTGATTTTCTGACTTGCGGGTTTTGTGTTGGCTTTTTCCAAGTACGAAGGAGCGTAAGAGAGAGACCAGGGAAGACCAACCTTCAATGATATCCTGGTTTTGGGGTTCGCTTGACCAGCCAGCCTTTCCAGCCGTCCAGCCGAGTTGAGGTTGCCCATTTTATCCTGCGTATCAATTTGTAGTGTTCCTTGCCTTTTGATTTTTCGATTGCAGAAAGACTGTCGTGGCTCCATCCTAGCAAGGACAGATGGACCATCCGAGCAGCATGCTCGCTCTCTGCATCTTCATGTTGGCATACCCGAAAATCCAAGAGGGAGTCGCTTAGGCCAGGACTCAGAATGATGTAATCGATTGTGGTCGATATGTTGAAGGAGTGAAGGTGACCGATAGATCGTTGGATTTTCTTTGCTATAGTCTGTGCGGACTCCAGTTTGTATTTTTTGAAGAAAAGTATTAAATCTCCGACTCATTTGACAAGGGCTCCTTGTGCTGGTGCCATCCTCTCCCATAATGTGCATATTGAAGCCTCCCAGTAAGATTACCTCATATGCTGTGTGCTTGCTAATTAGTTCCTCTAAGAGGGTGATCTTCTTTTCTGTTTTTTGCGCAGTCCTTCTTCAGTGGGTGTTGAAATAAACGTTTATTATTAAGCTTGACAGTGCGCCTCCCTTTGATCTATAAACTTTTATAATGCTGGCTTGCAGCCTTTCTGGGATGATGTTTATTTCTGTGATGGACGATTTTACTAAATGCTTGACATATGTCAATATTCCACCAGATGGCCTTCCAAATATGGGTCTCCGCATAGCCTGGTAGGACTGTGGGAGTGGATGACTATGTCTCTTGGAGGCAGACGACGTTTGCTTCATTCAAGAAGGTGAGTGCTGACTTGCTCTGTAACATCTTGGTGATTTCTGCTATGTTCCATGTTATTATTTTCATTATTTCATCCTGGCGTTTCATACTCCCCACGGCTGTGTGATTGCTGCTAGGGATGTCTCTGTTTTTCCCGGGCTCGGATTGCATGGTCCTGCTCCGGTCATTTGGTCAATTGTATGCCATACCCTTTAGCATGATTATCCTTTGGTCTCCCGCAGATGCCTCTGGCCGGTAAGGGATGTTGAAGCTCCTATAACTTGGATTGGGCTGGCCACTTGATGTACCCATTAAATGCCTTTTTTTGCGGGCCGTTTCCGGTGGGCATTGGCCTGATTTTTTAGGACATAGGGGTATTTTTCGTTTTCCTTGATTTTGACTATTATTCCCCAGTTTGCAAACTACTTTTTCTCCTGTGGCACCCTTTTTGACAGGCCTGTGTTTCTCCAGGTTATAATTGTGGACCTCTCAGTTTCTCTGGGCCTATAGAGTCAAAATAGACACTTAGTATGTCTTCACTGTTGATGGAAGAAAGTGAGGGGGTGTGCTAAAAACGTTTAAGTATGTCAGATCGATTTAGACCGTCTGAGTTTCCCCGAGGTTCATACTGGGGGGTGAGTATTGCTTTTTCTGATCCACCCTCATCGTATGAATTGAGGAGTCTTGTGTCATGCACATGACAACAAATGCCCATTATTCTCAGCTGAAAGTTATCCACTAGAGTCTTTTATGGGGCCCACCATGTAGCCTTATTAAGTGCGTGCCCATGCACTGGCCTTGTTTATATAAGTGGTAAGATTGTCTCAGTGTTGAATTGTTCTGCACCACCTTGATTTGATGAGACCATATGATCTTCAAGCCTTTCAGGTATTGCCCTTTTGAGGGTCTCAAATAACTCGCCAGTTTTGATCGCTCTGCTTGTCCCTGCGGGACAACGCACATTTTGTTATTTATTGTTCGTCAGGATCACTAGCCCTGAGTTGTAATTCCCCACTTTGTCCATTTCTGGTTGGGTATGAGTTGTCTACTGGTAGCTTGTGGTTGGATGCCAGGTGTTATATATTGTCGCTGTATTTGTGGCTTGGGGACTTGTGCTGATGTGTTGGCCCTCCTGCTTTCCTTGGCTTGTCTGATCCTCTTGGACCTTGGTAGCTATGTGCTGGGTCTACTTGAAGGAATCTGTTGATTCTTCACACATTGCTGAATTGTTGCTTTCTCTGTCCTGTTGTTGTAAGGCCTGTGCATATGTGATCTTATTTGAGGTCGTAGGGGGTACCCTCAGCAACCTGTTGGGCCATTTCTTGTGCCCTATTTGTTAGGAAGATTGAGTATATGGTCTTAGTCGAGATGTCTGTGTTTGTTAGTGGACTTTTTGCCACTGATAGTTCCTTTTGAGTTTTTGATCTGCCATTTTTCACTTTCTTGATCTTCATTGTTTTCTGATGTTTCTTTAAGCGTTTTTTTGCTCTCTGTGACAGTGTCACCATGTTCGGGTGCCTTTCCTCCTCTTCTTCATTGTCACGCCCTCTCACTTGCTCCCCAAGGGGGAGTTTTTTGTTGGTGTTTTTTAAGGGGTCACCTATGATGGAGTGTGTGTGCCAATCCACTCCCTCCAGCGCAACCTCTGCATGACTGCCCTTTTGTCTTTTTCCTGTCATCACAGCCTGTACACCAGGCTTGTTCTTTCCACCTTCCACTTCCCCAATGCTTTGTGTTCTTGGGCGACTGTATTTTTTTCAGGTTGACGACCAGTATTGGGAGGATAGTGGGTAATGTGGACCATTTTTCTACTATCTCTGAGCAAAAGCAGTCTTTTGTGGTCACATTTTTATCTATGTCATACATTTTCTTGGCCATTTCAGCCATTCTGAGGGCCATTACTTGTATGGTTTCCACCTGGACTTGAAGTTTATGGGACTGCCATGTCAAAGCATTTGTGGCTGCCATCAATGAGCAGTTGTTAGACCTTAGTAGCTTGTCCTGGGTAGTGGCGGAGTCCAAAAAATAATTAGAGTTCTTTTGTAAGGACACTATAGTTCTGGGTGGGTTGATACTGCATTTCCTAATATGGGGCCTATGAGAGATTCAAGGTTTTGGGGTGTGCTACTCGAGACGGACTGTTCAAGTTGACTTGCTTTGACGGCCGCCTGGCCCTCCCCTGCCTCATGTCCTCTCATGTTGTGGACCTGAGTGATGGCTGTCTCTCTACATTCTGCTTGATTATAAGGAAAGTAGGGACCGTGCCTGTGTGCTTCTTTTTTTCCCCATTTTTCATAGTTTGTGATGTCTGTAGACCAAGTATATTTGATGATAGTTCTATTATTGAGCTTTCATCTCCCAGCTTTGGGCATGAGCGAGTGTGCCTTCTTGTGCCCGGTTGACAATTCTGCTTTGAGTAAAATAGAACAGATGGACTTGGCATAGGGTCCAGACTTACAAAGGAGGAATTTCCCCTTTCCTTTTTCGGGAAGTATGCTGAGATGGCACTGGCCACTTGCCTACTGCATATGTTTGTTCTCCTTGAGTGCTCCCCCTGATTAGTGATCCTGGGTTTCTTAAGACGCGATTAGGGAC